>NC_136057.1:1988308599-1989508599 GCF_964261635.1 Lissotriton helveticus
ACAGAGAGAAAGAGAGAAACAGTGAGAGTGAGAGGAAGAGAGAGAGAAAAGAGAGAAAGAGTGAGAGAGACAAAGAGAGAGAGAAACTGAGAGAGAGGAAGAGAGAGAGAAAGAGTGTGGGAAAGAGGGAGAGAGAAACAGAGGAAGAGTTAGAGAGACAGAGAAAAAGAGAGAGAGAGAGGAATAGAGAGAAAGATAGAAATAGTGTGAGAGAGAGGAAGAGAGAGAGAGAGAGAGAATAAGAAAGAAAGAGTGAGAAGAAGACAGGGAAAAAGAGAGAAACAGCGTGAGTGAGAAGAAGAGAGAAAGAAAGAAAGTCAGAGGAAGACAGGGAGAAAAGAGAAAGAGTGAGAGAGACAAAGGGGGAGAGAAAGAGTGTGAGATTGAGGAAGAGAGAGAGAGAGAGAGAAACAGTGTGAGAGGAAGAGAGAGATAAAGATTGTCTTGGAGAGAAAGGAAGAGATGAGGAGGGACAGTGAGTGCCCACACTGTGGACAAAACCCTCATAGCTCACCTTTATGCCACCGCTGTGTCTCCAACCACGTGCAAGGACCTAGTGGAGCCCTCATGCTCCCACATCGGAAACATAGTACAGAATTAGTAATGGCAGAGTATATACGATGCGTTCCACCTTTGTGCATGAAGGCTGCTGCACCCCATCCACTCCAACCACCCATAGGTATCTGCCCACTGCTCATCTTTTTCTGGACTGGGCACCCTCCATATCATGCAGCCCCACTCCGCAAGCCGACAAGACTTACATTTGGGGCTGCGTCTTGATTTTGCCATGGCAGAGGACATACTAGTGCACCCATCATCATCGTAGGTTGCACGCCTGCTCAGTCCTTGCGGTGCAACTAACTCAGTGACCAGTGAGGCCACGCACGTGGCGGTAGGCCCCTACTGTTCCATTGCTCAGGCCTACACTTCTGACCAGCCCGGCACACAAAACATGAGGTGTCCGGGCCACCAGGATGGGCCATCACCGTGGCGGTGTGATTGTACTGGTCGCAGTGCATCCGGTGTAAGCAACTCTAAAATGGGGTAGAGCACGTGCGCCTGGTCTTTTTTTATTGGTAGGGTCATGTGTCCTGTGACACCTGTGCTGGATGGGTGTGGTGTGGTTATATACCAGCCGTGAGGGAGTGGCTGTGGCATACTGACAACTAGACCTGTGACCAGCAGATTACTACAATGAAAATCTGGGCCATGTAGCATTGTTGTCCTTCCCTGTAAGTGTAAGCGAAGTGGGCTGGCCTGGCGTATGCCAGTCCTGCGGGAGGCTGTGAAGAATGCCTCCGGATCTTTCGGTGTGGCTCTGTCGTGAGCTGTATAAGGAATCAACCGATACGGGTGTCCGTATTGTAGTGCTGCCATCACCCGGGTCGCAAGCGCCAATGTGTCACTCTGTGAGCCAAGTCCCACAACATGGCCAACATGGAAGGTACAGGGAATCTCTGACCCTACATTCATCCATAGTTCCACACAAGAAAGATGGTGGACATGACACATCTGTGTAGATATGAATGTTTAATGCACATTCAGTGGAGTATCGCAGCTGTAGCAATACAGGGCAATGGAAAGTTCAAGTTTCAGTCTTTGGCACATGGAGGGCAGCCAATTAGAGCTTGTTGTCGGAGTTTACACCAACATATGTACTTATACAATCACTCCGTCAATCCCCACGCACTTATAAATTCACTATACACTCTCCTTACAGTACTGTAAGGATCCAGTCTCTACGTACGTATTTGTACAATGACCGAGACAAAGTTACATAACCAACGTTTTTCCCAACTGTCAAAGGTAAGATGGTTGCATACATTATCCAGAGCACAATGTAATGTGGTAGGGCCCAGGGGCAGCATGTTGCATTCATAATGATCACATGGACACAGATAGATAGTGGAGCTGGGCATGGGCACGTGCACTCGACTCCTTTTTATTACCAGGGTCACATGTACAGTGACGTCTGTGCTGGATGCGTGTGGGGTGAGTGTAAGCCAGCCCTCCGGGAATGGTTGGTGCTGGCAACAAGTACAACAGTAATCATTGGATCAGACACAGATATTTAAGTTGTGCTAAACTGAGGTAGGGGCATCAGAAGCATTCAGCGTGTGCACAGCCAGCGACGATGGGTTGTCCGGGGGGGCCGCATTGAGAGCAATGTCTCTTGCCTATTGGACTGCGTCATCTGCTATTGCGACTCGATGTGAATTGTGAGCCCTTCTATCCGCAGTGTATATCGAAGGCAGTAGTCAGTATAGACATCCAGGAATGCTTTTTGTGACTTCCTCTTGAGAAAATCCAACGACATGAAGTATAGTTCACACTGCAAAAAATAAATAAAAACTGAACTCAAATTGTGAGCTCTGCTGTTCACAGTGTAGACTGCCATTCAGTGTTCATTTGGACTTGCAAGATGAATTTGGTCATTGTAGTAGAGCTATAAGTGATATAAAGCAAGTTCTTGAAGCAAGGATACTAAAAGGATACTATGTAGGTTTGAGGGACGTTATACTTTGTTGCCTACTGCACTCAGCAATTAATTAATGAAGACTCAATTTTAATTGTGAGCCCTTATGATCGCAGTGTAGGCAGGAGGCAGCGTTCAGCAAGGACCCACAGCCACATGGCGTTGAGTTGAGCTACACAGTTATTGGCAATTCAGCGTGTGTGCAGCCAGAGATGATAAGTGATGCACTGAGTTAGTGGCACCTGAAGCAACCAGCGTGTGTGGAGCCTGTGATGATGCATGGTCCGGGCGGCCGCACTGGGAGCAATGTCTTTTGCATAATGAATTCTGCCTTAATAAGGCTATGTGCTGATGACTTGTGGTGCAGTGAGTTAGTGGCACCTGAGGCACTCAGCGTGTGCACGCCCTGCGATGATGCGTGGTACGGTCGGGCCGCACTGGGAGCAATGTCTTTTGCCTAATGAATTTTGCCTTATTCTGTCCACGTGGCAATGACTTATGGTGCACTGAGTTAGTGGTACCTCTGGCGCTCAGCATGTGCACACCCTACGATGATGCATGGTCTCACTGGGACCAATGTCTTTTGCCTACTGAATTCTGCCTTAATAAGTCCACGTGGCGATGACTTATGGTGCAGTGAGTTAGTGGCACCTGAATGAACTGAGCGTATGTGCACCCTGCGATGATGCGTCGTCCGGGCGGGCTGCACTGGGACCAATGTGTTTTGCCTACTGAATTCTACCTTAATAAGTCCACGTGGCAATGATTTATAGTATAGTCAGTTAGTGGCACCTAAGGCACTCAGTGTGTGCGCACCCTGCGATGATGCGTGGTCCGGGCGGGCTGCATTGGGAGCAATGCCTGTTCCTTACTGGACTGCATCATCTGCAGTTGCCACTCCATCTGAATTGGGAGCCCTGCTGCCCGTAGTGTAGATCGTACGCAGTAGTCTGTACAAACATAAGTCTGCGGTGCTATGCCGCTGGGATCGCAGGGGGCTGTGTCAAGGAGGCCCGCAGTCATGGCAGCAGCCACGTGGCAGGGTGAGGGCAGCCACCCTGGCAGACGCTTTGGCCTTCCCACAAGTGAACCACGGTCAGAGCCCCAGCCTATTTATTCATACTCCTACGCTGGAGTGGCGTATGTTGGACCAGCCCACTCCACTTCCGCTTCCAGGGGGGACAACACAGCTACATGACCGAGATCGTCCCCACTGCCTGAGGTTGCGTCTATTTTCCACAACACTACAAGCCCCAGCAGTATATGTCCACATGGAGAGATTTGTGCTCTGCATAGTGAGGTCTATCCAGGACATCACTGCTACACTTAGTTTTGTGTGCATTATTATTGATGGGTGACTTGCGTCCTTAACACACACTTGGTTGCCACATCTGCCAACATTCAAGTATTGTGTGGCTGAGGGTCCATGCCATTTTTGGAAGGTCCGCTGTCCTGTTCTGCACTGGCTCGTGATAGTAGGGAGTGGGGTGGTCCAGGGGGGACGTCCTGAGGCTGGTGTTAGTGCGTGTTGTGGCCTTCTTGGGTGTCAGAACTGCATGATAGTAACTTTATGACATGTGTTGGTCTTCAGATGTGATTCTGGGCTGGGCTCCCTTTCGCACTGTAGGAGGTCATCCTGGTTTACACCAGTAAAAGGCAAATGTTAGATTCTTAATGCTTACACAGCTTATTGCCTGTTTTTGGATCGCACCCAAGATTTGGCAACTTGGTGAAAATATCGGGAAGTGGTGTTTTTGTGTTATTTTTGCATGAGAATGCCTACTCTGCATATTATTACCGTTAGTTGTTGCTCTCATTTGTGGCGATTTTTTTTGCGGAAGCTAATGCTGGAAAACTTGGGATATTGGCTGTTTTCACTAGGTGGAGAATGGACTGATAATTTAAAATCACTGAAAAAAACATAGGTTTCAGGGACGTTATAGTTAGAAATTAGCATTTAAAAAACCTTAGAAATTCACTGAAAAAACCATAGGTTTCAGGGACGTTATAATTACAAATTAGCATTTAAAAAACCTTTGAAATTCACTGAAAAAACCATAGTTTTCAGGGACGTTATTGTTAGTTGGATATTTCACTTTTACAAAACCATAGAGATTCCGCCGTTATAGTTAGTTGAGTTAACTATTACTCGCGCCCCCGCAATGCACTGCTGATGATGGCACAAATGACATCATTCATAACATGGTCAGTGACATCACTGATGACATCTCAAATTACATCACTGATGACATTATCCAGTGACTGTGTGTTTATATATATATTACCTACTGGCGGTCGCCAGTAGGTATATATAGTTAGGATTTTTTCTCTATGGGATTTTTGAAAATTCTATGTCTAATAACTTTGGCGTTTGTGGACGGAATTGGCTGAAATTTTCAGGAAAATTGAACATTTTGTTTCTGAGCAGCCCCTGAAAATTTTGGGGGGGGGGGGGTTCGTCAAGGGGGGGCCAAGAAAAAAGGGGGGTCCCAAAACGTGTTTTTAACATTGAGTTTTCCATAGGGCGGTTGGCCTCACTTTTAGCCCGAACGGCTGAATGGATTTGCACGACACTTGGCAAAATTGTAGGGACTGGTAGCCCGATGTGCCTTTGCTAGGTCTCAATATATGTGCTCCAGTGGATTTTGAGAAATTAACGTTCAAACAAAGATATATATCTGTAACAGCGGACCAGGCAGCGCTCCAGTTCGCGTACTTTTCGCGTTACGGAGCTTTGTGAAGCGAAGCTGATTGGTTCTCCGGCGTCTGTAAACATTCCAAACAGTCTGTAGTTTCCGCCATCTTGTCTCTCGGTAGGATCGAGAGACAAGAGGAGGCCAAAGCGAAGGGGCAAATGACCATAAGGGGGCATAGTAGATCCTCCCTGACCCCCTAGGTTTGATGTGGAGGTTTTAAAAGGGCCCCGCGGGGCAAAAAAAAAAATAATAATAATAATCGAACGGCTGAATGGATTTGCACGAAACTTGGCAAAATTGTAGGGACTGGTAGCTCGATGTGCTTTTGCTAGGTCTCAATATATGTGCTTCAGTGGATTTTGAGAAATTAACGTTCAAAAAAAGATATATATCTGTAACAGCGCTCCGCTTCGCGGAGATAAAATTATCTCTGTATTACCTAGCTGTTGCTAACACCAGTTAGCGACCGCTAGTAGGAGATAGCGACCATCTTGGGCCCCACTTTGCATGTCAGTGATATTTATCACTAATGCCATGCAAAGTGGGCATGCCAAGATGTTAGCGACTGGAAACAGTCGCTAACATCGCTATCTCCTATTACCAACTTTTGGAGATATTCGCGCTAAGCGGGAATATCTCCAAAAGCTACCACCTGCCCTGAGCAGTTCTTAGCCATGTTATCCAATGGGAGGTGGATAACATGGCTAAGAGCATTAGCTCGGTAATGCATGAATATCGCTGACTTTTCAGCGATATTAATGCATTGCGGTCGTTTTTTATCGCATTTGCGATAAACCTTGATAATAGCAAGGTTTATCTGCGATAATTTCTGACGATGCTTAGCGGTAAAAAATTCGTTGCTAAGCATCGTTAGGGATAAATATCGCTTAACTTTGGTAATATGCCCCAACGTCTGTTAACGTTCGATTCGAAGGAAATCAGGAAGTGTTGAAAAACATTGTCTGCGCCATCTTGCCTTTTTTCAAATGCCACACTTTTGTCGTGCACGGCAGTCATTTTAGATGCCTTGACCAGACCCACTCTCTGCACGCTGTCGATCCTTAGCATGGCTCCCCACCCTCGCAAGCATCTCCCCAGGCACTGGTCACCCCCGCTCTCTGTCTTATGCATGGGTAATAAACCTCCCCCCATCTGCGCTGCTCTTCCCTGAGAATCACACCCTGTGCCCGCCCGACACCTCCCTTTCGCCCTATTCACTACCGCACCCTCTGACACTCCTCTTCCTCTGTGTCCGATTGTCCAGGCCGGTCCCAGGCTATCAGCTAGCCCTGCAGATGTAGTTTATGGCCCCAGCTGTAAAGAATCACCCCTCTTCAAAGGAGTTAACGTAGATCAAGGCCCACACTCGATGAGATCCGTCACAGCACACGCGTTCCTACTATCTGAAAACCATCCTGTATTGTGATTGGGGAGGGGACCGAGCCTGAAGCGGAAGATTCCAGGGATGACTCTTTGTACATCAAAGTTTTTACAATTATGTGTCACATTAAAAATATATAGCACTCCAACAAAGTAGTAGGATTATAAAACTTTAATAACTTATAAATATATACAACAAAACAAAAACAGTAAAAACATTTAAACATTTTTAGGGAAAAAGAAGGAAGTAGCCGTCGGTTGTGCGAAAAGTCCCAACGCAGCACAACGTCCAGATTTCTGGACGGCACCCAGGTGATGTTGCCTGGGTGCCGCACTGATTTCGGTATCCGGCGTGGGGCGTCGCGGGGGGTGGGTCATCAGTAGCAAACTGTTGTGCGAATAGTTCCAAGGCAGCAGAACGATGGCACCAAGGTGATGTCCAGTAAGTTGCCGCACTGGTTTTGGTATCCTACAATGCTGCTCCGAATAACGGCGTGGGGCGCCCCGGGGGGGGGGGGGAGGCGGCGTGAACGGGCCTCTCCAGGTGAAGTCTCGTCTGTTGTAGTGGGGCGCCCCTTTACCGTTTCAGTTGCCATTCCATCCGCTTTTGGTCCACTGTGTCAAAAGCCGCAATTCAGCTGAGTTGCGCCCACTCTTGCGGTGCAGCGATAGGCGGCTGTCACAGGACTCTCAAAATGGTGGCAGGCTCTTTCCTTTTTGGGCCTGGTCCACTGAAATGGCCCTGGGACACCTTGGAAATCGGACGCTTGTCTGCTAGCTCTTGGACCCCATTCTCGAAAGCGTCCCCTCCGCCTTGAGGATTCAACAAAAGTTTTGGGGGCCCCCGACTCCTGCAGGCTTCTGGTGGGGAGCGGCTGCCATGATTGCTCGCGGAATGACCACAACGGAGCCACGAGATGGTGGTGCTTTCATGCTGACGCCAGCTTCAGTCTGAAACATCCAGAAACAAGGTGGGGCTTTCATCGTTTGGGAAAAAAAAAAAGTTTTCATCCAATGAAAAGTGTTATTTTTAGGTCATATGATAAAGCCTTCCATCATTGGGAAACCAAAAGTAAAATGAACCAATGAAAAGTTTTATAAACAAGTCACATGACCTGTTATGCGGCATAGGGTATAAAATGCGGAGAAAATACGTTGGCACGTGAGGCGGCGTCAGTAGCGGACCGATGTGCGAATAGGCCGAAGGCAACACAACGCGCCAAGATCCGGATGGCACCGAGGTGGTGTCCAGCAAGTTGCAGCACTGGTGTGGCCATCCTACAATGCTGAAAGTCGGCGTGGGGCGCCCCGTTGGCCTGTGAGTTCGCGTCAGTAGCGGACCGATGTGCGAATAGGCCGAAGGCAGCACAACGCGCCAAGATCCGGATGGCATCGAGGTGGTGTCTAGTAAGTTGCCGCACTGGTGTGGCCATCCTACAATGTTGAAAGTCGGCGTGGAGCGCCCCGTTGGCCTGTGAGATGGCGTCAGTAGCGGACCGATGTGCGAATGGGGCCAAAGGCAGCGCAACAATATTTTCTGAATAGAAGACACCACAAGGCGCTGAGATGCCAAGATCCGGATGGCACCGAGGTGGTGTCCAGCAAGTTGCAGCACTGGTGTGGCCATCCTACAATGCTGAAAGTCGGTGTGGGGCGCCCCGTTGGCCTGTGAGTTCGCGTCAGTAGCGGACCGATGTGCGAATAGGCCGAAGGCAGCACAACGCGTCAAGATCCGGATGGCACCGAGGTGGTGTCTAGTAAGTTGCCGCACTGGTGTGGCCATCCTACAATGTTGAAAGTCGGCGTGGGGCGCCCCGTTGGCCTATGAGATGGCGTCAGTAGCGGACCGATGTGCGAATGGGGCCAAAGGCAGCGCAACAATATTTTCCGAATAGAAGACACCACTGGGCGCTGAGATGCCAAGATCCGGATGGCACCGAGGTGGTGTCTAGCAAGTTGTCGCACTGGTGTGGCCATCCTACAATGTTGAAAGTCGGCGTGGGGCGCCCCGTTGGCCTGTGAGATGGCGTCAGTAGCGGACCGATGTGTGAATGGGGCCAAAGGCAGCGCAACAATATTTTCTGAATAGAAGACACCACAAGGCGCTGAGATGCCAAGATCCGGATGGCACCGAGGCGGTGTCTAGCAAGTTGTGGCACTGGTGTGGCCATCCTACAATGGTAAAAGTCGGCGTGGGGCGCCCTGTTGGCCTGTGAGATGGTGTCAGTAGCGGACCGATGTGCGAATGGGGCCAAAGGCAGCGCAACAATATTTTCTGAATAGAAGACACCACTAGGCGCTGAGATGCCAAGATCCGGATGGCACCGAGGTGGTGTCTAGCAAGTTGCTGTACTGGTGTGGCCATCCTACAATGCTGAAAGTCGGCGTGGGGCGCCCCATTAGCCTGTGAGATGGCGTCAGTAGCGGACCGATGTGCGAATGGGGCCAAAGGCAGCGCAACAATATTTTCTGACTAGAAGACACCACAAGGCGCTGAGATTCGGTTACCACCGAGGTGGTGTCTAGCAAGTTGCTGCACTGGTGTGGCCTCCTACAATACTGCTCCGAATAATGGCGTGGGGTGCCCGAAGGGGGGGGAGGCGGCGTGAACGGGCCTTCCTAGGTGGAGGCTCGTCTGCTGTAGTGGGGCGCCCCTTTACCGTTTCAGTTGCCATTCAGCTGAGTTTCCGCCGCTCTTGATGCTACAGCGACAGGCGGCTGCAACAGGACTCTCAAAATGGCGGCCTGTTCTGTGGATTTGGGCCTGGTCCACTAAAATGGCCCTGGGACACCTTAGAACTCGGACGCTCGATTTTTTTTTCCTTTCCTCTACATGCAAAAAAAGGTAAATGCCCGGTACGTTACACGCTTCATCTGCCACGATGTACTCTCCAGAGGAACCGAAAAAAAATATAGTTATGGTAACTATACCATGCATCGTCATATGGAGAGGTGGCACCAATTAAATATAGTGCTGCATAAAAGAGAGATTTGGAGGAGAACCCCCGACCTGCCAGTACATTCATCAAAGAAGTGGCACTGACAGCATCAGAGGCAAGGGAAACGGTCCCAAATATTTAGAAGAACTTTGGAAAGATTAAAATGACATGTTTAGATTGTGGCAAATTAATTTCATGTGGACAGATGAGTGTTACTCTAATAAATACAGCAAATGAACATCATCATAGTCGATGGTTGGTAGAGACATTTTGACTATATCCTGGACCTGCCCGTCCTCGCCCAAAATGGCGCCGGAATAAATGGGACTCGTAACTCCTTGTTGTGTACTGGTTGCAGAACCTTGAAATCACGAGATACGTATGCAGTTTTGAAGCACATGGCGGGCGGGGACGAGAATTGATTGAGTATTTCGACATCCCTATTGATATTAAGTTCTGATGTGTTATTGATTACTGTACTATTGAAAGTTCGAATTAACGTCACCCATGGTACTTGCCCGCAAATGTATATCTAGATAATTTTATTGTAACTGGCCCTGTCGTATTTTAATTATAAAATGTACGTCCACCGATTCCGCAACTGTTAGACACCTTAGTTCTTGCAACCTAATGGCCCGCCCGTTACGTTCCTCTACAGTGTAAATGTCTACTCATCATATACGATTACAGTTTGCTCCGTGGCCGGCCCACGTGGTTATAGGCTCGTATTTGTATAATGAAATTTTCACAATAAAGGTTTTTAAAAGAAAACATGGTAGTAGTATATACATTGGTAAAGTTTTTAATAATAGTCACTGTTTTAGAATCATTAAAAGGCAAGTGAAATAAAGCAGACCAATTACATGAAGGGTAAAAGGTATAATACGCAGGAACGCAGTAAAGATAAATGGTCAAGGGCTGTTGTGTTTTCTACTCCTGCAACATAAAGTGATCGATAAGAATCTCATATTCAGGCGTATCGGCGACTAAGACAGCAGGTCGACCCTCTTTTGCTCAACGGCTCCGTCATGGGACGAAGAAACGCCCTTTTTCTCGAAAAAAGAATATATTTTACTTGCAGGACAGTTGTAAATTTTCCGGGAAAGTACAGTAGCCTGGAACATTATAACATATATTTAAGAAAACATAATGTTCGGAAGTAATAAAAAGCGTAATTTTTAGGTCATATGACCAAGCCTTTCATCATTAGAATAAGAAAAGTAAAATGAACCAATGAAAAGTTTTATTAACAAGTCACATGACCTGTTATGCTTACGTTACGCGCTGCGCGTCGCGCCCCGGATGACTTCCGGATGCGCTAACGCGGCGCGTCATATGACGCATTACGCGACAACGCAGGTCCAGAATATAGTCAAAATGTCTCCACCAACCAGCGGTCGGAACACAACCCCTTTCAGCAGGCTAAATAGTTCTGTTAAATGACAACAGAAGGGACAGGCAACAAGAACCATCAGTCAAAGAGGGGAGGGCTAGTTCTTCTCTACCGGGTTACATTGGGGCGCTACCGGAACTGATCGAATTGGTAGTCTACAGTGTTTCTGGATGTTTCAGACTGAAGCTGGGGTTAGCATGAGAGCACCACCATTTCGTAGCTCCGTCGTGGCCATTCCGCGAGCAATCATGGCAGCCGCTCTTTATCGTTATTTTGGGCGGGGTGGGTGGCGGAGCCGAGCTGTATTGCAGCCATCATGGTGTGGAGTTCAGTTCATCTCACTAGTTTCGTATTTGTCATGAGGGGTTGTTCCTAATGTTTCTATTTTAGCGAGGTCAAAAAGAGATCCCATTAGTGGCCTACTGATTTTGCTCGATTCCTTTTGTTTTTTTACACTATTTTTCGTTATCTACAAAGACTAAACAGAGTATTGCGACTCTGTGTTTGTTTGTAAATAGAGAATGAACCAAAGAGAACCAATTCTAAAACAGTAAATGCTTGGATAACAATCAATCAAATGGAGAGAGAAGCAGGCACGACGTATTACAACGGGGGCAAAGGCCTGCGTTAACTACCTTTCACTATCTGCAAAGAGAGAGTACTCCTAATAGAAATGAGGGGGGGGGGCAGCATTCAAAGCAGATCAGTGTGCATAAACACGAAAATGTTTTTACTTACCACGTACTTGACATTCGACAGCTTATGATATTTGCTATTAAAAAACCATTGAAATTCACTGAAAAAACCATAGGTTATAGACCATATATAGTTAGGAATTAGCATTTACAAAACCTTGAAAATTCACTGAAAAAACCATAGGTTATAGACCATATATCGTTAGGAATTAGCATTTAAAAAACCTTGAAAATTCACTGAAAAAACCATAGGTTATAGACCATATATCGTTAGGAATTAGCATTTAAAAAACCTTATTTTACCCACACAAAACCATTGAAATTCCATATATAGTTAGTTGCACTAACTATATATCGCGCACCCGCAATCCACTGCTGATGATGTCACATATTACATCATTCATGACATGGTCAGTGACATCACTGATGACATATATATATATCTCTATTGCAGGAACCGGACAGACGAATGCGGACCCAAAAGTTCTTCGTGCAGAAAATATTTTATTTGTTGCCCTGCATATATATATGTTTAATACATATGCAATTTTTAATAATAAACTTGTTAGTATAACTAATATTTTAGAAAATATACTTACATTAGTAGTGCTTTACTTTTGTTGATGGTATGATTGGATGGTTGATGTTTATTCACTGTTCTATTTTCTGTTGGTATGAAAGCAAAATGTTTATGTTATTAAAATGTTAATGATATATTTTTTCTTTTATTGTATCATTTTGTATTTTGTAGTGAAACAAGTAATACTTACTAATTGCAGTTGATTAACTCAATTTCGTGGATGTTTTTGTTGCTGCAGTTTGTAGAAGCTGTGAAGAGAAAAGTATTTATTAGTAAAAAATTATTTTATTTTATTTATCGTTCATTATTTTGTTCTATTTGTTAGCTCCTTTATAGACTTACTAAGTTTGATGTTTTTCTTTAATGTAGATTTTGTAGTTTTCTTCAAAGTTGTCTGTTATCACCATTTTTGGTGCAGTTGTAGTGAAGTGCAAGCTGTGAAATAAAAGAGAAAAGTTTATATTTTTAGTTAATTAGATTATTTTATTAATTTACGACCACATGTATGAATCTAAAGAATTGCGAATCTCTAATAATGATATTTAAGGAATAGCTATGTAAGAGTCGCAATATTTAATGCATGTATGAATTGCTAAATACATTGATATTTATACACAATCTGTAATACGGAGTAGAATCTTTTGTTATTAATTGTTATGGTTGTAGAGGGCCATAGGAATGAATTGGAAACTATTTGCATTTTGATAGTACCTATTTTGCTATTGCGTTTTGAGTTCATGCATTTTAAAAGTACTTTTATCAGTTGTAAATGAGGCTATCTTGAGATCGTTTGCGACCCGTAATACGTTTGATGTATGTGCTCATTAGTCTTTATTTTAAAATATTTAGTAATACAAATTATATACTTACTATTTTCCGTTGATGAAGTGTTTTTTGTTGATCTTGATGTTTAGTAGAATTTTGTGGCAGTTGTAAAAAGAAAAGTATTTGTTAGCTATGTTTTGTACTATTATTCTGTTTAAAAAATCTAAATAATTTACTTTTTTTGTAGGTTAACTTCTATATATACTTTGGTATATTTTTAATGACGTTGAGTTAAATATTGTGGGCATGAAAATATTTGTCCTGTATTTTCTAGGTGTATTTGTAATGAAGTTTAATGTGTGATGTTTAAAGAAAAACGTCATGATTTTAGTTAATCAAATTACAAAAGTATTTTGTTTTTACCTGTATTGTACAATTATCAATGTAGTTGTTTATGTTGTTCTTGTTTCTTCTCTGTTCTCTCTCGCAAAGTAACGCTCTTCCTCCTTGTTTGGCCGATATACGGTAAAATTGCGTTAATTAATTAATTGTTTTTATAGTGTTTATTTAATTAGTTAACCTTTTCTATTGGTTTGTGTTTCTTTAGTTTAAATATATTGGTCGAGCTACCTTTTTTGAATTTTTTAGCAGGTACCCATAATTAGTTAAATATATATGTAATATTTATTTAATGTTTGCATTTATGTTATTTAATGTTGTTATTTAAATATATTTTTAAATAAATGTAATTTAAATTATCTATAGTTGTAATATTTAATTTGTTGTTCATTTTCCATTTGTTGGATATTTATTTAATGTTTTAGTGTTAATTTATTTATTTGTGTTCGAGTTATTTTATAGTATTTGTTTTAAATAATGTAATATATTTGATATATATTGTTATACTTTATTTTAAGTATTTGGGACATGCAATTTAATTCTATACTTGTAAATAGTATATTATTAATTTGAATGTTATTTTCAATATAGTTTATATGTATTGTATTGATATTTGTGTAGTCGATATTGTTAATATCGATATTTTTGGTGTGTTTCATTTTATTTTATTGATATTGATATTTTTGTAAGCTATATTTTTGTTGTCTATATTATTGTCATTGATATTTTCATAGGTGATATATTCTTTTTGATGTTTGTGTAATTTCTTGTGTAAATTCTTGTTTAATTTCTTGTTTAAGAAACCAAGTATCCTTGTTTTCATAGATCTTTGAAGACATGGTTATTTAATCAGTAACTCTTTTTAGTTTTCTCTCCTGCTTCCAGCACCGTCCAGGCACCGAGAAACCCTTTTTGGGTATCTGTTGCACCTTACAAATTCATTAAATAAATAAATAATAAATAAGTAAAGGGTGTCGATATTTTTGTGTACAATATTTTTTCTGCAATATTTTTGCAGGTCGAGGTTTTAGGAGCCGATTTTGCATCAGTGATTCAGCCATGGGCAAGTGCAACCAAGTACAATACTGTTCTTGTTGGTTCACAGTATAGCAGTGATGGTATTGCTCTAAACAATTGGTTGATTCTCTCTGTCTACCCATCGGTTTGGGAAAGATGGTTAGTTGATTTGAAGTTGGCCGTGCCCAAACAATCAATTAGTGTGTTACAGAATTTAGAAATAAATAGATATTAGAAATGGGGTCTCTAGTTGGCAGTGGTTTTCACCCAGTCCAAGTAGAGACCCACACTCAGAGTAAGTGTAATACACACTAATTTACCTCTGCTCACCCTCAGGTAGCTTGGCATAGAGCAGTCATGCTAAATTAAAGAAGCAATGTGTAAAATATTTGTGCACACACACACACACAGTAACCCAGTGAAAACACCACAAAAGTGCTCTACGCCAGTTTAGAAAATAGCCAATATTTATCTGAGTAAAACAAGATCAGAGTGACAAAAATCCAACATACACAAGTCAAGATACAAATCTTTCAATATGCAATCCAGTTGTAGAGTTTAGAAAACAATAGCTCCAACTGGGGCTATTTGGTTGCGCTTGACCGGGACAAATCCACAAGTTCCGCCCAAATGCGATGGAGCGCGGGCCAGCTACAGGAGACACATGAACCCCGGGACATATCTTGGATGAGTCACAAAGTCAAAGATGAGGTAATGCGCAGGGGAGATGAGGCGTCATGAAGGCAGTTAAGGCATCGGTTCCTTACTGCTATGCCATTGGCACGTTGGCACTCGGGGAGATTGCATTGCTTGAAGGAGGTGAGGTGTCACAGTAGCAAGGTCAGGCACCGGTGGTGCACCATCGTTGAGCCACTAATGCCCAGGGGCAATGTGGGGTGCAGGGTAGGAGATGAGTCAGTTGCAGGTGCGAGACCTCAGGTCCTGAAGGCAACGTGATGTTGATGATGCGTTGATTTCACAGTGTGGAGCATCAATTTCATGGCGTCGGTGTCAAACCACCATACTGCAGATGTGGTATTGGAGTCAGAGCGGTGTGTCACGGACTTAGGTGAATAGGTGCTCAAGACACATGCATCAGCGGTACTTCAGAGGTGCAGCAGCCCCGTCAGGGCTTGCGCTGTAAGTTGTGGTCATTGTGTCATGCACTCAGCGAATGGGGACCATGACTACAGTGCAAGGACTTGCCATTATGCACGACCAGATCTTATGACCATCGCGTCAAGAGACTCATCTGAGCTCCGCTAGGAACCCCACCGTGGGTCGAAGCGCTGATCCGCCGTATTTTGGGCTAATCTCCACCCTGCACAAGAAACCCCCCCTCCTAACTGAACCCGCTGTTATCCTTACAAGCAGGGTCCATCCACGGAACCCGACTCTGAGACCTAGAAAACGTGGCATTCAAGCATGCGCCACTCTAAGGCGTTATTCTTATTCATATAACCAGGCAATTATTATTGGTCCTGATGATGATCCCGCTAGTATAGGGGCAATGGATCGAAACGTCGACTTTCACATACAGTGTCGCAATTGTACCATTGTGTTAATATATTGCTGCCACTGACGTTTTGAGCTTGCAGTACTATGTATTAAGATGCAAGCCACGTTCTGCTCCAAAAAGTTATTGCCTGAAAATCTGATTTGTTTTCTACCTTTTCCTTGATTTTTTCTTTTCCCTCATACTGGGTACAGGACTGTGCCCTTTATATTTGAGTGTGTTCTAATTCCAAAATATTTTCTACATTTATGAAATAAATATTCCATGTCCGGCTGGACAGTGGAATTGACTTATAGCACTCATTGTGGTCTATAATTGAATTTGTTCAAATATTGTTTTCTTTTTTTTTTATTAAAAGTTTTTATAATTTTCCATCATACCAAACCAATAAATGTTACAGCACAATTATACATTTCAAGACCATAATCATTACATTACAATATTCATACCATCATTTGCGACTAATTATAATTCATCTAATTAAAACAGTTATGGAACTTAAGCTTACTACTCGATACAATCAGCCAACCCTACCTGATTTATCACCCCATTTTTCCAATTTGTCACTGGGTACCAGATCTTCTTTCCCAAAGATCTACTTTTTTTCCCCTTTCTATCATATATCGCTTTTTCTAGATTATAAGTTGATAATAACCGAGCTATCCACATCTGGAAAGTTGGTGGGACCCTTTCAAGCCATGATATCGCTACACAAATTCGGAAAACTGCAGCCAACATAAAAGTAAATTCAAGAAAAACATTCTCAGTTCTCCCCGAAACCCCCAGCAGTAATATCTCATCTGTGAGCTTAAGTTTGCATCCCAGTGATTCATCCAAAAATTTCTCAATCTCTTTTTTGAGGGAAAACAATTGTGGGCACTGCAAAAACATATGAATAATGTCTGCCCCAACTGAGTCGCAACGTGGGCATGTTATTCCTGTATTGCTCCCCCATTGTGCAAGTCTGGCTGGAGTATGATAAAGCGAATATGTAGTCTTGTAGTGTTGCGACTGCAGGGTAGCAGAGCATAAAACAGTTCTTCCCAGATCAAGAGATAACTGGAACTCTTCTGGCTGTACCCCTAGTCTAACCGACCACTTCCTGGCATATTTCTCTCTATCGTCGATTTTATATGTGCATAATTCTGCATATAAATTACGAATCATGCAATGAGGGCTTCTCTCTAAATGATCCATTATGCGACAAGACCCGAAACCCAACGTTCCACCCTGTTTGTTTGCCAAGTAACTTCTAATCTGTAAATATTTAAAGAAGCTGTTATTAGCTACTTTGAATTTGCTTTGGATTTCTTGGAACTGTAGGATTTCACCCTGTTGGTTCATAAGATTCCCAACTTTCTTAATCCCTTTGTTATCCCAGTCCCTCATCATCGTATCTCTAAAAATGTCACCAGGTAGAGAGCAATTTGTATACATTCGTGTGTAGTTGTTATATCTTCCTAAACCTATTTTCTTTTGTAAGACCTTCCAAATACTATAGGCAGCTTTTAAAGTTTTGAATCTAGTATGCTTATAATAGCTGAAATCAATTGTATTTAAGAATCCGTTTACAGCCCCTTTTCCCAGCAGTGCAGCATAAACATTAGTGTATCCCTGTATATCTTCTCCTGTCTCTATACCCCCACCACCTATTAGTCCCTGAAAATATTGCATCGCTGTGGCCCAGTAATAAAAACGAAAATCCGGTGCTCCCCATCCCCCCTTTTCTCTTGAAAGTGTTAAGTGGCGATATGCTCTCCTGGTTTTGCCTTGTGCCCATATAAATTTATTTAAAATAGCTTCTATTTTGTCAAACCAAGAATGTTCAAAGAAGAGTGGTATTGCTCTGAATAAATACAGGAATTTTGGAAAGGTAGTCATTTTGATCACGTTTATTCGGCCCATCAACGTTAAATTAAGCTTGTCTATCCTTTCCGTGTTCTCCTTCACTTTAGCTACCAATGGTTTCATGTTCATTTCTACCAGATTATCTAGATCGGCAGTGACTTTGATTCCTAAATATATGGCTACTTTAACGACTCTGCTGTCTTGATATATCATAAAGGAATTTTGTACTATTTGTGTTTTCTCACTATTAATTTTATATCCAGAAATTGCTCCGAAGCCTGTTGCTTCCATCTCTATCTCAGGTAGAGCAATATGCGGGTTGTTGGTAATTATTGCCACATCATCCGCGTATGCGAACACTTTATAGCTGATGTTATGTAGCCTGATTGGGGAAATCCTACAATTGTTTTCAAATCTGCGCAGGATAGGGTCAGTATACAGGGCAAATAATAGCGGAGATGCAGGGCATCCCTGCCTTGTGCCCTGTCTAATTTGTACTGGTTCAGTGTATCCCTTATTGATCCTTATTCTAGCATTTGGCTCTGCGTACAATGCCTGAATTGCCTTAATGTATCCATCGCCCAGCCCAAACCATTTCATTACTTCCCATAAATATTTCCAAGAGACCCTGTCGAAAGCTTTCTCTGCATCCAGAAAAATGGCCGCGATAGGGTCCCTTGCAACACCCATGGCATCTAAAATCGTGATCATCTGTCTCGTGTGTTGTGTAGTCCCTCTCCCTGGAATAAACCCATGCTGTGAAGTGCTCACCAAGTGCCCTATAATCTTACTTAATCTTTGTGCAAGAGTTTTAGAATATATTTTGGCGTCTGCGTTCATGAGTGTTATCGGACGATATGACCCGGGTTCTAATGGGGGTTTACTTTTCTTAAGTATTATAATGATATCAGCCCCACCCCATGAGGGAGGAATTGATTCACCAGACTGTGCCTGTAGGAGAGTTTCATGCATATCTTTCCCTAATACGCCCCAAAAAACTTTATAAAACTCTGCTGGGATTTGGTCTGGGCCTGTGGCTTTTCCTCCTGGGAGGATACTTACTGTTCAGTTCCAATGCTTTATTCGATTATTAAAAACAATCATAAAAGCGTACAGTAAAAAACACAATACAAACATTACAATGGGGAACAATAACTCAGCAATAAAGCATTTCAAGGTATTAAAACACCAGACTTTTCCTATGCAGAATGGCTTTAAGTAAAAAGGTAGCAGTAAAAAAGCAAATATCTGCAGAGTCAAGTGCAAATAACAATTTCATGGCTTGGGCAGTAGTATACACTGAATATTTTAAAAACACAGGTCTGAGGTAGAAACGGCGAAGATGCATATAGAGTGGGCAAATAAGCATAAAATGTAAAGTACTTTGTCTAGACTGACCATCACAAGGACAGGGAGAATGACTATGGAATTTCATCTCTGGAAAGGCAACTAGGTTATGTACAATACCAAGTCTAAATCATGTCAGAACAAACTGGTGGGATTGCTTGGTTATGAATTTTAAATACATAGGCATGCCCTTTACTTCCAACTTAGTAGTATTATAAAATACATAGGTAGACATAGTAATACATTTCGCCCTGCGCAAATCAGACTTAGTTTGGATAAAAGCATCTTTGAGGTCCTTTTTCGATAAAGTAACGGCACAGTAAGGGTCCTTGACGATGTCGAAGTTAAACACATCGCCATAAGAGGAAGAGACATAACTCAGCCAGGGGATCTTGAGGGCTTTGTCCAGCTTCAAACAATCAGTAATAATCCGCCTGGTAAAGGTAGTCTCGTCTTTTGCCCATATCGACCTCCATACCATGAGCCGTCTTAATCCCGTCAGATCTGTCAAATAGGTCAGGCAAACCTCACTATGGCACAGTATAGTGGGTGCCGAGGGAGGTAAACAGAGAAGTCTTCTAAGGAACCCATTCTCAGTAATTTGCAGTCCCCTACTTACTGCTTCCTGAACTTCTTGTGCTGTGAATCTAAGCTCTAGTTTTTCCCTTTCCACATCACATAGCCCTGCACAATATATGCCTTCGAGATAACCCGAAATCTCACGTTCTGCATTTACTAGTGACTGATCATAGAGATTAGTATAAAACTTTCTAAAAACCTCCTGTATTTCTGATAACTTGTTTACTGCCTCCCCTACCTCGTTCCTTACTTCCTTTATTTGCCCTGCAGCCAAGTTCTGCCTAGTACGAATTGCGAGGAGGTGTCAGATTCTTTCACTGTACTCATAGCTTTTCTCCCTTTTAGACAAGTAATTAGCTGCCGTTCTCCTCACAATACTTTCACTTGTATCAGCTTTGTTCAGTACTATTTTTAAGAGTATATCTTCCAAAGGTTCTTGTTTCGAAATGGCTTCTAATAAGCGCTCCTCCAAATCGATTAAATCCCTTATCTTTTTCGTCATTTCCTCTTTCTCCTCTTTTGTCCTTCGTAGCGTATAACCTAAAGTCTCTCCCCTAACACCCGCCTTAAAGGCGTCCCATACCATGCCTGCTGAAGTTGAACCTCTGTTAGTCTCCCAAAATTGGCTAATCCAAGTTCTCATTTTATTCAGATATTTTTCGTCTTTCAAGAGGCCTCTCTCAAATGTCCATATGTAAAGCTTCCTTTCCCCCTTATCAACTAGCGGGAGAGTTAGTACAAGAGGGTTATGATCCGATAATATCCTCGGTAGCCTCTCTATGTGGCTATTGCCTAACAGAGAGTTGGAGACCCAGAAGTAATCCAGCCTGGCCACCGTTTTATGCGGTGCAGAGTAGTATGTGCTCCCTGTGTCATATGGGTGTTTATAAGACCATACATCAGTCAATGCATTATGAAAGGCAAGGTTACCTACTGCCTTACATACTTTCTTTTTCCTTCCCCCATATATCCCCCCTCCCATCGTACCCAAACCCATCAATCCATTCACATTAAAATCCCCACAACAGATAATTGGTTCAGGCCATAAAGGTAATTCATGGTCTAAAAATTCAAAAATCTCCGGATCATCTTCGTTAGAGCCATATACCGAAACAATAGTACAAAGTCCTGCCTTTGATTCACCCTCAATCATAACCCATCTCCCTCCCTGATCCTCTCTCCTTCTCTTTACTATAAACACTCCTTTCTTTGCTAGAATGACTACCCCCTTCGTCTTTGAATTTTGTCTCGTAAAAGCTAGCACCTCAAAGCCCATTTGTTCTAATAGATATTTGTTATTTCCCTCAATGTGGGTTTCTTGTAAACATATTATGTCTAATTTTAACATTCTTAGCATGGCTGAGACTTTCTGTCTTTTCCCTCCGTCATTTAAACCACAGATATTTATGGTAGCTATCCTTATCGCCAATCAGGTATAATAAACTTTTCCTTCCTGTAGTTCCACTCGTAGTTATTATACCCATAACCAAGCAGTGCTTCTTTCCTACATACGTGATCTTCATCTTCATCTACTTCCTTTTTTAGTGCTGTACTTGCCAACTTTGATTCCTCCCCCCCCAAACCCCCCCCAGCCCCCCACCCTCCCCCCCCCGGGATCCCACCCCCCCTTACTACAGGCAAATAGGTCAATCTTGACCTATGTGTAGCCTCTGTAGTCTGTAGTGCCGCCTCTCCCCCCTACCCTATTCTCTTATCTCATTCATTTACAGTTGTGATTTTGCCATTTATGTCCTTTCCTCTACGGGGTTTTTGGTGGACTTCTTCCTCTATTCTCCCTCCCCTTATGTTGCTTAGTAATCTCTGTCAGAGATTCTCCTGCTTTTATTTCAGAAAAGAACATCCTAGTATGCTCCTTATTGATAACTTTTAATCTTGCTGGGTATAATAGATATGCTTCTGCACCTTGTTTCTGGAGGGGAGCAATCAATTGCCTTAGCTTCCACCTTCTTTCGACAGTAACATGACAGAAATCAGGCCTGGCGAAAAATGTAACTCCATCAAATGTTTTCCTGGACTCTGGTCTAGCCCTATCCATAATCTCTTGCCTCGCTAAAAAATTCCCTAGAAACACCAGCATTGCCCTGGGAAGTGTATTCTGCTGAGCCCCTCGATTTTATTTTAAGAATAGCGGGTATCTATGGGCTCTTTGAACTTCTAGTTCCCATTGCCACTGCGAATCCGGGAAGGCCCCTTTCAAGAGTTTTATCCCATACCCTCTAGGATCCTGCCCCTCCAGCCCTTCTTCAAGTCCCAAGAGTCTCACGTTGTTCTGCCTTTGGCGGTTTTCAAAGTCTTCGACCTTCCACTGCAGGTCTTCCACTATCTTTCCTTGTTCAATTTTGAAGGTCTGCCAGTCCGTTACCTCATCTTCCACCCTGCTGGTTCTTTCTTCCACCTGGGTTACCCTTTCCTCCACCTCTTCATATTTTCTATTTACTTTTCTCAGTGAGGCTTGCAATTTTTTCGTGTCGCGCCTTGCCCTCCGGCTTTCTGCCCTAGCTTCAATTTGCATCTGCTTAAGCGTGCCAAACAGCATCTCCAGTGTTACATTCTGTGGTGTAGACTTTGGTAGTCCACCATTATCGCCTTCTCCTTGACCGCTTTCTTGATAAGTCTCTGAGGTGGCAGAGTTATCCCAAGACAGTTTTTTATTCATACTATTCCTGGACCCTCGCCCGTTTCTTCTTGCTCCAGCTTTCTTTCTTTTTTGTGTACTTATGTCTCTGGAGCCTTTGCTTATATCTGAGCCAGAAGTACGGTCAGTAGAGCTTCCCTCCTCTTCATTTTCCGGTTCACTAATGTCCGTTGAGTCTGTCCCTTCATTGACTGAGAAGAATTCAGGAGATCCCCCTCTATTGCCTCTGTTACCTTTGCCACCATCTTGTTCCTGCTCCTGCTCTTGCCGAGATTCAATGCTTATTTACAACAAGGGGTGGTGATGGACAGAGTCTCTGAATTAAGCAGAGTACTCTCACCCAGTCAAGAGATCAGGGCTAGATCCAACACCGTTTTTTAGCTCATTGCACCATCCCAGTTTCAGAACCCGGCTGTATGCAAATTAGTCTGTCCCTGGCCCAGTGCATCATGGGAACAGGGCAGACCAGACTACAAAAGCCAATTCTTACACTGGGAAGGAAACAAGCTTCCGGGGACCGGTTTCTGGCATTACAGCCGTCTTCGGCCCGGCTTGCTTGAATCCTGATGGTGCAATGAGCAAGGGACTCACATCTGAGTATACCCTTCCACGCTTAGGGTGGACAAAATTATTTACAACAAGGGGTGGTGATGGACAGAGTCTCTGAATTAAGCAGAGTACTCTCACCCAGTCAAGAGATCAGGGCTAGATCCAACACCGTTTTTTAGCTCATTGCACCATCCCAGTTTCAGAACCCGGCTGTATGCAAATTAGTCTGTCCCTGGCCCAGTGCATCATGGGAACAGGGCAGACCAGACTACAAAAGCCAATTCTTACACTGGGAAGGAAACAAGCTTCCGGGGACCGGTTTCTGGCATTACAGCCGTCTTCGGCCCGGCTTGCTTGAATCCTGATGGTGCAATGAGCAAGGGACTCACATCTGAGTATACCCTTCCACGCTTAGGGTGGACAAAATTATTTACAACAAGGGGTTCACTAATGTCCGTTGAGTCTGTCCCTTCATTGACTGAGAAGAATTCAGGAGATCCCCCTCTATTGCCTCTGTTACCTTTGCCACCATCTTGTTCCTGCTCCTGCTCTTGCCGAGATTCAATGCTTAGCGTACTCCCCCAATTAGATTCTGAAGGCTGGTTGATTTTATTGTTAAGCCCTGCTTCTACTGTTAAAAGGGCATCTAACATTTGATCGTTATTCTGTCTCTCAATCTCCTCTTGATGCGCCCCAACCGTCTCCTTTCCCCCCTCACTCGCCTTGCTCAGCTTTGCAGCACCTTTGCTCACCTCTGTTTCGGCTTCCGCGAGATGCGTGCTGCTTCCCGTCATGCCTGCTGGTTGCCCGGCAACTGAAGCTTCGACGTTTGCGTCCTCGCGGACGGCTTTCTCTGCCTCCTCGCTGTCCGCGCTCAGCGCGGCTGGCTGCTGTAGATCACCGCCGCGATTCTGTGAAGCTTGGGGCCCCTTGAGCGCGAAGGATTCAGTCAAGGTAGGCTGCCGCATGGGGTCCTTTGACAAAGAGGGATGCGCTCGATGTATTCTGCTGCCCTCGACAACCTGTGGCGTCTCTTTCTGTGCTTTGCTCAAGCCGACCGCGGCAAGCCTTGTCTCTGGTTTTCTTTTGGGTCTGTCGCTTTTTTTCCCTTGTGAGCCCTTTGAGGAGCGACTGAGGGGGTCCATCTGCTTCTTAGCGCTCAACAGAACTTTAGGTATAGCTTATGAGCGTTGATCGTCCCGAGATGCTGGACCTTTATTCGTCCTAGTTAATGATGGTTTCTCTTTATCCTGTTTGCTGCGCTGCGACATCCTGATGGGTATATTGCAAGCGTTGACTATGCTTCTCCAATACCTGCACCAAGCCTGTTTCGCTGCTAGGGTTACTTGTCTTAATTGTCCCTTGCCAGACGTTTCACCAATGATGCGGTGTAGCAGCCCAGCCGAATTCCACATCCCTGTATTCCAAACCCCGGTACCATAGAAGCAGGGTAGGAGAGAGGTAAAATGCGACTTTCCTCTACAGAGCTACGGCGGCCATCTTGCCTCACAAATACTGTTTTCTAATCGTAGGACCACTGTTCCTTATAAAAATTAGTTACCCGCGGTCCGAAGCGATCCTATCAGGTCCCCTTGTTTTGTTTAATTGAAACGTAGGCCCACTAGTAGCATTTGATTTACAGCCCTAGGCACACACAATGCACTGTACTGGGGACTTATTAGTGAATCAAATAGGCCAATCATGGAGAAACCAAATGCCAAGATATTTTAGACACAGAGCTCTTAAGCACTGGTCAGATGAGATAAAGTGCCCAGAGTCCTAAAACCAGCAAAACGGTAGTTCAGCACACAATCAGAAACAGCAGGTCAGAAGCAGAAAGACATGAGAACCCATGCCCAAGATTCCAGGTCAAACAATAGAGAACCTCTATCTGTCACTATTTCATGGAATCTCACAGTCTCCTTCAGAAAAACAATGACTCATCGTCGGAGGGAGGTATATTTTGTAGTAGAACAAAGTGCGTGTACTTGGTAAACAGTTCCACGACAAACAGAACTTCTGTGTACTTTTGTAAAGAGGGCGTGGACATAAGGCAAGTGGATCTAAAAGTGTGTCATGGGCCCTAGTGTAAGGAAATACATGAGCACCCTAACCATTACTTGAACTGTGAGATGCAGCAATAATCAGGGGTTAGTTGGCACTGGTACCTCTGAACCTGCAGCAAAAAGGAATGCTACGCTCCTTCATAGAGCCTGGAGACATACAACATTCCACCCATACCCTGGTCCCTCTCTGTGTGCTGCTGTCTGACTATATATATGCACTTTAAGCTAGGATTCAGCCGCTTGCCTCTATGTGATCACAGAACACCTCGGTGACTTGCAATATCTTTAGACTTTTCATTTGTCCTGTATTTAACATTATTGTGCAAAGTTGCAGCTAAAAGGGAAAGTGTGAGGTCTTTGCAGTGTTTTATGGAATTATACACAGAAGCTTATCTGTTGCCTGTGCTTCGCTAAATACAAAGAGAGAGAATAGAGCAATGAAGAAAGCTAGACCAACTCATTTTGCAGAAATGATAATTAATGTACGGACATGACTTTAATTCATCTGCAAAGTGTGAGGAGGATTCCTTCGAGCGTCGGTTTGGATTGGAGCTGTGAGTCAGAGCTGGCTTCTTGCCCCATCTCTCTTTAATAAGTAATATAGAAATCAAAATTATATGTTAATGGAATATATTCAATACGAGGCAAGAATGACGATTCCACCACTCTTTCATGTTTTCAGATGATGTGCTGGGATTTTAAAAAGCGGAACATAGAAGAAATACATTCAATATTCCAGGGGACTATTATGGAAGAAACATGTCTTGACAAATAATATTAAGATGTGAACATTTGCCCAGGAAGGATTATTACAATTCTGTAATGTAATCCTAACAGAATGCATTTACAAAACAAATGGGCAGCCTGGAGAAAGTTTCGGAACACCTAATTAGAATGAACATAATCAGTTCAAATACATTTACATTCAGATTTGTCTTTTACCCTGGGCAAAGCAGAAATTCAGTGCGAGTTCTGTTTACAGCATACATATATGAAACCTATTTAACCAATGCGGCCATTCGTAAATGTGTGACTCGGTTTTCTTTCAGCTTGACACGGCACTAGTACTGCCAATAAACGATTTGTTGCCCACCACAAAAGAAAATATTCATATGTACTGATCGAAAACAATGGTCGTGACTCTATTAGGCAAAAAGGTACATTGTATTTGAGCCAAGCACGTTTCCTCCTTTATGTAAATGAGTGAATGCATACTCCTAGAGCACATACCATTAACTCATTGAATCTGTCAGCCCCTAGAGGCAAATCTGATAGAATTATTCAAGGAAATATAGAACTTCACCCTCAATTACTCCTGTTAGGAGCAATTCCTGATACAACTTTTGTTAGAATAAATAGAAAAATGTATGACAACATATAATAAACCAGACATCAATTCACAAAGGTCCAAACTCATAAAACGTCCATCCTTTGTCTTATCCTAATGTTTTCCTTTATAAAACAAGCAACAGAAAAAACATTTAAGTTTGTTGTGTAATAATTGTAGATACAGCAAGGCCGGACGAACATAACTAAAACAATGGCCTTTCATCAATTATATTTTAAAATGCCTGGCGTTGGAAACTTGGGTTATTGGTTGACCCGTGGTGCACTGTACTAGGGTCTGACAGTAAATCAAATAAGCCAATCATGGAGTCACTAATCCATACATCAATTTACAATAGGGAGAGCATATGCACTTTTGCACTGATTAGCATTTTTAAAGTTCCCAGAGTCATAAAAGCCGGCCGGCATCATCTTCAAGCTGCCATAGATAAGGGATGCGAGGTCCTGGATTGAAGATGCGCTGTGCCATCAGCGACACGCTGGTTCAGAAGATGCAGGGTGATGTAGACCTTCTGCGCTAGCCCAATAAATGCAGCAGCAGCAATGCTCCGGTTCTGCTTGAGGATGTGCCACTCAGCTAAGGAAAGAAGATGCGTTGGTTCGGCTCAAGGATGCCCCGCTCAGCCGAGAAGATGCATTTGTTTCACTGGTAAGCGCCTTAGGGCCACCTCCATGGGTCCACCACTAGGCTGGCACCACTTACAAGGTAGACTCACAGATGGCAGAGGCTAGGTGCAGATGCAAGGTTGTTGGAAGCCTGTTGTGTCCCTGAGACTTCGAAAGAGGAGGCCAGCCAACTAGCCCTTGGAGTCACTCTGGGTTCAAGTAAAGCAGGTCTAGTCCTTCTCACCCAGGCAAGGTGGCCAACAGGCCAGCACATCAGTGTAGCAGTTCTTCCAGAACAACAGTACTGCCAAGTGACAGTCCTTCAGCCGCACAGCAGTCCTTCACCCTTGCAGAGTAGCCACATGTCCAGAGGTGTACCGAAGTGGTGGTGTCTGAGGTCCAGTATTTATAACCAGTAGTGCCTTTGAAGTAGGGGTGACTTCGAAGGCAAGGCTTTGAAGTACACAGATGTCCTGCCCTCTCATTCCTGGCTCCAGACTTACTCCAGGGGGTTAGGCAGAGTTTTATGTGGGGACAGGACAGAGCCTATTCAGGTGTAAGTTAGGCTGGGTCCAGCTCTACTCTCCCGTCCTGTCAGGATAGCTCCTTCAATAATACCAAAGCTCCCATTGTGTGTGGCTGTCTAGGTGGGATACACAATGCCCAACTGCCAACTACACCCAAATGGCCAAGGCAAGAAATGTCCAACTTTCTAACAGTGTCAATTCCAGAATTATAATTTAAAATCCTACTTCACCATAAGTAAGGATTTCAAATTAGGATTCCAGAGACACCAAACATTAGCCAGTTATATCTTACCATTTGGAAATTGCTCTTATAAAACGTAATAAGGTAACTCCAATGTCATCCTATGGGAGTTGTAGGCCTTTTAAATAGATTGCACCCTACTCTCTGAACTGTCCAAGGCCTACCCTTGGGGTGACTTATATGTATTAAAAAATAGATCTTGGTGACCCAAGTTGAAAAGCCAGTCTTTAGCCAAGAAATATACATCACACTGTCTAAACTTAAACCGTCTCTTAGTACTGCCTGTCAGAGATTGGGTTTTCGGTTGAGGTGGATGAAAACTACACTCCTTGCTAGGGTGAACCACAAAAGTCACTAAAGTAACCTGTGCTTAACACACTGATATTCATGCACCACATAAACAGTAGTAAAGTGAAAACACAACACAAGAAAAATCTCAGACCATTTTAGAAAACTAGATTAGACTTTAACAAATAGAATTACACCAAAATTAACAAACAGAATCCAGTCAGCAGAACCGGAGTTATGAACTGTTAACATTTTAAGGAAAAGGAGCTGCAAAAAGCACAGCATGGCAACTGTAGTTATCCTATCTCACTGGCTAGAGACAAAGTCACAAGTTCATGTCAACCACGATGGAGCGCGGGCCAAGTACATGTCTGCATTCCGTTCACTGGATGGTGTACCTGAATGAACGTGTGCTGCGTCAAGTTGCAATTTGCTGTGTCGATTTCGATGAGGTTCTCGATGAGGAGCTGCAATGCGAGGTCTTGCATTGAGTTGCATCGTGCTGCATTGGTTCCAATGAGGCTGCCAATCAGGAACTGCAACGGGCTGCAATGTGGGGTCCTGCATTCAGTTGCATCATGCTGCATCGGTTCCTGGGGAACCCTCATTTGGTCAAAGAGGGATGTACTCCACCAAATGAGCTAATCACCAGATGAGTATCCTAAGGAAAGTGAAACCCTTCCTCCCACAGGTCGACTTAAAAATAGCTGTAAAAACCTTAGTGTTGCTAAGATTGGATCTATGCAGACAGCCCCAAACACAATCTGGCTCCACTGAGGGCATCGCTTAACACCGCGGCCAGGTTGGTCTCCCGAACAAAAAGAAATAACCACATTTCTCCGACCTTAAAAGCATTGAACTAGCTACCATATGAGGCAAGAATACAACTAAAGATCACCTGTATGACTCATAAAGCCCTTCATATCAAAACCCCCAGTTACTTAACACAAAAGCTAGAGCTTTCAGGAGGTTACAGATATTCGCGAAACGCGAGCTCACTACTACTGAAACCACTGACCTTCCACAAAAAGAGAACGTGCTGCAGAGTCTTCTCAGGTATCACACTGAAGATATGGAACTCCTTACCACCAGATGTATGCAGAATCTCTTCCTCTTCCTCTTTCAAAAAAGAAGTGAAAAGTGCTGGTAATGAACAAATTCACATCCTAAGACTTCAAATCATACTTTACTGTTATCAGTATATGTTATCTTCTCTACCTCTGTCTACCCCTTAAAACGAATGTATATATATTACCTCATCAACCTTCTCATGTATCCAACTAGTGTAATGTAAAGCGCTCTGATACCCTCTAGGGTGATGTTGATGGAGCGAGATAGAAAACAAAATTTTGTTTAAACTCGCAAAGTCACATTTCCATAACATGAATAAAATTATTAATGATTTGTGATATGTCGTGCTAATACAACCTAGATTAAACTTTACACGTGGGGGGACTAACATGTGTGCTCATAAACGTGCATAAATGTTGCATCTTTTTGTTCGTGCAAAATAATAAAATAATTTATTGTTTTCGTTTTTGTCATTACTAACTGCTGCAAACTTAAAATAAGCATGTGCTTGTTTTGCTTTTTCTTGTCTGTGTGATGTCATTTCTACTATTCTAGGTGCATATGGGTCTCATAGAAAAACGGAGACTGGTAAATATAAACGCTGCTTTATTTGTTTGCAATGGCTAGGTAACATTTTGATTAATCGGGTGGGCTAATTATTTAGTAAACCATGGGGTGGATACAGAAAATACTTTATTTCTTACATTAATACTTTTCTTGTGTTTGTTTTATACTAGAAATCATAAGTTGCCTGCTTTTGAGGCCTAGCTATTTGAGCCGCAAAATGAGAGTTGAACTATAATTCTGCAGAAAGTCACGAGACGCCCATTCTGAATTAAAACGTTTATTGAAGCTGCATTCACAAAGCAAAAACTGATGAGCTGACATCATTCTGTCGGACATGGCCAAGGTCGAAAGTGAACTTTTTGTCAGTCCTTAACTTGGCATCCGCGGAAGTTGTGCTGTAAGATTATGGAAGCTGCGAGGATGACTTAAAACAAAGTTGCAATCGCAGGAAGCCTCTGGCTTCACGTGGAAGAGACAATGGTCTTTGTAAGACATGATTTTGTGGAACTTTTTAAGAATCGGGTGACATGTCACTTGTCACTCTCAGCCAATGGGACGTCGAGTATTTCTGAAAACTTTCCTTTGCTAGTTTAGTTAGCGTAGAAAGGTATAAAAAGTCATGCCCTTAGGGTTGGGCTGGCTGCTGCTTTCTGACTTTCCGATGAGGGTGATGTGCTGCTGGACTTTGCGTGGAGCACGTAAGAATCCTCAAAGAACTTTACTTTAATTTCTGTCTATTTAGCTCAGTTAGGGAAATAGGTTTTAGAAATGCTAAACTTTATATAATTTCTTTAAATTGATTCAATTGCTTAAATTGTATTTTTCTTATTTCTTACCATCATGCTTGCTTTATTGCAAATAAATTTCATTTATAAGACTTACAACATATATACCATAATTTAGAAAATAAAATCTTACTTTTGACAAACAAGCTGGTCTTGGTTATTTAGAAGTATAGGTTACCATTAGCTAGATCACGTCGCCTATGGTGGTCGTTTAAATGGTTGGGTTTTATTCTAATGACAATATTCTTTCTGCAAATGTATAAAATGTTTATAGTTTGTAAATAATGTATATATAGATTTATTCTGACCACCTGATTCAGTAGGCCCAAAATATATCAGGTTCATAAATGGGTCCATATTTAGTATAGAATTTTGTTTATAGGTTATGAAGTTGGGTAGCGTAGTTTATGATATATTTTCTATAGCCCGCTGGATCAATTATCTGGTAGCAGAAATTGATGGTTGCTAAGCGGTAACCAAGGTAACATGTTGGTTGCTAAGGATTGCGTCATGGTATGAAAATAGGATTAATGTTTTAACACTTGTTAAGTTCGTTTTTCGTGCCTATCTGTAAGCTATACCGGTATAGATTGTGTGGCGAGAAATTAGTCACGCAAGCCATCTGTTCGTTTGTAGTGATATCGCCGAGTATCACAAGAGGTATCGCCGTGTACCATAGTGTTGTCGCCGAGCAGCACAGTTTTAGGGCTAGGTCTGATTCTTGTATAGTGAGGATTTTCTAAGAAATCAAAGCAGCATGAGAATAGGGACAAAGCGCCTTCCATAAAACTCACTGTGATGAGAGTATTAGTTATATCCAAGCTTGAGTGAAGGGTAAAATTTAACGTCGGTGCATGATTATCTATAAACAGGTTAGAGTCCTGTACGGGTACATGTTTCATATCTATAAACAGGTGAGAGCCCTGTACGGATAACGTCGTTATTTTGCTAACGGTGCATGATTTCTATAAACAGGTGAGAGTCCTGTACGGATTTCGTGTGTGTTTGAATTTAGGGAATTTTCCGTGTAAAAGTGCGAGTTTGAGTTGTATTTTATGTTCAAGTGGAACTCTTAGAACTTTCACTTCGCGGTGGGTTCAGAGCAAAGCGAGTTCATAATTATACTTGCTTGAAGGGTGGGGTAAGGTTACTCTACTAACAATTGAATATTATCCTTAGTGTGAATAGCGCCGTCTATTCCGAAGTGTGGATACTTGAATGTATGTAAACTATCCTAATTAGTGAAACGAACAGATGTTGTCTTTATAAGTCATTGTTAAGAATTAATTTACACTGAAAAGTGTTCTTAAAATGGCGCTGTGAAAAGATTTTGTGAAGGAGGGGTAAGCGCCAGGAGTGAGAAGCGAGAAACCGCAGCTGCTGTGTACGTCACAGAGCCGCGCAGGGATTGGGTGACCTACGTCACAAGCTGTATTCTGATTGGCTCCTGAGTCTCTGACGGCCTGTGAGCTGATTGGTCCTTAGGAAAATCTCAAAAATTATTGGTCGAGCTGAAAAGTGACGCAGCTCAACTGCCATTGGCTTGTTGGTGTGTTTCGCGCACGGATTGGTTGTTTTGCGGAACATCCCGGAAATATTTTACGAACGATTTTGTGAATTAAATTTAACTTTTAAAAATGAGTTATCATTTTAAACATGTTGAGAAAAAGACAACATTATTTCAGAAATTTAAGAATTTATTTTCACCTGACAAGAAAATCGAAACGCGAGGTGGTAAACTACTTCATAAGTATAAAACACCTGCAGCGTACATGGAAGGTGAATATGGATATCATACTGTCTTATGGTTCGACAGTTGGAAACGTTATACTAAAAACGATGGTGTTTTGGCTTGGCCTGATGATGGTTCATTTAATGTAAGAGTTTTAAGAAACTTACGAGAGAAAATGAATGCTCTTGTTCCAAAACCGAGACCAACTCAATTTGAAGCTTTAGTTGAGTGGGAAGATGAGATGTATCAGTTACAAAGAGAAGCTAGTGGAATTAAAAGACCTTCTAAAAATCCACCATGGAAAAGAGAAACTCATGAAGATAGATTACGAATGTGGAGACAGGGAAACATGAGTGAAGGATTGTATTTAATTCATGAAATGGTAATGGGTTCTCCTACAGGAAAATCTATGGAAAGTGAATCTGAGGATGCAATTATGGAAGAAATATATACAACTGCTAGAAAGAAACAGCCTAATCAGCCTTTGAGACCTCCTAGATCATGGTCTACTCCGGTGGTTTCTACTGAAACTTCACCGAGTGCACCTCCAATTAATGAAGCTCCTAAACTTTATCCAAATAATTGTGAAATTACTGAAACTCCTAGAAGACCAGAATTTGAGAATGCTCGAAATGAGGGTAGACATTTTTCAATGACTCCAAGAGCAAGGGAACCTCCAAAAGATTATACAAGAGAAACAAGAAATGTTGAGGATGATGATTATAATGAATACTTAAGGTCTAAAGAAGAATTAATCAAAAGAATGACAAAAGGCATGGAAGCTGTCACAGTTCCAGTAACAATAGGTCCTGTTCAGCCTGTATTTGATCAAAGAAATACAAACAAAACTGGATTAACTATTCCTTTAAATACAGAAATTCAAAAGCCTGCTGAAAAATTTTATTCAGATTTGACAGAATTAAACACTTCTAGATCGAGAATGCCTGATTTAACCTTTAATGAGGATTTATCTCCAAAAACACCAATGGGTGCTATGTCAGATGTAGGAAGTCCTGAAGTCAGGGTAACTACACCAAAGCTTGATGTGGCCAAATTAAAAGCAAATATTGAAGAATTAATAATTGGAACAATTGGCCCAGATAGTTTAAATTACTATCGGGATGATGAACTATTATTCATTTGCAAAAGTATTCAATGGAAAACGAAAAATAAATATGATCAATTAGAGGATCTAGCTGCAGAACTTGAAATCGATGTGAGTAAACAAAAGAATTTTGCAAAACATTACAGATTAGATTTCTCAGAAAGCGACATTGAGAGTTTGAACTCAATGGGAAGAATAGTTCACATTAAAGATTTAATTGTCTATATCAAAAAGCTAGGAGAACTGAACAAATGGAGAGTGAAATGGACTAAAAGGAAGGAAGATGAAAGGTTAGAAAAATTGTCAAAACAATTTCCAATGAGAGAAGTTGCAGGTGGAGGATATGTTCATGTCCCATGGTCGAGACAAGACATTCTGTTATTCACAAATGATTTTCCTAAATTAAGAGAGAAACCTGTTGAGTGGTACAGGCAAGTCGATAGATTTATCAAAGTGTCAAAAGTTCTGTGGATTGATTTGGATGGATTTTTTGACATTGTTGTTCCATCTGATCTTTGGACAGAATGTAAAATATCTATTAGTTGGCCAAAAACAGAACCTGAGCGAATCAAAGAAACAGGTGCCCCAAATCCACTCGTAATGGATTTTTATGAGAAAGTAATTGTTTGGATGAAAAACAAAATTCCACCCAAAGAAGTTGATTGGGTTAAAATAGAAAGAACAGAGCAGGAAACAAAAGAATCAGTTCATTCTTTTTATGAAAGACTACTGTTAATCTTTAAACAATACAGTGGTTATGAAAAATTAGATGAGAAAGACATGAGTCATTTTATCTATAGATTTGTTTATGGACTAAAACCTGAAATTGGAGAAATGATCAGAACTAGTATTGTCGGATGGCAAGCACTATCTATTGATGATATTCTGAGAAAGGCAAAATATTGTAGCGATGAATTAGAAGTAAAACAGAAGAAGCTGAAGGAGAAAGCCATGTGGGCACAGGTAAAAGTGGCTGAGCAACAGATTGCCAGCATGGGAAATAAGAACACTAATTTTGTTCAAACTGGAAATACGAACCAGATACAAGGAAAGTTTAAAGGTAATAATTTCCAAAAGAAATTTAGCCCAAAGATAGAAGAGCTGAAACAAAGATTACCTTGTTTTAATTGTGGCGAAATTGGACATTGGAGGGACGAGTGTCCTCATCCTCCTAGAAACTTAAAGAATCCCTTATTGAATCCACAGATGCAGAATGGTGTTAACGTGCAGCAACAGCTACAGATGCAACAGGGGTTAAATGAATTTAATATTCAGCGACAATTACAACAACAGCAACAACAACAGGTGAATAATCGTCAGGACCAGTTGCCACAACCACCTTTTCCGAATTGTGGGGGAGTTCAAAAAATATAATCCAAACGTGGGATTTCAGGGATGTGAACAGGTAATAAAACCACAAAAACAGCAAAAGCAGCAAAGGGTTCAAATGCAAAATGCTTCACAACAATTTTTATTAACAGAAAGCCAAGACAGTGATTCTGATGATTATTGCTGACGGTGCCCGAGAGAGGAGGAAGAGTGTGTTGTTGGAGCCACTCTTGAGGTTGACCAGTCCGGTCCTTATGTAAACGGGAAAGTTAATGATGTAGACATCACTTTTCTAGTGGACACTGGTGCTACCCGTTCTACTGTTAGATCAGTGGAAATTGAAAACCTACCTCTCTCTGGGGATACCATCCAAGTTGTCGGAGTAAGTAATCAGCAAATTAAAACAGACCTAACTGATCCAGTACCAGTTGAAATTGGAAATTACAGAGACAAACACAGATTTGTGGTTTGTAATAGTAGTCCAGTAAATCTATTAGGTAGAGACATACTATGTAAAATGAATTGCAGAATATATTGTTCTCCTGAAGGAGTTGAATTACAAACAATGGAGGAAGATGGTTTGTACAGAATGACAATGATGATGATGGAAGCAGAAGAAACAAAATTGTTTCCTGCATTTGAAGAAAAAGATTTACCTGAAGAGCTAAAAGAAACAGTGAAATCTGAAATATGGGATTTTACTGGGAATGAGATGGGTCTGATGAAAAACGTAGATCCTGTTAAAATTGCATTGAAACAGGGAATAGAATTTCCAAACACTCCACAATATAAAATGAAAACAGAGACAATTGAAGGTATTACACCTGTAATTGAAAAATTAATCAAGCAAGGTGTATTGAAAGAAATGAAGAGTAGCTCTTGTAATTCACCAATTATGGGAGTTAAAAAGGCTAACGGAACATTTAGGATCGTACAAGATCTGAGAAAGGTTAATCAAATTGTTATTCCATGTTGTCCTGTGGTTCCAAATCCAGCAGTGATTCTATTTCAGATTCCATATGATGCTGAATGGTACACAGTTATTGACCTTTGCAATGCATTCTTTACTGTTCCTCTACACCCAGACAGTTATGAAATCTTTGCTTTCAGATTCCAAGGTAAGACCCTTGGATGGACAAGAATCCCTCAGGGTTATACAGAAAGTCCTTCAATCTTTAACGAACTGTTAAAAAGATCATTAGAAGATTTAGACTTACCAGGTAGGTCTACGTTGGTGCAGTATATTGATGATTTGTTAATAGCTGCAAAGACAAGAGAAAATTGTGTAACAGACACAATAATTCTGTTAAATCGCCTTGCAGAAGAAGGACATAAAGTGTCCCCAGCAAAACTACAGTTTTGCAAACAAGAAGTGAAATATCTTGGTCACAGAATTGCAAAGGGAAAAAGACAAGTAACAATAGAGAGAATAAAAATGATTCAAGCAATGTTACCGCCAAGAACACAAAGACAGGTCAGAATGTTCCTGGGAATGGTAGGTTACTGTCGACAATGGATAAGTGGATTTTCAGTAATTGCGAAACCACTACAAAGACTGACCAAATCAGATGTAAAAGATCCAATTATTCTCAATGATGTTGAGATGGAATCTTTTGAAAACTTGAAAAAGAGCTTATGCCAAGCTCCTGCTTTGGGTATGCCAAATTATGAGAAAGATTTTGAACTGTATTGCAGTGAGAGAGAAGGATGTGCATTATCTGTGTTAATTCAGAGACATGGAAACCTAAAGAAACCTATTGCATATTTCTCTGCAGTTCTTGATCCAATTGCAAAAGCATTACCAGGTTGTTTAAAAGCAGTTGCAGCTACAAGTATCAGTCTTGAACAAAGTGAAGGAATCATTATGGGATTTCCTGTGAAAGTTTTTGTGCCTCATTCAGTTGAAATATTACTGACAAGAGGTAAGACTCAACATTTAACAAGTAGCAGATTGACAAAGTATGAGAAAATCATACTAGGAGCAGATAATGTTTCGATTTCAAGATGTTTGAATCTGAATCCTTCTACATTACTGCCTGATTCAGAAATCGTTAATGACATCGAGACAGAACATGAATGTTTAGATGTCATGGAATTCTGCACAAAACCAAGAAAAGACATCAAAGACAGACCTTTGCCTGAATCGGATTTTGTCTACTTTGTAGATGGCTCATGCTTAAGATCCGAAGGTGGTGTCTTGAAAGCTTCATACTCAGTTTGTACAGTCGAAAACATTAAAGAAGCATCATGTCTTGAAGGAGTTCGTTCAGCTCAAGTAGCTGAATTGATTGCTTTAATTCGTGCATGTGAAATATCAAAGGATATAAGAGTTACCATCATTACTGATAGCCAGTATGGGTACGGAGTTGTGCATGATTATGGACAACTCTGGTCACAGAGAGGATACATGACATCAACAGGATCACCAATTAAAAATGCAGTTTTTATTAGAAGATTAATTGAAGCAATACAATTGCCAAAAGAAATTGCCATAGTCAAGTGTGCAGCACACACTAGAGGAACTGATTATATTTCCAAAGGAAATGCCTTCGCAGATGAAACAGCAAAGTACTGCGCAAGGAAAAATTATTCTTACAATCGGAATAGAAGTACAGAAACTGATTCAAATTCATTAATGCTAACAACTATTGTAGAAACATGGAATGAGATTAGAGATTTACAAAACGAAGCAGATGATGAAGAAAAAGACCAGTGGTTAAGATCAGATTGTAGACAACGTGATGAAGATGGAGTGTGGGTTTACAAAGATGGCAGAGTAGTTTTACCAAATTGCATGATTTCTGACATGGCCAGATTATATCATGGTCCTGCACATTTAGGAAGAGATTCTATGGTCAGACTGTTTAAAGAAACATGGTTCAATACCAAATTTAGAACCATTGCAGAATCTTTTTGTCAAAGGTGTTTGTCATGCCAACAAATGAATCCAAACAGAAAATCAGTGGTGGGGACAGGAATAATTGGTCGAGAGGGTGGTCCCTTTACCAGGTTACAAATAGATTTCATTGAAATGCCATTACACAACTGTTTGAAATATGTACTTGTAATTGTATGCTTGTTCTCAAGGTGGGTAGAGGCTTTTCCTACACGACATTGTGATTCAATTACAGTAGCAAAACTAATGCTCAGAGAAATCATCCCAAGGTACGGTTTTCCAGTTACTATTGAGAGTGATGGAGGAAGCCATTTTGATAACAAACTGTTGAAATTAATTTGTGAAGCTATGAGCATTGAGCAGAAGATACACTGTGCATACAGACCAGAGGCATCAGGTGTAGTTGAACAAATAAATGGAACTATCAAAAACAGAATTGGAAAAATGTGTCTAGAGACAGGAGTTAAGTGGACTGATGCTCTTCCACTTGTTTTGATGTCAATAAGAAGTACACCAGATAAAAAGACAGGTTTGAGTCCTCATGAAATTTTGATGGGAAGAGTTATGAGGCAAGCTTTTGTACCTGTAGGTAAACTGTTGAGCATAAATGACAGTGCAATTTTGGATTACTGTAAAAGGTTATCTGATATGGTAACTTCTGTGTCTAATCAGGTGGGAACTGAAGCACAATCAAATGACAAAGTTTTGACACATGATCTGAGACCTGGAGACTGGGTCAGAACGAAAGTACATCGGAGGAGGAATTGTCTATCTCCTAGATGGCAGAAACCTAGGCAGGTAATCTTGATCACTACTAATGCTGTAAAGTGCAGAGGATTGAAGCGCTGGATTCATCCAAGTCATACTATTCCAATACCAACTCCTGAGAATTCTGATGTTGAAAGTGATACCACAGATGACTCTGATTCTGAAGCAGAAGACAGAACAGAAGGTGAAGTAATTCCAGATTCTGAAGATCGACAAGAAAGTCGACATCTGGAAACTGTGCCAGTGAATGGAAATCTGACAAGAAAAGACTTAGAAATAATTGAAATAGATTCTGAAGGTGAAGAGAATCTGTTAAAAGGAAAGATAACTGAGGATTCGGTCGTCTATATTGAAGACAAAGAAGCTGAACCAAAAGAAGTTTCAGACCAGGAGAGTATCGAAAGGCAGAGAACAAGCTCTGAAGTAAGGAACAAAAATCCGAAATCTGGGAAGCTAGAGGTAATTGAGGAAGAGGAGGAGAACGAATTACCGAGTACCAGTGATGGAAGACAAAGTGAAGTTCCTGAAGGAGTGAAATTGCCGTATAGAGAAGTTCCTGAGTCAATAGAAATTTCAGACTACGAAACTGAGGAAAGTGACGTGGAAGGTGGAAGTGAAAGCAGAAAGAAAAGGACTTGGAAATCAGAATCGAATAATTCTGAACCAAAGAAAAAGTACGTGAGAAAAGCAGACTACTGGCCTGGTGGAAGATTGAGAGTCAGATTGATTAAAAAGCCAATAGAACAAGTTGAAGAAATCAGTAGTCAAAAGAGTCCTGGAAAAGAGGTTGGAGTTGGAAGGAAAATAGAAGTGATATCAAGAAAAGGGAAGAGAATAATTAGACCAAACCAGAAATACAAGTCTCCTGAGTGGACTTACTTAGTAATTCCACCTGTTATTGATGTATATGATAGTAGTGAAGAAGAAAACGAAATCCAAGAAATTAGTGACAATGATTGAAGTACAAATTTATTAAATTGGCATAAGGCTGAAGAAATCCTGTTAGTTGACACAAGGTCGAAGAAAACTGTCTAGTAGAAGAAAACTTATGTATGACATAAGGTCGAAAAAATCTTGTTTAGGGTTATAAAAGAAAAATATATTTTAAAAGGGGGGTGTATATAAATTTTAAAATTTATTTTTAATTTTATTTTTGAGGCTAAAACTAACCTAAAAATGCCTTACATTAAGGAGAGCACTTCAAAATGCTCTGTTTTTAAAAGATGCTGTAAGATGACTCTGGTGTGTCTGCTCATTTTAGTTCTGCTCTGGTTGGTACTAGCTGTGATTATACCTTTAGAAATGAGTAGAGAATTACACAAAGTTAACTTAACAAGCAAAGCTCTGGTTAGCCAAACTAAACATAGTGCATCTGCAAAAGTTATTGATCATCAGCCTAACATTCATCAAGATAAATCAATAGGTGATTTTTCAAGCAATACTTTCACAAAGCTTTTGAGTGAATATGTAAAGGTAATGGATGCAAAGGATTGTTATGTATGCGTTAAGTTACCCGCTTCTGTTTCTGAGGGAGTAACATATAATATGCTTCCTCTCACTTATGCTGTTACATGTAGTGTATTAACTAGTTTATTTTATCAAACTGGTCGTTTAGAATATTACTATTCAAATTATGATGAGATTTTTGCTAATGTCAAGATTGATAATGCTTTAAATAAGCATAAGAAAGCTAAACAATTGAGAGAATATTTCCTTGTTACTAACGAACTCACTTATGAGTATGCTTACAAGAATAATCTAACATGTAAATTAAGTGCTGAAGGGAAGAAATTTCTAAATATGGTTGAGGAGAGAAGAGCAATTTATAAGAGAAATGAATTAGTCAAGCAGACTAAGTCATCATTCTGGCAAAAAGAGGATGAGAAACTAAATGGCAAAATGCTTGAAAATATTGCAATTCACATAGACAAACCTGTTAGTGGAAAGCTTTGCATTAGAAGAGATAACACACTTTTTGATAATTATTTTGTAGGTGCAAGCAACTGTGAAGATACTTATCAGATTATGGGAGGTTGGGGATTTAAAGGTGGAAAAGATCCTATCTTTCCTGGAATTTATTTTGTTTGTGGTGACAAAGCCTACTACAACCTTCCAGACCATTGGTATGGAACTTGTTATGTGGGAATTGTTTTTCCTAAAGTGTTTCATGTTGACAGAGATTCAGAAGGGTTATTTAAAATTCATAATTATGTAAATAGAGCTAAAAGAGAAACTTTTACTGAAGTTCTGGGAGATATTTTCCAAGCTGTAATACCTTTTGTTGGTATAACCCTAAATGCAGGGAGAATCAGAAAATTGTCCACTATAGTTGATAGATTATCAACTGACACTGCTGATGGGTTTCAATTAGTGAATGTTGAAGTTATTGCAATTAGATCCATGGTAATTCAAGACCGTCTTGCTTTAGACATACTCCTAGCAAAAGAGGGAGGAGTCTGTGGCATTTTACATGTCCAACATTGCTGTACATATATACCGGATGAAAGTAAAAATATTGAAATGTATATTAAGAATATTACACAAATGCATTCTGAAATAATTCCTTTAGAAGAAGAAGATTTTACTGGGAAACTTTCAAATAGGTTTCAAGCAATTAAAAACTGGTTTCATAATATCGGAAGTTCAATTCTTGGCAAGATTCTGGCACCTTTGATTATAATTATATTTATTTTTATTTTGACTAAAGTAGGTTGTCTGTTGCATAAAAGAAAGAAGCATTTAAGAGAAAAGAAGAGAATTTATAAACTCAGAAAAGAAGAGGAAAGGGAGATTGAGTTGCAGGAGTTACATAGAGAGCGTCATGTTAATTGTAAAGATTATGCTGAAACAGACTTTTAGGTTTACTAATACAATGAATTTGAATCGATTTCTTATAAATTTAATTTACCAAAATTTTGAGTGCTGGTGTGGTGATTTGTTAATCACCAGATGAGGGAGTTGATGGAGCGAGATAGAAAACAAAATTTTGTTTAAACTCGCAAAGTCACATTTCCATAACATGAATAAAATTATTAATGATTTGTGATATGTCGTGCTAATACAACCTAGATTAAACTTTACACGTGGGGGGACTAACATGTGTGCTCATAAACGTGCATAAATGTTGCATCTTTTTGTTCGTGCAAAATAATAAAATAATTTATTGTTTTCGTTTTTGTCATTACTAACTGCTGCAAACTTAAAATAAGCATGTGCTTGTTTTGCTTTTTCTTGTCTGTGTGATGTCATTTCTACTATTCTAGGTGCATATGGGTCTCATAGAAAAACGGAGACTGGTAAATATAAACGCTGCTTTATTTGTTTGCAATGGCTAGGTAACATTTTGATTAATCGGGTGGGCTAATTATTTAGTAAACCATGGGGTGGATACAGAAAATACTTTATTTCTTACATTAATACTTTTCTTGTGTTTGTTTTATACTAGAAATCATAAGTTGCCTGCTTTTGAGGCCTAGCTATTTGAGCCGCAAAATGAGAGTTGAACTATAATTCTGCAGAAAGTCACGAGACGCCCATTCTGAATTAAAACGTTTATTGAAGCTGCATTCACAAAGCAAAAACTGATGAGCTGACATCATTCTGTCGGACATGGCCAAGGTCGAAAGTGAACTTTTTGTCAGTCCTTAACTTGGCATCCGCGGAAGTTGTGCTGTAAGATTATGGAAGCTGCGAGGATGACTTAAAACAAAGTTGCAATCGCAGGAAGCCTCTGGCTTCACGTGGAAGAGACAATGGTCTTTGTAAGACATGATTTTGTGGAACTTTTTAAGAATCGGGTGACATGTCACTTGTCACTCTCAGCCAATGGGACGTCGAGTATTTCTGAAAACTTTCCTTTGCTAGTTTAGTTAGCGTAGAAAGGTATAAAAAGTCATGCCCTTAGGGTTGGGCTGGCTGCTGCTTTCTGACTTTCCGATGAGGGTGATGTGCTGCTGGACTTTGCGTGGAGCACGTAAGAATCCTCAAAGAACTTTACTTTAATTTCTGTCTATTTAGCTCAGTTAGGGAAATAGGTTTTAGAAATGCTAAACTTTATATAATTTCTTTAAATTGATTCAATTGCTTAAATTGTATTTTTCTTATTTCTTACCATCATGCTTGCTTTATTGCAAATAAATTTCATTTATAAGACTTACAACATATATACCATAATTTAGAAAATAAAATCTTACTTTTGACAAACAAGCTGGTCTTGGTTATTTAGAAGTATAGGTTACCATTAGCTAGATCACGTCGCCTATGGTGGTCGTTTAAATGGTTGGGTTTTATTCTAATGACAATATTCTTTCTGCAAATGTATAAAATGTTTATAGTTTGTAAATAATGTATATATAGATTTATTCTGACCACCTGATTCAGTAGGCCCAAAATATATCAGGTTCATAAATGGGTCCATATTTAGTATAGAATTTTGTTTATAGGTTATGAAGTTGGGTAGCGTAGTTTATGATATATTTTCTATAGCCCGCTGGATCAATGTTCACGCTATACAAAACTTTATAAATAAAAATATAAAATATACCCTGATGCAAGACAAGGGTCCAGTACCCGGGGTGAACCTCTCGAGGATCAGGACTCACTCCAGCGAAGGCCAGTAGAATGGCACAGGAAGGTCCAGTTGGGTATGGACTGATGAAGGACAGGTCTCGGGAGCTTGTTCTGTCCATGTAGGTCACACATGAGGCCAGCCAGTTTGACATTTAATTTACAGGCCCTGGGTACGTGGAGTACTATTTACTAGGGACTTACAAGTAAACTGAATGTGCCAATTAGGTGGAGACCAATTGAACCATGTTTTTTATAGACAACACATGTGCAAAGCCAGCAAACTAGGAGGGGTGAAGGCCAAAAATTTGGGGGCTACCAATAAAATGACACCAAAACCAAAACATCCATTCAGTAGAACCAGAGAAGACATTTTGAGGATTCCTGAAGAAGGTAGAGTACTCTGCGGTGCCATACCAAAGGCTGTATCCGATAGGAGGCTGTCAATGATAGGGAGATACTAGATGAAGTTTCAGAGAAGCCATCAACAATAGAGGGAAATGCTCCAAGCAGGAAAAGCTGGATTTTCAGACCACGGAGGTCATCGTTGTTGATTGGGAGATGGTCGTCTTCGAGCCTAGTGAAGATTCCCACCTAAGGACTTGACTTAGAAGTTTTTTGAGGCTACAGGTTATAGCAGAAGAGGTTTCCACAAGACTGGATACAGTCATCGACAGATCCCTCTCAAAAGGAAATGCTGCGGAGAAGAACGTAGCAGGAGCTGAAGTGAAGTCAATACCTCCAGCGATGCACCTTTATTGGATCGGCTTGAAGGTAGGTTCAAGTCTTCAAAAGGTTCTCAGAGCAGTTTTTGCTGAAAAGGTTTCTAAGTCTCAGGTTTTGGTTTTTGATAGGAGAAGGACAATCTAGCAGAACACCAAGGGTCCGGTACCTGTGGGGGCACCACTTGGAGGATATGACTCTCTCCAGCAGGCACCAGCCCTTGGAGTCACTCTGGTGGTCCTAGATTCAAGGAACAGGTCCAGCCTTTCTTACTCAGGCAGCAGGACAGTCTTTCCATCAACAGGGCAGCAGGGTTGCCCTTCTTGTGACTCTCTCACAGGTTCAGAAGTGATTTGGGGTCAGTGAGTGCCACATTGTATCCCCAATGCCAACCTTTGGGTGGGAGGCAACCCCATGCCCTCTACCAAACTAGTGCTGTCCAGTTCCTTGCGCTCCTGGGTTTGGCTTTCAAATGTCTAGGGTGATCCAGGTAGGACCTTTTGAAATGTAAACAGGGATGGGTTCAACTCTTCCCCAGGTATTCTACCAGGATGGTCCACCTAAGCCCCTTTGTCCCCATGTCTGGAAAGAATCAACAACCCATATGGAGAGACACCCACAGTCATGTGGACCTGGTTGCTGGCAAGAAAGCACTGCTGATTTGAGCACCCTAATGACAACTTTCTATAAGTAGATTTCTAGAATTGGGGCTTAAAATCAATCTTTATCATAATTACAGAGGATTTGAAATCACAATTCATGTCAAGTCAAGTCAAGTCAAAGATCTTTATTCGGATTTTGAAAACATCCATAAAAGTATATGTAAATCACAACAATCATCCATAAAACACAGTAAAACAGTCATTTAAAAAAACTAATAAAAGATGACATAATTGACCATCATTGTACATTACATAAAATGCAGATATCAGGCAGAAATGGTGATTTCAGAGAGTATGCAAGGCTAAAAATGGGATACTCAACAATTAAAAACAATGCGGAATCAATGGCTATGATATGTGCGAGAGAACAGCTACTAGTGCAAATAAGCAGTGTGCAAACTGGGCAAGAAATAGTGTAAAACATATCAGACCATGTTCAATGATACTCGTGAACGAACAGCAGCTTTAAAAAAGCAACTGACTCTGAAAATTACTTCGTCAGAGCGTAACATCAGTAAATCTCCAAAAGCTACATTAAAATTCATCAGGGCAGTCTTTCGAAAATAAGGGATTAAATAATGTTTAGTGTATTTTACATAAAAGCCACAAAAAAGCGTAAAATGTAAAAGGCTTTGTTTCCCGCCTAGGTTACAGGGACAACTTAGGTTTTCCAAATTTTTGTTAAAACCTAACGGGAAGCATAATAGATTTTTAATGCTCCCATCCCTGAACCGGAACAGCAGGCTCCTGTTCCATTTGCCCAGCTTTTTACACAGATAGCCTTGGGGCATATCATAGGGCCTGTCGCATGGTACCAAAAGGGATATGTACCTTATAATAGCTGGTTTTGCAAACTCGATCTTTTCCCTCTCATTACTGTAAAGGTTGTACAAAGCCCTTTTTACTAAGTTCTTGTGCGAGCGGTCGATAGTTTGGGGAGATGTAAATAAATGCCCCTGCTCCACACTTGCTAGGCTTTTCTCCACCGCCCTGAGCCATGGTATATAATTGGCCCGCTCACTTTTTAGACAATCCGAAATAATATCACGGGTCAGAGAAGCCGCTGTATTCAGCCATATTTTCAGCCAAAACAGGGCAGGTCTAGATCTTATGAAATCATCTGTGTATGGGAGATTCAATTCCTGATGGCACACGTAAGTTAGGGCGGAGATAACCCCCCCAAAACCTTCCTACAAAATCTGTTCTCCTCGGTCTGTATATTAGTACAGTTCAAGTATCCCCACACCTCAGCACCATAGGTTCCTGTGGGTAAACATTGGGTCTTATAGATTTGTAGCAATGGTATAATAACCTCTGCATATTTAGGTTGGCGGAGGGAGGTTATAGAGTTAATAGCTTTGCCCAATTTGTTCCTCCCCTGGGCAACGTGAGGTTGCCATGAACCAGACTCAGAGAACAACAGGCCTAGATATGGAAAAATGCATGTGCTTTTTAAAACATTATTCCCTGACAAGATTTGGTTAATTTTATGTTTTTTGGGGCCACAACACATTATAAATGATTTATTAAAATTAGTGCAAAGGCCAAGATCTGCCATATACGTGACAAATCCTGATATTAAAGTGCGCAGTGCATTGGGTGTGCGGCCCATAAGGACCGCATTGTCCGCATAAAGAAGGGCGGGAAGTGGTCTACCATTTACGTGCGGGACATCACTTGTTAACTTACACACAAAACTACTTAATTCATTTATGTACAAGATAAAAAGCAAGGGGGCCAGGACGCAGCCCTGTCTGACCCGCCTGCCAATTAAAATATCACCGGAGACTTCACCATCATTATTCAATCGAACTCGGGCTCTCAAATCGCTGTGTAGGTGGGCCAAAAAATAAACCAAGGGTTCATCTAAACCATAATTCAACAAATCTGACCATAAACGAGAACGGTTAACAAAATCAAAGGCAGAACTTAAATCCATAAAACCTAAGTACAAAGGGGATTTTTTGGCGATGGTATATTTAGCCATTAATAGATTTAAATGTAGGCATTGCTCCACAGTTCCCACGTTGCTTCTAAAACCTAACTGGCACGGGTGTAGAATGGCATTATCCTCTGCCCAAGTTCTAATCCTGTTGAAGATGACCCTACCTAAGATCTTCAAGGTGTTATCTCTTAAAGATATCGGGCGATAACAGCCAGGGTCCAATCTATCGCCTTTTTTAAAAATAGGCACAATAATGCTATTTGACCATGTTACTGGACTGGGGTATGTGATAAATATTGAAGATGTTACACAATAAAGGAGCCCAGAAGTCAGGTTCTGATTTAATTTGGTCGATGGATAAACCATCGGGCCCTTGAGCTTTATTCCCCGCGCTTTCTGAGATGGCATCTTCCACCTCCATTATGGTGATGTTCAGTGTAGTTAAGGGGGGGGCAGTACCCGTGGAATTAAGCGGTGCCTCATAGATTTTTGAAAAATTGTCCACCCACACATCCCCTAATATATTGCAATTGATGGGGGTGATATTTGTTCCCATTGATCTTAAGTTCTTAACTTCACTCCAGAACCCTGTGACATCTATCAACGATGCTGTGCGCACAAGGGAATCCCAATGGTCTTTTAGTAACTCCTCTGATCTTAATTTTAAAGTGCGCTTGTAGCTAGACCTCAGTCTCCTCACCACAGACTGGTCCCGTGGATCAGCTGTGAGGGCAGCCCTTAGTTCCCGATTTGCTTTGGAACATGAGGTGTCAAACCACCTTGGTTGTTTGTGATTGGTGGCTAAGGCTGGTTTAGAAATCTCCTTTTTTATAGCCTTACAAAGACCTGTGAAGGCCTCAACAATATCATGTTCAGAACTATCGGTGGATAGACAAACAGACACTAGTAAGGGGTGCTTTTTAATAGTACGAGTTAAAACCCCCTTATTATCTATCCCCCTCCAGACCACCCTAAGTTTGTCTGTGGATGCCACCAGATTTTGTGCCCCGATTTCTCTCTGGTTCCCCTGTTTTTTGATGGATTTAAGACTAATTAAAATCGGGTAGTAGTGATCACTATATGGAACACTGGCACCCTCAGCCTTTAATAAGAGGTCCCCTAACAAAGAGGATATAAATACATAATCTATTGTAGTAGAACTCCCACGCCCTACATAGGTGGCCTCAGGTTCTTTGTTCACAGTAATGTTTGCCTTCTCCATAACATTAACTAGGTCGCGTGTGGCTAAATGGTTGAGCAATTCTTCTCCTCTTTTACAGTTAGGGGTTCTTGGGTAAATGAGGGCATTGAAATCGCCTCCTATACAAATACCATCAAATTTACCATATTTATGTCCATCAACAACTTCATCAATCAAATCAAATGATCTTATAAAATTAGCGTTAGGATGAGTTGTGAAGTCATTATTATAAAAATTGATTAAGCATAGCTTCATCCTGCTAGTGTTTATCAACGCCTGAAAATTCTTATTGTTAATAAGCAGTGTTTCAATTTTTAACTCCTGCCATAATCTTGACCCAAATAGATAGTCCCCCACTAGGTCGGCCCATGGCCGGGGTGGGTACAATTTGGTTGTAACAACTATATCCTTCGTGAAGAAGGGGGCTGGTACACCAGGTTTCCTGGAGCATTAAGACACCAAAGTTAATAACCCAATCTATCCACTCCTTGATTTTCATTTTTGCGTTAAGACCGGCGATGTTCCAATGCAGAATGGTCAGGTCATCAGATGGTATGGGGGTAATGGTGCCCTGAGAAGATGTTAAGTGTTTAGATGGTAACACAGGCGCTCTTAGCCCATTAGGCACCATTACATTGGGGCAAATTGGCAATTCTTCCACAGGATCCATTACATTCAGCTGATCGCTGGCTGCTATATCAGAGAGGATAGGTGGTGGTGGTCAGTCCAAGGTGCCCAGCTCAGATAGTACACTGTATCTATTAAATAATGGATATGGTGGTGGAACTTGGCTAAATGATCTCTGAGGGGGCCTATAAAAGTAACCCAATGATAGAGGGGTTATAACAGTTGTTGGGCCAGGGTAGATGTTATTGTTGCTAAGTATATATTTAGCTGTACCAGGGTGCCTAAAATTAATTACGATGCAATCACCATTAATGTTCTTAAATAGGGGACCGATCCAGCTTACTCGGCGTGCTGACAGGATTTCGTTCGAGATGTCATGATCTACCCCTTTATGTTTACACAGCCAGTCAATGCATTTGTTATTCAGCTGGACCCAGGACTCTCCTTGGCCCTCCTTAAGTGGTGGTACGCCTGCTAAGATTAGGACATAAGGACATGCGTCTGGGGGTAGGTGAAGGGCAGGTCCCTGGAATTTTGTGGGCCTAGTAGTAGCAGCTTGTCCCTTATCAGGGCCGGTGTTAGTTGGTACTCCTGATTTAGTGATGGCTGGGGTAGGGCCACTCTTAGGTATGCCGCTAGCCGTACTGATGGAACAGGAGGACCCGGCTGCCACGACCGGGGTGTACTGTGGTTTCGTGGCAGTTTGGATTTTCCCAGCGGTGTCACTCCTAGGTGCAGTATTAGATTTTGGTATACTACTGCTAATAATATTGGGCCCACCACCCATAATGACCTTACTAGCAGACTCTAGATCTTTCAATAGGCGATTTCCCCTCTTTAGATCAAGACTAATCACCCCTTTCCTTTTTGCGTCTTCCTTTTTTACAAGGTTTTCCAATCTATCCAGTCTTTTAAAAATAGTATTAAACTGTTTGTTCATTAGACTTTCCATTTGTTTAAAAATTGTATCAACAATAGTCTCAATAAGATTCCCGTTAGACTTTGGTTGGATAATACTTTCAACTAGCGACTCAGTCTGTGTGCAGGCAGAGATATGTCCTTCTTTTAAGAAAATTTTTGGGGATGCAACAGGAACCACGTCATCATGTTGTGTAGACTCATTGGTGTCAGTGCCACCCCCTGGTAGTGGATTGTTCCCTTTAGTCCACATACTCTGTGGGGTCGGTTGGCTCTTATTGCGAGGGGGTTGTTTCCTCTTGTTTACTGTTAATTTGGAGGCGCCTCTTTTTCTTTTCTCACCTCCAGACTTGTTGCTCGGGGTCAAGGCGACAATAACAGTTTGTACAGCAGGGTCAGGCCTACTACCCCCCGGCAACGGTACCAACGGATTGACAAGTGGGGTAGGTTTCATAACTGTAACCACGGGTGAAAGCGGCAGAGCATTATTGGAATTTGCTTGTGATGGCTCTGGGTGTATATTTGCGAGGCAAATTGACATTCTCCTCTCGGTATTGGCAATTTCATTTGTTACCATGTTAAATGCATTTTCCAGCATGATTTCAAAGGAAGGCGGAAGAACTGAAGATCCCTCAGGTGCCTGTGTCACAGTGCTAATATTTCGTTTCACCATTATGGATTTTAATGTTTCGGGCTCACCTTTTGTAACAACTTAGAGGGGTGGCCTGCCCGACCACTGTTGACCTCTGAGGGCCTAAGAGGGCCCGCCCTTTGCCCGGGCTTCGCCGGCGACCCGTTCACACCCCGCGGACCGGGGTGCTCGCAGGCTTTGTAGCACCTCCTGGCGCCGAGATGACGCTTTCAACAAGCGCCACCACAGGGGTCGATGGGGAACCGAGTCCTCCGCTCGGCGGCCGCGGGGATAACAAAAGCAGCGGCGGGAGGACTCGTGCAACACAGCAGCAGGGTAAGGAGAAGTCCAAGTTGCTATAATAAATGCCCCAAGTCTATTCAAGAGCCACACCCGCTCCGCCGGGTGCTCGCAGGCTTTGTAGCACTTCCTGGCACCGAGATGACGCTTCCAACAAGCGCCGCCGCAGGGGTCGATGGGGAACCGAGTCCTCCGCTCGGCGGCCGCGGGGATAACAAAAGCGGCGGCGGGAGGAATCGTGCAACACAGCAGCAGGGTAAGGAGAAGTCCAAGTTGCTATAATAAATGCCCCAAGCCTATTCAAGAGCCAATTCATGTGAATGTAAACATCTGTCTATCTACTCCCATTCTAAAGTTAGCACTAATTAAATGTAAGTAACCCTTAGACTGTGGGAGAGACAGCCTTAAAACCGTGAAAATCATCTTGAGGAGCTTTTCACTGCCAGGATATATAAAACTTAAACCCACATGTTCTAGATTTTAAAGACGATGCACCCAGTCCAAAGAGCTTACAGGGTCTACATGGCTTTTGATGTATATGTATTAAAAAGAACGGTTTAGGCCTGGCAAAAGTTTTCTTTTGCCTGGTCAAATTGGCAGGTTAAAACCGCTTCATATGCGGTAGTAGCAAGCCTGAGACACATTTTAAAGTGCTACTAGTGGGTGGCACAATGAGTCCTGCAGACCAACAAGAACTGTAGTCGGTGTCTGGGTGGGGATTACCCCTCCACCTGCCAAACAATAACCCATTTTCTTACAATACCCTTAACTGTCTTAAACAACTCTCAACTTCAGGGAACACAGTTAGTGTATGGTCAATTGTTTATGCATATAAAGCCCACAATCATTCTAAAACGTAATGGTTATTCATATCACTTTCTGTTTGGGGTTGCCTACACTATTCCGTGATCCAGAGGGTGTTTTGAAAAATGTGTTCTTTCAGGTGTACTGATTTACATTTGAAAGCTAAAAACAGAAAGATATTCAACAGATAACAATTATTCTACCCAAATCCAAGGTACGTTTAAAAAATCCCAATCTTTCCCCTAAACCCATTTTTCATTAATTAGACTTTACTTTATGAATTGATGCATGATGTTTGATACACAATAAAAATGCATTATAGCCTGCAGCTCATTTGATTGCTCCTTATATCACATATTTGTGGGCAACCAACAAACACTATCTATCCCTGTAACCAAAAATGTCTGACACATGTAACAGAATATTAATTTTGCAAATCAACTATCTGTGCAAACAATTATAGATAAAACCATTGACTCATATCTCAAACAAAAGTGCAGTGCATACCCCTCGGTGCCCATACATATTTATGTAAGGGCACCAAAGGCTTGGTGCCCTTACATACTTATGTAAGGGCACCAAAGGGTATGCACTGCACTGCAGTGAATACCCCTCAGTGCCCTTTCATAAGTATGTAAGGGCACCAAGGGGTATCTACTCCAGTGCATACACCTCTGTGCTCTTACTTATGCACTAAGGGTTATGCACTCCACTGCAGTGCATACACCTCAATACCCTTTAGAAAGTATGTAAGGGCACCTAGGGGCCCTTATGTATGTATGTATGGGGATCCCTTACATACGTATGTAAGGGTACAGAGGGGTATGCACTGCACATTGTGGTGACCATCCTACCCTCCACAGAATTTAGTGAAATTTTACAGAATTTTTATGGAATTCTACAGATTTCCACACAATGAAATTCTGCCAATTCCACCCTCCTCTAATTATAAGCATCCACAAAATACTAGGAACAAAACTTAGAATTGCTTCCAATAACAAGGTAGGAGCTGGGATCCAGAATATATTTGTATTATTAGGTACAATTTTCTTTTGGTAAAACGCTGTGTACTAAAAGCTCAGATGATTTAAAAACAATTAATGAGCTCTTAGGACCCTATTAAAAGTCTGGCAGTGTTTAGACCACCAGACTTGTGGTGGTGTGGCGGTCGCGGAACCAGGCACCAGCAGTCTGACTGCCTGATTAAGACTTGGGCAGTCTGACCACCCTGGGACTACCGGCTCTACCAAGGAACCGCTGTTCCCTGGCGTAGGAGCAACGGTCAGAGGCCGCTATGTGCCTGGCGGGAACGTCATAACCCGCCAAGCATATTATGAGTTTCCTATGGGCCAGGGTTTTTATGGCGGTTCCATCACCATGAAAACCCTGGCACAGAGGAAACAAATAGGGCCTCCTGTGCCTCAACCCCATGTGCATGCACAAAGGAGGCATAACGCCCTCCCCTGTGTGCATGCACATAGGTTCCTGCATGCCAAAGACTTTGGAGTCCATGCCATGCAGGAACCTTGTAGTGCTGTCCCATTGTTGTACCTTTTTTAATGAAACCAACACCTTTAAAAGAAGCATGCCATTGGACCGCCCACCTGCCAGACTACTAATAAGTCGTAATCTGGCAGTTGGGCGGCGCAAACTTTGGTGGAGCAGTGTTGCGGCACCACTCCACCAAACACTCCTAATAGGACCCAGAGTGTTTAACAGCATTTTACGGGCCTATCTAAACAGATGTGGAATTCTTTGCTTGTTAGCTCATGATTGTGTGAATAAATGCTGGATTTAGCTCATTTTCTGGCTGTAGGACTTTCTTAGAAAGTAGATTCTGTGTATTTAAGTTTTATTTACTATATGTTTTCATTTTTATTATGATTAGGTGCCCTGGAAGAGATACCTTTGCACTAAATAACATTTTATAACAAGATAAAATAAACAAGAAAGCCTATTCATCTTTAATGTGAGCCAGAGGCGCTGAGTAGAGAGATCTATAGAGGGCTCACTTGTATTCACCAGATATTTCTTCCCTAAAATGAATTGCAAGAAAAGAACATGAGTTAATCTTCCACCGCACAGAAAACGTATCTTTAGCAGTGCCACATTTATTTCTGAATGCTTAGATTTTATGCCTTTTTCTGGATCCTAACCTTGCTGCTATTGGAACTTAGTACACTGTGACACTGCAGTTCAGTGCGACAGAGTGAGTGCTTTGGCTTTAAAATGGCAGTGTTAAAATTGGTGTCAAGCAATTGGTCTATTTAACTTTCCTAAGGATCTTAGACAGCGTAGAAATTGCACACGTTTTCAGGTATTTAAATGTTATTTATATCTGCAGTACTCATTTACAACAACCGCTTATATGACAAAATATTACATAGTTCTCAGGAGCACCACTGTAATCAGCCTGGACTGCCATTTAAAGGTGTCTTAAAACAATGGGAGCAATATGTGCTCGGGAAAGAGGAAGGAGAGAAACAGAGGCACTGGATGTTATATCTCTGCCTGGATACAGAACTCAGCTCATTCGTCAAACTTGGGAATGTTTATATCTAGAGACAGGAGGAAGCTTCTAATGATTTTATCATTCTAGCCCCAGCACTTAATTTCTGATATTGTATACATTTTAGCCATATCTGTATTTGCAAATCTGTATAGTTTGGTGAAACTATGTGTCTTTCTCAAGCAGAAACACAATAACTATTTGATATACACAAAGAGTATTCAGAATTATTATGACTCTCTTTTTAGATATAACTACCTTCCGTGGTATAAGACCACACTCTGGGGCATATTTACAAGCCCTCAGCGCCACCAGAGCCTCACTTTTTTCAATGCTCTGGTGGCGCAGCAACATTTTTCATATTTACCTGGTGGTGCTTAGCTACTTTGTGTGGCTTAACTTCACCTGGTAAATATGCTCTCTTCCGCTGCAGTCTTCTGCGGCAAAGATGGGTGTTGTATTCAGGGTCGGATTGAAAATCGGCCCGGGCACACAAAAAAATCGGCCTCCATTTGCATAATTCCTTTCCTCAAATCACTCTTCAGCGTAATTGCATTAAAAAGAAGGAGGAGGGGGGGGTTAAAAAAATGCACTCATTCGTTTACACTAGTGAAACACACCTGAAAACAAGTGAGGCCACTTCTACTCAGGCCCCCTGCCCCGCTCAGTATGTGCATACATTAATGGGCCGGCCAGCGAAACAAAGGGATACCTCTGCCTGATGCTAAACCGGTGGGTGGAGGACCGGCGGTATTGGTGGGGGAGAGGGGTGAGGGGGGGTGCTAATGAGCGTCCATCTGCCTGCAGAAAGGCCACATAGCCACCCACTGGGCCGCTGGCTGCATTCCGAAAATAGAGACACCGCCTAAATTGGCCCCAGACTGCTCAAAAAAGCAGCCCACAGCAGGAATTCAGACACCGGCCCCTCGGGCATTGCCCGAATGCCCGCGTTACCAATCCGAGGCTGGTTGTATTCCACCACAACACTCATTGCTTTTTGACACTGCCCCAAATTTACAAGGCTGAGGCAGCTTCAAAAATGAACGCCATGGTGTAATGTTTACAACCCCTGCATGGGGAGCGGAAGTTCCCATCCTCATGGCTATCATGTGACACATGTATTGCTCCCATGTAGTGGATGCATACCATGCCTCCTTAGAAGAATCACAAGGCGCATGGTGGAGCAGCAGATTTCCGTGCTCTATCCCTGACGGAGCCTCGACAGGGATCAGATCTGGGTAATGCCGGGGGACGAACTGCATATGTTGGCAGTGGAGCTGCTGCTGCCACAATTTTGTGCAGGGCTGAGTGACCGCGGCCGCTACTGCCTTCTTCGCTGCTGAGCCCCATCGGTCGTGGGTGACTCTGTGGTGGAGGCCCCACTGTGGTGCACCACTTGGAGCGTGTGGCGGAGAATCCCCTGAGGCTGACCGGTAGGTGAAAAGAACATCGTGTGGCTGGCCTGGAGGCCTCCGGCGTAGGTACGGCCATCCAGGCCTGGATGTGTGGCCCTAACTAACTGATTACGTGGGCTGGATTCCAAAATAGGGGAGACTCTGAATTTTGCACATTGAGCATGCTGTGTTCTCCTAGCGGTGGTGTTATATAGTTATAGTTATATGTACCGAATCGCTGGGTGATACTGAGGTCCCTGCGATCACCCTATTGGAGATACCCTGACCCTACTTGTAGATGGGAGATTTTTAAGGGTCATTGTCAAGTGTTAAATGCTCCCCACCGACTGGCTGAGTCTCAGTGCACAATATTCACTGAGAGTTGGAGGTGCGGGGGTACTACTGTATTTTTCTCCATAAATGGGCATTCTCGTACCCCTCCCCCCGTGTTTTGATGTGCGGTGGGACTCTAAATCATTTGTTCCAGCCCTGTACTACTTAACTACGCGGGGACTCAGAAGCAGAGGAGAGAGTGGGCAAACTACACGTCCCATTGATCCAGCGGGCTTTTGGAAATATGTCATAAGCAACGCTACCCAACTCTACTATATACACCATCAATCAATAAACACTCATAAGGCCCATAAATCTAACATGACATATTATAACCAACTGAATCATGTGACCTAATTAACCTATTCACAAATTATATACATTTATATACAACCATGGTAAATGAATTCATCATACTTCACAACTCTACAAGCTAATTAAGCCACTGTGGCGATAAGATCTAGCTATGAGTAACCTATTTCCATGAAAATAACAAGACCAGCTTGTTTTTCAAAGTTAGATTTTTATTAGCTACTCATTTGGATAATGTATTAGAAATTTTATTAAAGCATTTTTATTTGAATCATTGCAAATAGTTATGACAATTTTATTATGAATCAAAATTATTATTGCAAATGAGAATTATCAGTTTGGCATTTTTCAAAACCTAAGTCCCTAGCTAATGCTAACTATAAGCAAAATTAAAGAGTAAAGTCTTTGAGGGTTCTTACGTGTTCCAAGAGAAGTCCAACAGCATAACGCCCTCATCAAAAGGTCTGCAAGGAGAAGCATAACTCTTCCACGGGGCAAGAGTTTTTATACCTTTCTACGCTAAGCTAACCTGAGAAAAAGTAATTTTTACTGCTGGAATCAGAGCCTCATTGGTCCAAAAGTGACAGGCGACGGGTCACCGCATTTCAGAATCATAGTTCCGTCATCATTCTTAGAGACCATTGTCTCTAGTTTTCGAACAACGCAGTTTCCTCCAGTTTGCAACAATTGCAACAAATAAAGTTTTTGTTAGCTTCCTCGGATGCGTGAATGTCATAAGCCTTTTGCCGGTTCATGGCCTTGGCCTTGTTCGGCTAAGAGAATGTCATCTCAGCACGACAAACTTTTCAAGCAGGAGAAAAACTGTTGCCATCATGGACTCACTCTGGCTCCAAGCAGATTTTTGCAAGCACGGAAAATTCCACTAGGCCCAAAGCCTTTTTCATTAACTATTATATAAACAAACACAAGAAAATAATTAATGCGAGTAATATAAATTGTTCTGTTGCCACCCTCCATTGCTAATAATTAACCCATTAGTCTAAGTTACCTAGCAGAAGCAAACAAATAAAGCAGCATTTCATATTTACCATTCTTCTTATTATCCAGCAAGGTTCTTTATGCACCTATAGAGAATAGAGTGACACCACATAGACAGGGAAGCAAAATAAACTCATGCCATTTATTCTAAACAGCTGCAGTTAATTTTTGACATGACAAATAGACACAATTAATTTATTATTTTTCACAAACAAGGAAATGCAACATAATGCACGTTTATGAGCACACATGTTAGTATCCCGCGTTTTTCATGTGTAGATGCAACTTAAACTAGGTTGAATTAATACATACACAGCACAACTGTTAATTTTATTATTTTATTTATGGAAGTGTGACTTCACGAGTTGAAATGAAAAACATTTCTGAATCTCGCTCCATCAACTCCCTCATCTGGTGATTAACCAATCACCACACCACACCCAAAAATTTGGTAAATTTTATCTCAAACGAAAATGGTTCAATTTCATTCTGTTAGTATTTTCCAAAGACTAGTTTCAGCAAAATCTTTGCAACTCTCATATTGAGCTCTGCGCAACTCCTCAAGCTCTATCTTTTTCTCTTGCTCCTTTTTGATTTTATAAATTCTTCTCTTTTCCCTCATGTGCTTCTATCTCTTGTGTAACATGCAACTGATCTTTGTCAAAACTATCACAAAAATTATCACAAACAAAGGTGTTAGAATCTTGCCAAGAACTGAACCACCAATTTCTTGAAACCAGGTTTTAATAGCTTGGAATCTTTTTGAAAGACGTTCTGAAAAATCATCCTCTTCTAAGGGGACTATTTTTGAGTGCATCTCTGTGATGTTTCTAATGTACATTTCAATATTCTTACTCTGATCTGGAATGTAAGTACAGCAATGCTGCACATGTAAAATGCCGCAGACTCCTCCCTCTTTTGCCAGGAGTATGTCTAAAGCAAGGCGATTTTGCATCGCCATTGATCTGACCGCAATAACCTCCACATCCACTAACTGGAAACCTCCTGCTGTGTCAGTGGACAATCTGTCAACAATTGTAGACAATTTTCTGATTCTTCCTGCATTCAGGGTTATACCTACTAAGGGTATCACTGCCTCAAAGATGTCTCCCAAAATTTCTGAGAAACTTTCTCTCCTAAACCTGTTTGCATGGCTACTGATTTCAAAAGAACCTTCTGCATTTCTGTCAACATGAAAAATCTTTGGAAAAACAAGACAAACAAAACATGTCCCGTACCAATGGTCCGGAAGATTATAATAAGCCTTATCTCCACAAACAAAATAGATCCCAGGAAAAATTGGATCTCTGCCACCTTTGAATCCCCAACCCCCCATGATTTGGTAAGTGTCCTCACAATTGCTAGCTCCTACAAAATAATTATCAAACAGGGTATTATCTCTCCTAATGCAAAGCTTACCACTAATTGGTTTGTCTATGTGAATTGCAACATTATCAAAAGATTTGCCATTTAGCTTTTCATCCTCCTTCTGCCAAAACTTTGATTTGGTCTGTTTGACCATCTCATTTCTTTTATAAATCGCCCTTCTCTCCTCAACAAGATTCAGGAAAGTCTTTTCCTCAGCTCTCAATTTGCAAGTTAAGTTATTTCTGTATGCGTACTCGTAAGTAAGCTCATTAGTTACTAAAAATAATTCCCTCATCTGTTTAGCTTGTTTATGTTTATTTAAAGCATTCTCTATTTTCACGTTAGCAAAGATCTCATCATAGTTGGAATAATAATATTCCAAACGACCAGTCTGGTAAAATAAGCTAGCTATCACACTGCATGTTATGCCATAAGTAAGAGGAAGCATATTGTATGTCACTCCCTCAGAAACAGAAGCAGGCAACTTCCCACAGATATAGCAATCTTTGACACTCATGACCTTAACGTACTCTCCCAAAAGCCTTGAAAATGTATTGCTAGAAAAATCACCAACAGACCTGTCCTGATGAACATCTGGTCTGTGATCAATAACCTTGTTAGCTTTGTGTGTTGCACTATGTTTATCTTGACTAACTGAAGCTTTGCTTGTTATATTGACCTTGTACCTCTCCTTATCGATCCCGAAAGGAAAGATGACAGCTAAAACTAACCAGAGCAGAATTAATATGAGCACACATACCAGAGTCATCTTACAGCATTTCTTGAGAATGGAACATTTTGAATTACCACGCGCCATTACATAAGGCATCTCTTTTTTTTTTTTTTTTTCAAAACTTATTTACAAAAAGAGAAAACAAAAATTTTCAACATTTTCTAAAACCTCACACCCCCCTTTTAAAATTATTATTTTTTTTTTTTTAAACCCTCTAACAATTTTTCTTCGACCTTGCGTCACAAGTTATTCTCAAACTAAATACAATTTCTTCGACCTTGTGTCACCTAACACAATTTCTTCAGCCTTACGCCAAGAACAGAAACCTAAACTTAGTCCTAAATTCTAACAGGTTAGTACTTCAATCGTTGTCACTATTGTCCTCAATTTCTTCCTGACTGCTACTGTTTATTTCAATTACAGGTGGTATTATTATATAAGCCCATTCAGGAGACTTATATTTTTGATTCGGTCTCAAAACTCTCTTTGTCTTTCTAGAAATCACTTCTATTTTCTTTCCTTTCTCAGCTTTCTTTTCAGGATCTCCCTGACTAGTGATCTCATTCACCTGCTCCTTCGATCTTTTCACTAACCTGACTCTCAACTCACCGTTTTCAGTTGGCCAGGTCTCTCCTTTCCTCAAGATTTTTCTTTTTGGCTCAGACTCATTAGATTCTGTTTTCCATGATCTTTTCTTCACTCCTCCTTTCTGACATTCTTCATCACTTTCTCCAGAGTCACTGTCAGAAATTTCAATTGTTATCCCAGGATCTTTTCTTATCAGCAGCCTTACTCCGTTAGGAACAGCACTCCTTCTCCCATCACTGGTACTCGGTAATTCGTCTTCCTCCAATTCTTCAATCACCTTTAACTTCCCAGATCCAGATTTCTTGTTCCTGCTTTCAGAGCTCGTTACCTGCCTTTCGATACCCTCCTGGTCTTTCTTCTGAACTTGATCAGACTCTTCTGTTGTTTCTTTTTCTTTTCCCGAATCTTGATCAGGTTCTTTCTCTTCACCTGTTTCCTTTTCTCCTTCCTCTGCTGATTCTTTGTCTAGCAGGTTATTTTCATCACCAGAATCTATTTCAATAATCTTCAACTCTTTTCCAATCAAATCCCCATTCACAGATGGTTTCTCCAGATGTCGACCACTCTGTCGATCTTCAATATCTGGATTTCTTTCTACTTCCTCTTCAGAGTCTGAATCATCTGTCGTATCACTCTCTTCATCTGAGTTTTCAGGTGTAGGTATTGGAATAGTGTGACTTGGATGTATCCACCTTTTCAATCCTCTACACTTCACTGCATTCGTTGTAACAAGGATCACCTGCCTCGGTTTCTGCCACCTCGGGATCAAACAGTTCCTTCTTCGGTGAACTTTCGTCCTGACCCAATCTCCAGGTCTCAGATCATGTGTCTGCACTTTGTCTTTTGATTGTGCTTCAGTTCCCACCTGATTAGACACAGAAGTCACTACGTCAGACAGACGCTTACAATACTCCAAAATCGCACTGTCATTAATGCTTAACAGTTTTCCTACAGGTACAAAAGCTTGCCTCATGACTCTACCCATAAGGATTTCGTGAGGACTCAAACCTGTCTTGTTATCTGGTGTACTTCTCAAAGTCATCAGAACAAGTGGAAGAGCATCTGTCCACTTTACACCTATATCAAGACACATTTTTCCAATTCTATTTTTTATCGTTCCATTAATCTGCTAAACTACTCCAGATGCCTCTGGTCTGTATGCACAATGTATTTTCTGCTCAATGTGTAATGCTTCACAGATCAATTTCATCAGTTTGTTATCAAAATGTCCCCCTCCATCACTCTCAATAGTGACTGGGAAACGATACCTTGGTATTATCTCTCTAAGAAGCAACTTTGCCACTGTAATTGAATCACATTGACGTGTGGGAAATGCTTCTACCCATCTTGAAAACAAGCATACAATCACCAAAACATATTTCAAACAGTTGTGTATGGGCATCTCAATGAAATCCATCTGTAATCTGGTAAAAGGACCACCCTCCCGTCCTATGACTCCCGTTCCCACAACTGATTTCCTGTTTGGGTTCATTTGTTGGCAAGTCAAACACCTCTGACAAAGAGATTCTGCAATTGTCCTGAACTTGGTATTAAACCATGTCTCTTTGAAAAGCCTGATCATAGAGTCTCTTCCAATATGACCAGGACCATGATACATTCTGGCCATGTCAGCAATCATGCAATTTGGTAAGACTACTCTGCCATCTTTGTAAGTCCAAACTCCATCCTCATCTCGTGGCCTACATTCTGCTTTCAACCATGTATTTTTCTCATCATCATCAGCTTCATTTTGCAAGTCCCTAATTTCCTCCCATGTCTCAACAACAGATGTTAGCATCAATGAACTTGAACCAAAATCTTTGTTCTTTCCCCGATTGAGTGCATAATCATTTTTTGCACAAAATTTAGCAATTTCATCTGCATAATTATTGCCTTTGGTGATATAATCCTCACCTTTTTGATGTGCTGCGCATTTTACCACAGCAATCTACCTTGGCATTTGTATGCCATCAATTAGTCTTTTTATAAATTCTGCATTTTTAATTGGAGAACCTGCTGACGTCATATAGCCTCTCTGAGACCAGAGCTGTCCATAATCATGCACAACTCCGAATCCATGCTGGCTATCTGTAATTATAGTAACCCTCAAGTCTTTTGCTATTTCACAAGCACAAATTAAAGCAATTAATTCAGCCACCTGTGCTGAACGAATTCCTACAAGACATGAAGCTTCTTCAACATCTGCCACTGTGCAGACCGAGTATGCTGCTCTCAAAACACCTCCCTCTGATCTCAGACAGGAGCCATCCACAAAGAAGCCATGATCTGATTCAGGCAATGGTACATCTTTAATGTCCTGCCTTGGCTTGGTACAGTATTCCATGACATCCAAGCATTCATGCTCCACGTCATTTTCATCAATATTTTCAGTGTCAGGCAACAGTGTGGAAGGATTTAAATTCACACACCTTACGATTGACACATTATCTGATCCCAAAATGATTTTCTCGTATTTGGTCAGTCTACTGTTTGTCAGGTGCTGCGTTTTACTCCTTGTAAGGAGAATTTCAACTAAGTGAGGAACATAGACTTTTACAGGAAATCCCATTATTATTCCCTCACTCTGCTCCAGGCTAACACTTGTTGCTGCAACTGCTTTTAAGCAACCTGGTAAGGCCTTTGCAACTGGATCAAGAACTGCTGGGAAGTAAGCAATAGGCTTTCTCATGTTACCATGTCTCTGTATTAACACAGACAAAGCACATCCTTCACTTTCACTGCAATACAGTTCAAAACCTTTTTCATAATCTGGCATGCCCAAAGCTGGAGCTTCACATAAGCTTCTTTTTAATTTCTCAAAAGCTTCCAACTCAATGTCAGTAAGAACAATTGGATCTTTCACATCTGATTTTGTCAGTCTCTGCAGTGGCTTCGCAATTACCGAAAATCCACTAATCCATTGACGACAGTAACCAACCATTCCCAGGAACATTCTCACCTGTCTTTGTGTTTTTGGAAGTTGCATTCCCTGAATCATTTTGATTCTCTCAATTGTTACCTGTCTTATTCCTTTTGCAGTTCTATGACCAAGGTATTTTACTTCCTGTTTACAAAACTGCAACTTTGCAGGAGACACTTTGTGTCCTTCATCTGCCAAATGATTCAAAATTGTAATTGTGTCTGTCACACAAGTATCTCTTGTTTTTGCTGCAATCAACAGATCGTCAATGTACTGCACTAATGTCGATCTGCCTGGCAAATTCAAATCTTCCAAAGATCTCTTTAACAGTTCATTAAAGATAGAAGGACTTTCTGTATACCCTTGAGGGATTCTGCACCATGCGAGGGTCCTACTCTGGAACAGGAAAGCGAAGATTTCCTGGCTTTCTGGATGCAATGGAACCGTAACGAACGCATTGCAAAGATCAATGACAGTATACCATTCTGCATCATGCGGAATCTGGTAAAGAATGACAGCAGGGTTTGGACAACTGAGCAACAAGGAACGACAATCTGGTTAATTTTTCTCAAATCCTGAACTATTCTGCATGTTCCATTCGGCTTTTTGATCCCCATAATCGGTGAGTTACAAGGACTGCTCTCAATTTCTTTCAAAACACCTTGCTTGATGAACTTTTCAATTACAGGAATAACACCCTCAATCGTTTCTGCCTTCATTTTATATTGAGGAATGTTTGGAAAATCTATTCCCTGCTTCACTGTGATTTTTACTGGATAGACATGTTTCATCAGACCCATCTCATTTCCAGTTAAATCCCAAATTTCAGATTTAACTGTCTCTTTCAATTCCTCTGGTAAATTTTCTTTATCAAAGGTAGGAAACAATTTTTCCTCTTCTGCCTCAATCATCAACATCGTCAGTCTATACAACCCATCTTCCTCCATGGTTTGTAATTCAATTCCACCAGGTGAGCAATATATTCTGCAATTCATTTTACACAATATATCTCTTCCTAGTAAATTCACTGGACTGCTATTACAAACTACAAATCTGTGTTTGTCTTTGAAATTTCCTTTTTCTACATTTACAGGCTCAATAAAATCAGTCTTCATTTGTTGATTGCTAACTCCGACTACTTGGATGGTATCCCCAGAGAGAGGTAGGTTTTCAATTTCCACTGATCTAACAGTAGAATGGGTAGCACCAGTGTCCACAAGAAAAGTGATCTCTACATCGTTCACTTTTCCATTTACAAATGGACCAGACTGGTCAACCTCAAGAGTGGCTCCAATTACACACTCTTCCCCCTCTCTCGGGCACCGTCAGAAGCAGTCATCAGAATCTCTTCCTTGGTTTCCTGTTAACAAATATTGTCCTGATGCACCTTGCAGATTTTGTCTTTGATTTCTTATTACCTGATCACATCCGCTGAATCCAATATCTGGATTGAATTTTTGACCTCCCCCACAGTTTGGGAAAGGAGGCAGTGGAATCTGATTCTGCTGCTGGGTCAACTGCTGTTGTAGCTGTCGCTGAAGACTCAGATCACTCATTTGACGCTGCAGCTGCAGTTGTTGCTGCAGATCAACATCATTCTGCATCTGTGGGTTAAATGATGTATTTTTTGGGTGGGTTTTTGCACTCGTTTCTCCAATGTCCAATCTCCCCGCAGTTAAAGCAAGGCATCGTTTGTTTTAGTTCTTCAATTTTTGGATTAAATTTTGGCTTATTAGGATTATTGAAATTATTTTTAACATTTCCTTGACCCTGATTCTGATTTTGCACAAAATTTCCATGTTGCACAAAATTCCCATTTTTATTTTCAAAACTTGCAATCTGTTGTTCAGCTACCTGTGCCCACATTGCTTTTTCCTTTAATTTCTTTTGTTTAGCCTCTAACTCATCACTGCAGTATTTTGCTTTTCTCAAAATATCATCAACTGAATTTGATTGTCATCCGACAATATTATTCCTGATCATTTCTCCAATTTATGGTCTGAGACCATATACGAACCTGTAGATAAAATGGCTCATATCCTTTTCATCTAATTTTTCATAACCACTGTATTGTTTGAAAACCAATAATAATCTTTCATAGAAGGAATGAACTGATTCTTTCGGCTCCTGGTTTGTCCTGTCTATTTTAACCCAATCTACTTCCTTTGGGGCAATTTTTTGTTTTAACCAGTAAATCACTTTTTCATAAAATTCCATGACCTCGGGTGCTGGAGCACCTGTCTCTTTAACTCGATCTGGTTCAGCTTTTGGCCAACCCACAGCAATTTTGCATTCTGTCCAGAGATCTGATGGGACAACAATGTCAAAAAATCCATCCAGATCAATCCACAGAACTTTTGAAACTTTAATAAATCTGTCTACCTGTCGGTACCATTCCACCGGCTTTTCTCTCAGCCGAGGAAAATCATTAGTAAAGAGTAGAATGTCCTGTCTTGACCAGGGAACATGTACATACCCTCCACCTGTGATTTCTCTCATTGGAAACTGTTTGGACAGATTATACAACCTATCCAACCTCTCATCTTCCTTCTTTTTGGTCCATTTCACTCTCCATTTACTCAAGTCACCCAATTTTTTGATGTAAACAATCAATTCTTTTATGTGTGTAATTCTTCCTCCTGTATTGAAAATTTCAATGTCTTTTTCTGTAAAATTTAATCTGTAATGCTTTCCCAGATTTTTCTGTTTGTTCAAATCAATTTCTAATTCCTCTGCCAGTTCCTCCAGCTGATCATATTTATTCTTTATTTTCCATTGCATACTTTTGCTGATGAACAGGAGTTCATCATCTCGATAAAATTTTAAACTGTCAGGACCAATTGTGCCAATTATTAATTCTTCCAAATCTGCATTCAATTTTGCAACATCAAGTTTTGAATTTGATTCTCTTTTCTCAGGAGACTCAGCATCTGACTCTGCACCCATTGGTGTCTGGTTAAAAGAACCTTGATTAAAAGTCAAGTCAGACATCCTTGATTTTTCACGATTAATTTCAGATAAATCTGAATAAAATTTTTCAGCTACTTTTTGAATTTCTGCATTTAATGGAATTGTTAAACCTGGTTGTTTAATTTCTTTTTGATCAAAAACAGGCTGAACAGGACCAATCGTTACTGGAACTGTCACTGCTTCCATGCTCTTTGTTATCTGCTGAATTAATTTTTCTTTCGATCGCAAGTATTCTGAAGTGTTTGCAACTTCCTCATTCCTGTCAGTTCTCATCAGATTTCTAGGGGCTTCCCTTTCCATTGGAAAACTTTTGTTTTCAATATAAGCACTAGAATTAGTTCTTGTCTCAAACTGTTCTGGAGTTCCAAAAGATTCACAATTATTTGGGTACAATTTTGGAGAATCATTTATTGGGGGTGCACTAGGAGTGATTCCGGCAGAAACCGTTGGAGTGGACCAAGAACGAGGCTGTCTTAAAGGGGCATTTTTATTATTTGTCGTAAAAATTTCTTCTAAGACTGGATCCTCTGATTCGTTATCTATAACAACATTATTTTTCTTTTCAGTTCTCTTTTCACCTGGAGACCCTAAAACCATTTCTCTAATTAAATAGAGACCATCACACATATCTCCCTGTCTCCACATACGCATTCTATCTTCATGCGTTTCTCGTCTATAACTCGGTGTTTTTGGAGTTCTCTTAATCCCATTTGCTTCTCTCTGAAGTTGAAACATCTCATCTTCCCATTCAACTAAAGCTTCAAATTGTGTCGGTCTAGGCCGTGGTACTAGAGCTGACATTTTCTCTCTCAGATTTCTTAAAACGTTAACATTAAATGAACCATCATCCGGCCAAGCCAATACGCCGTCGTCCTTTGTGTAATTTTTCCAAACATCAAACCACAGAACAGTATGGTAACCATATTCACCTTCCATATACGCTGCAGGTGTCTTGTACTTAGGAAGTAATTTACCACCTCGCGTTTGAATTTTCTTGTCGGGTGAAATCAAATTTTTAAATTTTTGAAGTATCGAAGTCTTTTTCTCAACATGTTTAAAGTAATAAGCTATTTTTAAATCAAATCCGCTTAATCAGAAATGATCGTAATGTTTTCCTGGTTGTTCCGTAACAGCAGCCAATCCGTGCGCGAAACACACCAACAAGCCAATCAGGTTCGAGCTACGTCACCACCTTGCTCGACCAGTAAAAACAGAGCTTCCCACCAATGCCAATCAGCGTTCAGCTCGACAAAGTCACATGAGCCAATCAGAGTACAGCCTGTGACGTATAGTACCCAATCTCTGCGCGGACCGTGTGACGTACACAGCCGCTGCGGTTTCTCACGTCTCACTCTCAGCGCTCACCCCTCCTTCACAAAAACTTTTCACAGCGCCATTTTAAAGACACCTTTCTCAATGAAATTCGATTAATCAACAACAAAAGAACAAACCATTTGTCTGTTTCTCTAAATAAGGTGATCGTTTTTACAGACACACGAGAAATTCTTTGCGTGGAATAGACGACGCTATTCTCACAGAATATGCATTTGCCGATAAAGTAAACCTTTACTCTACCCTTCACATACGTAATAACGAACGCGCTTCTCTCTGAATGCACATAAAGTAGCAATTCAAAGTTTGACTCGAACGGAATTACAAAACCATTTACGCACTTTCAAACGGAAAATATCCCTAACCACACACACATGAAATCCTGGCGGGACTCTAACCCCCCACTGATAACATGAATCGTTAGTAAAATAAGCGACGTTACCTTACCCTTCACTCAAGCTCGAATTAATTCTATTACTTTCCCACAGAGAGTTTTAGAACAGGCGCATTGTCCCTATACTCAATGCTTCGATTTCATAGACAATCCTCACTATGCATACATTCTATCTGACACACCTATATCCCTAACATGTGCTGCACGACGACAACACTTGTGATATACGACGATACCACTATTCTGAAACAGATCAAATGCACTGTGTGACTTGTGACTTTACACTCTGGCCACACTACTCTGTACCGGTACAACTAGGGGTTTCCACGCCGGAAAAACCCTTTCGACTACATATAACGCAAATGAACAACCTCAACATATGTTAATCATCGATCCTATGCAACTACCATATAACATATCAGTTACCATAGCAACCATCAAATCTGCTACCAGAAAAATTGATCCAGCGGGCTTTTGGAAATATGTCATAAGCAACGCTACCCAACTCCACTATATACACCATCAATCAATAAACACTCATAAGGCCCATAAATCTAACATGACATATTATAAACAACTGAATCATGTGACCTAATTAACCTATTCACAAATTATATACATTTATATACAACCATGGTAAATGAATTCATCATACTTCACAACTCTACAAGCTAATTAAGCCACTGTGGCGATAAGATCTAGCTATGAGTAACCTATTTCCATGAAAATAACAAGACCAGCTTGTTTTCCAAAGTAAGATTTTTATTAGCTACTCATTTGGAAAATGTATTAGAAATTTTATTAAAGCATTTTTATTTGAATCATTGCAAATAGTTATGACAATTTTATTATGAATCAAAATTATTATTGCAAATGAGAATTATCAGTTTGGCATTTTTCAAAACCTAAGTCCCTAGCTAATGCTAACTATAAGGAAAATTAAAGAGTAAAGTCTTTGAGGGTTCTTACGTGTTCCAAGAGAAGTCCAACAGCATAACGCCCTCATCAAAAGGTCTGCAAGGAGAAGCATAACTCTTCCACGGGGCAAGAGTTTTTATACCTTTCTACGCTAAGCTAATCTAAGAAAAAGTAATTTTTACTGCTGAAATCAGAGCCTCACTGGTCCAAAAGTGACAGGCGACGTGTCACCGCATTTCAGAATCATAGTTCCGTCATCATTCTTAGAGACCATTGTCTCTAGTTTTCGAACAACGCAGTTTCCTCCAGTTTGCAACAATTGCAACAAATAAAGTTTTTTTTAGCTTCCTCGGATGCGTGCATGTCATAAGCCTTTTGCCGGTTCCTGGCCTTGGCCTTGTTCGGCTAAGAGAATGTCATCTCAGCACGACAAACTTTTCAAGCAGGAGAAAAACTGTTGCCATCATGGACTCACTCTGGCTCCAAGCAGATTTTTGCAAGCACGGAAAATGTCACTAGGCTCAAAGCCTTTTTCATTAACTATTATATAAACAAACACAAGAAAATAATTAATGCGAGTAATATAAATTGTTCTGTTGCCACCCTCCATTGCTAATAATTAACCCATTAGTCTAAGTTACCTAGCAGAAGCAAACAAATAAAGCAGCAATTTATATCTACCATTCTTCTTATTATCCAGCAAGGTTCTTTATGCCCCTATAGAGAATAGAGTGACACCACATAGACAGGGAAGCAAAATAAGCACATGCCATTTATTCAAAACAGCTGCAGTTAATTTTTGCATGACAAATAGACACGATTAATTTATTATTTTTCACAAACAAGGAAATGCAACATAATGCACGTTTATGAGCACACATGTTAGTATCCCGCGTTTTTCATGTGTAGATGCAACTTAAACTAAGTTGAATTAATACATACACAGCACAACTGTTAATTTTATTATTTTATTTATGGAAGTGTGACTTCACGAGTTGAAATGAAAAACATTTCTGAATCTCGCTCCATCACCATCACCCTTTGCGGCAGGAAGAAAGAAGCCAGCACTGTAGCCAGTCCGTGCCTGGAGGCGCTGCCCAAATACAACTAGGACTCCTGCTGCACTGGTGGGGACTCAGCAGGAGAAAAGAGCGGGGGCAAACCACAAGCCCATCACCCTTTGCAGCAGGAAAGAAGAAGCCGTTGTGCAGCCATCCCACGCCCGGAGGCGCTGCCCAAATAGAACCGGGGCTCACCTGGTCAAAGACTAGGCCAAGAGCCTGGAAGAGCCGGACTGGACCCTCTCTCTTGGTTTTTCACCCCATTACTTTTCTTTTGACCTTCCAGATAAGATAGGAAGTGCATTCTATTGTTAACCCTTTAGCCCTTCCCGTTTTAACTTTTATATCTTATTCAATTTGATTATAAATTATGGAACCATGGTGAAAAGAAAATTACTGGACAGTAGTGATGGGAAGCACGTCAAGGGCAAACCATCAAATTCAATCACGAACTAACTAACGAGCGCTGAGTGGCATATAGAAAGTGAAACTATAAACGTGGAAGAACAGTTAGCCGCAGCTAAACAAGTTACAGATGCGGCTATGGGCTGTGTTGCCATGCATGTACATAAAAAACAAAAACAGTTGGCAGGTAATTCAAGCATGGATCACACAAAGCCACTAAATAATCCATGCGTCCTAACTAAACCCCTTGAAATAGCAGAGAATACAGATACCTCAGAATTGATCTCACCACCACTCAAATGATTAAATTGCTTAATAAGACTCCTATCTATTAAAATAAATCCCCCAAAAAAACTTAAAACAACTAAACACTGGTTAACTAAAAAAAGGGACCAGGGGAAAAATGCAAAAAAGCAGCCAGATCTTGAGATCCAAAAAATACTCGAATTGTTGGTGGAATAATTATACACTAAGATAGACTCTAGGGACCAAAAGGTTTTGCCGGATCTAAATGAGATAAAAGAACGGGTTGCTATCTTAGAAAGATACTGCAAATACACCCCTTTTAGCAATAACTCATGTAAAACTTTTGGAGATACAAACGAGACCCTACACACTAAGAAAAAACAAGCCAGCAATACTGATTCCTTGAGTATCTACCCCGTCAGACAGTTTAAGAAATGTATCACCCCAACAGTGATTTGGATCCTGAGGTAGAACAAACAGAGAGACTAGTATTAAGCCACATGCATTGGAGCATAAGAGGAATGGGGTACTTCAGCAGCATACCAATGAAGAAGATCAGGTAACTTTCCACCCCCCATGCTGCATCCTATGTCATTGTTTTAAAGGATGTAGATATATTAAAATCTGGGACTAAGAACGCGGGGTCAGCTTAAGAACAAAGTGGTGCATTGGTTGTCACATAGAAATTTTAATGAAACTCTTTTACACACAGAGATTATCATGGTAAGGAGTATTAGTTGGGTGGGCTCTAGAAATAAATGAGAAAGTGGTGACTGTGTTATAGTTAATTTACTCAATCACACTCGGGTTCAAACACTTCTCTTCAATTTACAACAGAGACAGAGGCACCAAGGATGTCACAGTGAAAGGACTGTAGCTATTAATCTAGCTTATTTTTACAAGTTTTCAGAGCCTCTGCAGAGAGACCAGGGGTCATATGTAGGTAATTTCCATTTTTGCGATTCCCAAATAGCGATTTTTAAGGAATCGCTATTTGAGAATAGCAAAATGGAATGTAGGTAAAAATTTCAATTTTTTTGCGAATCTCTAACATTCCTTAATTGCGATTAGTAAATTGCGAATCGCAATTAAGGAATGAGTGTCCCATTCATTCCTATCAGCTAAGAGGCCCATAGGAATGAATGGGGATACATTCTCAAATTGCGATTTTCTATGAGAAAATCGCAATTTGAGAATTGCATTTCCAAGGATGCCAGGTTGTCCAAAGGACACCTGTTGCACCCCTGGAATGTGCCTCTAAGTACATGTGGCGCACACACTGCGCATAAGGGCATGTATGTGCGCCACATGGCACTTAGAATTTAAAAAAAAAATGCATTTAGAAAGGGAATTGCAAAATACCATCTACTTGGAGTAGGTGGTATTTTGCGATTCCTTAAACCAAAATCGCATTTTAAAATTCACTCCTACGTGGCATTTAAGGAATCGCAAAATTGCGATTCATTAAATGCTTGAGCAAAATAAGGAATCACAATTTTTTCGATTCCTTATTTTGCTAATGTGCACCTACATACCAAAGCACCGTTTGTGATTTGCAAATGCCGAAATTCGCCGAATTTCAGCATTTGCGAATCGCAAACGCTTACCTACATATGCCCCCAGGTGCGGAGACCCACTGTTATTCAAAATAAACCACAGAGAAACTAACACAGCACTGTCAATCAATAGATTCGCTCCCCTTTTGTCCTTTGATAACCAAGATTGACTAGGTAACGATATCAATCAGAGTGGTAATGGAGGCGTCCACTGTGATGTTGATGAAAATAAGGGGAAGGCAAACATATCCATATATATTGTCATGAAGACCCTTATTTTTAGATCTTGGAATATTGTGCTCGTTAAAAGTAAGCTGGCTAACACTGAATGGTGCAATTACATCCGCAATGCAGATTTTTTGTGTTTTCAAGAAACTTGGCAGATTGGGAATTATTCTATAAACAGGTTTACTGCTCTCATTAGTCCTGCAACACTATCAGCACATGGGTGAGGCAAGGGCAGTTTGTCTGTCCTGGTTTCAACTACAGCTCCTGTGACTGTTATAAAGTCATACATTCTTTCACCCTTTTTCCAATTGGTCCTATTTAAGACTAACATGAAATTATTTATTGTTTTAGTAAATTATTTGTTAGATTTGGGGTCCCTAGTTGACACAGGTAGGTACTTGTGACAAATAGGGACCCTTGCCTCAAGTCAGGATAAGGGGATTACACTCCTAAAATAACCCCTGCTCACCCCCTTGGTAGCTTGGCACGAGCAGACAGGCTTATCTCAGAGGCAGTGTGTAAAGCATTTGTGACCACATATAGTAACCCAGTGACAACACTACAGATGGACACCACACAAGGTTTTATATCAAAAATAAGTATACTTTCTATAGATTTACCACAAGACCATGAACAACAAAAATACACAATACTGTTACTTTAAGATGGTAGATTTAGCTTAGTACAGTTCAGTTCTTAAAATGCGACACTTTGCGTCAATGTACCTTACGATGTTTTTCGCTTCCACGACAAGCAATGTCGCAGCAAGGGAAATGCGGCAAAGTTAAGGTGCAAAGAAATAAAGACATGAAGATTTTCCAGATGCGGCATGCTTCTCCGGGGATGGGACAAGTTCTCGGTTCGATGCGTGGACTGCAGCTGCAAAACCCTTGTTCAGAAGTGCGACGGCAACAGCTTCAGCTGCGACACTCTTCTCCCATGATGCGTGAAGCTTCCGCACAATGCGACAACTACAGCAGCGACTTCCTTGTTCAGAAATGCGACGGCGTCGTGCTTCTCGGGGATGCGAGGGGCTTTCCTCGACGCGGTGCAATGCGACAGTTCCAGCGGCGACACCCTTGTTTAGAAGTGCCACGGCAGGTACAGCGACGGGACAGGTTTCTACCTCATTGCGAGACTCTTCTCTCGATGAGGTGCAGTGCGACAACTCCAGTAGCTACACCCTTGTTCAGAAGTGCAACAGAAGGCAGCAGCGACTGCGACATGCTTCCTCTTCATTGTGGCACGCTTCTCTCGATGCGGTGCAGTGCGACAACTCCAGCGGCGACACCCTTGTTCAGAAGTGCGACGGCAGCAGCAGCGACGGCGACACGCTTCGTTCTCGTCGATTCGCGCATCCAGCTCCTTGCGACATGCAGTTCCTCAGAAGTCCCAAAACAGCTGCAGGCAGTTCCAAAACATCTCTGGGGAGCTGGGGGTTGAAGTCTGTTGTCCCTGAGACTTCAGCAGGAGGCAAGCTCTTTTCCAAGCCTTTGGAGATTCTTCACAAGTTGAAAGCAAAGTACACAAAGTTCCTTTCTTCTTCCTTTGGCAGTAAGGCAACCACTGCATGCCAATCCCCCAAGTAGCACTTCAGCTTGAGAATAGTCTCTCCTCAGTTTCTTTAGGGGCCTCTCCTCAGTAAAGGTTTCTTATTGTAGTCCAAAAGTGATCTAATTTCATGGGACCAGGGTCCCAATATTTATACCCCAAAATCCTTTGGTCTCCCAGGGGAGAGGGGCCTTGGCCCAGTCCAAACCAGTTCTGAAGCACTTTGTTTACCAGACTTCTCCTTTCCTTTCAAAGTGCAGGGCAGAAACATCAAACGCCCCACAGGAGGTGGAGCCAGCATTGTGGAAGGCAAGTACAGTCCTAGAGCACTTTGTTGACAGGACTCCTTTTCTTTCTTTCAGTGTGTAGGGCAGATACATCAGCCGCTCCCCAGGAGGTGGAGCCAACATTGTGAAAGCCAGGCACAGCCCTTTTCAAGGTTCAGGTGCAACTCCTCCCTCCCATATATATGCAGATCTTTCTATTCACCACTGAACTGACTCATCCTGTCTCTTGGAATCTCCCAGCCTTGTCACTCACAAAACCAGACAAAGGAATACACAACCTAGCAGAGGCAGACTTGAAAGGTTAGACAAGCAAATACATACTTTCTAAAAGTGGTATTTGCAAACACAGAATGTTAAAACCAACTTCACTAAAAGATGCGTTTTATCATTCTGAGTCCAGGCATACTAAACTCGAATTTCTGCCATGTTCTCTGAGTCAGTTAGGATTATAAAATGTAATAAGTCTAACAGCCCATTCTGGCCTATGGAGAACAGGTAGCCTTGCAATAGTGAAAAACTAAAATGGCTGTAATTCACTATTAGGACATACCAAACACATCAGGGCTTGTCCTACCTTATCCTTACAATGCCCCCTGCCCCTGGGCCTACCATAGGGGTGACTGATATGAAGAAAAGGGAAGGTTTAGTGACTGGGAAGTGGGTGCACTTGCCCAGTCAGCATGACAGTACCAGACTGTACGCGCGCTGTGCAATGGCAGACCTTAGACACATTTTACAAGGCTGCTTCTGTGGGTGGCACAACCAGTGCTGCCGGTCCACAAGCAGCATTTGGATTTACACGCCCTGGGCACACTCTGTGCACTGTACTAGGTTCTGAAAAGTAAACCAAATAGCCAAACATGGAACCACTGATTAATACATCAATTCACAATAGGGAGCACTTGCACTGTGGCACAGCAGTGGCACAGTGCCCAAAGCATCTAACACCAGCAACAATACATGAGCCAACAGCAATAATGGAAGGGAGACCCACACCAAGGGTGCCAGGTCTAATAACAATGTTTTTAGTAAGAAATGCTGTGAGTCATCAGGTCCCTCGAAAGAACTGGACTCTTTTTATAAAGAATATTGCTGGAGACTGTGTGCTTATTTGGGCAAGAGACTTCAATATTGAGACTTATGTTATTCACCTGATGGTATTTGTGGCCATGAGGACAGGTAATAACTTGATGCATTTTCCCCATAATACATATGGGAACAGCTTAAATGTGCTAATATACAAGTACAATTTAGAAATACTGACTCAAAGCGGATGCACCCCCCTGTCAACTTTTTGTAGAAATAGGGTACTTCCTGTATGGACCATTTTTTCATTTCAGCAAACACTGCTTAATTTATCTGGTGCATTAACTATTGATGCCTCCTACTATAGCGACCACGTTCCACTCACACTCACAGTAGTATTAGCAATTTAGCCACAAGAAGTTTTTCAGATGTCCATTTCGGTCGCAATAGGCAGAAAAAATGAGTTTAGCTTAAAATGGTCGGGAGTAATTGCACCACTGTTCTTGGAAGAATTGGTAAAAAGCCATCTAAAAGAGTTCTTTGCTTGTGCAGAATTGAACGCTCAACTGAGGAACTTGTTCTAGCTTTCAGTAGAATTACTTCAGCCATAGCAGACATATAAAAAAAAGAAGAGCTCTAGAAAACAGGTACGACACACTGGATGGTTTGACCAACATTGTACACAGGCAAATTACAAACTAAGAATGAGTCTACATAAATCCCCCAGGGATAGAGAAGAAATCAAGCTCCTTACGTCTAATTAAAAGCAGGCCCTGGGCCAACGTAAGACTGTAATGCGGGATCAAGCCAGCCTGCACAGTGGATAGTGGTTTATTTTGGAAAATGATAAAGTCACCTTTTCTGTCGGATAATACGGATCCCAAAATAGAAGTCTTGGTTGCTCCATCTATTTGGATCAAACATTTTGAAGGCATTTTTAACCCTTGTATGGATTACTCTGTCGCAATACAGAAAAACAACACAAGTGGTCTGCCTCTAATTCCTTTAAAACAGATTACAGTGGAGAAGGTGGTTGTAGCCATAGGAAATCTACTGCTTCTAAAGCCCCTGGCCCCGCCGGGGTACCAGGTCACACTTTTAAGGGCGCTACTGATTTATGGGCACCAATTCTAGTTAATGTTTTTAATGCTGATGGTAGAGGAATTATCCTTCGTACCTGGACTGATTCTATTATTGTACCCATATACAAAAAAGGAGACTGGGGGGACCCTAGGTGTTACCGCCCGATATCCCTCCTGGACTCATCGGCCAAAATCCTGGGGAAAAATTTCTTAGGACGATTGGATGGTGGATAATCATGTGCTGACTGATGTTCAGTGTGGTTTCAGGAAGGATATTGACCATGGAACAATGTATAAACCTCCATCTTATATTGAGTAAATATACATTATTGAAGCAGGGTTTTATTTACCTCTGTTTCGCTGATTCCTCCAACCCCTTTGATTTAGTTAACCATTTAACCCGCTGTAAAACTTTTACAGGGTCAGACTGATTTGCATATAGCCATGTCTGAACTGGGGGGGCAGAGTGGGCTAAAGAACGGTGATGGATCAAACCCAGATCTTTTGACTGGGTGTGAGTGTTTGATAGGCTCAGATGCTCCGTCCATCACCACCCCCTTTTGTACCGCTTTGGCCACCATAAGTGTGGCAGGGTATGCTCAGACGTGAGTCTCTTGCTCACTTTGCCACTGGATTCAAGCAAGCCGGGCTGAAGACGGCTGGAATGCCAGAAACCGGTCCTCGGAAGCTTGTTTCCGGTCCAGGGAAGACATGGCTTGGCAGTTCGGGCTGGACTGTTCCCATGAGGCACAGGGTCAGACTGATTTGCATATAGCCATGTCTGAACTGGGGTGGCAGAGTGGGCTAAAGAACGGTGATGGATCAAACCCAGATCTTTTGACTGGGTGTGAGTGTTTGATAGGCTCAGATGCTCCGCCCATCACCACCCCCTTTTGTACCTACTGGAAAACTTTTATTGACATGGGTGCTCCCATGGATATTGTCTCTCATCTCTCTCAGATGTACTCTTCTTTGACCTCAAATGTAAGATTCGGGCTGGAGGGAGAGCGCGCATCGAGATTTAGTGTTAAAAGAGGGATACGACAAGGGTGCATCATGGTTCCCATTTTTTTCCTCTTTATGTGAATGGGATTGACAAGGAACTACAGCTGATAGATGATGATGCACCCAAAAATGGACCTCATTGTACCCCTGTGCTCCTATATGCCGACAATGCAGTGTTAATGTCCAGAACCACAAATGGTTTACAAAAATTAAATGATGGTTTTGTCTGATACATAGAGCATAAATATCTCAAATTACATCTGGCTAAGACCTACACTATCGTGTGCGCAAAAGGCAGACCCAAAAAGAAATCATCCTTTGTTAGAGAATTCAAATTATCAGAAGTAAAGAATTTCTCTTATTTGGGAGTATTATTCTCAAGTTCTGGTTCTTGGACTTCGCACTTAAAATTAGCAAAGTCACGTTTTGTTAGATCGATTGAGGCTTTGTTTAGGTTTGCCAACATAGGGGCCCATTATGATAGCGGATAATCCGCATCCTCCGGGCCGGCGGAAGCCACCACCGGCCCGGAGGATGCGGATTATCTGCTGCGGACTGAGAAAAGACCCCCCGCCAGATTAGGATGGCTGGGGCATCTTTTTTCAGTCCGACGCTTTTCCGCCGCGGTCGCCTTCCGACCGCGGCGGAAAAGCTCTAACATGGCTGGCGGTGTCTATCAGACACCGCCAGCCATATTAGGATGGCTGTGCTCCTATGCCTTTCCACGGCGGCATTTCCGCCGTGGAAAGGCATACGGTGTTTACTTTGGGGGCCCATTGCGGGTCCCCAGGGGTGAAGGGGGGCTGGGGGGTGCACATGGGGGGTACCTATGGTACCCCCCTGCCTTTACGTGCACGAAGTGGCAGGCACCACGCGGTGCCTGGAGCTTCGTGCATGCAAAGGTAAACATGCCTTTTTTAACATTGCGGCGTGTGCTGCTTCAAGCAGCACCCGCCGCAATGTCAAATATACAGGATGTGACCGCCAGGGTGGCGGTCACATCCTAATTAGCACGGAGGGACCGCCGCTGCCCCTGCGGACGGTCCCTCCTCCTCCTCCTAATAGGCCCCAAAGTCGGCAATGCACCCATTCGGGAGATGTTACATCTATACAGGAGCAAATGTATACCCTCAGCCATCTATGGAGCAATTCTCTGGACGTTGAGGGAGCAAAATACTTTGCAAATACAGGAGAACTTATTCTTGGCCAGGCTTCTTGCTGTATGACGCTCAACCCCTATCTTTATTACTCACAGGGGACTAGGTGTAACATATGTGGGAAATAAAATCGACCTATCTGTAATTACTTGTTGGCATAACTTTTGGAGCAAAACAGGTATGACATTTACCATAGATGTAATTAATGACTGCCTTGCCTTCGAGCAATGTAATACAATTCCTTGGCTGGTGTACTTCAATAGGCTTTTTAGGGAAATTGACGTAGAATTTAAAATTAAGAATCCAGCGAACATCCTAAAGTATGGCAAATATGAACTAAAAGTCATTTTTACCAATAAACATTCAGGATAGAAGGAATTCAAAGAAATGCAGCACACTTCAGTAAATAGTTACCTGGAAGGGGCCCTACAAAGTGGATTGCAGGGCTATCTTGTGATGGTCCCAGTTATACAGAAAAGATTTTATCTTACCAGGTTCCGATTAGTTATTGCACATCGTCTTGTAGCAATCCCAAAAAGAGACATATGGTCTAATAAACTTCCTAGATGCCCTTGTGATGGAGCGTTAGTCCAATATTCAACACACTTTATATTATTTGGTGTTTTTTATTGCCAAATCAGTAAACGTGTTTTATGCCCTGTCCTATTATCGAAGAATTTTACAATGCATCAGGAAGCCTATAAGTATCTATGCAGTCATGAGACTGATTATATTTGAAACGCTTTTTCTCTTTTTATTAGTTGTGTTATAAAAGTAAGGAATACTCTTACCTTGTATGATAAATCAATGAATGAATGCTATTAGCTATGTGACATATATTTGGAATATCCTCCTTGTCTGATATTATGGTGTATTATATTATTCTTAGCTTTTCATGTTGTTATGTATTTTTAAACTGTGGTTTTATGATATAATAAATTTGATGATAGATTTATATAATTATGTGTACATTTATGATTATATATAATCGAATAAAGTTGATTTTTACTTGACTTATCACTATGAAATACCAGGCATCCGAATGGTGTAATGAGGAGAAATTATTAATTTCTCTTTGTTTTTTGCTGTTTCCCTGTGCCCTACATTCTGCAGCACACATAGAAGGTGCAAACCACCGTTATTGATTGTTTATGTGCATGAAGGTGTCCCTTACAGTTGCGCAGACACTGATGCAACATGGCAGCAGGTTTTTTTTGCGCCAGTGCAAGGGGGAACACAAGGGTGCGCCGTATTCTTGTGAATACGGTGCATCCCTGCGTTTTGAAAATGTCAGAGCGGGGCGCTTCATTTTCTTGTGACAATGCCCCTCTCTGATTTGAATTGTATTCAATGTGACAGATTCAAAAACTATAACACAATAACTGCATAGTAGTATTTTAGTGTACACCTAACAATAAGCAATAATTTTCTTCTCTAAGGGCCAAATGTATCAAAGGGTTTTACCCATTCCGTGTCTATGGGAAAATGTGTTCATACATATGGCCCTAAGTGGAAACAGTCGTACCATACTTACAAAAGAAATTTATCAAAGTATGTGCAAACGTGGATAATTTTTGCTACTCTCGTGGAAAAACAAAGCTGGATATGTAAGAGTTCACAGTTCTCAAGGGGCAACTCTTGAAAGAAGTGTTTCAAAAGCCAAGAGTCCAGCTTAGAAATAGAATTCGGTGGACAGCACATTCTTTTGCAAAGACCACTAATTACCCTGCTTGTCAAAGTCTAGATGAGCCCGCCTCATTTAGAGATAAGTGGGCCTGTGACCGAGGTCAAGGTAATAAGACCTCGACCTCCGTCACCGCCGCTGAGCCCCCTGCCTGGGAGTTTGAGGCTACTGTATGACCTGCCGCCGCTTTTTTAAATTTTTTTTTTTTTTTTTTTTTTTATGTAAGACCTTTATTTACCATTGTTAAACATACACGGCCATGAGCCTACAACCCTGGGGCCGGCTGCGAGTTATAGCGTTGATTGACGTTGAATTCACACAGCCCTTTAGCTGACAACACTAGGTCCGGCGGCGTAATGCAGCGCATGAAGTCTTACATTTTTTATATTTATAGGTTATAACAACAAACAGAGGACCATAACTTAGAGACCAATAATACATATCAGTACATTTAGCAGCGCTAACAGCTCTAACCTGCCGATTCCTGACGTGCTTCCTTGCCTGGGCTTTACGGCACACCACTCTCACAGTACACGTCCTCACCACTCAGTAAGCATAGGTAACTCATTCATCCGTGCCCGTTTGTAATGTGTTCATGTGGTCCGTGAAGTAACTCCAAATGTCCCTGGGTCTCAATTTCGCTTGGAGCTCTTCCTCCTATGTTAATAACTTATCTCTACAACCTGACATGTCTTTCAGCCATCTAGATGTCTGTGGCGCTTTCCTACTGTGCCAGCATTGCGCAATCTGTCTTTTGGCCAACAACAAGGCTATTACACAAAATTTACGTTTGGTGGCTTTCAATTGCGGTACTATACCCAGCAGACAGGATCTCATTGTGCATTCTACCTCCACCTCTATCATAGTTGAGATCGTATTGGTTATATCTGCCCAATATTCCCGTATCTTAAGACAAGACCAGGCTAAGTGTATGAAATCTGCGCCCTCTGTACCACATCTCTTACATCTGTCGTCCTCCTGTAGGCCAAATTTAAGCATACGTGCGGGCGCGTAGTATGCTTGGTGTATAAACTTAAAGTGTATAATTCTAAGGTTGCCATTAGGGGTGAGTATTTGTGTTAATGCGCACGTTTGTTGCCATTCTAGATCTGTCAATGCATCAACTAAAGCCATGTCCCACCTAGCTCTAGCTTTATTAGTGTTGTGTGATATTTCGGCCTGTGCTGAGGAGTATAGCCTTGACACTAAGCGCGATAGATCCTGGGTGGTAATGATCATCTGCAGCGAGCACAGACTCTCTGGTTCGTCGGGAAATGTCGGATAGAGTTCTTTCAGTGCCCGCTTCAACCTGTAATATGTGAAGTAGAACATTGGCGATTTATTTTGGATACATGTTAGGTTCTCAATGTCTAAAATTTGCCCTCTTGGAAGAGATCCCCCATCCGAACTATCCCTGCACATTGCAGTAGTGACATGCCCACTTTCTCGCTTGTTACCGATAGCCCTTGATGGTAATGCAGTGGCACTGCAGGTGCGTACAGCGGCGTTTTGTGTGCAAGTTGCCCCAGTTTCTGCCAGGCTTTGACTGTGGTGTCTATAGTGTTGATGTCTTGGGCATGAAGGGGCTGTGTGACATGAGATAAGATTGCTGTCAATGGGACGGGTTCCGCATCGCCCTCTTCGATGGCAGTATGTGTGAGATACGGTATCTCATGATACCAATAGACCGCGTATTGTGCCTGAGCACACAAATAATACAATAGAAAATCTGGCACCCCGAACCCACCACGTACATATGGAAAAGTCAGTGTTTGAAGATCTATGCGAGCCTGTTTGCCTGCCCAAATGAGCTTCAGTACAAGTGACTTTATACGGCGGAAGACCTCTCCAGGGGGTGTGATAGGGATGTTATTAAAAAGGTACAATAGTTTAGGCAACACGTTCATCTTTACAATCGCTATACGGTCCGCCAATGACAGTGGAAGTTGTATCCAGCGATGTATTTTGTCTTCCAATTTGGAGATGGCTGATCCATAGTTCGACCTTATTACCTCCGCAGGGTCTCTATGGTACATTACGCCCAGGTATTGTATGGGATCATGCTGCCATTCCAGTGGGTATTCAAGGGCAATGGGAGTTGTCGCATCCGTTAGAGGGATGATGGAGGATTTGGACCAGTTTATGGCCAATCCCGAGTGACCCCTAAATTTGATGTATTCCCTGAGCAGCCTGTTGAGGTGTGGGTCTGGATCGCGAAGGTATAGTAGCATGTCGTCCGCGTATAACGAGATATGAAGAGGTCTGGAATTGAATCGCAAAGCCGATTCTTTGTAGTTTTGTCTTATGAGGCAGGCCAATGGTTCTAGGGCAAGCGCGAAAAGTAAGGGCAAAAGAGGGCACCCCTGTCTTGTGACTCGTTCTATAGTAAAGACGTCAGACACATATCCATTTACACGAACCCGGGCGCACGGTTTGGTGTATATTAACGCCACCCATTGCACGAAGCGTTTGGGGAAACCCATTCTATTCAAAATGGTAAGCAGATAGCTCCACTCAATGGAGTCAATAGCCTTGGCGGCATCAAGAATGACCGCCGCCGCTTTCATGGAGGGCTGGAGGTAATGCGATAGGGCAAAGAGCGACCTAGTGTTATGTGATGTTGTTCTAGTAGGGATAAAACCTGCCTGCTTTGGGAGGACCAGTTTCGTCATCAGTGGAGTCAGCCGAACCGCAAGTAGTTTGGCGAGTATTTTGGAATCCACGTTTATGAGCGATAACGGTCTGTAAGAGTCACATATCTCCGGGTCTTTGGAGGGTTTCAAAAGGGCGATTATCATGGCCTCTCGAAGTGTGGGGGGCAGCTCTGATTGATCGAAAGACGCACCGTACATTTCTACCTTATAAGGTGCAAGGACATCCGCGTATTGTTTATAAAATTCGTTCGTGTACCCGTCGGGCCCAGGAGCCTTTCCATTAGGGAGTGATTTGATTACGTCAGTCACCTCCTCAACCGTGATAGGCAGTGCCAACCATTCCCTCTGGCCATCTGATAGCCAGCCTATCGCCACATCATTCAAATAGCTGAGTATCTCCCCCTCTGATTGTATTGGCTGTGATTTGTATAATGTCCCATACGTGTCAACAAAGCTATTCAGTATGTCTGCAGCTTGTGTCTGTGGTGTACCATCTTTTGACTTTATGCGCAGTATAGCAGTGTGTCCCCTACCCTCACAAATTTTGTTGGCAAGTACGCTGCCAGGTCGACCTCCCTCACCGAATAACCTCGCTGTGTGTTTCCTATCTAGGTATTTTATTTCATCGTCGACAAATGCTTGATATTCTGTGTGTATGTGGCGTAATTCCCCCAGTAATACAACGTCCTGAGTGGACTCATAGGCCACCTCCAATTCTGTCATACGTGTCTCACAATGCTTTATCTGTTGTCTAATGTACTTCAATATGCCTATTGTGGTGCTTATGCACGCGCCCCTTATCGTGGCCTTAAAGGCCTCCCACAGTAGGCCTGGGTCTTCAATCACTGGCATGTTTATCTGGAGGTATTCCTGAATCGCTGTATTGATGGTGTCAGCGTAAACAGTGTCAGTAAGAGCACGGGAATTGAATCGCCAGTAAAACGGGGGTGGTGTGTAGTTCGGTATCGTGAGTTTGAGCAATACAGGGTTATGATCTGACAGTGTCCTCGGCAGAACACATAGATCACGTGTCCACAATGTAATGCTGTCTGTGCCTAGCCAGTAATCCAGGCGCGACCAACTATTTTGGATCGTAGAAACGTGAGTGGCTCCTGGCGTGTGAGTATGTCTATGTCTCCATATATCTGTTAACGACAGGTCCGTCAGCATATGATCTAATTTCGCCCTTGCCTGTTTGTGTTGTTCTGAGGAGTGTAAGGAACGATCCACCCCATCCACCCTAGTCACGTTCCAGTCTAATTTGTAAAATATGAAGTGCAGGTGCTCACATTTTTTTAGGAGGCCACACCCACTCCCCCGGCTCCTCCCACTCCCTCCAGTGGCTCCACCCACTTAATTTATTGGCTCCACCCAAACCCATAAGCCTCAACACATCAGCGCTAACTCCATACTTCTTGAGTTCTGCAAGAAGCTGCAGCCCTGGCTTAACACATAAGCACCTCGGAGGCCTCACACCTACATACCTGCCCAAGCACCTGGACACCCTCTTGAGTGATTAGTTCACTATACAAATCAATATTACATAACATAATTTAACATATAGGAAGCCTATGACAACAAACTTAAAAATTAACTCAAATGTGGGAGTGTGTAAGAATCTCAAAATGCAGCTTTAGGAAAGGTCACTTGAGTACTTGAAGCAGTTTTGCAAACTAAAGAGAATGTGCTTGCACTGCGCTGTTCAAAAGAAAGGAAGGGATGAAGGAAGGAATACATTAAAGAAGGCAGCAACAAATGCAGGTGCGAAGGGGAGTACTGGAGTGAGGAAACAAATAAGTCATGGATGAAAGAAGGAGAAAATAAGAAAAGAAAGTGAAAGGAAGAAATTAAGGAATAGTGCGAGAAATAAAGTGAACTATGTGTAATGATACATAGAAAGAAGAAAGGAAGGCGGAAGAACAGCAGAAGGAAGGTTTAAAGATAAGAAAGGAAGAAATTCAAGAATGGGGTGAAGGGAGGAGAAAGGAAAAAAAGAAAGTAAGGAATAAATGGAGGAAAAGTGCACCAAGGGAGGAAGGGTGGGGAATGAATGAGGATGTATGTAAGCAAGAATGAAAAGAAGAAAGGAGGTATGGCTGGAGAGGCGGAGGAAGAGAAAAGGGAAAAAGATGGGACGAAGGAAAGAAAATAGGTCAAGGGAATGTATGCACGTTTGAAAGGTACTGGATGAATCAGGGACAGAGGGAATAATGACAGTTTTATTGCAAAAAGATTGAAAAACAAAAGATTAAAATTCATTTATCTCTCCTTAACACACCATGTATGTTTGTAAAGCACATATGCACCAGAGGGGGCCTTGACACCAAATTCAAAATGTTGCTATCCAGCTCAATGGCACTCATTTTATTGACCCCAGAAAGGTGAAAGACTGAGTGACCACATCAAGATTTAAATGTATAACCCTGAGATCAACACACAGATTCCTAGAGTGGATATAAAGATATGTACAAGAAGGAAAAACATAAAAGGGAAGGGGAGGAAGAAGGAGAGGTCTGAAGGCAAGGATAAATACAAAGATACAAAGGTAGACAAAGAATGTGAAAAGAAGTGGGGAAAGCAGAGATTGGGAATGCAAATTTGGAGTGAAACATGATGAGAATGAAAAGTGGAAAGAGGAGAAAAGCAAGGGAAGAAGAGCAGACAGCGGGGAGTGCATGAAAGGAGAGTGTAAGTGAAAGATGGAAAGGTGTAAAATGAAAAGCAGTTAATGAGGGGAGACGGCCATTAAGAGGAAACGTGGACGTAAGGCAGAAAGTGAAGGTAAAATGGAGAGAAGCAAAGGAGTGAGTTATGAATGGGGGAAGAAAAGCAGATACTGAGGGACAGCCCCTTCTTCCCCTACCCCCTCCACAGTTCTGGTGTAGCTTTCCTGTGACTCTGCTCCGACCACTAGGAGAGGAGTAAGGGGATATGGAGTTAAGTGCTTCTCGCATTTTGGGTGATCATTATACGTTCTGTTGATTTACTTCCTTTCCTCCAGAAATCCCTAGATTTATAATTATCACCAGACTCGTTGGGAGGGGGCAGTTACCAAACCCTGCGGGGTTTGAGATGGAATCGCTGTAAGCTTTTCCTTTCAGAGTTTGCCTTCCTCTGTTCCAAAAATGTTTTGAAAAGAAGGGGGACCTGGGTTGGCTCTACCAAACTTGAGAACCTGGGCTTTCTTGTGGGACACCACCGGCACAAATTAAGCACTGGGAAGTAAATTTGGCAGTGCTCTTGGGAGGGGCAGACACAGGATGGACAAGGAAACCCTTCGAATAAGAAGCAGGCAAAAGAGAATGGCAGGAGATCAGTTGTAATCAATAGGAGGGCTCTAAGCGAATGTATGGTCTTAGAAACCCCACAATATGCCTTACATGAGCGCATGCACTGTCTTGGAGGCTCTACCTACCACGGAGCCAGACACAGACCTGGAGGCATGGAAACATACAATGAAGCTGACGCATGGTCTGGCTATCACATATACAGAGACCACTGGATGTAAGGAGAGCTAATATGGGCCCTTACTGATTTATAAGTTGGAAATTATTATTATAAAGCAAACTCTGAAAGAATGACAGGCCAGCCAACTTAGTAAAGAGTTTGGAGGAATTCAATTACAGATGTCTTAATCGCAAAATGATAAACTGTGGTCCTTGTTCTGGCAACCTCTGCTCTACTTAATTAAGTGAAATGCATTAATTTAGTGTTGCTCGCTGAATCACTAAAAAGCGTATTCTCTCAGGTGTGCCACGCTAAAAAGTCATATGTAATTGCTGAGTGATGCAATACATTGCAGAGTAGTTAGTGAATGCCCTTTAACATGCAAGTTTATGGGAGTGCACAGCCTCATGGGGCATTCCAAACCAGAAACTAGCGCTTCCTGCCTACTCCTAGTCGCTGTATGCAGTGCTGTGCGAAGGTGGAAAAGTGATAACCTTCCAAGAATCTAGACACAGATATAACAGGAGCCACAGCATAATTAAAGACGCTGTTAAACTGATATAATGGGAACGCTGCTCTAATCGGTCTACTTACTGCATGGCACTAAAAGAGTAAAGTAATTTGGAAGTATCATATTCCTTGCACAAGAAGATATTGTATACGACTCCCCATCCCTGAAACGTTTGGTTTGGTTAAAAGTGGGAGGGGGGGGTGGGGATAGTTTAAATTCCATCTGGTTACTGCCTTGGTTGGGCAGAATGTCCTCAACCTGGTATTGCTCAGTAATGCCATGTTATTAGTCAAAATATTATACTCAGTTAAACAGAACTCTGGGCAAACAAATACCAGATCAGATATACATATGTCGTAGAGTCACGGGTGTCAGTGTGCCCACAACAGCTCTAAATAGCGCAGAGCATCATAAAATACAAAATATTAGATGGAATACACTTCCAGCACTGCACAGATGTACCACGTAGATGTATTTTACTGTGCCCACAACAGCGCTTGCACACACCATCAGGACCCACCAACAAACAACAGAATGTGTGTAAACAGAGCTCCTTAACTCCACACAACACAGCCCACGAAAGCTTTCAGTTGGCTATCCAAGTTCACAAACAGCACCCACAACATCAAGTTAATACACAGATATACCTCCGGCCACACCCAGGAAACGGAAAACACATATGATTATCAAATATCAAACATTGTCACACTGACTGCACAAATCACTTGGCATGAGCATTTAAAATTCCAGTCTGCCATGAAATCCTTTAAAAGAAGGTGACAAGACACCGTTCGCAGTGGGGTTTTTAAGGCAATACCCTTAACAGCCCGATGCAAAACAATTAATTATAACATAAAATAACAAAACAGATGACTTGATTATGACTTATTTGGAATTTAAAAAAAAACAAAAATCGAACACAAAACAACAGTCCTTACACAAACAAACCTTATATTCACAGATGATATTTACACATAAACGTTATCAAATCTATACATTTACAGTTAAATATAAACATGCGCGCACTCATACCTTTCCTCCGGCTCTGTCGCCGCCTTCCTCTCACTTCCCCTGCCCCTTCTCTTCCTAGGTGTCTGTACGTTTCTGCTCCAGCTAGTCTTCTTTCCTCACACTCACTCGCTCTCTGCACTTCACTTTCCTCAGGTTTTCTTTGCGCTTCTTTTCTCTTCTCTCTCATCCCCATTGTTCTCCTAATTTTCATTATCGTCTCCTCTCCCGCCACCTCTTCTTTCCTTCTTGGCAGGACTGTCTATGCGCCTCGCTCAGCTGTGCTAGCATGTCCCGGTACTCTGCCCTTCCCAAAGTTATGGCCTAGAAATGGGAACAAGTAAGATACCCCGGCGCCCCTCTCACCTCACTCCCTGTTACACAAACCCCAGCACAGCCCACACACCGAGAGCACTGGGGACTGACACAGCCACGTCCTGCCCAGAGAGAGCCGGGGTGGAGGCAGGATCTCGCTCCTGTTATCCCAGAGCGCAGTGAGCGCTCAGAGTTTGACTTAAGGAAAGTTTAGCATTTAAAGTATGCGAGGTGTCAGGGGGCGCAGGACCCCCGAGCTGTGTCAAGCCGAAGCGTAGCCCTCCTTTGTGGCCGGGGCCCGGATGGGACAACCAACCAACCAACCAACCAGCTCTCACGCTGCCAAGAGTGCCCCGGAAGTCGATTTTCTGTGCTGAAATCAGCACGTTCCGTTCGCGCCGAGGCCTGCCTGTCCCTGCAGATCCTTTAAGGTTCCTCGGACCACAGCCCTGCTCACCACTTCACTCGTCCTTGCTCCGCAGCTGACTTACTCCAATCAAGCCTCGCTGCCTCAAGCAATGAAATAAACTTTACCCGACCCGGAAAAAGTCGGCACCTGCAACATACTCCTCTGGAGCATACCTATGCTCATCAATTCTATAGACCCGGTGCTGAGAAATAGGTGCCGGTGCTTAGCACCGGAAGGCACCGGCACAAATTAAGCACTGCCCACATATGATATGCGTGTCAGTGAATGTCTGTAAGTGCCCCCAAACTTCTTGAAAGAATTCTGGCGCATCCACATTCGGACCGTATACATTGAGGAGTGTTATCCGTTGTCCACGTAACACACCGGACACTATAACATATCTCCCATCAGGGTCCTGAAGCACATTGTGTACCGTGAAATTCACGCCCTTTTGGATCAGTGTTATTACTCCCCTCGAATAAGAGGAGTACGGGGCAGTGTAAGATGATTCCGCCCATCGTTTGCCTATATGCTGATGTGTGTTAGGCGCAATGTGGGTCTCCTGCAGTATGGCCACATCTACATCCCATCTGTTCAGATAAGCAAACACCTGCCTTATTTTCTTAGGTTGTGTAAAGCCTCTGATATTCCACGTTAGGAAATTTAAGTGTGTTCTGCCTGTAGTTTTATCTGCCGGAGTCATTGAAACGGCCATATAGTACATGTCAGGAGCTGATAACAATCAGGATCAGAGTCCAAACTCACTGCAGTGTGTGAGGCTATTCGTGGCCGACTAGCCCTTTGCCAAGCAATGCACAAGATCGCATCAGTGTTCAAATTTCTTGGTCCCGTAACATGAACAACATCCCTACTCCCCCCCACCCACTCCAGCAACCCAAACCTGCCGAAGCCATATTCCCATTTGAGACACACCCTTCAAACTAGCGAACTTCAGGTCAGTGCCTGTCTTAACCAAAACTTATTTGGGGAATACCCTTGTGGAGGTCCGCGTGGGGCACAACTCAGCACCCAACTCAATGGATGCGGACGACTCTCTTGTATATCTATACATACACGTTTGGTGTGGTAGGCTGCCCTTACCCCATACACCTCCAAAAAGAAACTCGGATCAGGTCTGAGAACCGCAGCAACAGTACCCATGTAAGCAAGGCATTCATGTCGGCAAGCGGCCACCGACTTAGGAGCGTCCGCCTCCCGGTGGTGCCCACCAGGTGCTCCGATCTACACGTTGGATTGGGAATAAGTTGTAAGGCTTACAATTACATGTAACATTTACACCTGTAATATTGCAGTTTTGAGGGTATCAGTGATAGTACAGATGACACAAAGTACGCAAATTAGCGTCTCTGACCCGCCCAGAAACAAGACACTGGTTACGTGCGTCGACAGTCCGGACAATGTGATACAGTGTTCCACTCTCCTAGTGCAGCACATCACAATAAGTGGTCTCTGGATGGTCCGGGATCAGTGAGTTATTGACTCCCTGGACGGGACTTTGAATGCAGAAGAGAGTGCAGGCCACATTGTGGGTTAATATCATGTTCAATGACCCAAACGCTACAACAGGTCTACGTAACCAAAGAAACAGTGGGCTTATTTGGTGGGCATAGTAACTATACACTGTTCCTTGCAGTGCATGGGCCACCCTCCCGATGTGGGAGGCAGCACGATCCAGTTGGTAATGTATCTCGCAAGGACAGCACCAAACCCCGAAAGCAAGCATGTGATATCTTACCGCAGTTCACCAGTGGTCCTTACCAGCGCCTTCATTCCGAGTCTTGATGCTGTTCCACCCTAGCATTAGTCTTGTTGTGTTTCAGTACTTTTTTAACAAAATCCTGCGCCGCTTTGGGAGACGACAACAGCACCGCCTTGCCCTCCCATGTTACACGCAGTCTGGCCGGGTACAGCATGGAATAAGTGATGTTAAGATCTCTGAGTTTGGCTTTCACGGATGCAAATTCCTTTCTCGCCTGTTGTACTGCAATGGTGTGGTCCGGGTAGAATTCGAGAGTGTTACCCTGGTAGGTAATTTTTCCTTTTTCACGTGCCAGACGCAAGATGGTATCTCTGTTGCGATAATTTAATATTCTCGCTACAATTGTTCTAGGCGCAGCTCCAGGTGGTGGGCGAGGCGCCAGAGACCTGTGTGCGCGTTCCACTATGAAGATCTGGGAGAGCGCATCTTCGCCGAAGAGGTCCCTGCATAGATTCTCTACATATAGTTCCATCCTCCAGGTGTTTGTCGGCTCTGGAAGGCCTGAGATGCACACATTATTTCGTCGTGAGCGCGCTTCCAACTCCTCCTCCTTCGCTTTTATCACCTCCAGGACGCGCTCCATGCCGGTGCATTTGGTAGTTGTTATGCGCGATTCATCCCCTACAGCTGAGATCTGAGTTTCGGCCGTGTCCAGTCTCTCGCCATGTTTTTCTTGTTTGGCAGCCATGCTGTCCATCCTGCACGTCAGATTATCCAGTTTGCCGTTGATGTCCTGCAGGTTCGCCTGGATAGACAGCAATATCTTTTCCATGTTGCTGCTCGGAACTGGGTCTGCCGGACCCCCGCTGTCTGCCATTTGCTCCGAGGGTTTGGGCGTTTTTTTGCTCTCGAAGGATATCTTTTGCTGTTGCCTGTCGGGTTTCACCATCGTTACTGGCAGCGATGTTGGTGTTTTCGCGGTGTGGCTTGAAGACCTGGTGACCCTGATTGACGTCGCCGTATTGATTCTCGGGACGATGTATGCACCTGGAGGCTACGTGTGTGATCGAGGGCGAGATGTCCTTCCTGCTATGGCCCGGTAACAGCACCCTGCAAGTAGATGCACGCCACAATCCGATTGATCCCCGAATCCAGCTCTGGGGCCGTGCATGCAATGCCTGTGCTCCCCAGTTTCACGGTGCATACACCGGGGAGAACGGTGGGCAGTCTCAGCAGCAAATGAGGAGCTTCAGAAGGGTGTAGTAGCGCCCGGCATGACGCTCGTAGTGACCCCCCCTGTTCCGATCCCCATCAATGCGCAAACGCCACCTTTTTCTCAGACAGGGTGCCTCAACAGATCCACCAGGAGTCGCGGGCTTGTCGATCGACGCGGCATAGGGTTTCGCGCTGTTTTACCAGCCTTTCCTCCGAAGCAGCATTATTCATTCATGTCCCGACATCGCGTGGATAAAGCCGATGCACACAACTGATCGCATAGTCATCAGTGAGGTATGTCCTTCTTTTATTGCATTTTCATGCCGTTGATGGTTATCAGAGAGAATATGTACGTTTGTCTGGCATCGGCCACTCGGGCGCCGCCATCTTGTTCTCACGCATAGACGGTTGCCTGTCGGACCTCGCAGTGCGGCACCCGTGAATCGATAAGCGTTTCTAAAGCATTGAACGCGGCCCCAGCTATGCAGCTTTTCCTGCCCCTCCAGCGTCCACTGCAACCTTGTGCCACTCTGTACTCACTGTTGCGCTGCGGTGGTGTGTGAAACGGCAGCCGCGTCCTCTGCCATCTTGCACTCCGGGCAGCCGCGCTCGCAGATCCAGGCTGTTTTCTCCGCGTTGCGTTCAGTGTTTCAGTCCATCACTGACCCGAACGTGCATGGTGTGTTTACACGCCTTGGGGAGCGGTCAACTGGTACTTTAGAGGAGCCAGAGGCAGGTACAGGCCATGACGCTGTCGGTCGTCCGGCGGAGCTGCGGATCACCCAGCCATTCCGCTGTGCGCCCCTTGGCGCCTCCCCGCCTGCTGCTTCGCGGTAACTGTTGACCTCTGAGTTATTGTTGCTTTACTATTGCCTTACTGCTTATTTTTTGTCTTTTGGCTTGTCATTATCATGCCCCGCTCACTGTGGTTTTTTTCTGCTCCGCCCACTGTGTTCTATTTTCTGCCTTCCGGTAACTGTTGACCTCTAAGTTATTGTTCCCTTACTATTGCCTTATTGCCTATTTTTTTGGTCTTTCGGTTCGTTCAATTATTGTGCTTGTGCCCCGTTCACTGTATACTTTCCTGCTCTCCATTCACTGTTTAACTGCCCCTCTCCATTCACTGTTTCACCCCTCTCTGCTGTGTTTGCTTGGCTGTCACTTTTTCACCCCTTTCTCATACCTATCTCGCCTCAATTTCTCTATTGTGCCTTTCTAATTTTTATGCCTGTTATATCTTTGTCTTTCCATCGACCTGTCAGTTGTCTCTTTTTTTGCCTTTCTTAAACTTTTCTTCTCTCTCCCTTCCACACCGGTCTATCTCTCCAACATATATTGCTTCATCCTTCCATCTCTCTCTGCGGTGTCTTTATTTTTCTTTCTCCTTATAGCTCTCAGACACAGACACACACTAACCTTTTCCTCTGTGGCTCACCTATCTGTTTGGTCTTCTACCTGTTCTCCAGTCTCTCTGTTGCTCCTACAACCTTTTTGTAACTCTTCTTTTCTCTGTCCTCTTTGCCCTATTCTTGCTTTCCCTGGCATGCCTAGAACTATTGAAGCGCTTTTTTACTGGGCTCTCTCAATCAGTAACAACAAATTATGTTGCAAGTGTGTTCTTTTCATTTCAAAGGCACCCTGCTGGGTTCTTGCTGGAGATGCATGCTTCAAAAGCAGCTCCGACCATGTCACCTAGATCACGTGTTAGGGTTTTCTGGGGTTAAACATACTTTTACAAAAAAGCTCTGTTTTAACGCGTCTGACAGTGCCTTTGCTTTGCGGTCTCTTAGGATAGGGCTCGAAAGGGCAGTGTTAGAGATAGAATCCAAAGAGAAATGAACTCTGTTAAAGGAGCGGCGGCTGGTGACATTTGAAAGTGGAGGGCGTAAACTAATTTGCATATTGCACCACAGCGAGCGAGCGCAGCGAGCGAGCCCAAACCACCTTGCATCCATCCATACATCATTCATGCATCCACCCATCCATCCATCCACCCACCCACCCTGCATCCATACATCATTCATTCATGCATCCACCCATCCATCCATCCACCCATCCATCCTGCATCCATCCTGCATCCATCATTCATTCATGCATCCACCATCCATCCTGCACCCATCCTGCATCCATCATTCATTCATGCATCCATCCATCCACCCTGCATCCATCCTGCATCCATCATTCATTCATGCATCCACCCATACATCCACCCATACATCCACCCACCCATCCTGCATCCATACATCATTCATTCATGCATCCACCCATCCATCCTGCATCCATCATTCATTCATGCATCCACCCATCCATCCTGCATCCATCATTCATTCATGCATCCACCCATCCATCCATCCTGCATCCATCCTGCATCCATCATTCATTCATTCATGCACCCACCCACCCATCCTGCAGCCATCATTCATTCATGCATCCATCCATCCATCCTGCATCCATCCATCATTCATTCATGCATCCACCCATCCATCCACCCACCCATCCTGCATCCATACATCATTCATTCATGCATCCACCCATCCTGCATCCATCATTCATTCAGGCATCCACCCATCCATCCACCCACCCACCCATCCTGCATCCATACATCATTCATTCATGCATCCACCCACCCATCCATCCACCCATCCATCCTGCATCCATCCTGCATCCATCCATCCATCATTCATTCATTCGCCCCAATGGACGCACCGCGCCTGCTCCACTCTCCCTCCAGTCTCTCTCTCTCTCCATCTTCAAGTCTCAGCCGCTCTCTCTCTTCCATCTCCGAGGCCCCGCACCCTCTCAGTCTCTCCCCTCTCCACCCTCAATAGGATAGCTTCAATTTCGCAGACCGGGAGATAATAAGAGAGAATGCCTGGTGTCAGCTGGAGCATTGTGCATAATGATTGCATAATGATTGGCCGTGTTGCTCGTACACACACTCTCTCTCTTTGCTCTCACTCTCTCCCTCTTGCTCCTGCCACACGCCCTCACCTCGGCAACCCTTACTATCTTCCCTCCTTCAGACTCAGAGCCGACGTGCCGCTGCCACATTCGAGGGTTTCTTGGAAGGCAGTGCCGGGCGTTCAGCTGCTCTGTGGTGCAGGAGGGAGGTCTTACTACAAAACTCAAACTACAAGTACCAGATTTCAAAGTGACGTATAACTGGATGACCTAGGCGGTTGGGGAAGGTGGGGGGGGGGGGGGGGGGGTGATAAGGAAGGCGTTTCATTTAATGATTACATAAAAACAAATAAATAAACTTACCAGGCATCTCCCGCTCCGGTCCCGTGTATCATCACCCACAAGATGTCAGTGGAATTAACTTCTCCCCGCTCTTTTCTTTGAAGTGGACTGGCAAATCAGAAGAATGGGGGCAGCTACTCGGCTGTGTCCTGGCATGGGACAGGGCATAGGGCGACCCTACGTCACCGCCCGAGCAGGATCCTATCCTCAGACTCCACCACTACACTAGGCATGCGCAGCATACCTAATGTAATGTCTATGGAGTGGGGAGCTGAAAAACGAAAGCGCCCTTCTCGCAGATGCGCAGTCGGAGTCCATTTCTGGACTCCTGCTGCTCTCACCTGCGTGCGCTGTGCGTCTGTTGACTCATGCGCACTTTCACTTGTGAAGCTGCTGCCAGCACAGGTCGGAAATGTAAACAGACGATAGTCTGCTTGCATTCTTGCCCGATTCAGTGAGCAGTTTCTCTTTGTGATTGCTTAGTGGGGCGCTGCCCAGCTGCCCCTATGGACCAGCCGCCGCTGCCTCGCACTCATGTCCAGCTGACCGTAGAAGAGTCAATAACCAAAGGCAAAGCATAGAATCTACTTAGATCAACAAGTAGTTATCAGATAAAGAATATATCTAAATTAATGGCACAGAAAATTAGTAGCATGCTTCACACATGTATTTACAAAAAGAAGGGATGCCAAAAAGGCCTGAGACTGATACAGTTGCATTGAGCATAGCAGACTGACTTTGTGCACCAAATGTCTCACATGTTTGGCCTCTTCACTAGTAGACAAACCCTTACACATGAACAATATCATCAAAATAACTGCGTGCTTTGGTTTTCAGCTTCTCAAGTGAGTATTTGGTGCTCTGCGAACTTTCACACTACAGCATTTATTTGACTAAATATGGGAAGCATTCTATATTTGTATGTGTGTCGGCAGTGTGGAAAAGGCAAATTTAGATGTACTTTTCAGCGCTCTCAGATCCTCAGTACCACCAGGAGTGACTCTTCGGCTGCTATTATTGTACATATCAATCACTGCCAGGAACTTTGAAGATAAAAGGCCATTTGGGTGGCAAGAAAAGGCGAATTTATAAAGGAATGGGGGATTTGAGAGTACATTTTTATTCGCGCAGCGATTCAGCATACGACTGATCCAGGTTCTTACATGAAGGTGTCAGATCGGTTGCTAAGGAACGAGTTAGTAGAACAAACATAAGAAACGATGCCATTATAAGCTGTTATGAAATGGATTGCTCTGCACGTGTTTGTTGCTTTGCCTTGAACAGACAGCAGTGAGAATATTTAAAGACTGACAGACTAGTCCTTACCCCTGTGAACTCAAAGTATGATAGTTTAGTGTTTTTAAAACTATGCTATATAGTGCTTAGAAGCAATCCTAGGTTATGGTAGCCGTTACTTAGGATACCAGCAGCAAAACGGTGCCAGAATGTGTTCATAAGTAATATTTTCTACATACCTCATTGCCCTTAATCTGGCATGGGCTGATCACAAGATAGACAGTATTTGTGGGGTGGTAAATTCGTACCCAAAATGACCCTTTCTCTGGGATTTCAGCCCACAATTACCGCCGTTATAGGCATGGTCAGTGACGGCTACCGCCCCCTCCCATCGAACCCTTACCAACCCGAACACAGACATGAAACATGATTGTCTTTGGAAGGCGGGGGATCCGAAGGTCCCCCCGGCCGTATTTATTAAAGTATAAAACAATAAAATTGTAATATAAAATATAACATTTCCTATGCAAAATAACAGAATATTAGATACAATATTTTCAACAGGTATGAGAGGCTAACCTTAACAAACTTCTAATACAGATTGTTTCCTAACCGAATCTAACATCCTCATCTTCATTTTGCATACTAACATTTCTGGCCATATGGCAAGGTCGCTAACCGGTGTCAGGTCCCACTAGCTGCACCTCCCCGTAGGTGCGCATGAGCAGCCGAGCCCGTTAATTACTCGGTCCACGCCGTGAACTCCATTTACCCACTAAAGGAGGGCCCTTACTCTGCGCCATTCGCTGACGTCATGAGTACGCGCGGGGTGGCTACCGGCCTATGGGAAGCGTGACTCACCCACCCGCGCCCCTTTGAAGCACCAGTTCACCCTGCCCCTGAAGTTCTAGGAGGGGCCATTGGCCCCTCCCCCACCTGGGCGGGCACCTCCGAGGATGATGCCGCCCCCCAGACCTTAAAATAGTTGCTCACGGTCATAACCTTACCGCATGTCCACACCTAATAAATACGACGACCTGTGGAAAAAAGAACTAAAGGACAGCTACACTAACTACATCACCATGTCATGCCAATATTGTCGAACTACTAAAGGAAAAAAGGCCTAAGCAAAATTGTAACCAGACATTATACATCAACACCACTTAGTAAACTGGGAAAAAAGGCCTAAAGAAAACTTACACAAGATATTTACACATTAAACCGGTATCAAGTAATGCAAAACAACTTATAATTCCAGGGATGGTGGGTGGGGAAAAATTAGGCAGCCCCGAGTGCGGGGCACGACCAGTGTGGGGGAGCGTCCGGGCAACAAGGGCCATCCGAGCGCTCCCCCCGCCTTTATTCCAGGGGCGCAGGGAGGGGGCAACACGCCCCCTCTGCCCGCCCCTTCAGCAGCCCGGCCCCCCTGACCCGGAAGTCTTGCTTTGCCTTCCGGGTCACGGTCGGGTGCCAGCCAATCGGTGGTGGGGCGCACACCCCCACGTCATCACTGGACGTCGGGGGGGTCACGCCCCACCACCGGGAAGCAGGAGGAGGGGAGGGTCGCCGCACAGCCATGCGGGCGGGGGGGCCAATGGCCCCCCCCTTTGACATGGTCAGTGACGGCTACCGCCCCCTCCCAATGAACCCTTACCAACCCGAACACAGACATGAAACATGATTGTCTTTGGAAGGCGGGGGATCCGAAGACCCCCCGGCCGTATTTATTAAAGTATAAAACAATAAAAGTGTAATATAAAATATAACATTTCCTTTGCAAAATAACAGGATATTAGATACAATATTTTCGAAAGGTATGAGAGGCTAACCTTAACAAACTTCTAATACAGATTGTTTCCTAACCGAATCTAACATCCTCATCTTCATTTTGCATACTAACATTTCTGGCCATATGGCAAGGTCGCAAACCGGTGTCAGGTCCCACTAGCTGCGCCTCCCCGTAGGTGCGCATGCGCAGCCGAGCCCGTTAATTACTCGGTCCACGCCGTGAACTCCATTTACCCACTAAAGGAGGGCCCTTACTCTGCGCCATTCGCTGACGTCATGAGTACGCGCGGGGTGGCTACCGGCCTATGGGAAGCGTGACTCACCCACCCGCGCCCCTTTGAAGCACCAGTTAACCCTGCCCCTGAAGTTCTAGGAGGGGCCATCGGCCCCTACCCACACCTGGGTGGGCACCTCCGAGGATGATGCCGCCCCCCCAGACCTTAAAATAGTTGCTTACCGGTCATGACGTTACCGCCACAGGCCAGCATTGGTACCCGACGATCTGGCCTCCCCCCACTCCTACTCTAGAAAGGTCATACTTCCTTTACAAAACCTTCTAACCATGCCAGTATATTCTTGGCCCACAGGACATTACCTGCCTCTGTCAAATGTACACCATCCCTCAGGTAGAAATGTTCCCCCCAAATACACCCATGCAGGATCATCTGCAACCGGGGGGCTCGAAACAATTTGTCCAGTTGCGTGTTGATCCTCTTTACCGAGTGATTCAACACCTTAACCGAGTCCCCCCTCGCCACTGCCACCGAGGTGTAAGTTGAGACCAAACTACAGTGCAACCCGGGCACGTCTTGGCCACCCACCCCGCAGTGGAGATGATTTCCTCAATAAGGATGCGCCTACCTAATTTGGCCAGATCATTCTCCCCCAGGTGAAGTATCACCACTGACGGGGGGCGGGCTGCTGGGATAGTATTTTCTGAAAATAATCTCTGAACTGACTCAGACATAAACCCCACCCTCCCAAAGAAGGAGACTGCAAACCCCTTTTGCTCAGCCCTTTTCTTAGTGTCACCTGTAAGAAAGACATTTTTAGCGCGCCTCACTTAAGAGTGGCCCACAATCCACGTCACCAATGTCCGTTACTCCTTTTGTCGCTTGTCTTGAGTTGTTGAAATTTCTTGACGCCCCGCGGCAAGTTCCTCCCCCGCGTAACAGGTTTGAGAAACTGCAAGAAACGAGAAAAAACACCCGGCGTGAGTCCCTTGCAAGTTACAACATGTCAATCCGTACATATTGCTTGTAACAATCACTAGACCATCTCCCAATTCTCTTAACATTCTCAGCTGGGAGTCCCCTACTCACTGCTTCCGTTGCAGCCCCAATTCTAAAGGAGTGGGTCCCAAATTCCTTGGGGTCCAAGCCTGCCTTCCTGACCGCCGATTCCAAGACTCTCCTAAACTGATACCTGGTCAATGGTGTCCCATCAGTGTGACTCAATAGTGCCACCCCCGCTGTCCCTTCCCGCTGCTTGCTAAAGACCTCTACGTGTGATACCGGGCAGCAGGGATTGGTCCGAGCCCGGTGGAGCACTATGGTGTCCCCCCGTGCCTCCTGGTCCGTTTTCGATCTCAGGATTGTCCCCCACATTGTATCCTCCCTTATCTTGACGCAGGCCCAGTGAAGGCCGCCCTGTTTGTCTCCTTTAGAAGCTGCTACCAACTCGCCTATTCTCAACGCCCCGTAGAACGCCAATGCGAACGCGGCTTTGAACAACAGCACTTCCCAAGTTGAACTACAGACCTCCTGCAGTGCTGACAATAGGGCTGCTAATCGCACTAGCCCTATTGGTTTTCTTGAATCTACAGAGTGTCCCTGCATGCGGCACCAACCCCTCAAGGCTTTGCGTACTAGAAAAGTGTTAGTGGGATCCCTCACGCCCTTGGCCTGCGCAAAGAAGGAAATCGCCGCCCTATGTCTGCTTGCCATTGCCGCTGAGCTGTCGACTTGCGCCCACCTAACCTCCCACTCACACCCCAGGAATGTACGGTAAGACAAGAACGCCCCTTCGTATGCTGTCTTGGTCCTGGGGGCTAGGCTAGCTACCACGAGGTCCTGTAATCTAGGGCACCAATCCGCCAGAGTGCTGTCGGGAATTGCGCTGGCCATTGGTCTGCTGCCGGAAGCTGTTCCCTGAATACCTGCATTTTAGAGCGAGAAAGGGCATCAGCTGCATTATTGAGGACGCCTGGCACATGTTTAGCTCTGAAAACTACGTTCCACCTTAAGCACTGCAGTACAATCTCCTTCACCAGGCGCATTATGAATGCACAGCGTGCAGCCTGCTGGTTTATGCATTCCACCACACTCATGTTGTCCGACCAAAACACCACTGATTGATTACATAGGTGTTCTGGCCAGATCATCAGTGCTACCCATATCGGGAACAATTCCAGGAAACCGATGTTGGTGGTCAGACCCCAGGTCCTCCATTACTCGGGCCACCTTTGCGCAACCCATTTGGTCCCTAGGATGGCACCAAAACCCACACTACCAGCCGCGTCTGTCCACAAAGCCAACTCTGCTGATGTGGTGGGGGGGCCGGACCACACCACCCTGCCATTGAAGGGCTCCAGGAAAGCCGACCATATCCGCATATCCTGGCGAACCTCACATGACAACCTAGTGCGGTGGTGTTTCTCCCGCAGGCCTTTCACGGCCTGGGCAATGGAGCGTGAGAAAGGGCGCGCCATGGGGATGACCTGCAATGCAAAGTTCAGTTGCCCCACCACCTCCTGTAGTTGTTGGAGGGAGACCTTGTCTTTGCGTAAGCATTGCTGGAGTGCTGCCTTAAACTTAGAAACTTTGTCCCTGGGCAACCTGAAGCACCCTTCCACTGAGTCTATTTCGATGCCCAGGAATTCTAGACACGTGGACGGGCCAACCGTCTTCCCCGGCGCCAGCGGGACCCCAAAAGCCCGCATGAGCACGCAAAATTCCTGCAATGCCCAAGCACACTCTCGAGTTCCCGCTGCCCCAAGAAAGAGGAAATCGTCCAGGTAATGCATGACCCGTTGATGGCCTGTCGCCTGCCTCATGACCCATTCTAGGAAAGAACTAAAAGTCTCAAAGCATGCACATGATATGGAACAACCCATTGGCATGCACTTGTCCATGTAAAATTTTCCTTCAAAAGTGAAACCCAGGAGGTGGTGATCCGAAGGATGGACTGGGAGTAGACGAAAAGCAGATTCAATATCTGACTTTGCCATCAGTGCCCCTGGCCCTAGTCCCCGCAGCAGTTCCACCGCCTGGTCAAATGAAGCGTATCTCACACTGCATATATCAACATCAATTGCATCATTCAATGAGGCTCCTCTTGGTGCTGAAAGGTTGTGAATGAGCCTGAACTCTCCCTTCTCTTTCTTGGGTACCATGCCCAGCGGTGAGCACACAAAGTTATGGACAGGGACATCCTGGAAAGGGCCAGCTATTCTGTCCAGCAACAGTTCTTTCTCAATCTTGGCTGCCACTACTGCCGGATTATGTGTGACTGACAACTGGTTTTTACAATGTGTGCTGCCCTCAAACCCCCCAGCCGGGATCCTAAAACCTTGGGAGAACCCCTCCTGAAGTAGGGTAGCCGCTGTGTGGTCCGGGTATCTGTTCAACCATGGTATCATCGCTAAGACATCAATAGGAGTGTGGCCAACTAATCAGTCCCCTCTATTCTGGTTTCCTTCTCCCTCTCTGACCTTGATTCCCATTTTTGGACCTGCAAGTTGTTTCAGGGTGGGATGGGTGACCGCAGATCCCGCAGGCATGTCTAAATCTACACGTGCCAGCCGGTCTCGAGCAAGTTCGTTTATTGAAATCCCAGCAAACCCCCCTCCTGTCACCCCCCCTACTCTTTCCCGGGAAGTCATTCCCCTGCGCTGGCCGAAAGGGCTGCTGGGGTCTGGCAGAGAAAACTTTGACAGTACTGGTGGACTGAGTCACGCATGTATTCCCAGAGAACTGTTTGTGCCATGCCATTGAATCAACCCTGTCCCATGTCAATGATGCATTAAACTCTTTGGATTTCCTAAAATTAACATCATACTCCTTCCATGCGTCCCCAGGGTACTGCTCACTCCACCCCGCAATCCTACTCTGGTAGCAAGCCATTGCTGCATGTACATCAGGAGTGCGTTCAGTCATGATAGCCGTAAAGACCGAGAAGGCCCGGAACCAATTAAGCAAAGTCTCTTCTACCCTGAATCTAGAACATTGCGCCCTCCATTCACTAGGGTGCATCCATTCCTTTAGTGTCTTGGCATGTTCCATCTCCCTATTATCTAGCAACAGGGAGAAAATATATATATACTTTCCGGCCCAAATCATCTCTTTCACAGTCTGAGAAACATGTTGCGCTAAATCTTCCCTCCCGGACGGCATTGAGCCGTTGCCCAAGAGAGGCAGAGCCACCTCCTTACCATTTCCAGACACTTGGCCCGATACAACTCCGTTTCCGTTCGGTTGGGCGGTGTTAGAACCTGTAAGGGAAGAAACAGAGGGCCCTGCAGCACTATCTGTGGCAGTCGCTGCTCTAATCTTTTCCAATAACTTCGCCGCCTCTGCGAAATGATCTGATGCGCCCCCTTTCTGTAACCAAGGCAACACTGCCGCCAACTGAGCTTCCAGCTCGGGGGGGATTGGGGCACTCACAGCTGGCACCACAGCGGGCACACCCACCCCACCCGTCGGTACACCTAAAGGAACTGATGGCGTTATCGGGGCTGACACCGGTACTGCTGGCGTGAGTGGCGCCACCAGTGCTGGCACTGGAACTACCTGAGGGGCAACCGGGAGCGGTGCCACCAGAGGGATTACCGGGGCCTTTGGGGGCATTGGCGGCGCTGGTGTGGAAGGACCTGAGGGTGCCACCAGAGGGATTACCGGGGGCAGGGCCGGGGCCTGTGGAGGGAGTGGCGGCGTGGGAGCTGAAGGACCTGCGGGCCTGGGAGCGGCCGAAGCGCACCTCGATCTCTTGGCCCTGCCCCTCTTAGGCGGGGTGGCGAAATCCCCCCTTGGTAAAGGGGGTGTAATGTGACGCTTGGGCCTTCCTTGTGGCTCCGCTGGACCATAAATCCGTTCACTAATGCGGTCCAACCTTTCTCCAAACTCATCGACCCTCCCCAACCTCTTATCCATAGCGGTCATTCTACGCATCATGGCATGCATCATTACCTCCATTGGTGACCTCTTTCCCCCCCTTGCCACAGGCATCTTGCCGCCAAATGAAGCTACACTCCTACTTAACGCCCCCTAGTGCACGTCTGCGCTTGTACCTGTTCAAAGATGGAGGATAAACGGGGGGCTGTAAGCACCATGCAACTATGACCACAACACACCGGCTTGCCCGATAGTCCGGGGCGAGTGAACTCTAACGAAACTCACCCGGCGGCCACAAGAAGCAATGAAATGCAAGCCCCCCGCACTCCCCTTACCAGACGTGGAAACCGACACCACCCAGCGCTCGTCTCTACGTCCAGAACCCGTACACTGCACCCGCAACTGCTGCGTGTCCCTCCTGCCAAAGCACGTCACCATCACCGGTGATTCCTTGACTGCGCAGTCCGCAGCAGCAAATTCTGAAAGCACCAGGAAAACAAGCACCCTAGGAAGAAACAGAAATTAATATGTGCAACAGTTATCCTCATAAAATACTGGTCCCAAAAGGTCACTCAGCTTGTTTAGATGTACCCAACATACTGGCTCAGTTATAAGCCCCCAGCTCAAAGGACACAGTTGAAAGCAAGGTTCATTCCAATCAAAACAGGGTTCATGTAATTCAAAACAATCCTTCCCAGAACCCCGCTCTCTAGCTCTCCCAGCAATCAAAACCAAACAGGGTTCATTCAAAACGCTTTATACAACATTAACGCTGTCTATTATGCACCCATGTCTCCCCTCCAATTGCTGCCCTAAGGACTCCTGCTTCGCATCCCCTTAGTAAAACCGGCAATTTCCCTGCTCTCGCCGAATAACAAATGCGCCGATTCACCCGCGGAGGCAGGGGGGGAGCGGGGTGGTTGTGAACTCTCCTTACTTGGACCAATGCGATTCACACGCTCAGGGCCCCTATGCGCTGCTGTTCGCACCCAGCGATCTCCACCACACGCGGGAAGCCGAGGCAAAGCACACGTGCAGCTTGCCCGGCTCCCGCTCTAACAAGACCTCACCGGAGAAATTACAGCCTTGCCGGTCGCCTTCTCTGCCCGGGATGCCGCACTGCCGGTCGCCTTCTCTGCCGGTGATGCCGCCTTTCCTCCAGCGCTTTTCCCTTAATTGTCACGGCGCTGATGCTGGTCACGCAACACCAGATCCACTCGACGACGTCCCTGTAAAAGAAAGAAAAAAGAAAAATTAGGCAGCCCCGAGCGCGGGGCATGATCAGTGTGGGGGAGCGTCCGGGCAACAAGGGCCATCCGAGCGCTCCCCCCGCCTTTGCTCCAGGGGCGCAGGGAGGGGGCAACACGCCCCCTCCCCCCGCCCCTTCAGCAGCCCGGCCCCCCTGACCCGGAAGTCTTGCTTTGCCTTCCGGGTCACGGTCGGGTGCCAGCCAATCGGTGGTGGGGCGCACACACCCGCGTCATCACTGGACGTCGGGGGGGGTCACGCCCCACCACCGGGAAGCAGGAGGAGGGGAGGGTTGCCGCACAGCCATGCGGGCGGGGGGGCCAATGGCCCCCCCTTTTCATTTTTAGCTCACACAGTGAGAAAGACGATGGAGGATGCGTAATTACTGCACTGTTTCTGCACGTCTTCAGCCATTACAGTGCCTTTTACAGAGCACATCTTCCATATGCTTTGTCAGGATGATCTATGCCCGAATTCACGCACCTTTTATAACTGGATGTTCTAAAGGCCTCCATCTTGTAATTCCCTTTCACTGAAAACTGACCTTTACAAAAGATAAGTCTATAGAAATCTGAACGTAATCGGGGCAATTCACAAAGACATCTATAGTATGGAAAGTAGCACCACACAAGTACTCGTTTTTGTGAATTGGCCTTGAAACATCCAATTCCTTATTAGTAAAATTGCAAAGCGCATGGTGGTCTGTTCTACTTGTACTAGCTTATCTTGACACAGTTATTTTGAGTGACATATGACTTGTTTTGGGTTTGTGAATAGGCACAGAAGAGCGGCAGTGGAAGCAGGAAATACATGAAAAGCTAAATTATAGGGAAAAGAAAGACTATACGTTTCTGATTTTTTTAACCAAGAATTGGAACATCAGCCACTCACGTGAGTCAGTGGTGTAGTCAGAATTCCTTGACTAGTAGGCTTAAATGTTAGGGGTGGCTCCTCCGTTATGGTGGCAGAGCATCGCCCCACTGCTGAAAGGCAGCAAATGAAAAATAACAAGGTAATAAAACTATTTTCTCATTTTATTTTTCACTTGCTCGGCCCAGTTTGCTGTGTCTAAGGAGGGGCAGGGCCATGCTCCGAATCAGCAACAGCCAGGCCCAGGGAGGAGGAGTGTTAGGTGCACTGTTGATAGAGCGTGGGCTTACCTGCTTGTTTTAGCAGACTCAGCTGGGCCCATTAAACAATACACACTTTGAACAGGTAAACTTATGCTAATCAGCAATTTAATTTAACCATTTAGGACCTATACCAAAGATTTACCAATCCTTGTCATCTGTACCTTTAGTCCTAAGGGATCAAGGTAGTTAGCATAATAGGCAGTATATAAACATTTGCACTCAAAAATAACCACAGACTCGGGAAAGGTTTAGACACTTTATCTAGGTAAATTCTTAAATGTCAGAGTCCATACCAATTCAATTAAAGTTAGTTCAATTAGAAAGAATATGATCAAAGCAAGATGATGTGAAAATATTACAAGACTTTCTTTAAGCATTTAAACATAGTAAGGGTAAGAAAGAGAGAAACAGGCACAATGACATACCCACATTGATTTATACTTACCTAGAATGGTGGGAAGACCAACCCTGGCCACGGGCTGGGATAAAGGACAGGATCCCAGATAGTTCAGGTGCCAACAGAACAGGACAGGTGTAGACCAGAATCAGGACAAGTACGGACCAAATTGGATCTGGACAGGACCACCGCAGGTCAGGACTGGCACCCAAAGCTAAAGTGCAATGCCAGCGTCACACCCCTCTCTGCAGCTAATAGTCGAACCCCGATTGGGTTATCAAACTCCTCCCCAGAACCCCGATTGGGTTATCATACTGCTTCCCAGAACCCCGATTGGGTTATCGAATCTTCTGACATAGTGCTCCGGCAGCACCTCTGCTCTCGATCGCCTATTGAGTGCGTTGGGTCAATGACAGGTCAGCTATTCGGACAAGTCAGACAATCTAACTAGCTAAGCCTACCTTAGATATACCATTTTCCAGGGCAGTGTACCACCCCCCAAAGTTGCAAGTTTGTGTATTCCCGCAATTTGATTGATCAAAAGATGAGGAGAGTTCATCACACCATACCAGTTATGAGGTCACTTGATTCAATAATGCAAATTATCTTTCCCGCCCTTAACTTTATTTTCCCATGCTTTTTATTCCACCCAACAATGGATGTTCTAATAGTAAATACAATGTTAAACAATTTATCAAATTTGTCTTCCTCTTGGAGGTTCATACGGTCGGGTTCCCAGGCGCATCACAGGTAAGACTGTCGTTGGCAGGGTTTCAAATCCATGGCTTGTGGACTCGAGGGATGTCAGCACATGCGCAGTTGCGGGACCCAAAATGGAGCAACATTGTACTTGTTTGGTCCAAACACGAGCTAATAGCTAAATCAAAAAGAACAGTTTTAGAACAAAGAATAAATGAATGCACTGTATACCACTTATCTCTACTCTATTCCCATTACTTTATTTTAACTACAGCAATAGGAATTAAGCAGAACGAACAGTTTAGTAAAAGCGGTAATGCAAGCATTAGCATGTGAAAACATAGAGCAGCCATCTTTAGTTCTAGTGCGCAGAAGTAAAGATTTCCCACCAAGCAGAGAATACGTCATGTCACGTGAGTGTGACAGACGCATGCGCAGAAAAGTTCCCACATTGCGATGGCCATTTTAGGACACTCGAGTTACGGTTACTAAAGGCACATAGAAAAGCTTCCCCTAGATACTAGAAATGTCGTGTGGTTCATTATTAGTAAGAGAAAACATGTTTATTAGTGCATTATAAATTATTTCGAGAGGGTTGAGTCCAAGCAAGTCTCTTTACGTGCGAAACCTTGCTCCATCAATCCCCTATTTGATGATATTTGATATCATCACAAATTACAGAAACAGAATCCAACTTTCAACATTTACTCAATTCTATTTCCTTAAACATTCTTTTAGGTTTTTCCCCATTATTCATGTGGAAGTTTTTCATCTTTTTATACAAATCCCCATTTAATTCTCCAAGTTCAATTTCATCGAAGTTTCTTTTCTTCCCTTTCTTATTTACTGTATATGTCTTTTTATGCCTGTGACATTTGCAACAAATTATTATTCCTAAAATCAGTAGGGCTACTCCCATATTCGATAAGCGATCCACCACTGTTGACAATTTGCAAATTCTTTAAGTGTTTAGAACCGCTTACACTGAAGGTATTATTGCACTAAATATTTCACCTGCAATTTCAGCAAATGATGCTCTTTTACTACGAGTTAATCCATTAGTTTCTTCATTGCTTCCAGTGATTTTCTCTACATGGTACACCTTTGGGAATACTATTCCAAATTAGCAACTCCCATACCAGTGATCAGCCAACATAAAATAGGCCTTTTTCCCGCAAATATAATAAATCCCAGGAAATACAGGTGCAGTTCCATCTTTGAAACCCCATCCCCCAATTACCTTGAAGTTATGTTCACACTCACTGAAACCAATTAATATATTGTTATAATAATCTGTTTTCTCTCTATGGAGACAGAGTTTCCCTTTCTTTTCGAAATCCAGCAACATAGCAGCTTGAGTCTTGCCATTAGGGTTAAACTCTTTAATTTCAGCCCATTTATGAATCTTTCTTCTATGATCAGATGCTTTCTTATGGAAATCGTGTCTCCTTTTCTCAACTAAATTTGAAAAACATCTTTTCTTTCTCGTGCAGTATGCATGTTAGATTATCTTTGTGAGCCTTAGCTTTATATATTGATCCTACTGTTAGAAGATAATCACCCATAAAGTGTGTAGAATCTCTAGTACTAGAAATACAATTTAAATTTCTACGTAAAGGAACTTAAGAAAAGATTACATCAATTAGAATAATAATACTGAAATTTTCCAGTCCTATAAAACAGACTAGCTAAAATGCTACATGAAATACCATATGTAAGGGGTAAGTGTTGATAGGTGACCCCTACAGCTACTGATGTGGGCAATTTCATGCATGCATAGCAATCACTGATCTACATAGCTTCTACATAATGCACTAACAAATTAGCAAATAAATTTAAATATGTTCTATTTCTAGCTCTTTTATAATGTAAATCTCCCTCATCTAGTGCTTCTAAACCTACTCCAGGTTGCTTAGGACTAACTGCTTTCACATGTGTATATGTATTTATTTTCTTAGGTGAATCTACTTGCTCAGGTATATTAGTGTTATTCTGCATTTCTTTGCTCATTAGGTAAGGTATAGCTAATGTCAATCGAAACCATTCTATAACTTCTATTACTATACTACATGTGCATATTCTACAACATGTCTTAAGAAAATTTATTTTCGGTATTCCGTTAACAATATAATCAGTCATTTCTGACAGACTTTAACCTGTGAATTTTTCTCAAGTTGGTCTCACTTCTTCAGCAGTCTGATCAACAATGAGTTTGTCATCATTCAGTTCTAGATTTTCAAAATCCTGTAGTATGACGTAGGTCCACTCAGGTCTTTTGAACTTGTTATTCAGTCTTTTCAAACGTAGACCTCTTCTTCTTGGTTGCTTTTGGGACGGTCCAGCTTGATTTGTTACTTCATTTACTTGCTCTGGTTCTTCATTTATTGTTTTAAGGCAAAATTTTAGTCTTTTGACAAAACCAGGCCACTTATCTCCTTTTCTGAGTCTTTTAGCTGACACTGTGCTTTGACTTTCTTCAGATACTCTTTTATTTTCGTTCAGTTGTGGCACTACCTGTTCTTTGTCAACTTCTGAATTCCTCTCTATCTGACTTGGTCCAGGTCTTATTTTTGTTTCTTTTGCCTGGATTCTAATCTGACATTGTTCAGGAGTTTGCTGTATTTGACTTTGGGTTTGACTTTGTTCGCCTTCTTCTTCCTGAACACACTTTTCTACACCTATCTGGTCCTGCTCAGGTCTTTGGATTTCTTGATTGTATTCTGCCTGAGCTTTTGCCCTTATACTTATCTTTCCCTCCTCAGACTCTGGATTTCTGACTGGAGTTTCAAATGTCTGAGTACATCGATCTTTCCTTATCTGGTCCTCCTCAGAATTACTATTGGCTTGGATTTCTGTAATCTGAGTACATTCTTCTTTTCCTGACTCTTCCTCACTATCACTCTGTCTATCTAGATAGGTTTGACTTCTGGATCTCACAAATTCTGCAGGTATGTCGACTACTGGAATCCATTCATCCTGACTGGTGCTCAGTTGCTCCTCATCAACTACTTCGGGATCAACTTCTTGAGACCCCTCAGCTGCACAATCTTCAGCTTCTACTTCATCAGGTTCAGTCACCCTCTTGGTATGACTTCCGTGGATCCAATTCGGAATTCCCCTGCACTTCACAGCTGTAGTGGTGACCAATATCACTTGATGTGGGTCTCCCCACCTCGGTGCTAAGCAAGATTCCCGATTATGTTATTTTATCACTACCCAGTCACGTGGATTCAAATCATGTGCTGGAGTTGATTGTCTGGTGACAGCTTCTTCCCCAGCCTGGTGAGAGATAGAACGCACTTGGTCAGCCACTTCTTTGCAGTACTCGAGTACCAAATCATCAGATATATTTATCAGCTTGTGTCCTGGTACCCATGCTTGCCTCATCTCTCTTCCCAAGGGTATTTCATGGGGAATCAAGCCTGTGTTTCTGTCTGGAATGCTTCTGAGCCCCATCAGAACAAGAGGTAACCATCAGGCCACTCCAATCGGGTAGATTCATACATCTTTTCCAATCGTGACTTGATTGTGCCTTCAGTTGTTTTACCTCTCCAAAAGCCTCTGGGCGGTATGCACAGTGTAGCCTGTGCTCAATTTGGAATGCTTCACAGATCAGATGAATTATTTCATTAATAAAATGAGACCTTCTGTCTGATTCATTTGTTACTGGAAAACCGAAGCATGGTATAAGTTCCCTCAGTAATAGATTAGCTACAGTGATGCTATCGTTTCTGCGAGAAGGGTAGGCTTCCACCCATTTTGAAAACAGGCAGACAATGACAAGGACGTACTTCAGTCCTCGACAAGGGGGTAACTGGATGAAATCAATTTGGAGTCGTATGAAGGGACCTTCTGCCTTTCCAATCTTTCCTGGCAACACTACAGTTCTCTTACCAGAATTCATTTGTTGGCATGTTAAACACCTCTGGCAAAGACTCTCTGCTACGTTCCTGAATCTCGCCTTGAACCAACTCTGTCTAAACAGCCTAATCATCGCGTCCCTACCTATGTGTGAACTTCCATGATACATCCTAGCCATAGGAGCAAGCATACAATCTGGTAACGCAGGTCTCCCAGCAAGGTAAACAATAACACCATCCTCAACCCTTCTCCGACATCCTATTTTCTCCCACTCTTCCTTTTCCTTTATTTCTGTCTCATTTTGCAAATCTCTCACTTCTTCCCATGTTTTCACTCTTTCAAGCAACATAAGTTGGCAGCTGTTTCCACATGCATCAATTTTCCTATTTATTGCCATCTTATGTTTGGCACAATGCTGGGCTAGTTGGTCAGCATATCGGTTACCTGCTGTCACTTTGTCATTTCCAGATTGGTGAGCAGCACACTTGACCACAGCCACTTCCTTTGGTAATTGAATTGCATCCAGCAAGTCTTTTTACATAATGTCCATTTTTAATAGGAGTACCCGAAGAAGTCAGAAACTCCCTTTGAATCCAAAGTTGGCCAAAGTCATGCACAGCTCCGTAACCATACTGACTATTAGTGTATATGGTTACTTTCCAATTTTTCCCAAATTTGCAGGCTCTTGTCAATGCAACTAATTTGGCTATATGTGCAGACTTGACTCCAAGTAAATAGGATGCTTCAACGACCCCACAAAGTACACACAGCATATGCAGCACTCAATTCTCCTTCCTCATGTCTCATGCATGAGCCATTGACAAATAACTCATATTCTGAATTAAACAATGGCTCTTCCTTAGGGCTGGACAGGGCTTGGTACTGTACTCTGTGAGGTCAATGCACTCATGCTCGAAATTCCCTTTTTACCTCTTCAAAGTGTGAATCAGGTAACAGTGTGGCTGGATTTAAGACAGTGCATCTGGCAATGATCACATTCCCTGCACCTAGAAGGATTTGCTCATACTTAGTCAGCCGACTAGGAGTCAAATACTGAGTACGTGTTCTGGTTAACAAAATCACCACTGAGTGTGGGACATACACGGTTACAGGGTGTCCCATAATGATGGATTCACTTTGTTCAAGACTCATGCAGGTTGCAGCTACTGCTTTCAGACATCCCGGCAATGCAGATGCCAACGGATCTAGTGTGGATGAAAAATATGCCACAGGACATCTCATTAAACCATGAGTTTGAGTCAGGACAGACAATGCACAATTGTCACGTGTATCACAGAACAATGCAAATTATTTTGAATAATCAGGCATCCCTAAGGCTGGAGCTGAGCAGAGACAGTCTCGCAGCTTCAAGAAGGCAGTCATGCTTTCGTCATCTCACTCTCCTGGGTCTTTTGCTCTCTTTATTGTCATTTATATCAGAGGTTTAGCTAGGACTGCAAATCCCACAATCCATTGCCTACAGTAACCTACAACTCCAAGAAACATTCTGATTTCTCTCTGTGTTTGAGGTAGATTCATGTTTCTGAATATTGTTATTCTTTCAGAGGTAACTCTTCTGACACCTCTCTCTATCTGGTGCCCCAGATTACTGATGTGGTGCAGAATTGTAATTTTTCAGGTGACACTTTATGCCCTCCTTCTGCCAAATGATTTAGCAATGCGATGGTATCAACAACATAGTAATTTCGAGTCTTAGATGCCAGCAACAGGTCGTCTATATATTGCACCAGGACAGACTGTCCAGGCAAGACCAGAGATTCAAGAATTTTTTCCAATATCTGATTGAAAATAGATGGACTTTCTGTGTACCCCTGAGGGACAAGATTCCAAACGTAAACTTGGTCGTCGAATTTGAATGAGAAAATACATTTGCTATCTGGATGTAATGGTATGGAAAAGAATGCATGGCATAAATCAATTACTGTGAACCATCCTGCTCCCCACGGTATCTGATACAAAATTACTGTAGGATTAGGCACAACTGGACAACATGGGATGACAATTTTATTAACCTTGCGGAAGCCTTTATTTCAATTATAGGTGATTTACATGGACTGCTCATTATTCCTTGTAAAATGCCTTGCTCAACCAAACGTTTTATTTCTGCTGCAACACCTGCTTTTATTTCTGTGCTTATTTTGTATTGTCAAATATTTGGGTAAACAGCACCTTCTTTCACTGTCAATTTTATCGGGTCAACGTTTGCAATTAATCCTACATCTTTTCCAGTGAAATCCCACACTTCAGGATTCACAGTATGCTGTAATTCCTTTGGGAAATCTTCCACTAGCATCTTTTTATTTTCAGTCTCTTTTTTTGCTAACATTAGTTTATAAACTCCATCTTTGTCTGGGGTTTGTATTTCAACACTACTTGGGTTGCAAAAGATTGTGCAATTCATTTTACATAGTAAGTCCCTACCTAATAGGTTCACTGGACTGGAGTCGCACACCACAAATTTGTGCATTTCTTTAAAATTCCCTATTCTGATTTCCATGGGTTCTGTAACAGGGGTACTAATTTGTTTATTCGAAATGCCCACTACGTGGATCGCTTTTCCAGAGAGGGGTAGGTTTGGAACATCTGCTGTTCTCACAGTAGAACGGGTAGTGTCAGTATCCAATAAAAAAGGTAACATCATTTCCCTAATTTTTCCCTCAATGTATGGACCTGACTGATCTACCAGCAAGGATGCGCCAGGTACGCACTCCTCGTCCTTCCCTCTCAGGCACCGTCAGTAACTACCTTCCTTGAAAAATGCATCACTCAAAAGAAATTGTGATGTCACTGCGTCTCTCCTTCCACTTCCCTCCCAATTTGTGGTATCCACACTGTATTTTGCTTGACTCGCAGAATCTGGCATAGGTGCAAGTGGTAACTGATTCTGTATTACCTGTTGCTGTGCCTTCCTTGACATCCCATTCTGAGTCTGTGGACAAATTGTCATTTTGTACATTATTACTCAGCACAGCCTTACACTCATTCCTCCAATGCCCCATTTTTCCGCACCCATGACAAGGAAACTTTTTCTTTGCCTCCTATATGTTCATTCTTCCTCTTGGTTTACCCCCATTTCCATCTCCTTGATTTTGATTATTTTTCAATTGCCTTAACTGGAGTTCCTGCTGCTCTGCTAATTTTACCTGTGCCCACATTACTTTTTTTCTAAATTCTTTCGTTTGTTGTCAATTTCATCCCCACAATATTTAGCATATTTGAGTATCTGGTCAACAGGCTTAGCCTGCCAGCAGATTTTATGATCTTTAATCATTTGCAAAATTTCTGGCTTTAACCCTGACACAAACCGATAAATAAAATGTGTCATATATTTCGTATCAATGCTTTCCAAACCACTCTACTGCTTGAATACCTGTAAAAGGTGTTCATAATATGCATGTACTGATTCATCTTTATTTTTGGGTAGTTCTGTCTATTCTTGTCCAATCTGTTTCTTTTGGGGGTACTTTCCCTTTCAGGAAGGTTATGAATTGATGATACTTTTTCATCACATCATCTGAGGGAGCTCCTGTCTTTGGATCTCTAGGGTACTCATCACTGGGCCAATCAATAGTGATTTTACATTCTGTCCATAAATCTGCGGGTACTACAATGTCAAATGACCCATCTAAATCTTTCAACAATACTTTTGAAACCTTTACAAATCTTTCGACTTGTCTGTACCATTCTACAGGTTTCTCTCTGAGTTTTGGGAAATCATTGGTAAATGGTCAAATATCCTGTCGGGACCATGGGTCATGCACATAACCTCCTCCTGGCACTTCTCTCATTGGACACAACCTTTCTACCTTTTCTGGTTCCTTTAATAAAGATTCATTTGCAGTATTTTTCGCTTGGACTTCCTCCTTTTTCTTTGTCCATCTAGCTTTCCACTTATCTAAATCATCCCACTTTTGCAACAGTGACAGTAACTCCCTAATCTGCACTTTTCGTCCTGACACATTCATGTTTTCTAAATCTTTGTCATAAAATTCAGCTCGGTGAGGTTTCTGCAACACTTTCGATTTTCCAATATCAATTCCCATTTCCAAAGACAAATTCATTAATTTTTCATGGAAAATTTTCGTATTTCGAGTAATACTTCGACATATAAACAATAATTCATCTTCACTGAATGTATTTCATCTATTTAACCCCACATTTTCAGCAAGCAATTCTTCCAATTCAACTCTTAATTTGAAAATATCCAATGCTTTCGGCTGTGATTTTGGCTTTTCTATTTCTCAAGACCACCTCTCTATTTCTTCTGGGGACACTACAGTAGCACTTCTTGTAACTGAGGATGTTTCCATCCTTACTTCTCTATTGCTTCCGGGTTCTCTTATAGGTAAACCCATTAAAGATACTACTGACTCGCACTCCCTTGCTTGGGCATCAATAATTAAAGTTTCCTTTCTAGGCTTTACTACAGGCGTGGTCAGAACAGGAGTTTTAGGACAGATTTGTATATCTCCGTACAAGGGAACAACAGGACCTATAGTTACTGGTATAGTCAAGGCATCAGGACTCGTATTTAACTGGGAAATTTTCTGAATTAATTCATTTCTCTGTTTATTTATTGCCTCTCTTTCCCGTTCTTGTAAGGCTTTTTCTAGTGAAAGTCCATGTACCACTAGTGGAACCAAAGGCCCCTACTAACTGCATGCTCATAAACTGCAGTTCAGCCATCAAACACGCCACGGAACTATCTGAATCCATCCTCACTCACGACATAGACATAGCATTCATCACTGAAACCTGGCTCAATGACTCCTCTGCACCTCTCCTAGACACTCTCGTTCCCCCAGGCTTCACTATCACCAACAAAGACAGAAAAGACTAAAGAGGAGGAGGCATAGCAATCATCCACAGAGACAATATTTCCATCTCGGAAAAAGACTCCCTCAACTACAACACCTTTGAGTGCCTAACAGTCAACGTCAACACAAGCAACAACAAAACACTAACCTGCAACCTTATTTACCTCCCCCCAGGCAACCCCACCACTTTCACCAAGCACCTGTCTGACCTGATTGCCCACTACTCACTACAAGAGGCGAATAACCTAATTCTGGGAGACATCAACCTACACTGAAATGAAGATAGCAACCCGCTAATTCAAAACCTGAGCGATTACTACATAACAACAACCTCTCGCAACACTGCACAGAAGAAACTCACAACAAGGGAGCTATCCTTGATGCCATTATCGCCAAATGTGACACAGTGAAGATAATCCACACCCTGCCCATAGACTGGTCTGACCACCACCTAATTCTCTTCCACCTCACTCAGCCAGCCACTCTACAACCTCCCATCCAAGAAGAATCCAAATGGACCAGAAACCTTACCCAGATCAACATGACCGACCTGGAAGAAAAAGTCAATTCCCTCATCTACACCTCCAGGGGAGAGCTATCCATGACCGAACTCACTGACCATTACAACACGTCCCTGACATCCATTCTTGACCAGATATTCTTGACCAGATAGCCCCTCTGAAACAAAAAAAAGCCAGGAACATTCCCTCAAGATCCTGGTTCAATACAGGCATCAACAATGAAAGGCGGCAACTCAGAGCCACAGAAAGACTGTGGAGAAGCAACCCCTCCACCAGCCTACTCGAACAACTTCAAGCAGCTCGAAGAAACTACAAAAACCACATACGTAAGGAAAAGTAAAACTTTTTCTGCTCAACCCTAGACAATGCAAAAAACAGGCCAAACGAACTGTTCAAAATCATCAAACAACCAACCACCAAACCCCCCGTAGCCTCTACCCAGGCCTCAAAAGAACTGTGTGAAAACTTTGCCAGCTTCTCTGAAGAAAAAATCTCCAAGTGTGAGCTCTCACTTAACATCACCACCAACTACGCCTGCGTAAGCCTGCCCCCACTCCCAACCGAAAGCACATAAAGGTACCTCACTAACACTTGGAAATCCTTCAATCCAATCTCGGAAGCCGAGGTTATCAATCTAACCTCCACCTCCAAACCCGCCTTGCACGTCCTTGATCCCACACCTTCTCAACTGACCAAGAAACTCAAACTCACAATAGCCCTGTTCTGGTGCAGAATCATTAACAGCTCCCTGAGAAATGGCATCATTCCGGATTGCCTCAAAGAAGGCCAAACAACGCCTTTACTAAAAAAAAACAGGCCTGGACTCCACAGACCTGAACAACTTCAGACCCATCTCCAATCTCCTCCTCCTTTCCAAAACTCTCGGAAAATGCGTCCTTTCTCAACTGACTCAGCACATGGACAACATCAACCTTCTTGATCCCCACCAATCAGGCTTCAGAAAAGGCTACAGCACAGAGACGGTGATTTAAAAACATCACAGATGATATTCACTAGTCACTCGATAAAAATCACTGCTGCCTACTCATTCTCCTTGACCTATCGGCAGCCTTTGACACTGTAGACCACCATCTCCTCATCAAGGCCCTACAAGAAAGGGTGGGTGCCAACGAGATGGTCCTCCGCTGGTTCACCTCCTTCCTCCACAACCGATAGCAAAGGATAAAAATCAAAAACTTCACCTCCGACCTCCACCCCATCAACAGGGGTGTGCCAAAAGGCTCAGTGCTCTCACCGCAACTGTTCAACATTTACATGGAACCCCTCACCTCCATACTTAAAAATGCCAATATCCCCTTCCATCTATATGCTGACGACACCCAGATCTATCTGGAAACCTCCTCTCCTGATGACATCCTCAGACTAAACAACACCCTAACAGAAATTCATCACTGGCTATCTCTCAATCACCTTAAACTTAATCAGGACAAAACAGAGATCCTCCTCATCTCCAACAAAGAAGAGAACTCACACATTGCAGAATGGCTTAATGCTCTGGATACTCTAAACGGCAACCTCAACCTAGCTAACTCTGTATAATCACTAGGAATCACCTGTGATCCAAACTGGACATGACCAAGCACATCAAAAATTCAGCACAGACCGCCTTCCACAACCTGAAACTTCTCTACAAGATTGAACCATTCATTCCCAATAAAGACCTCAACCAAGCCAACCAAAGCACTGGTGCTATCTAGACTTGACTACGGTAATGCAACCCTAACCGGCACCGCAAAAACTCACCTAGCTCCCCTCAAAATAACCCTCAACGCAGCAGCCAGATCGGTAACTGGAGTCAGGAAATACAACCACATTTCGCCTGCTCTAAGAGATCTAAAATGGCTCCCTATTAATCAGCAGGCGTACTTCAGAACAGCCTGCCTCACGCACAAAGCACTACACACAGGGAAGCTGGACTACCTAGCAGCCAAGCTCAAAAGGGCAAGTCAGGTAAGGAACCGCAGGAGCTCCAACCCCCTCCTTCTCATCCCCATGAGAGCACGCAAGCAATCAACAGCTGCTAGGTCATTCGCGGGAAATGCGCCCAAAATTTGGAACTCCGTCCCAGCAGACATCAGAACAATCCCGTCCTTCACTAAATTCAAAATGTGCCTTAAAGCCCTCCTCCTCAACCGCTCCAACCTGAAGGGATAACCAGCGCCTAACCCTACCCCCGCGCTGGCTCCACTCCATCTGACTCACCACAGCCAAAATCGAGGCTTCCCCAGGTCTCCTGAACGACCTCAACAATGCATGTAACAAGATCACCCCAAGACTCTACTACTACCTCTAGAATTTGCAGCACCCTTGAACTAACTCTACAATTGCATGCAACAAAGCCTCCTCAGTACTCTACTACTACCTCAAGAATTTGCAGCACCCATGGACTTCCGAACTTTTTTTTTAGACTGCTTTATTAAATATCTCCACTGAAACACTGTTGTAAAGCGCTCCGATACCCTTGGGTCAGGCATAGCGCTATATAAAGCAAAAACAAAAAAAGAGAAATAATCTTTCCACTAACATAGACTGTCTACATTTCTTCATTTGCTTATCTCTTGTCTCTTTTGGAAATCTGGGATAAAATGTACTCCAATTTCTGTCACTTCTGGGTCTATCTCGCGCAAATGCCTCAGTTTCCCATTCTTCTAGTGCTTCGTACTGGGTCAATCTAGGTCTAGTATCTAATTCAGACATGCGTGTTCTCAGATTATACAGAGTTCTACCATTAAAGGTACCATGTTCTGGAAATGCCAAAACACCATCATCTTTAGTGTACTCCATCTAATTCTCTAACCACATGTATGATGCGGGTGTATTTGGTGGTGGAATAATAATCCCTTCTCTTGTTTTAATCATTTTATCTTTCTTAAAGAAATTCTTGATTTTCTTAAATGGCGAAATTTTTCTCTCTCCTCTGTACATGCTATGAGGTCTTCCTCTTATGTATTGCTCTTGTGCAAACCCTAAGTACATGCATATATATTTTCACCGATAAATTTAATATATAGCTATACTCTATTGTTTACTAAATGCTTCACCAATACCAGCGTGTTTCTTATTTTCAAGAACCAATCAGACTTTAGATTTCAAATAAATTTCGACCAATAATTGTGCGGCTTTTCTCGTGAAACAAGTTCTCACGCTCTTGCACTCACCCCTCCTTTACAATTATTACCTCAGCTACACACCCGCTGTCTCAACCAATACAAGCGCGGCTCTAGTGGGGCACCGCAACTGACTCCCTCTTTTGCAAGGTAATATGAAAACTTATTTCTTTTCACTTAAGTGCAATATTCATTAATTAACAACGTAAAAACATTCGCCAGTGTGCCTAAGTGTCCATTTCAAAGGATAGATGTTTGCACCTACTGCGAGTAAATCTTTTCCGCTTACTATTCATACACTACGAGTAGATCTCTTCCGCCTACTCTTCATACAAGCTTTAGAGAACCTGTTACTCCCTCAGGCTTACCCTTTCTAGGTGATATAAGGCCAAAGTTTCACCAGCGAACTCCTTTGCTCTCATTTATTCACACATTTATACAGAAAAATTCCTAACCAGTGCTTCCAGTTTTACCTAACCATGCACTTACTTCCTTAGGCAAGTGACCTCACTGCAGTGTGGCTTCCATTTACCACCCGCTATTCTGCCCCCCGGGAATTCCAAAACAAACATAGAACAATAAATACGGGTTTTGGTTAATACATAAAATCAATACAAATCAAAATAATCAATATGCAACTAACTACCTATCTTAACTAAACCCTAACCACTTCTCTGCTACCAAAAGAATACTGATAGAGCGCTGGCTCACCTGCTCGTTTTACCATACTCACCTGGGCCCATTAAACGATACACACTTTGCACTGGTAAACCTACGCTAATCAGCAATTTAATTTAACCATTTACAACCCATGCCACTGACTTACCAATCCTTGTCATCAGTACCTTTAGTCCTGAGGGATCAAGGGAGTTAGCATAATAGGCAGTATATAAACATCTGCACTCATAAATAGCAACAGACTCGCGGACAGGTTTAAACACTTTATCGAGGTAAATTCTTAAATGTCAGAGTCCATACCAATTCAATTAAAGCTAGTTCAATTAGAAAGAATATGATACAAAGCAAGATGATGTGAAAATATTACGAGACTTTCTTTAAGCATTTAAACATAGGAAGGGTAAGAAAGAGGGAAACAGCACAATGACCTACCCACATTGATTTATAATTACCTAGAATGGTGTGAAGACCAACCCTGGCCAGAGGCTGGGATAAAGGACAGGACCCCCGATAGTTCAGATGCCAACAGGACAGGACAGGTGTAGACCAGAATCAGGACAAGTACGGACCAAATTGGATCCGGACAGGACCACCGCAGGTCAGGACTGGCACCCACAGCTAAAGTGCAATGCGAACATCACACCTCTCTCTGACAGTCAGCTAACAGTCGGACCCCGATTGGGTTATGGAACTCCTCCCCAGAACCCCAATTGGGTTATCGAACTCCTTCCCAGAACCCCAAATGGGTTATCGAATCTTCTGACAGAGTGCTCTGCCAGCACCTCTGCTCTCGATTGCCTATTGAGTGCGTTGGGTAAGTGACAGGTCAGCTATTCGGACAAGTCAGACAATCTAACTAAGCTAAGCCTACCTGAGATATACCATTTTCCAGGGCAGTGTACCACCCACCAAAGTTGCAAGTTTGTATATTGCCGCAATTTGATTGGTCAAAAGACGAGGAGAGGTCATCACACCATACGAGTTATGAGGTCACTTGATTCAATAATGCAACTTATCTTTCCCGCCCATAACTTTCTTTTCCCATGCTTTTTATTCCACCCAACAATGGATGTTCCAATAATAAATACAATGTTAAACAATTTATCAAATTTGTCTTCCTCTTGGAGGTTCATAAAGTCGGGTTCCCAGGCGCATCACAGGCAAGACTGTCGTTGGCAGGGTTTCAAATCCATGGTTTGTGGACTCGAGGGATGTCGGCACATACGCAGTTGCGGGACCCAAAATGGAGCAACATTTTACTTGATTGGTCCAAACACGAGCTAATAGCAAAATCAAAAGGAACAGCTTTAGAACAAAGAATAAATGAATGCACTGTATACCACTTATCTCCACTCTATTCCCATTACTTCATTTTAACTACAGCATTAGGAATTAAGCAGAATGAACAGTTTAGTTAAAGGGGCAATGCAAGCGTTAGCATGTGAAAACATAGAGCAGCCATCTTTAGTTCTAGTGCGCAAAAGCAAAGATTTCCCAACAAGCAGAGAATACTTCATGTCACGTGAGTGTGACAGACGCATGCGCAGAAAAGTTCCCACATTGAGACGGCCATTTTAGGACACTCGAGTTACGGTTAGTAAAGGCACATAGAAAAGCTTCCCCTAGGTACTAGAAATGTTGTGTGGTTCATTATTAGTAAGACAAAACATGGTTATTAGTGCATTATATATTATTTCGAGAGGGTTGAGTCCAAGCAAGTCTCCCTACGTGCGAAACCTTGCTTAATCACTGTAAATGCGAATATCGGATTGGCCAGCCATCTTAGGATATACAAATTGACATGCACACTTACATTTCTCCAACCCTGCTGTTTTGCACAGCTAGGTGGTGCTTCTCTCAATGATGAGTGCAGCATCTGGATTAGGTGGGGAGGGGAGCAGAGGACCACCGAGACGGCTAGAGCAGAGAAGTATCGAGAGGCGTACGGGAGAGGCAGGTACGTTCTTTTTTATTATTATTTTCCCCATCCCCACAAACCCCCCCATGCTGCCTCACCATGTTTGAGTGGCAGCAGCTGCCACTTCAAAATGTTAGTGGGCTGATTCACTACGTTTAGAAATACGCACAGAATTCTACAATTATGCCTGAACTTACTTTATACCCTTTTTTCCCTACCCACAAAATAGGTGGAAAGCCACACCAGGTGCATCTTTCCTGGCATACTAATCCACCAATCATGTTACTTTTTAGAACCTCCCTGTCACCCTTGTATGGAACTGTATATAGCCTACAATTCAGCACAGTAGGACATGTACGTTGAGTCTCCAAAATACCAATGGCAGAAACAGTAATAATACACACCCTTTGACCTTAATGGCATCACAGGAAGTGGCATCCTATGAACATTGACCTTTAATCTTCCCAGAAATATGGCTTTAACAGTGATGACATTTCATTAATTGCCATAGCTTACATTACATAATATCTGCATGATAAATTTAACGACAAAGTAAATGTCTATTTTAGATACCACCATCATTATAGTGTTAATATGACATGCTAGGGAAACGTTACTTATTTCTCTAAAAACCTAAATTATTTACACCACAAACTCACATAATTTAATAGTTACCATTGTGTGTACCATAACAAAAACATTATTGATAAAACATAGGGAGATGAAAAAGGTGATTTAAAAAAAAACAGCGTCCACATGTATTTATTGATATAGACCATATATTGAATACAAAATATTTTATTTAGGTAATTATTCCTATATGCTCAAACATTTTGATTTAAAATCATTCTCAAGGCACCATCACTTGTGTAAAGCACGGAGATAAAGGTTTTATTCAAATAGATAATTTTCCATATATTGACAATAATGAAATGGCATCATCTTGTTTAAAAATGAGTTTTTTGTTCATTTGTTACTTAATCAGAAAAGCGTGTATTACATTTCAGAATTAATTTATGTTATAAAACTTAAAATGTAAATTCCATGGCCCAGTGGACCCTGCAGAAAGTACACACTGTTTATTAGGACACTGTTTACTATCTGTTCTTGCAGTACTGGCTGGTAAACTTTGAAAGTGGTTGGCCTTAATACTTACATAGGATTGTATTGTATTGTATTGAGCAAGTAAAGTGAGTGAGCCTGACCTCTGATAGGGTCGGTTAAGAGGTTCTCCTACAAGAAAAGTTTTAAAAAATGGTGTAAAGTCATGACTTTTAGAGTATGATTTTCACATACGTTTGATAAAAAACCATAGGTATTCATTAACTATTCAAGTCATTTCATAGTGTGCCAAGTCAGTGAGACCTCACCCTCCCAATGAGCTAACCCTAGTTATTGGTGCCCCCATATTTCAAAACATACATCAATTGTGCCAGGTCCTGAATTTTGTCATGGTTGCTGTTAGAAATGGGGGTCTGTCGTTGGCAATGGTTTGCACCTTTGTCCACGTAGGGACCCTTGTTCCTAGTCAGGGTAAAGGGGATACACTTCTAAAATAAGCCCTGCTCACCCACTTGGTAGCTTGACATAAGCGTATCTCTGAGGCAGTGTGTAAAGCATTTGTGCACACATACAGCAATAAGGTGAAAACACTACAAATGGATACCACACCAGTTTAGAAAACTAAGTAATGTTTATCTAAACCAAAGAAGACCAAAATGACCAAAATGACCAAAATCCAACCTACAGTTATCAAGATACGACTTTTAAAAGATAAAAACAGTTCTGTCCTTTGCAAACTATAGATGCAACACTTTTAACACAAAGTAACTTGGAAGCGTCAAAATCATTAACAAAAAAAGCCACAGGGAAGGTGATCCCCTGTTCCTTGCTCCTGGGGAAGTGATGTGTCGGTTTCTGACTGCCACGCAGGGGAGGTGATGCATCAGTTCCTTACTGAAGAGGAGGTGATGCGTTGGTTTCTTACTGTGCCGGGAGGGGATGGATAAGTTTCTTATTGCAGCCCAAGCATTGTTGTAGACTTGGCGCCCGATTGCAATTCATGGGGATTTGAGTATTTGGCGTTTCTAGTTGCGGCTGCGGCAACGGCGCTGCGTTGATCGTACAGCCACAGTCCCACGGTGCGTCGCTTCTTGCAGTCACACAGCAGGGCCTGCGTCGAAATCGGAGTGGTGATCTCAGACGTCGGAGATCGGTGCATGATACTCGGTGTGCGGTGATTTCTCCAACCGTGGGCAGGCCGGTCCAGGCGCGGGCAGGCGCTGCGTCAGTTTCTTCAGTGGTACGATGGCGATGCATGGGAATTCTTCCCGCACAGCAGTGTTGCTTCAGAAAAGGGTGCAGGTGAGTCACACTTCTTTAGTTGCTGCTCTTTTCTCAGCTCCCAGCAGCAGAAACAAATTCCAGAGGTCCAACACATGACCAGGCACATCTTGGCAGGTCAGAACTCCCAGCAAGCAAGTTCAGGGGAGCTGGTGCTAAAGTCTCATTGTCCATGAGACTTCAGAACAGGAGAGGAGGGCTACTTCAAGTCCTTGGATATCTTCTTTAAGCAGGATAAACAGCACACAGCAAAGTCTTTGTCCTCGTCATGATAGAAACAGCTGCTGCAGGCCAACCCAGACAGCACACAGTAAAGGGGCGGTACTTCTCCTTCAGCTTTCCCAGCTCTTCTCCTTGGCCGAGGTTCCTCTTCAGTCCAAAGTTCTGGGGTCTGGGCCCCAATATTTATACCACATTCCCTTTGTTCTCCTGTGACAGAGAGACTCTGTGCTCAGTCAAAACCAGTTCTGTCCTTCCTGGTCCAGCTTCTTGGCACAAGGTGGAGATAACATTGTGTATGGCAGACCAGACCCATTCAAGTGCAAGGTAATCCCCGTACTCTAAATGCAGACCAGGTCGATTCAGCCCAGCCCTGAAACATCCAGGAAAGGCAGGACACACCTCAACCCCCCAGTGACTGCCAACAATAAATGCACATCTCTGGCCCCTGTCACTCCAAAGCCAGACAGTCAATCCACAAACCAACAGAGGCACACAGGATGGCTAAGCAAGAACATACCCACTTTCTAAAAGGTGGTATTTTCAAACATACAATATAAAAATCATCTTTACTAAAAGATGCATTTTTATATTCTGAGTTCAGGCATAATAAGCTCCAGCTTTCTATCTTGTCCCAATGGGAAGTTATACTTATAAGATGTTATAATGAAACTCCCATTCTATCATATGAGACAGATAGACTTTCAATAGTGAAAAAGGAAATGCACTGTAATTGACTATCACTCATACCACTACATATCCTACCTGTCAAATACACTGCACCCTGCCCACAGGGGTACCTTGGGCCTAATTTAGAGGTGACTCATTTGTAATAAAAGGGAAGGTTAGGGTCTGGCAAGTGGGTGCACTTGCCAGGTCGACATGGCAGTAAAAACTATGCACAGACACTGTGGTGGCAGGTCTGGAACCCTTTGAAAGGCTGCTTGTGTGGGTGGCACAATAAGTGCTGCAGGCCCACTCGCAGCATTTGATTAACAGGCCCTGAGCACACACAGTGCACTGTACTAGAGACTTAGTAGTAAATCAAATAAGCTAATCATGGAAACACCAATCCAGACTGACAATTTACACAGAAAACATATGCACTTTAACACTGATCAGCAGTAGTAAAGTACCCATAGTCCTAAAACCAACAATACAGGGTCAAAAACAGGAGGCCCAAAAGCAAAATGTCTGGGGATAAACCCACTGGAAAAGCCAGGTCTAACAGTTGCCCATATTTCATAGATTCCCCCATAGCCATGGGAGCTCGTTAGGCCACAAATTATATAAAATATGTCAGTGTCAGAATTTTTCCATTACTGCTTTCAATATACTATAGATGTTGGACTTCTCCCTCCCTGCAGGGTCACCCCCAAACTGTTTGACCTCCACCCTTCTGTTTTCTGAATCTAGTTTTTTTTGCCTTGTACATATAAGTCACCGCCAAGGTAGGACCTTCACAGCCCTTGGAGCAGGGTGCATTGTATTATTGTATTTAAAAAGTTGGAGATTTACTTTTCGTTTTATAGGTCCTCTTGTTATTCAACTTATATTTTCCCAAATAAAACTGTGTGTTTGTCAGACAACATAAACACTAAAACTGTGCAAGACTGATTCTACGCACACCCTCAGGATATGTTGGCCTGAGTCATGGTAGTCTACAGTGCACCATCTGTTCCCCTAACCTGACAAGGTAACATCTGTATTGTGCAAGCTAGGAACATGACAACCCTGACTTCCCAAGGAATCGAGGCAACATATCTAAAACATTTTTGTTTGGTTACTTATATATACCCAAATAGATACAAAGGACATACTCAACAAGGCATTTTATTATTTATTGAACCAATAATTAATAGAACGAAACAGAATAGCGTAATTAGCACTATAAGAGTAGTGAAGAAAATGAACAATTCAACCATTGTACTATAACAGTGGATATATGTGGGCATATAAACAGTATATTATATTGTACTCCTACTAAGTGCTACCTAACCTAGTATGTCTAGGGTGGGTGGTCTGCCAGATACTTGCAGGGTGATCTAACTCCCCATTACCTGTGGGTAGGTGTCATCCAGGTACCCTTCTTGGTGTACAGCTGAGTCGCTTTCCTCACAAGAGGTAAATAGAAATCAAACAAAGTGTCATGTTTCTTTAATACCAAAAGCACAGTGAAAACCACTTTGTTAAAAAGTCTAAAAATGAAAAGAACGTGCTAAAAGAGACAAAGTTTAAAAATTAATTTACCGTCTAAAACATGGCTGAATTAATAAGTCCAAAGACTCAAAACTTCCAGATAATTTATGTGTTCCTATAGGACAAAACATTGCTGTTCCCAGCAACCACAGACAATGTTCCTAGAGGCACCAATTGGATCAGATGCATTTAGCAAATATGTTCCACTCCATCCCCCTCAGCAGCCGCTGAAGGAAGAGCAGCCAGTGTGGATTCTACAGAGGTTGAGCAAAGTTCCAGATCCCCAGGAGCTTAAGCATGCCAGGAAGGCTCATAGGTTGTGTTTAGAATCAACAGCAAGCACGAACAACAACGGTACAAGTTAGCCTTCAGAGGGCCCACCAGCAGTTTTATGTCTGGAGATTGAACCTGTTGCGTTCCTAGTCAATTGTCCAGGGCACACTCAAAAGTGCACCGCAGACAGAGGAAAATGGGCTGCAGACAGTGTAGCTGGTCAGGCTGTAAGGAAGGCAAGAACCAATGCCCATTGAGTTCCTGGAGCAAGGGTGTGCCAAAGCACTGTATCATCCTTTCACAACACAGGAGTACATGTGGTAGTGACAGTTTCATTGACTTCATGATGGGACATCCATTGCAGGGCAGAAAAAATTAAAGTACAATCCAGACTACTAGGAACAGGACAAGCGGAAAGTCTCCAAAAATGCTTCCAAGCACGAAGTGTAAAGATGATGGAATAACTCCGAAGACTGGAAGGTCCTAACTGACCCAGAGCCGAGTGATTTACAAAAGCATTTGCAATGCAATCGGTCTCGCCTTTGGTACCCAATATGTATTTAGCTATGCAGCACATTAGCCTAGGTGCTGAAACATCTACTGTTCTTTAACATAGGGGGAAAGTAAACACCAAACTGCGTGACACGCCAGATATGGGAACACATGGAGAGAGCTGTTGCCTTTCAGCAGGAAATTGTATAGTCCAAAGCTCTGTTTTTAATAGGGTCTTCAGTGGTCATATCACTGAAAATACAAGATTTGAAAAAAATATTATTGTCTACGGGTGCTCGTGGAAGACAATTTTTATGGACTGGAATCTAGAAAATGCTGAAGTGATTCTGGTATTTTACTGACCTCTGCTGGTCGTTTTCTATCAAGAAAGTTAAATAGAGGCAGTTGAACAAGCAGAAAGCAATTATGGTATTTTACTCACCTCTACTGGTCGTCTTCAATCAAGACAGTTAAATAGAGGCAGTTGAACAAGCAGAAAGCAATTCTGGTATTTTACTGACATCTACTGGTCGTTTTCTAACAAGACAGTGAAATAGAGGCAGTGGAACCGAAAAAAATTCTTTAAGCATACAAGTCCTAGGGCTTATCTCCAAATCCCTCAAAGTACATACACATATAAGTATATACTAAAGTATATAAAAGAGATCTCGAATGCTCGACTTAAAATGGTTATACTGTTAGGGGAGAGGGCGTAACCAAATGACAAATGTTTTTGCCTAGAGCTCTAAAAATCCCTGACTTCATTTGAAATTACACTTACAATGAATTAATGAAATTATACTTATAAAGCGCTGCTGCTGCTTCATGAGAACTGCCATGGCACTGAAATACAACAATGAAAGAGGTACTGGGGTTCAGGGAACAAGAACGTTTTCAGCTGGGCTATAAATATATTTATACTGGGAAGATACATGGAAGAGAATTTCGAATAGGGGCGGAAAAAAAGGAAAGCGATCTGTCATTGGATTTAGATTTACCCAAGTTAGGGATGAAAAGCAGATTTTGCTTTGCAGAGTGAAGCGCCGTGGAAGGTACTTATTTGTTTAACAACTTTTTTTTAAGGAAGGTTTGGATAAAATCGGGCAAATTGTATTTTCACCCATTACCTAGTTTTGCAGCGGAGGAAGTTTTAAGAGGAAGAAAATTAACTCATTAAAAAAATGCATGGATGTTGCTTAAATTGAGTGTGGGTACATGTCAATAGATTTAGTCATTATCTGAATGAGTGCATGGGATGCCCTGAAAAAGTATCCCATAAAGAGTTCAGTACCACCTCCTATTCTTACAGATTTTACAAAAATGTTTTGTAGAGCACCTCTAGACTCCTCTCAGCCACTCTGTGTGTCCTCATGCAAGGCAGATTATTTACATCAACTCCCATTGTGAACATGTGCTCACTGGTCACCTAGCGCTGCTCCAAGCTGGAAACCAAGCAAACAACACAGCTAGGATAGCTCAGTGAGCTAAATGCTCACTGCTTAGCTATGCAGGTTCCAAGTTTAAATTTCAGCTAGGCCTACTGAGCCAACCAGCCTTCCGAGGAAGATAAATTGAGTACTATTAATTTAGTCAATAGTGAAACTATTATCTAAATGTAGGACAAGTCGTTTTAACACGTGATATTTACTGTAGTTTTTGTATTACTTTAATACTGTTGTCACAGAATGCGTTTTTTTGTACATAACACCATCAAACTCTCCCATCTTCAGTGCTGTGACTAGCACGTGCTACATCATCCAACTCATCAGTACTCATTAGATCAACTTCAAAAGATAGAAAGTCAAGCATCCTTGGCTGATATCACGACTGTGAGATTGCACACACACGCACACACACACACATCTCTGTAGATGATGATCCATCAAACTATCTTACCAGCGAACTCTACACCTTTATGTTACCGTTGTAATGTCTGCATGGCTCGGAATTTATTTTTCAGGTGTGTGGGTACACGTGAACTAAACCTTGGCTACGATTCCAGAATGCACTCATGTGTAACGAAGACACAGGACTGGTCTTCAAACTTTCAATACAAGACTCCAATCACAGACATTTGTTGTTTGTGTTTAAAAGTTTTGTAATTTATGATGCGGTGCACTGCAAGCTCATTCTGTATCCCATATATTATTTCATCAATATGTGGTACTGTTGCCATATGTACCTACTGAATTATAAACTTCATTAATGCATGGTGTCCTGACGCCCGAGGGGGCTTGTGCTCGCCTAAATAAAAATTGTAAGACAAATAAATAAATAAACATTCATGAAATCCAGAGAAAGGGAGAGGCATGATTCTGCGCGGCCCCCACCCATCCTGCCTTAATTCACCGAGGCCGACTTGCCCATGGCTTTGGCCAGCTGCTGGGGGAGCTCGCCCAGCAGGTTTTCAGGCACAGCGTCCTTGCAGACGTTGGTGTTCACTCTGAACATGGGCATCTCAGAGGGGTGACGCACTGCCTCACTGGTACTGTATGGGTGGGAAGGGCCTCTTTGCTGCGATGCTTCTGCCGGAGGGGATTAACGATGGCCTCTTTCTGTCCTTCGGTGCTGCTGGAGGGACAGAGGAGCGTAAGTCTCAATGCTGCCTGTGCTTGGTGATGAAAGATGCAGGGCGGCCGCAGCCTCTTGTACTGTTTCTAGGTCCCAAGGGTGGCACATGTGACTGGATGCCTTAAAGAGGCAAATACCATTTCCCCCCACTTTTTGCCCTGTCGCGCCCAGGAGGCGTCAGAGCTGTCTATAATGTTTTGGCCTGAAAAACCAAGCATTTGCAATGCAACAGGACTCGTATTTATGCAAGACCTATTGCATTGCAAACCAAAGTGCGGACGGGTGGGCGGAGAAGGCACGGACAGCGGGTGTGGGGGGTCAGGGCTCGAGAAGGCACGGGCAACTGGAGTGCGGGGCGCAAGAAGGCACGGACAACGGGAGCGCGGATGGGGGAGGGGTAAAAATAGTGCTCTAAATAACACATAGCGTACTTACAGTGTAACACCCGAAGTAAAGGGGCCAATAGCCATGGGAGGATACAAATGACAACATGGCCATAATAAGGTGGAACTAACAAGCCCCATAATCAATCAGAAGGCAGCATTTACGAAGGACAAGGACAAAGACAGAAGCAAATGAAAAATATGGGCGGAGAATGAGATTAGCATGTCTCCCCATACTCTACTACTGCATGCCGATCTAAAAAGTGCACTACTCTCACAGTACTAGACATTTTAAAATGCGGTGCAGAAACTTCCTGAAATGATTTAGGAAATTTGTGGGGAGTAAGGAAGACCTTGCACTTGTAGTTCGAATGTCTCCTTTGCAGATGTTAAGGCCACATCCTTCTGGAACAATAAGGCTTTCAGTCTGCTTAAAGCATCAAAGGGTACTTTTAAATCTTTATTGAAGGCCACAGTGTAGCATCCCTAACTGTGCACCCAGGTAGAAACAGTACTTGTGACCAGCAGGTCACGAAGTCAGAAACTATTACCAGATAGGGAATTCCTGGTTTCATCCCAGAGCCGGGTGGATTACAGCAGCAGGAGAACCCTTCAAAAAACACAAGTTAGCCTTAGATGCATTACATGCGCCATGAAGCAAAACTTCCCTACGCATTAGAGAATGACCCAATGAACTCTCGCAGTCAGCTTCTTTAAGAAAAACAGCAGTCCCACCATTCTTACAGTGGTATTTGAAAGGTAAGATCCATGAAATTTGCAGAGAAATGAAGCCAATTTTCGAATCTGCAGAAGTTATTTCTGTAACTGTAAATGGTAGTTTCTCCAATATGTCTATGTGTAACATAGTGTATGTTGCATCCTTCTTTGCCATGATGGTTTGTTATTTTGTACGATTATATGGTAAAACAAGCAAGTGGCATTAAGGTGTCTCCATGGTACGAAACCAGCACTAAGTGTCTGACGAGTCCAGCTCAGCAACATGATAGTCCTAAGATGTGACTGCCCATGCTGTAAAGAAGACACGTTAATTTGTATGATGTTATTGCAGATGACATAATGTTACACAGAGAATATATTTGAGTGGACAAGGTTGTCATACCAGTATCAACTACTGCCAAAGCCCTCTCTAACTTAAGTCTGTCAATTTCATGCAGTCTCTCAGCAGCTTCCTGCTGTGAAACCTTCCACACTTCATTATCTATTACATACAGGAAGTGCTTTTGATGTGGTTTTCGAGGACCTAAAAAACTCCTTTACTCCGATGTCATCAGACAGAATGGAAAAGTGTTGTTTCACCTGAAGTTTTTAGCCAATCTAGGAATAACATCCTAGAACTGTAAGTTGTTACCGCCCCTGAATGTTGTGTCTTCGCGTAACGTAAGTCAGGCATACTGATTTTAAATGCCTTTTATCTGATGTAGGAAACGTGCCTGACATATGTTGGTGTCTAACAGCCACACGTACCATCCCTCCTCATTGGTACGTGATGAATTGAATGAGCTATTGCGAAGCATGGGGTCTAATGTTTCCTTCGTGAAATTTGTGAACCGTTGCCAGTTCACAAAACTTGAAAATGTGGGAATGTTTGGTGCGTTGAAATCTTTGATCTTAGCCCAGACAGGTTGTTGGCTGCACAGTCTTGTTCAGGAAAATCATCTTATGTAGTATAAGGCATGCTCTAAATAAAGCCTCATTCCCCTCAACCTGCCAATCTTTTGTTTTCCATATGGATTTTAATTCAACTCTCTCCAAAAAGTGCAGAATAAACCAACTTGGTATCAGTGAACATATTTTTCTTCAATTGTGATGGTGTGAGCTCATAATAAGACCCTGGTTCAGCTGGACTGTGACCAGAAAAATATGCAAACTTCTGTGAAAATGTTGTTGAACTACCCTGCAGTGGGACGGGCAGTGTTCCCATTGTGTGTAATTAAATACTGCACATTGTGTACTTCTTTTATGCAAGAAAAGGCGACCAGAAGGTTGAAAAAAACATTTCATCATAGTTAGTCGTTCCCTCAGACAATTCCTCAGAATTAAAAACGGTTAAATGCTCTAGATCGTCTAGTATTTCACTCACTGTGTTAATGTCTCAATCCTCAGAGATAATACTAGGAGTGGTAAGGTCATTCAAAGAAATGTGAACTACATAGGGTATTTGCAAAGTTTCAGCCAATCCAAATATATCAGAAGATGCCTTATCCCAAACAATTCTATAAGGAAGCACAACAGCAAAAATGTTCACCAGGGAAAGTCTCTTTGCACATGGGGGTATTAAAACAAGTTCACCAGTTCAACAGCAGAGCGTTCTGCAAGATAGTGTCCATTTAGGAGCAGATTCAATCCAAATGATGCAATAATGAAATTGTAGCTGCCACCCTGCATGAACAGATGCTAGGCCCTCATGTGCTGCTACTATTAAGCATAAACTGTAATCTGAATTTGGTTTTATTCTATCCCTCACTCTGGGATTATGAGCAAATGGGATGTCCTGTGCACTTAGCTGGTAGGACTTGGACTGGGCTCAGAGACTATTGCCATAAAGGGAACAAAGAGAAAATGTGGTATAAATCTTGGTGCCCTGACTCGAGGACTTTAGAACTCTTTTGGATCAATGCATCTGCCAAGAAGAAGAGCTGGAGAAGCTGTGAGGAGGAACTACTACTTTGCTGTGTGCTTTGCTGTGTAGGCCTGCAGTGGCTGCTTCCGTATTGGGTAGAGAAAGGACTGGAGTTAACTTTCTGCAACTTTTTTGTTTGAGTTTCTCCAAGGGCTTGAGGTAGAGCTTGCCCCTTGTTCAAGAAGTCTCAGGAACAGCAAAGACTTCAAGTTCATCTGCTACCAGCACTGGGAACTGTCTGTTTTTGTGCTGCAACAGAAGAAAAAGCAACACAGCACTGTCAGCGATGCTGCTGCCGGCTCCGTGTTCTGAAGGCATCGTGGAGGGCACCACCCCATGTCTCACCACAACCCTGGCATCACTGATGACAATGCCACCAAGCCACTGCTTGCACCGTGGTTTGAGGGCACCGCTCATAAGTTACAAAATGCACGCCCCGTCCCACACCGAAACCCTTGCACACTGATGCCATCGACTCCAGTTCATCAGCCAACGACATTGCTTCAGCAAGGACAATGCCGCTGCTTGTACTGTGACCTGTCAGCACCGCGACGAGCACCATACCACTTTGCATAGCAGCCCTGGTCTCACGATGCTGCTGGATGATGGTCACTGAGTCGCAGCCTGCAGTGAGTTCTGAGGGTATCACACGCAGCACCGCTGCACTTCACACTACAGCCCTGACACTTGCCAACGCCAGTGCTCCTGGCTTCAACCGCGCGAAGTTCAATCTGCAACGCATGTGACTTCAAAGGCACGGCGACTCCTGCACTGACCTCCGGACCTGATGGATGCCGATGCTGGCTCTTCAGAGCTCACCGTAAGGCCACCGACACCCTGCCTCTCTAAAGGTACTGTTTGCGGGTCTTCCCGACATCGTAGCTGGTTTACAATGCCAGGGTCAGCCAGAACTGTTTGGATTTGTTTTTCATGATGCCATGATAGCCCCGGACAGAGCTTTCAACTTAAAGGAACTTTATTTTAGTCTATTTTTTCCGATTGATATTTCTAAGAACTATATGGTGGATTTTTATCATTGTTGGTCTTGTTTGCACAGATAAAATATCGGATAGTTTTCTAAAACTGGTGTGGTGTCCTTTTGTAGTGTTTTTACTGTATTACTGCTGGTTATGTATAAATGCTTTACACACTGCTTCTGAGATAAGCCTGCCTGCTTGTGTCAAGCTACCAAGGGGGTGAGCAGGAGAAGTTAGAAGTGTATACCCCTTATCCTGACTAGGAAGAAGGGTACCTACTTGGATAGGGTAACAACCTGCCAAATAGAGACCCCCATTTCTAACACCTATGAATTCAGTAGTAAATATTTCAACCAGTTTCTAAAATGAAGAATAGAGAAAAAGGGGTTGCAATGGCATTTGTATGTCCTTGTGTTGAAAAGAGGTCATTTCAGCTAGGTGCAAGCGGCCAATTGAAGCGCAAATTTATGTTCTGTATTAGCAAGGAATTTCACGAAGCAGCAGTTCAACTGTCTATCCGTGGGCAAGAAACTGACCAATACTAATTTTCTGCATGATAGACTGCTTCTTTGGTTGAAGAGTGGGTGTAGCATGGCTCTTTGCTCAGCCTTTCAGCTCCTTGCAGATGCACACCAAGTGTACCATGTCTTCTTTCCCTTTCCCGCACAACTGGCTATTGGTCGTAGTGGGGTACGTAACGTTTCCAGGGTGGCTTGTATAGGAGCGATGGTAATAAGACCAGTCAGTATCTCTATAATTTTTCTCTTATTGACTTTGTGTATCCAGTATGAAAGCAGGACCGAGGTGTTGCTTTACCGTAACTGTGCATCACATACCAGCTGTGGGCTCTGTCTGGTCACTGGTGACTTGTCTTTAATTGACAAGACCTATTTAATGATTTTAGTTACTAGCTTTTTGAAGCTGGTGTGGGTTACAGGTGTTTCCCAATGGTCCTGTTGGCCAAGCTGAGTGATTGCTTCATTAAAGTAGACCTTATTGGGAGAGTTACTCGTAATCGACTATCACAGCCATAGATGTTCATTTAGTTTGTTTGGGTCTGCGTTCTTGATTTTGTGGCAGCACTTGATGAATGTGCCTCTCCTGGCAAAGGATTGTTTCTGAAGTCCGAACTCTAATCAAATCTGTGTGGGAGAGGTGTATTTGGGGAGGCCGAAGATCATTCTGTAGGATCCAACCATGATCCCGTCCAACGTTGATGTATCTCTTCTGCATAATGGCCCACTCATGTATGTTAATATTGGGATAAATTTTGCTTGTATTAACTGGAGCAGCGGTGTTAGAGTCGGCACAGCCGCTATTTTCTTCAGGTTTCGTAGGGCCAATGCTCGGGCATTCCCCTTTTATTTCAAGGCCTCTTACTATGGTTTGAAAGACCCCTTTTTATCAATGATGATGCCTAAATATTTGAATACCGACACAGACTCCGGGCATTGGTAGGCAATATGTCAGCCTAATGGTTTTGTTTTTGTTCTGTTCACTGCCATTGTTTTTGTTTTCTCAAAGTTGATCATTTGGCTACTTTCTGCAGAATATGCTTGGGTGACATCAAGAAGGTGTTGCAAGCCAATCGGGGTGCGATTTATTAGCACCAGGTCATCTGCCAGGAGGAGGTTGGAAAACGTTAGCCTACTCATCTTCAGAGCCTGCAGTTATCCAGTTTTGTCATTAGATTAACTAAAAAGAGATTGAACAGGGTAGGGGTGAGTATGGAGCCCTTCTTCAAGACATTGGTGGTTGGGCTGCGTCTTGAGAGGAGTATCCCTGACCCCACCTTGGCTTGCCCCCACATATCTGTGTGTAGCCGAATCAGTAAGTTCAGAAGTGCTGATGGGACATGCCACAATCAATATGATCAAAGGTGGCGCAGAAGTCTATGAAGTTGAGGTACAGTGGTAGTTTTGCGTTTTTGGACCCATCTATTAGTAAGGAATGGGTCATGAAATTTGTTATGTTTCCTGTATGTTTGCAAAAGCCAGTTTGGTTTAGTGGAATGATATGGTTAGTTGTAGTCAATGATGTTGAGATCCTCTAGGGTGGGTCCGGCAAGATATTTGGCCTTGTTGTTGATAAGCGCCACAAGCCTGCAGTTATTTGCCTGTTTTATTGCCATGTTTGTGGATTGGTGAGATTATGGATCCTCTCCATGAGGGAGTGATTGCAACATCTGCTGATATTTGTTGGAAAAATTGGCTCTGTTTTTTCTGACCAATAGCTGAAGTCCTTTTTAAATAGTGCATGTGGGATCCCATTTGGGCCCTTTGTCTCTTTTTTGCTGCCTAGTTGGTGTGAAAGAGTCCATGGTAGGGCCTTGGAGTGGGCACTGGGCTTGAGCCATGCTCGCATTTTCCTTTTTATCTGTGCTGTTTAGGGAATTGTGTGTGGTTTCTTCTTCTAGCACAGTTGTTTGGTTCGCCTCACCCTCAGTGAGGTTAAAGTGCTTGTGCCGGAATTTTGCCCATGCTTCTTCAGTTATATGAGAACTGATCCCTTGATGTGCGGGATGCTGTAGCCTGTTTACTTTTTGCCAAATTCATGGGTGATCCTTACATATTATACAGTGCAGGACCCTTGCACAAAGCGAGTCTTCTTCAGACCTTTTTATTGTCCATATTAGTTCTTTCAGTGTTGCTTTGTTCCATCTCAGCTCTTGTTGCAGGCCATTGTCACACAGATTCCTGTGAAGTTTTCTAAGCATTGAATTTCTTCATCTCTTAAGTGCCTTTCCTTGCTGACGGGACCCATGTTGTGGTGTGTGTCTGGTTGTCATTGGGTGTCAAATAAATTTTGAAGCTCTTTTGTAAACGGCTCTGTTGTGAGGTTATTTCACTCCCTTCTTCTTTCCTTAGAATGTTGGGTGCATGAGGTTAGGCAGTTGGTGTCAGCAGGCTGAGCAGTAAGGATACTGCACCAGTGGGGCATACTGTATAGCCTAATTACCATCTTGGCTCTACCTTGGGCTTCCTGCAACTTAACTGCAAATAAAGATATCACTTGGAACCTACATCTTGGCATCCTGAAGATTCTTACTTGCAACATGTTGGCGACGAGGATGGGATACGAACCTGTGCGTGCATAGCACAATGGATTAGCAATCCCATACGGTTACCTGGTTTGTAAAGGTATCTTTCTGTTTTTCTAATATGTAATTGGCCGCCCCTAACAGTTGGTATATGGAAGTGATGTTGCACGTAATCCTTTTGTTGTTTAAAGTGTGTGCAGTGCAGGCAACTTCAGACAGTCGGCAAGCATATTCGGGGCTTTGTTTGAGTGTGACTACTTGCGGGAGATGATCGCTGGAGTCCTCCTCAGCCGGAGAGTATGAGGAGACAATATTGTGCAGTGTTAGATTAACACATGTGTAATCTAATGTTGATAAGGCTGGCATAAAGTGAAAGGTTGCTGCCTGTGGGTTATCCTCCAGAAAGCGGCAGTTTAGTGCCTGAAGTTGAAATGCATTAGGTTTCTCAGGAGTTGCTTGCCTAGCTTGCTTTGCCTTCCCGTCATGTTCTCTCCTTATGCTGGAATGTCCCACTGTGATAATTGTGCATCCATAAGTTCTTCATCTGCCAGAATACCGAGTAGATGCAGGTTGAAGTCCCATGACAAAATTAAGTTGGGAGTTTGTTCATCTCCTAGGAGCCTTTTTATATTGCCAGTCAGTAAATCAGAACCTTTTGCCCTGCCTTTAGGGTGAAGGTATACATTAATGATCACAGAGCATAGTATTTTTTTCCCCCGTGGTGGACCGTTGCCCTGATTGTCTTCATTTCTATTTTTATCGTTGATGCTTGTTGTTGAGGTGTAAATTGACAGACCTCCTTTAGGATGTCCAAACCTAGCTCCTTTGTGGGGCGGGATGTGTTATTTTGCTTTTAAAGCCATTGACATTCCAGGTGCATATATGTAATGACCTTGTGCTGATCGATACATTTTGAGTGATTTGCGAGTTCTGTCATTAGGTGGGGATAGGAGTTGGCCTAACTGCTAGGGCGGTCGACCTAGAATTGGGGGAATTGGGTTTGAGTCTCGGTAACGACGCTGAACATACTGTGATTCTGGGCAAATCATTTCATCTCCCCGTGCCTAAACCCCAAAAAATGTATGTGTCCTCATGTAATGCAACTGGTGCTATGTAAATCGCTCTGATACCCGATTCGGGTCAAGTTTGTGCTATATAAAACTCTGTAAAATAAAAAATAAAGGTGCTATTTTATGCAATTTATTGTATGAGATAGCCAGTTTCAGTTTAGTTCTGATTCCTCTTTTGGTAGTACATTTGAGCTACATTGAGAATTTTGCTTGGTTCTTTCTGTAGAGGAGCTAATCCTCGCCTCCTTTAGTATCGAGAAGGAGGCTTTAGGGTTTTGTGTGCCAATTTTGAGCTGACTAGTGTTTAGCAGGGGTGGAGGGTAGCCAGGGGTATAGTAAGTTGTCAGTGTTATTCCCCATTGCTTAAAGAGTGCCTGTTCATACAGGATCTTCTGGACTATCTCTACCATTGCCCATGTGGCCTTGGTTGCCTCGTTTACCAAGAGTTTTCCTGTTTGCAAAAGTTTGATGGCCACATGGGCTGCTGTTTTTAGATGTTCCATCTTGCCAATCACTGCTAGAAGGCATAGTATATTCCCTCTATTTATTGTGTCCTGTTGCCCATGTGATTTATATTCTGGTAGAAAGACTGTGATGTTGGTGTCTGGTTCTTCCTTGATGGCTGGTTTGTAACTGGATGAGCACTGCTGTGCTGATGGATATGCCTACTTAGTTGGTTCCTTTTGTTTAGTGTCCTTTTTGAGATTGCAAGGGGTGCAGGGGATGAAGTAGCTGATATTAAGGCTAGCCCGCAGACGCCCCTCTGCTCCTGAGATGGTGCACAGATTGCCATCATCCATTTGTATTGATTCTGCTTCCAGAGCATGTAGTTTGCTTTAAATCTATTGGTAAATTGCCTAGCATGGTTGGCAGGGTGGTACATATTTCCAGTACTGGGCCGCAGGTGCAGCCTATTTGCGTTAGCTCTGTGGCAGTTTGGAATCGCTTAATAAGACTGTTAAGTTTGTCAAGTTTCCCGTCTTGTCCAGAAACAAATACTGTTGAGCAGTGATATCAGAATGTCCATTTTGTCTGAATGATACTATAGGGTGTTTACTGAGAGCTGCATGGTGTTTAAAAGTGAAGACCAAATGGTGTCTGTCTATCGCTCCTTTTCCAGGATGGGATCAGCTTTGAAGGTAACCCTGCCATTTAACCGGGAGGAGTTCTGTATGTACGATACTGCTAGTTCTTCCCATTCTTAAGTTGCTAAGCACGAGATATCATAATTGAGATCTTGTATGGTCCTCTTTTTGTTGTTGTTTGCAAGTTCCCCTTGAAGGACTCAGAACGAAACGTTTGGTGTTGTTGGTGAGGCAGTGGCTGGCGTTTGAAAGCAAGATGGGTGAAACCTCCCTCATTGTGCTCTCGGCTAGATCTGTCTATGGGACTCCCCATGCTGTCGCTTGGCAGTTGGGTCTATCTGGGCTACTTGCCCCCGAGGAACTTTGACCAGAGGTTGTTGCTCCCATTTCTTCTGTATCACCCTCAGTAGTAGGAAGGTGTAGAGCACTGTGGGCCCAGCGGCCCCCTGCCTCCATTGCTCCCTCAGTTGCATCCTTGATGTGTGGTACAGAGTGAGCTGTGTTGTGCTACTTTTGACCCCTGTTGGTCGTTCTTTCTGCTGGTTCTCCAGTGAATGTGGGCACTAAGTTCACATTAGTAGAGAGAGGGGCTGAGCAGCCTGCAGATCCCTCAGATGTGAGGTCGATAACTTCAGGCTGTAAACGTGATGGGAGCCCCTTAATTCTGTCATTGCTAGAGTATAGTAATGTGCCTGCGTCCTTTATGAATGACAATTTTGTGTATATTTTAGGTTGAAGATTGCATGGCGTTGCTTTTGCTGTGATATATTTTACGCTGGGGGAGCCTGTTCTGATGTCAGTCTCTGTCTCTGGCTCCTGTAGTGTTAGAACTAGGGGGTTTTCACCTTTTTGCAGCCTTTTGCCGTGGCAACTTTGATTTCCTGTCGGCCGCCTTTCTTTTTCCTGATTCCTGTGGAGATGGGGCTTCTCTCCCAGCCCAACCTCATTTTGTGGCTGGGTGTATCTGGTAGTTCCGTAATTTTATGCCTTTGTAATAGGCCTGGGTGTAAATTTCGTTCCGCTCTCGGAATTTGCGATATTTTGACAATTTTGCGTTCCGCCGAGAACGCGGAAATGTCAAACATTCCGCAACCCACCACGAAACGAAGTATTTTCTTGTTTTCACTTTAAAAATGCGTTTGCGCGCATGCGGTAGCGACTTACCGGGTCCTTGCGTTCGGCAATGAGTTTTCCTATCCGTTCGCATGTGCCACGAGATGTTGGATTGTTGGTAGGTGGTCGCACAATCCTGTGAGAGTTTGCGATCGCGAACACGTCATTCGACCCGGAACAGGAAATAAGCATCGCGAGCAAGATGGCCGCGCCCATTAGCAACCAGATGGGCAAGTTAGAGATATATTTCCCCGTGAGCACGCAAAAACACATCGCGAACGGGTGGGAAAAGCAATCTCTGTGTCGTCGCGAAAGTTCTGCATGCTCGTGGAGATTTAAAGCAGTTTCACGATAATTTGCGTAGGGCAACTTCGCAAATTCCGCCCACCCCTACTTTGTAATCCCTGCTTGGTGGTTACTTTGCTGTGCTTTAACAGGTGACTAGTGCAAACAACCAAGGGGCTGAAGACATTGGAATACAGCGGTATTGCCTCTGTCCTGTTAGGCTGCTACTTCTGGATGACCCAGCCTCTGCTGGTTTCTGATACTTGGTGTGCAGGGTAATGCCTGCAGGGCCGTGGTTCCCAAACTGTGTGCCACGGCACCCCGTTGCGCCGTTAGTAGCAGCCACGGATGCCACACAAGTCTTTGGAATATGCAAATCATGCTGTGAGCGATTTAAAAATGATGTGTCTTTTGACGCCCTACCTGTCAGCCGGCGTCAGGATCCGTGGTATGGCCCAGTGTTCTATTATTATAAGACTCATGCAACGGTCTCCTCTTTTGTCCATTTTTGCTGAGCTTGCAATGAATCGAAGATAATTGCATTTTATTTGTACTTATACCGGTAGCCTTGGCTTTGTCATCAGCCTTTCAGCAAGTGAACCTCATTTAAATACACCTAGAAGCAGCGCAACATACTGGGGAGTTACAAGCGCCACCTGTAAAATCCAGAATCATGTTTTGGCCCAAGAGCACACGCCTGCCTTCCGCACGTATGCGGTCACGTAGCCTCCACTTACGCAGAATGACTGTTGAGCGTTATTTGTGCCCGGGTTTTGCCGCGCCTCTGGGGACCCTCTTCACAAGTTACATCAAGTAGGTTGCTAGAATAACTGCAAAGACAAACTCGTGACTACCAAGCCCATGTATTTTTAATGAGGCAATCATATTTACTGCTTTCCAGGGGAGGAATAATAACAATTAAATTGTGATGGGGTAAATAGGTTAACTGCAAAAATATCCAAATTGTTGAGCATATAATAAGACAGTTATTTCTCTACATTTGTTGTTAAGAAGTTATTGGGGCAAAAAGGCAGCACAGAGTTTTGTCTGGTTCACCTGGTAAAAGTAAACATAACACGGACAGTCAAATCAAATCAAAACAAGCTTTACTCGGTATATAAAAGAATATCCATAAAAGCATTCTACATTGTAAAAACGATTTGTCAAGAATTATATAGCAATAAAAGGTTATTTCATCGAAATACATTCTCCTGTAACCTAATTACCCCCGATGAAATTGTTTAAAGGAGGTACATATTTAAACAATAATATATATACACCATAGCAATCAATTAATTTTTCACAGAACCAATAAAACTACAAAAACCTTAAAAATACTTGATATGGTTAGAGAGGTTAGAGATTTTATAAACTATTCAGTTTCATAGACAAGTGATTCCAGATATGAGAGCTCTTTCCTTCGCTTAATGGCTAGTCGGGTGAAGGCAATTACCATGTTACAAATCAAAACATGTTCTAGGTTACAAATAAAATAAAAAGCGATTTTATAGGAGTATATATTATTGGAAATAAAGAGTGGGCATAAAATTGATTTCCTTAAGTCCCTATAAATATTACTAAATAGTACGAAGTGCAGTGTGCTTTGGGCAGATTTACCATCACATGGGCACATTGGAAGGTTTACGCTCCATTTACCCATCTTTGGGAATGCTATCTGATAATGCAGCGTTCTCAGCCTTAATCTAGTCAAATAAAATCTATGTTTCGTATTTATAATAAAAATAAGATAAGGCTGGGTGCCCAGTGTTAAACGCTCTTCACAATATAATCTAACATTTGATTTAGTATGCAATCCGGCTTCACTTATTGTTTACCTAGATCCAAGGAGTCTCGTTTCCAGCTCCCCTTACTAAAATTCTCAATACTCATTGGATCTCTAAAATCAGGGTTCACATCACACTCAGTAAGAAGATCATGGATATATGTTAACCATGGTATTTTCTTCGAGTGATCAAGAGTTAAACAGTCACATATTATTTCCTTAGTGAAATGGGTTTCTTCCTTTGTCCAAATTCAATACCATACATTTATAGCAGCTATGCTAATCAGATCACTTAGAAAAGGAACATCAGTTTCTCTATGGACAATACAGGTAGCAATGGAATTAGGAAAAGATAACACTTTATTTTCCAATGTTTGTAATATGGAGGTGTCTGCCAACCTTCATAACGTTCAACCGTAGCATACCCCTGATATGCATTTACTCCCGTATAGTTTTAAAATCTCTTGCACTGGCTTATTACCTATTTTCTGTGAAAATCTAAAAATAGCCTGACTTGTCCATAAAAATGTCAATTTACTTAAGTTAATATGTGTATTCCAGGTACCTTTACAATTAAAAAGTAATCCTAAATAACAAAAGGTTGAAGTCCTTTCAATGGTGCACCGTTAATGAAATGGGTACTGCTTTTAGTTTTACTTTTCCCACAACCAGGGTCTTAAACAAAAAATTAATCGCTAGGTCTTCATCATTAAAAATCGGGATAATCACACTTTCGACCCAGATAGCGGGCAACACCCCATCAGTAACAGCGTTTAAAAAGTTAACTAAAATGGGGGACCAAAAGTCAGTATCATGTTTAAAAATGTCTATCGGGACCCCGTCCAGGCCAGCAGCCCTCCCACTTACACTATCTTGTAAAGCAATTCCAATCTCATCTGCTGTAATAGTATCGATTTTGCTAATTTTTAATAACATGACACTGCCATCTTTATCCTTTTTATTGCAGCATTTAGTGGGGTTAAAAAGTTCCTCAAAATGCAGTAGCCAATCTTCTGGTGTTACTGCGGTGTCATCCCCTGCCGTGGAAGCGTCCTTAACGCCTTAACCGCAGCGGCAATTCCGCCGCGCGGCGGGCGTTCTAAAGGGTGGGCGGGGCTACGTCGTCCAACAGTCATTCACAGCACCAGGGAGGGAGTGCACGGAACGGTGTTGATCTATACTATTCCAGAAGAGAGTGGAGTTCTTAGTCTCGGATGCCTGGACCAGGTTTTCCCAAATGATCTCTCTAATCTCTATTTTCCTTGTATGTAAAGCTTTTTCTGAGGTTTCTAATTTTTTTCCCATTTCTGGGTTTAACTTTCAATGCATCCTTCAAGTCTCCATTCAATTTTGAGCATTCTTGGTTAAACCATCGTGGGCAAAAACCCTTTTTATTATTATGGTTCTTATTTTTAATCTCAGATCCTTATTTATACCTATAGAGATGGTATTAAAAGCAGTAACATTGGGTGTGCTATTTCCTGTGCCCTGTTTGAACTCTTCAGTACATTCTTGCAGTGGGCCTTCACAAAATTTAGCGGCTGTCGGGATGTCACTCACTACCTAGATGATTTCCTTTTCCTTGGGAGGATGGGCTCGGGAGACTGTGGCAAGGCTTTGGCAGGGTTTCAGGAGTTGGCAGTGCGATTTGGTGTCCCCTTGGCGCGAGAAAAGACGGCTGGTCCCAGCTGCTGCTTGACGTTCCTGGGGATTGAGTTGGACTCAGTCCGGTGGCGGGCTCGCCTCCCTGTGTCTAAGGTTGAAGAGATTCGGGCGTGTTTGCAGTGGGCAATTGGTGAGAAGAGGATTGCTTTGAGGGCAGTGCAGAAGTTGCTGGGTTTCTTGAACTTTGCTTGCAGAGTAGTCAGGGCGGGACGGATGTTCTGTCGGCGGCTCGGCACGGCCATGTCGGGGGTAGTGCTTCTGCATCACAGTGTTTGGATCTCCATGGGGGTGCGGGATGACTTGAAGATGTGGCTGACGTTTCTGACGGACTTCAACGGAGTGTCGTTGGACTTTGAGGAAGACAGGGAGGTTTGGCTATGTCAAATTTTCTCAGACGCGGCGGGGTCATCTGGGTTTGGCATCTTCTGGGATGGCAGGGGGTGTGCGGAGAGCTGGCCGGCAAACTGGTTGAAGCAGGGGAGGAGAATTTCCTTTTTGGAGTTTTTTCCTTTACTGGTGGCTCTGGAGGTGTGGGGGCTGGAATTCCAGAATAAGTCTGTTCTTTTCCACGCTGACAACATGACAGTGGTGGAGTTGGTCAACCGCCAGAGAGCCAGAGATCTGAGAGTGCTGAGGTTGTTCCGAAGTTTCATGTTGAAGTGTCTGCGTTTGAATGTGGTGTTTCGAGCCAAGCATGTCCCTGGAGCGAATAATGACATTGCGGATGCTTTGTTTCGTTCGCAGTGGCAGCGGTTCCGTCATCTGGCACCGGGAGTGCAGCTGTGCAAGACCGAGCTGCCGGCCGGCATCTGGGCCTTGGGGGAGTGAGAGTGGTAGGCCTGGTGGAACACTCTATTGCCGAAGCCACAAGGAAGACATACCAGCTGGCGTGGGCTGAGTTTGGAGCTTGTATGGGTTGGCAGTGTGATTTGGTGCCGGGGGACCGGTCAGCAGTGGAACAGCGAGTGCGGTGTTTGTCTTAGGATGCATTGACAGAGGATTGACTGCGGCGACGATATCTGGGAAGCTGGCAGGGCTGCCCTTTAATTGTACTTTGTTCTTGGGGTTTGATCCGACGAAGGATGTAGTGTTGAGTAGGATACTCCGTGGTTGGGGTAGAGAGCGACAGAGGGGGGTGGGAAGTTGCGGGAGGCAATCACCTTTGAGTTGTTGGTTCGCCTGGTTGGGGTGTTGCCGGAATGCTGTTACGACATGTTTGAGGTGCAAGTTTTTCGGTTGTGTATGGTTTGGATGTTTTTTGAGGATTTTTGGGTGTCTGAGTTGTTGGGCACAAGGTCCTTGGCTGGGAGACGGTATGAGGAGATACGGATGGTGGACATTTGGGGATTTGGCTGGGGCATTCTAAGACGGATCACTTGGGCAGGGGTAAGTGGGTCTGGCTGAGTGAGGCGGGTGGGGGTGTGTGTGCCCGGTGGAGGAATGGAGGATGTTCTCAGCCGCATAGCTTGGGAGGCAGGGGGAGATCTTCTGTTATGAGTCTGATTCGAGGGTGAAGTCTGGGCAGTTGCTGGCGGTGTTGCGCATGGCTTTGCGGCGTCTGGGGCTTGAGCCAACAGGGTTTGGGACTCTCTCCTTTCGCATTGGGGCCGCGACAGCTGCGGCCCGTTTGGGGTGGTCATGGGAGAGGATTCGGCAGATTGGGAGATGACGGTCACGGTGCTGTGAGAGGTTTGTGAGAAAGTGAGGGGAAGGTGTGAGTTGCTGTTGATGGTTTAGAGGTTTATTCTCGGTGGTCTAACATATCTTTCTTTCGTAGGTTGCGTGGGCGGACCGGGGGCCAAGACGGTCACCTGGATTGTGGGGCATTCCTTTATGCACTGGGCATCAAAGTACACAGAACAGCAGGTGTACGGCCGTAACCTGGGACTGAAAGGACATCAACATGAGGTGCACTGGTGGGGAAAAGGAGGGATGCGATGGGGGGCACTACTGCCTTGGCTCGCAAGGATGGTTCCGCAAAAAGGATGTCAGGACTTACTGATAATCCATTTGGGGGAAAATGACCTGGTGCAGCTGTCGGTGTTTGGCACTCTTGCAGCTGATGCAAAGGGATATGGAGGTGCTCAAAGTAAGGCTTGCAGGGACTTGCATAGCCTGGACTGAACTTGTCCCCAGGAAAGTTTGGAGGGGTGCAATGAAGCATGGGGCCATTGAGAGGGCACAAAGGAAACTTAATAGGGCATGCGACTGTTCTGTGGTGACAAGGACATACAGGTGATCTCTCATGGGGGTATTCGACTGGAGGAACCCTTACTGTTCCGGGACGATGGTGTGCATCTGTCGCGTTGGGGGAATGCGTATTACATGATGAAGATGAGGGATGTGGTCAGTAAGTTGTGGAACGAGGCAATCTGGTGCCGTAGGTCAATGTGAAGGGTGTGCTTGAGGTATACGCTTGAGGCTGACTGGAAGCAGGGGGGGTGGGGCAGTGAACCGCCCTACAGGGGGTTCACTGGTTGGCGTTACTTTGGAGGGACAGGGGGGTCAAGAGCGGGCGCACCCATCCCTTGGGGGGGAAGTTCAAATGATCTGAGGAGCTGAGAGCATGACGGGAATGTCAGAGGTATCGGGATATGAGGACAGGTGATTTTGTGAATTTGATGAGGTACGGTATGGAATGGAGCGGTTGGCGTATGAGGCAGAGTGGCGGGAGAGTGTGAGGTTTGAAGAGTAATATTGGGGGGGTTTGTTTATAATGTTGATGTTAGTTATTTGTTACTGTTATGCATCCTGGTCTAATAAATGGAGTTTTATGCTTTAACACCTGCGTGGTCTGTTTATTGCGCGATGGTCACTTACTTGTAAAGTATTAAACTGTGGCTGGCCCATGCCAGATTAATCGGCTGGGCCTGACATAATTATTGCGTTCTGGAAACATAAATGAAAGAGCGCTAGTAAGGACCTAAAAAGTGACATCACCACAAATACTAAATCGCATTGTATTTCAAATCGTGCTGAAAAGGGAGTGAAATACCTGAACTACTGTAAAGAGGTGGGGCAGAAAAGTGCCTGGTTCCGTTAGGATCAGTGAAGATATACAGAAAAAGTCATGGTCAAAAAACGGAACAGTCCACTTCAAAAGAGGGTATTGAGATCATACGCAGGAGCTGTGCTCAAGATAAACGTGTCGCATGGCATTGTGCCTCATTCTCAGTGGAAGATTAAATTACCTATTGAGCTTTAGACTACGGGCCAAAATAATCCTGGTTTCTTTTACGTCTAAAACAGTAGAGACAAAAGGGTTCCGGTTAGTAAACCCAAACCTTTGATTGTGCCCTAGAGTGGATGTTTCCCTGCTCTGAAGGCTACATGCCACTGCCAGCACCTTGGTGGAGGCTGCTGCTAGCGAGCCTGAGCCCTGCATGCTTTTTTCACCCCCATGCCCTTTGTGCTTATCAGTGATCCAGCAACTCAGTGGTTCGCCTGGCTGTTTGGTTTGCCGTGTTTGAGTTGCGATTGTGCAGCTGGGTGAAAAAGCAGGCAGCGGGTCTTTAACTGAGGTGCCACAGAGAGTCAGTGTGCTGGGGAATGCAGAGGAGCCGTGATCCTCGACCACGATCCCCACAGCTTTCCACAGCCCGCACAGACCTCGACTCCCGGTTGTCGGCTTGCGGGCTCCAACCACTCTCGTGGTCCGTTGCTGTAATCCTTGCTTCTTGCTCGGTGTGTGAGATGTAACAAGGTGGCAGATGACTAGACTAGTCGATATCATGGAGTTCACCCAAACACACATGTCATGGCACTGGGGGTATCTTGCAACAACTCAAGCTGTGAATTACACACTAGGTTACCTCATATGCTACTAGAGGTGTGCAAGTGCTCTTATATGCAAAAACAAGTGCACGCATACCCAGTCACTTTATATCTGGCGCTGTCCCTCACTTAGTGTAGGTTCCTTTTATGCTAAATGCACATTCCCCATCAGTGCTTCTGATTATACAGAGAAAAAGTGTGTGGGCAATTGTATTCTCTGTCCCCTAGCCCCTGCAATCTGAAAACACAGTTTGAATCAGCTCTTTATGTATTTACATGGCTCACCAGTACCTGTCAGGAGAAAGGCAACTACTACGCTGCAAAATGAGGGAGTGATGTAAGCTATCTGAGCAGCTAACAGAGCAGTGATGTGCCAGCGAAGTATTACTGAATAAAAGTAGTGCTTGTCATAGATCTGCACTGGTATCAGTTTCATCAGCTTATGTTCTGGAAACAATTAATGCTTTGGTATTTTAAACTGAAGTTGCTGTCAAAAAAATGTAAACCTGTCAATTCATAATCTACTAGTAATGCATAGCTCTCAAATAATCATAAATGTTCAAAAGAATGTAAAACTTTCACGCACAATGTGTAAAAGAATTAGTGATAAAAGAAATGTATTGCAGAAGTATGAATCCTTCTGACACTCATCTTCTAATCCATCACAAATAATTGGAGACCTAGGGCCCGATGTAGGTAGGCATTTACCGGTCGGTAACGGCCGAAAATCGGTATTTTCGGCCCTAACCGACCGGTATTAAGCATTCGGGATGTAGGAGTCCGAAAATCATCAGAATCGGTAAATTTACAGAATCGGTAAAGTTACCGAATCGGTAAATAAGAAGTGGTAAAATTGAATAATGAGATGTAGGCAAGCTCTGAAATACCGAATTTGCTTCAAATTTGGTATTTAAGAGTCGGTATTTACCATGGATTGAAATCAGGTGGTAACAAGTGCAACCTATAAAAATGGACCCAAAATGCAAATCTTCTTGCACAATGGCGGCATTTTATGTCATTGCAAGACAGCAACGGCTACAGGAGGAAGGAGAGAGGGAATGGCAGAGAGAGGAGCAGGTCTACAGACAGAGGATCACCCTGTTCATGCTCACAGAGGCAGAGATACTCCAGAGGTACAGGTTGGCCCCAGACACCATCACGGACCTCATCAGGGACCTCCACCCACTGTTGGAGCATACTACCCCAAGGGCACACGATATTCCACCCCAGGTGCAGGTGCTGTGCAGCCTACACCTGCTTGCGTCTGGGAGCTACCAGAGTGTGGTTGCTGCGGTAGGTGGGGTGACCCAGAGCAGCCTGTCAAGGTTTTTCAACAAATTCCTTGATGCCATGTTACAGAGGATGGAGCATTATATATCTTTTCCTGCAACCCATGCTGAACTGGTCCAAACAAAATCTGACTTTTACCAGATGGCACGATTCCCCAATATAATTGGCTGCATTGATGGCACGCACATTCCCATTTGTCCCCCTGCTGCCACAGAATATATATACAGGAATAGGAAGTCAACGCACACCATCAATGTGCAGGTGATTTGCAATGCAAAGTGCGCCATCACTGACCTTGTGGCAAAATTCCCTGGGAGTACACACGACTCCTATATATTTCAAAACAGCGGCATCTATGCACGGCTGACTGCAGGGGAATTTGGTGAAGGATACCTCCTAGGTGAGACACAGTGTTCGACCCCCATAACACCTATTGCATTAAGAAGTACAAGTATGCATGTGAGCAATGTATTCCCATTTCATTTTAGGAGACAGTGCATATGCCCTCCGCTCCTTCATACTCACCCCCTACCTCAACCCCTCAACACCCAGCCAAAGGAGATATAACTGGGCCCACAAGAGCACAAGAAATGTCGTGGAGCGTACGTTTGGTATCTGGAAAAGCAGGTTCAGGTGCTTGCCCAAGAGTGGAGGTGCAAGGCAGTATACCCCCATCACCTGCTGTAACATCATTGCTGCCTGTGCTATGATGCACAACCTTGCTGTGAAGAAGGGTACTGAGGTGGAGTTGTCAGACTATGAGGATCATGACAACGACATGGCTGTGCCTGAAACACAACCTGCTGGAGTGTCAACACCAAGTGATGGCAGATACAGACGTGAGGAGATTACACGCAACTATTTCTGAGTAAGTAATGAGACTGACACCTATGTTGAAAGCACATATTTTGTTTAATGTAGTATATATCTCGGTATGTTAAAGAACAAAAGTGCACCAGAAAGCATTTCACTGCAATGCTCACAGTGAGTAAACACACACAGACAGGTGTTGAATGCACCCACCGTAGTTGTATATTGTCACTACGCAGGTTTAAATGGCACAAATGTGCAACACAAACTTTCAAATTTCTAAATTGTCTGTCCAATGGCAGTAGCCCATACTAATAACTGTTCATATGCGGCCACGCTTTGCACTGGCAGATGTATGTGGCTCACTCTGTTTACTGGGCGTTTGGCCTTTAGCCTCACCCTGTCGCCTGCTGCTCCTCCTTGTCTCTACAACAAGGGGGCTTGCCATGCTGCTCCTACTGGTGCTACCTTCACTCTCCGGCACGTCAATAGCAGTAGTTTGTACAGTTTGAGCATTAAGTAGAGCCTCTAGCGCATTGGTCATTACGGCTATGCCCCTTGTCAGCTGATTGCTGTTTTGAGTCAGGACTTCCTGACTGTTCAAGCTACGCCTGCATAGCAGGGATGTGGCTGTTGCCAGGTGGTGAATAGCTTTCTCAGTTCTCTGTGCACGCTGCTTCTCCCTGCGCCTTGATGTTATTTCAGAGTCCAGTTTTGTGCACAGTTGCTGCATGGATTGGGTCATGTCATGTATCCCTGTAGCCATGTTCTTGTTAACTTCCACCAGTTCCCTGATGCCCTTACCAATTTCCTGCATGTTCATATTGAGGTTGCGCATTTGTCTTTGACAGGACATGATGCCCTTGCCCTGCATCCTCTGAATCCTGACCATGGATCCCTCCAGGCCTTGGAAGACACTGGACCCCTCCCCACGTGCACCTACACTCCTTCCTGGTACTGTGTGGCGTCTAGTGGTACTGGGTACAGGCTGTGCGCTGGGCCAGTGTGGCAGAGATGTCAGCTCCAGGCAAGTTGTGTGAGTCTTCACCCACCATTTCACCAGCAGCTGTCTCCATTTCCATCAGTGGGGAAATGACATGCCTCCTGCTAGGTTGTGCTGCAGGTGTCTCAATATCCAGGGATGCTGGCATTTCTGGTGAAGATAACAATAGTGGGGACTCTGATGGTCTTGGGGATGCCTGCATTTCTTCAGGGAAGTCAGGTTCTTGGGAAGGTGGCTGCCCACTCGGTACACCTGTGTCCTGTGATGCACTGGGACCTGGCTCATGACTTTCATCCCTCTCGGGTGCCGTGCCTTCTGCCTCCTGTGACAGCCTTCTGGATGTGTGACCTGTGGACATATGAGCGCATATCAGCTAAGTGCAAATGTCTCACAGCCACTACAATTAAACTTAGGAAATTGCACTTATTACATGCTGCCTGCCCTTCATTATGTCTGCAATCATTTGCCTAACTTGGTGGTTACTGTGCTGTATGACATGGTCTTTCATTTACTGACTACATGTACCATGATGCATTGCTACTGTTTTGCACAGTCACACTGGGACTGGGGTAAGTTAGCTTCAAGGGGTGAGGGATGGATGAGGGTGTGAGGGGGATTGCTGTGCATGCATCTTACCTTTTCTACTTGCAGCTTTCGCCAAGCTGTCCACTTCTCCCAGTCCATGGACGCTTTCTGGCTCCAAGGTTGTGGCCACCATCTCCTCCAGGTCAGTGAGGGGGGGTGCTGTGTTCTTTCCTCCACCTGTTTGCGAGGCCTGTTTGTGGTGGTCAGCAATTCTTTTTTGTGAGGCTCCTTAGGTCATAAAACCTCTTTTTTAAATCTTCTGTGACTCTGGTGGTCACTCCCAGTGCATTGACTTTCTCAAGGATTTCGAGCCAAATCTTCCTTTTTGCTGATTCAGGCACAGAGAGGGACTGCCTTCCAAAACGTTTGTGGTGCACCTTTACCACCTCCTCCACAATGACCTGGAGCTCCATGCTGCTGAATTTCAGCTTTCTTTTTCTTTCTGTCTGCTCTGTGTCCTTGCTGCTTGCCATGTTTAAGGTTTAAAAGTGCACAAACTCTGTCTGCTGCTGCTCCCAATCTCTCTGCTCCAACTGCCTCTCCAGAACCTTCTAATTAGTTGCAGCTGCCTGTGTAGCCACTTCCTGGTAGGAAGGGGGAGGGTGGTTGCACCTGATTGGCTGTTGTCTTAAGTTTCACTTTTGCTTGCTTTCCGATTCCGTATTTAACGAATCGGTATTTACCGATTCGGTATTTACCGATTTGGTATTTCCAATGCATTCCTATGGGCCTTTTGGGATGAATGGGAAATACCAATTCGGTAAATACCGATTCGGTAATTTCCGAAAGTCAGATACCAAATTTTACCGATTCGGTAAAAAATACCGAATTTTTCCCTACATCTCCTTTACCGAGTTTTAAATACCGAATCGGTAAAATTCGATATTTAAGAATCGGTAAATGACATTTACCTACATCTGGCCCCTAGAGTGCGTAAAGGTCCAGCATACATGCTCCACTGTTAATTCTCAAAATAAAAGGTATGCTGTTCCTAAAGGGGACAGAGGACAAGAGGAAGCATGTCACAGAAAACGAGTCACTACAAGGGGAGTGTTCCTTTTTTGGAAATGGGACTCTAACACCCATGCAGGTCTCATGCTTCATCATCATGCTTGCTCCTAGTCGGGCCAGCGCTGCAATGCCTGAGGGGCACCCTCAAGGGGGCTCTTTATCAGAGATCTTTTTCCAAAGTTGGGATGTATAGTGCAAGTTAAGGACCCACCGCGTAGATTGAGGAAACATAGGTGTCGATGTAGTGATTAGCTACTTAAAAAAGGCTGAACAAGTCTCAAATCAAATTTTAATCCATGAGTATGCCTCACTTATTAAAAACGTCATGACAACAGTAGGGACAATGATCCCTGGTGACTTTGAAGTCTTCACATCATGGCTTGTAGTGGCTCATTTTCTCTGACCTACTTCCCTCTGTCCTATGTTCCTTTAGGACCAGCATACCTTTTTCTTTTGAGCTCATCTTCTAATGCCAGAAGTTGTGTTGTGCATTCATTTTATTACCCCACCTAATCCACAAAATGATACAGAATGTGTAGCTTTTACTGAACTATATTAACAATAACATTTGCTAATGCAGGTGCAAGCCTGCCGGGTTCCTCCTATAGCTAGGGAAGAAAGAGATTTGGACTTTGGCATTTCGTCTCTTGTTTCTGGGTGGTGTTGCCATGCTTGGCATCTGCAAATCCAAGAATGAGTAGCACATGAGTGTAAAACATACAAATGGTGACAGCTGTTGAGACTGAAGGGAAAACCTACAAACAAAGGTTAAGATCAAGACCCAAGGTTACTGGGCCAGGTTCAGAGAAAGATGGTGTAGCTGTACTAAAGCTCTTTGAGACATACAGAATTGCCTACTGGTCTGAAGCCAGATAATGTTATATACAAGAGAAGAGGATCTGTAACAGCGATTTTGGTGTTCTACAAATCTGCATCTAGCTCTCTTCCCACAATTCTAGAGCTGTTGTGAATGAGCAAATAGGCCATGATATTCCACATTAGCTCACTTGCAGCTCCAGTAGGAATTGTTGAGTTGTACTTGTGACGTTTGATGGGTGTCCAATAATTAACGTACAATTACAAGCACATGTAGAAGTATGTGTGAAGTACATAAAGGTGATCCTAAAACAGAGGATCTCCATGAAGCGACACTGAAGACAATTTTTTTCTCTGTTATTGGGATCAAAGCACAGATGAAATAATGTCATCTTCATGAGTGGGGGAGAGAAAGGAAGCCCAGGCGATAAAGAGGAATTGAATTGACGGCGAGGATAAATAGAGATAATATGACTTAGATGTTGTTTTAGACTTTGTGGCTTGGGAACACCTGACAAAAATCAGCAGATGTCCCTTCCACCCTGTTTAGAGTACATGGAGGCCTAAACACTCAAAATGGAGTGAAAGGGGCATCCCTCACTTTTTGTCAAATTTCCTGCATCTGCCATTCTCTAGATAAGGCCCTTAGTCTTTAGGAATAAAAGTCTGAAATACACAGAGCTTTGTAAACCCACAGTGGCTTGTTAAAGTCTGTGTTAGCCAAGTTCTTTCTTTAGTTTACCAAATTTATGTGTATAAGTTTTTTGCCAATAGGGGTTTCCAGCCAGACTTTGTTCATTATCTTTGACTATGGCAACTCACTCTACACCGGGCATCCCAACCAATCTCTTTCACAGACTTCAAACCATCCATCAAACCACACCACCATCAAACTTGTCCTCGACCTTCCGGACCAAACCCAGATCACACCACTCCTCAGAAAGCTCCACTGGCTACCCATCCAGAAAAGCTTCCAGTTCAAACTCCTCACACACGCATTCAAGTTACTACGTGACCTGACTTCCAGTTCAAACTCCTCACACACGCATTCAAGTTACTACGTGACCTGAAACCACATACTTCAATCACCGGTTTCACTTCCACCAACCACCATACAACTTCACTCAGCATCACCCTCACTCACACACAAACACACCCCACATTCACAGAAGCAGAACAAGAAGTCAATTATTCTCCTACCATGCTGCCAAATCCTAGAACGACCTCCCCCAACACATCAGCGTTTCCTCCTCAGTTCTTGATTTCCGCAAGAAGCTGAAGACATGGCTATTCAATTAGATTTCTGGTGGGGCCACTGATGCTGCCTGTTTTCCCAGTGGTTGGATTCTGTTTGATAATAATATGAAAGAGGTGAGAACTGCAATTCAGGATGATGTTGTTTGAATAGGGTATGTGACTTAAGCTATTAAGGGTGATCCTCTCCGTCTCGCTTCGAACCTACTCATTCTTCACATTACCAACATACAATGTGCACCAAGGACAAGAGGACAGATTTGTTACTTACCCAACCTGTGAACCAAGAAGGTGTGAGTAGAAACCCAAAGGTTGGCCACTCTGAAAAACCAGCTGCTAAAGGGTCCATGACCCAGGTATACCTGAGCCACTGTGAGGTACAACAGTGAAAAAGAGGAGAGTGGATTTTTGTAAATTAGCACAATTCAGTGCTGACTGTTAGCTAGAAATATTCCTTTTCCCCTCCACAGAATTCATATGACAATGCAATTAAGCACTATGCCATACACTATTAGACAACATCAACTATAGTTCCCCTTTGAAGTGCTACAGTTGTTTTCATGTGTTTTGATAAAGAAGGAGACTTTGATCTTAGGAGTGGCATGACCCAAACAATCCCTGTCAAGTAAACTAGGTACAGAAATCAATCAATCACAAAGCAATTATCCTTCACACTTAAGCCCATAGCAAAGTGAAAGTCATGGCCATTCCATATAAAAATTGAAGGATAGAATACTTGCGAAAGGCTCTGCCACTGGCAATCATTTGGGATACATTCCAGCCTGTCATATTATTGCCTACAATGTTATTCCAGACAGCAACCCCCCAAATACAAATCAGATTTGACTCTAGGATGTTGCACAGAAACCCACATGTGAAATGTGGAATGTTTGCAAAATTCATAATCAAATGCAATCACTAGGTTTGCAACACCCCTCAATGTTTTTTGTTCATTAGACCTCTCGAGACCGGGCCAAATCACATGCAAATATAACTTGGTCCTGCTCAAAATAAGGCTGGGTCCGATCCAAATGGCAATGCAAGCAACCCCAGGCTGGTTTCAACCTTGTAGGGCATAACCTGCAAGGTGCATGCTGACAACTGAGGCGCAGTGAGCATGGGACCCACATCGTGGCATAACTGCCTAGTTGTGAGTGTCTCAAGAAAACACAAACAGGATGGTGAAGTGCTAGCAAAAGTCTCAGCAAGCAGAAATCATTTGGGCCCCATGGCAGTCCATCATTGGTTTGCCCACAACATCACCCTAAACAGGCACCAATCATATGCAATCCAGCAAGTTATGTCTGATTGGTGAAGTAACATTGGTAGCTGGAGTATGGTAGCAATCACGTGGTAGTCTCTGGTTCTTTTGGGAAAAAGTTCAGAAAAAGATTCTAAGTGTCCACTTTTGCAATCCTTGGGGAAGTGCGAGTACACTCTAGCACTTTCGAAGGGTCCAAGACCTTTTGGACAGCACTTGGTGAGATAGGGCTGAATCTTCCAGAAGCCACCATCAGGGGCCAGGGCAAAACCAGTTGAAACGGGTCTGCTGGGCTCTTCTTTGTTGCAGAATTCTTGCAGCTTTTGTGTTCCAGGAGATTAATAGGAGGCTAGCCAACTAGCTCTAGGAGTCCACTCTTCTGTCCTAGGTTCCAGTGGGAGAAAGTTCAACAGGTAAAATGGCAGACTCAGGCATTCTTCTGAGTTCCAGTCCTTTAGTTCAGCAGGCCCAGGACTTCTGTTTTCCCCAGGTCCAGTAATGTTCTGAGTAAGGTAGTCAGGGGTGTCACTTTTATGCCTGGCCCTAGCTTGTGGGTGGGGGTGACTACATAACCATTAAGGAAAAAGTACCCAGGTACAGGCCCTACCAACTTTGACATAATGTAATGTTTGGCCCTAACCAAAATCTAACATGGCAGAATCTTCCTTCTCTTGGTCAGAACTCTGAACACACCCCTGAGGTGTGCCTAAGAAACTGAGGAACTCCTTGTACGAAACTAGTTCTGGAACAGGTTTTCCACCACTGAGACTAGTGCCCCTCTGGCTACTTAGACAATGGCAGGAGCAGGCCTAGATGTGGATTACATCCAACTGTGTCAGGTACCTGACCATTTGAAGCTCATTCTTGTGGTGGCCTTATCTCCCCTGGCCATCCTGTGAGGATTAGAAGGTCATGGCTACTGCAAACAATTCCCTTTTGCTCTCTTTCCTGAGAGCAATTCACATATTCCAGCAGGCTGCCAGGTGACAGTTGAGGAATATCTCAGAAAGCGCTATTCTAGGCTTTAGGCAGGAAAATTCAAATTTTCTATAAGTTGGTGGAAGGAATGCCTGAATAAATCTCATTCACAGGTAATCACTTGGGCTGCATCCCAATCAGAAGGACATTGATCCTAAGTTGTTTGAGTTCCCATGCCACCGCAGTTTGGACCCAGCTATACTCAAATCAGTTTTGAACCTGCTCCATTGGGAGCAGTCCAGCCTGAACAGCCAATCCAGGACCTCCCTGAACCGAAACCCACGCAAGCCAGGACTGGTTTCACTCTACTGAGGGCTCATCAACCTGGTACACATTGGTTCATGTGACACAGTGTGCATGGAACTCCTGTCAGCACAAACCCATCACACATAGGGTGACACAGAAAATTATACAAAAATTTGAGGGATGGAATGCTTGAATCAATCTCAGCTTCTGATAATCACTCAGAGCTGCATCCCAATTCATCATTATTTTGCACACCATGACACCTCAGTTAGGACACAGCTATATACAAATCAGTTTTGACCCTGCACCAGTGTGAACAGTCCAGCCCGAACTGCCAAGACAGGGCCTCCCTGTACCAGAACGCAAACATCCCAGGACCAGTTTAGCCCTAATGATGGCTCATCAGCCTGGTACAGCTGGATTCCAGTAACACCGTGTGCATGGGACCCATGCCTGGGAATACCTGTTCCACTTAGGACAACATAATGTAGGATACAAAAAAGTGATAGATGGAATGCTTGAAGCAATATCAGTTACTGGTAATCAATCAGGCACATCCCAATCCAGTGTTATGTTGTACTCCATGCCACCTCAGTTTCGCGGTGGACTAGGCTGTGGCCCCTGAGTACTTACCAGTGGCTGAGATTAATTCTACCTCCAAACTGAAGTGGCATGGTGTGCAAAAAAACCAAGGATTTGGGATGTGGCCTGAGTGATTACCATTAATGGAATGTGACCATTTGTGTGTATGCTTTAGTGTGTTACCCTAAGTGGGTGCTAAAATTGTTCTAGGTTGTCCTAGGTTGCATGAGTTCCAGTTCAGGGAGGACCTGATTGGGCAGTTCGGCTAGACTGTTCTCTTTGGAGCAGGGTCAAGACTGATTTGCATATGGCTAGTCAGTCCAAACTGAGGTGACATGGTGTGCAAAATAATGATGGACTGGGATGCAGCCCGAGCAATTTCCAGTGGCTGAGATTAATTCAAGCATTTTATCCATCACATTTTGTAATTTTCTAACAGTGGCATTTTTGAAATAGTAACATAAAATCTGCCATTACCATCAGATTGGATTTTAAACTCCTATTAATTTGAGCCTTTGAATCATGGGTCTAGCTATTCCCAAACCAAAGTTTTACATTATAAAGTGCTATCATGTAACCCAATAATTTTCCATGGGAGACCCAGCCTTGTCAAAATGAAAAACAAATTTGGAGATATTTCACTGCCGACTCATGTAAAATTAAGAACGCATGTCCATCTTTTTTAATACCGTGCACCCTGTCATATAGGCACTCAGGGCCTATCTTGGGGGCTACTTACCATTATTAAAAAGGAAGGTTTATGCCTGGTAAATTATTTATTTTGCCAGGACGAAATTGCAGTTTAAAACTGAACTAGAGTCTGCAGAGGGAGGAATGAGGCATGTTTAACAGGGCTACGTTAGGTGGTAGCACATTGAGTGCTGCAGCCCACAAGTAGCATTTAATTTACAAGCCCTGGATACATGTAGTACTATTTACTAGGGACTTATAAGTAAATTAAATGTGCCAATTAGGTGTAAGCCAATTTCACCATGATGAACGGAGCGACCACAAGCATTGTACCCCTGGCTAGCAGGGGTAAACTGCACAGAATCCTAAAGTCAACAAAAACGAGTTCAGCAAAAATAGGGGAGTAAAGCAAAATGGCTGGGAGAATACTATGCCTAGGATGTCAGGTCTAACAAATAGTTTATACACTCTTTAGTTAATTAGTGAAAATTCCAAATGAAATTGTAAATATACAGCAAGCAATTTGAAGGCAATGTGTCTAAAGAATTGCAATGTATAACAAAGTTCTTATTCATGCTACCTCTAGGTAGGGTCAAGTAAGGGTTATGGATACGGAATGTAATTTGAAGCACTACATCAGAGCATAGGATGAGGCAGTTTTGCACATTTTACTCTGTGCATGTAACTTTTTATCTGGTCACCAATAGTACTTTAGCGGGAAAGATGTTCTGCAACGTGTCATGAAAACTCATGCAGATTAGAGATCAATACAAAGAAGAAGCAAATTTCAAGTGGGATAAAGATTTTTTTTGTTTATGGAAAGAAATATTGATCAATCTGTGCCAGGTGTTGATTATAATGCCAGGGAGTCCAGTGCTGGGAGTAGCTTTTCGTACTCGTTTCGAAATAAGGTCACTGTTATGTTGAAGTTGGTACTGGAAACCGTGCTCTTTCATGTAGCCGTTTTGAGAAATATCTGAAGCAGGTATTTTCAATAGTTTCATGTTGGAACCAGCCAGTTCTTCATCTTTCTCCTGAAACAAGTGGGTATCAATGGCTCTTATTTTGCGGGAGAGAGAGTTCCTTAATTTGGTACTTGTATACAAACTGATCTGCCATCCACTTCTTTCCTCTTGTATGGAGGAATTATTAGTTGTGGTGCTAGTCCAGAGTGTAGGTTCTTGCCTTAGTCAATTTCATGGGTGTTATCTGTCATAAACATTACCTCAACCTCTCCTTTCTAGAACAGCAAGGTAAGATGTACCAAATAGAAACAGGCCACTTCTGGAATTTGACAGTAACACTTCTTTTCATTTTCCCTGGATTCCCACCAGTGATCCCTTGAACTGAATAAAAACTTCCCTGGGCCTGTTATTTGTAATTCAATTGATCCCAGAAGACGCTCTCCAGTTTTAAAACAGAGGCAGGACCAGCACCACATAATCCAGTGGTGGTTGGCACCAAGCCTAGGCCACTAGTGACACCCTGATACTATGTCCTACTGTCAAAGGTGAACCTTTACACTTCAGAGAAGTAAGGAGCTGGCTGTCCTTGGATGACAAAAGAGAAGGCCATGTGTTCTGGATCCTAAAGGATGATTTGAGGAACTGAGCTCGAGCACTGAGACCACAGTCAGCTAGCTGTCACTGCCCCACATGATAACTGTTTCATGTGGCAGTCAAGGACATAAGTGGACTATCACTGGCAGAGCCATGTGAGGAGCCAGCTCCTCCTACCGAGTCTTCTTAATATGCATGAGACTCTTAGCCTATTTCTGGCAGCAGATTTACTTGTTTGAAGATGGTCACTGCTTTTAGGAATGTTTAAACAATCTCTACACTACAACGTTCAATGCAGAACTTTGACATAGTGTAAAGATGAATCAGGTGCAAAGACTTCCCTTGCTATGTATATTGTATGGAGGTAGAACAAGTATTTTGCCTTTGACATACAGAGAAAACAGACTTGGGGCCAGATGTAGGTCACCAAATACCGGTCGGTAACGGCCGATTTCGGCCGTTACCGACCGGTATTTGGTTTGTGACATGTAGGGGGCCTAAAATGTACCGATTCGGTAAATTTACCGATTCGGTAAAATACCGAATCGGTAAATATACCGAATCGGTAAATCTACATGTAGGTGGCACTGAAAACAGTGCCACAGGCCCTTAAGAATTCGTTATTTACCATCAAATACTATTTGCTGGCAAACAATGTGATTTATCTGTAACAATAAACATTTCAAAATGACTCAGTAATTTGTGGAGGAAAGAGATTCACATGAGGAAAGAGACCTCCTACCCTAACAAGTCCACAGATTTTAGTTCTATTGTGGGAGCCAGTCATTCATTTTGATAGGGAACTATGAACCAGGGACAGCGTAATGCTTCACATTACACTACAACATTAATTGAAAGCCAGACCTTTTGATATTTGCTAATGCTTTTTTGTTTGTATTTTATTCATTTAGCTTTGTGTTTAGAGTCTGATGTGATAGTAGGCCATTTTTAACAATTCTTCCATGTTAAGCACAAGGCACATTTCAGCTTTATCAGTTCTTGTCTCCTCCTAATAATGTTGGAAATTCCTTTTGGAGTGTTTATCTGAAGTGTTAGTTGCATGGCACAGCATGCCAGATTGCACCTGTTTGAAACTGTTCCTCTTGAAGTTGTTATTTTTAGGTTGAGCTAGACAGTGCATGCATTTTTGCTTCAAGACCTGCTGTAATCAGTCTGCGTACTTCTAGTCCATCCCCTTTCTTGGCATTGCTTTTCATTTGTCTGTGTCGGTTTCCTTGCTAGTGGTCATGCCTCTTTGTCCCTCCATTCTCTCAGGACTTAGTCCTGTTTCATTCCATTATGTCTCTTTATCTGTTCTTTGGCGGACTATTTTTTCCTTTGTTTCCTGGTCTGTTACTGTTTGTCTGCGTTTAGCTTAAGCGCCCTAGCTGCTTACATTCAAACATTACATTCTTCCTCCCATCTACTCTTAATGCCACAGTTGTGTTTCTGCTGCCTTTTTTTACTGCTGCCTCCTCCACTGTGGCTGTCGCTCCCTTGCTTGTATGTGTTTTTATTTAGGCTTTTTGCACTTTTCAATGGCAACCGTCAGTTGGGCTTTGTCTAGTAGGATAGTTGCTTGGCTTGGGCGTCATTTTAAGGTGGATTGGGCTTGGTTTTTTAGGTACGACCTGCAAACAGTTTATATCCTGCCTCCTCTCCTCTTTTCATTGGTGACTGTGCAAATCAATTACTTTTCCTCCATTCTTTTTACATTGACCAATATTTGTTTTTTTGTAAACATTGTTTTTGTCCCAGTGAGAGTGGCTCACAGCCCCTCATCCATATCCCCCTCCCCTCCAGCGCTTCGCTTAATGTTGCAGGTTTGCGGTAGAAGTAGAGATATTCAGAATTACATATTTATAAACAAATATTTTTAAACAAGCATTGTAACTCCTGTCTTAAATTGCTGTGTCTCGGGCAAACTAATTTCTGGTGAATAATGCACCCAGAGCAAAATCCTAACCTGAGGTTTATACAGTTGTTTTTGCAGTTTTATAGCACAAATTCGACCCGAAGGTATCAGAGCGCTTTACATGAGCATCAGTTACCTTACAAAAGTATGTATTTATTTTTTGGTAGGCATGGAGAGATTAAGTGATTTTCTCAGGATCACAGGATGTTGAGCCAATGCCGAGACACGAACCTGGTTCTCCAGCTTCAAAGTCGGCAGCTCTGGCGGTAGTGCCACAACCTCTAACTTTGTGCATTTCTAGGTACTAGCTCTTATTATGGGTCAGTCTCATCAAACCCCTTTCCTTCTCCTCAATGGCTCTTCACCAGCAACATCTTATTTTAGGCAACAGAAATCTGGGAAGCATGTGTTTGCACCTGCTGGGTAGTTCACTTCACCGCCCATGTATAACTGCAAACTGAGCGTCCCGAGTCCGCTTTTACTTGTGCTTTATTTGGGAGATCGATACTGGCCAGTAGTGCATTTTCTGCTGGTGGTGTGAAAGCTAACTTTCCACAGTTCTTGTTCATTTCCTGTACATTGCAGTTGGCGGTAGTGACATGCATGTTCAGCAGGGTGGTGTCGTTTTCTTTTCCTTCTGGCCAAAGGAGTGTAGTGGGCTGGTGACATTCCTTTCCTGCTTTACACCTGGACCTCCTCCCTGGCCAAAGTTATCCAGGTGAATAGGCTGGGTGCAGTTGGAATCAGTTACTTTTTCTCATCTAAATACTTTATTCCCCACTTTTGCTGCACAGTATCTCTTGACTTGTCATTAAGCACTTAATGTTTGTGTTGTTGGTACTTGATATATTTATTGATTCATGCTTGTGATCTTAGACTTGCAACTGTAGCGGCATGTTTCTGTCCAGAAGGAAATGTATGTATTGAAACAGGCTGCCCACCCTTTATAATTTAGAGGGAGGTTAGTATCAGAGGTGGTATGACAGTGTTTATTTTGTTACTGCTACATGGGGGGGGTCACGTTAGCTTGCGACAGATGCAATGTGTGAAAAGTTAACTTACAGTGGCTGTTGGTTTAGTTTAGTGTTATTTACAGAACATGAACACGTGATGGTGGGCGTAATCAACATACTGTGTGCTGATAAAGCAGGCTGTCTTCACTAGACTCGTCAAGCAGCAAGCAATGTCAATGTAACTCCTTGCGCACACGACGGCAAGTAAACAGACGATTTTGTTTCAATCTAGTCATGTCTGACTTTTTTTGCTCCAAGTTGTTGTCAGGTCTAATTTTTACAAAATATATATTAGCTCTCATTTTGCTTTGACAGATTCAGTTTCCTGAATTTTGTTTTATTTTTCTTACTTTTTATTCTGTGTACCTAGTTAGGATACACCCTTCCTTTACATCACTTGAAGTCCCTTTCAGTTTTTCAACTGTGGTGCAATTGAATTGCAAGTTAGTTGATTCTTGTGTTTTGAGCTGTTTCTATTGTGTTGTATTGTGTGAGGAGGATGGGGACTTGTATTATGATGCGTGTGAAGATGGTGAGCTCTGTTATAGATTTGTGTTCTGGCAACAGGAGGCAAAGCCTAAACTTAGATAGTGGCAGTTTGTAGGAATGTTAGTACCACCACCCAACTTGCCACTGTTACTGGAATGAAGATGCTAGTTTTATGCACTGCCTGGTGGTCCCTTTGTTACTCAAGTATCAGGGAATCTCAACCTCCTCGCAGGTGTAGCAGTGGCTTCTAGGCAGGGCTAAGAAATTAGTTTCCGGAACAGATGTGAAGTTAAGACGGCACTAGCAAACTTCGACAGTAGCTTTTTTTCTCTCTCTCACTTCACCAGAACCTTTTTTTCTCTCTCTCCCTCTCTCTCTCTCTCTCTCTTTTTCTTTCTCTCCTTAAGCTGTCCTGAAGTTTAGGACCCAGCGAACATTCAAGCACAAAGGTAGTTTTCTATGACATAGTCCTACTTTGAGACAAGCATACTATCTTAACCCCTTCCACGCTCATGACGAGCTGGGCTCGTCATGCAGTAGCCTCCTGCTACGCTGATGACGAGCCCAGCTCGTCATGAATAATGGTGTTTGTAAAGTTACAGCACAGGAGAAAAATCCCCATAGCGTTCAAGGTGTTAATTAGTTATTTTTTTGTATGTTTTACACTTCTTCGATATTCTACTGGTGTTCACTATTGATTGCATGGTCGCATTGCCTCAAGTCTATTTTTTTTGCCCTCTAATAGGTGGTTAGAGGGAATTGGTAATAAAAGAGGCCATATATTGGTATGTATACATGATGTATAGAAAAATATATACTCGGCCAGTATCAGTATTTACCAGCTTGGCTAACTTATAGACAAACTCAGTAATTCTCTTGGTGTTGCTGTGCAATTTTCTTGGTCTAACGGGCCAAGGATTGTGATGAGCATGACTGGTCCAATTTGCAAGACACAATAGATTTGTTTACAAAATCTCTTTTGACTCGTAATGTATTTCAATTCAATAAACTTTATTACGGCCCTTTTGAGCCATAAAAGATGCATAAAAACAAACATACAATCGATTTCAAGGAAATTGTAACATACACACATACGGATAGCACAGAAGGGTTTGGGATTTGTAACATTAAAAAGTTATAAATAATCTAAAAAGGCATAATTTAAAACAGTAAAATCCTGTGAATGAAAATAATTTTAAATCATTTCCTATTTAGAATACATTTGATATCCGAACTTCATAAAATAATAGCAGCAACAATTTGTAAGAGGTTCCTATACTCTTAGGTTAGTTAAAAGTTCTTGCAGCACATATTTGATTAAAGAGACAAGCCCATTCTTTTACGTAGAAAACTAATTGCCAGTAAAAACTTACTAACACAAAACACTATCACTTGCCGAGTATCAGTCTTAATAATCCTTTCCGCATCCTTGTAAGAGCGTACACCCAGGATTCGACAAACAGGTATAATCCACTTTTTCCTTGGTACCTCATAAAAAGGACAGTAAAATAGGATATGTGCAACATCTTCTTTTGTATTACCCAAACATAAAGTGGATAAATCATATGCCTTTTCCTTACATGAACTTGTCCACCTTGCAACAGTCTGATTTATCTTCGTAATGTATTTATATTCCTCTGTTGTACAGCCTGATAGAAAAGTGACTCAAGGGTGGTTTGTGCTTTTTTTTGTCTCTAGTTTATAGACTTTGTTAGTTCCTGCTGTCACAGCTTCTGCTTCACCTGTAATTTGCCACCTGAAAAGTTGCCAATGTACCTTACAGATGTAGAAAAACATTGTTAATATATTTTGGATGAGTTGGAGGTGCAAATGTGCTACCAATTCCTACATCTCGCCTGAGACATAAAAATCTGTAATACTCCTGCAATACTCCTGTTAGCTTTTAGATGTCCTCGCAGTGCATCATATTTCCCTACACTAATTCACCACTAATCCTTGTTAGGATCCAGAGTAGCATGCTACTCACCGAAAAGTGCTACAACATCTCATCGGTGGTAGCAAGCGCTAGATAAATGCAAATCCTTACCTTTTCCATCCCTTCACTCTCCTTTATAATCCAAATAACAGACTAACATTTCCACCACTCAAATTATGTTCATATTCCACTAGACTAATTCAGCTGTATCTTTTTTCTAGTTCCATAGTAGCGTGCTACTAGCCAAAAACAACTTCAACACCTTATCAGGGTTAGCAAGTCCAAATTAATGCTAACAATTTCCTCTTCTATCCCTCCACTATCCTTCTCAATCCAAATAAAATAGTAACATATCCACCACTCAAATTGTCATATTTCACTATACTAATTCACCATTATTCCTTTTTGGGTTGCAGAGTAGCGTGCTACTCACCGAAAAAGCAATTTGACGCCTTGTCAGGGGTGGTAAGCGCTATATAAATGCAATTACAATAAAATACAGTGCAATACATTTAATAATGGCGCCCGTAGCTCGCAGTAAATTATGTGGTAAGAAAAGGCAAATAATATTGCACATTTTAATATAATACAACACGCACTCAGTGATTCCAAGTATTTTTATCACAAGTACAGAAACATTAGACAAGACCATCTACCACCCTAAATACACAAAGCGCCTTCTTAAGTGTACAATACTTCAGGACAGTAAAAAAACATTACATTTCCTTTGGTGTTAAAGCAATGAAAAGCTCAAAATAGTGCGTAAACTCACACTTTGTACTTGTAGTCCTTGCTTACGAGAAGTACGGTTGGCAGCAAAAAAGACTCAGTTACTTGTAGGTTTTCAAAATACATAACTAACTATGCATTGTCATTTGCTATGCCTTGTGTTAGTATGCACACACTGAAGTGCATTTATACCTGCACTACCTTATATCATGCTGGTTTGTATATTAAGGACTACGGTTATATTTGTAAACCAATCTGTATGCCCCGCTTGAATGTCTTTCTAGTTTCACCCATTGGTCTGTTGTTGTGTCATTAACACTGTTCATCCTGCCACTGCAGCAGGTATCATGTGGCAATGGGCAAGCACACTTTAGGCAATGGCTGACTTCACTAAGAGTTACAGCATGCTGCCCTTTCACAAGATTTTGGAAAAGGGGGTGGTGATGGACAGAGTTTCTGAATGATGCAGAATACTCTTACCAAGTCAAGAGATCATGGTTTTAATCCATCACCTGTTTTTTAGCTCATTGCACCATCCCAGCTCAGAACCTGGCTATATGCAAATTAGTCTGTTCCTGTCCCAGTGCATGATGGGAACAGGGCAAACCAAACTACCAAGCCAATTCTTATACTGGGAAGGAAACAAGCTTCCGGGGACCGGTTTCTGGCATCACAGCCTTCGTCGGCCCGGCTTGCTAGAATCCTGATGGTGCAATGAGCAAGGGACTCACGTCTGAGTATACTCTCCCACACATAGTGTGGATAAAATCGATTTTGGAAAAGGGGGTGGTGATGGACAGAGTTTCTGAATGATGCAGAATACTCTTACCAAGTCAAGAGATCATGGTTTTAATCCATCACCTGTTTTTTAGCTCACTGCACCATCCCAGCTCAGAACCCGGCTATATGCAAATTAGTCTGTTCCTGTCCCAGTGCATGATGGGAACAGGGCAAACCAAACTACCAAGCCAATTCTTATACTGGGAAGGAAACAAGCTTCCGGGGACCGGTTTCTGGCATCACAGCCTTCGTCGGCCCGGCTTGCTTGAATCCTGATGGTGCAATGAGCAAGGGACTCACGTCTGAGTATACCCTCCCACACATAGTGTGGATAATATCGATTTTGGAAAAGGGGTGGTGCTGGACAGAGTTTCTGAATGATGCAGAATACTCTTACCAAGTCAAGAGATCATGGTTTTAATCCATCACCTGTTTTTTAGCTCACTGCACCATCCCAGCTCAGAACCCGGCTATATGCAAATTAGTCTGTTCCTGTCCCAGTGCATGATGGGAACAGGGCAAACCAAACTACCAAGCCAATTCTTATACTGGGAAGGAAACAAGCTTCCGGGGACCGGTTTCTGGCATCACAGCCTTCGTCGGCCCGGCTTGCTTGAATCCTGATGGTGCAATGAGCAAGGGACTCACGTCTGAGTATACCCTCCCACACATAGTGTGGATAATATCGATTTTGGAAAAGGGGGTGGTGCTGGACAGAGTTTCTGAATGATGCAGAATACTCTTACCAAGTCAAGAGATCATGGTTTTAATCCATCACCTGTTTTTTAGCTCACTGCACCATCCCAGCTCAGAACCCGGCTATATGCAAATTAGTCTGTTCCTGTCCCAGTGCATGATGGGAACAGGGCAAACCAAACTACCAAGCCAATTCTTATACTGGGAAGGAAACAAGCTTCCGGGGACCGGTTTCTGGCATCACAGCCTTCGTCGGCCCGGCTTGCTTGAATCCTGATGGTGCAATGAGCAAGGGACTCACGTCTGAGTATACCCTCCCACACATAGTGTGGATAATATCGATTTTGGAAAAGGGGGTGGTGCTGGACAGAGTTTCTGAATGATGAAGAATACTCTTACCAAGTCAAGAGATCATGGTTTTAATCCATCACCTGTTTTTTAGCTCACTGCACCATCCCAGCTCAGAACCCGGCTATATGCAAATTAGTCTGTTCCTGTCCCAGTGCATGATGGGAACAGGGCAAACCAAACTACCAAGCCAATTCTTATACTGGGAAGGAAACAAGCTTCCGGGGACCGGTTTCTGGCATCACAGCCTTCGTCGGCCCGGCTTGCTTGAATCCTGATGGTGCAATGAGCAAGGGACTCACGTCTGAGTATACCCTCCCACACATAGTGTGGATAATATCGATTTTGGAAAAGGGGGTGGTGCTGGACAGAGTTTCTGAATGATGCAGAATACTCTTACCAAGTCAAGAGATCATGGTTTTAATCCATCACCTGTTTTTTAGCTCACTGCACCATCCCAGCTCAGAACCCGGCTATATGCAAATTAGTCTGTTCCTGTCCCAGTGCATGATGGGAACAGGGCAAACCAAACTACCAAGCCAATTCTTATACTGGGAAGGAAACAAGCTTCCGGGGACCGGTTTCTGGCATCACAGCCTTCGTCGGCCCGGCTTGCTTGAATCCTGATGGTGCAATGAGCAAGGGACTCACGTCTGAGTATACCCTCCCACACATATTAGTGTGGATAAAATCGATTTTGGAAAAGGGGGTGGTGATGGACAGAGTTTCTGAATGATGCAGAATACTCTTACCAAGTCAAGAGATCGTCCTTTCACAAGAAGCACCCCTCATACAAAGCAGTCCCCCTCTGTGTTAGGAGCTACCATAGTAATGTTTGGATTTTTGAATAAAAAATATATTTTTACCTTTTAGTCAATTATGTTTTTAGATTTATGAGAGCCAGTTGCTTCCCCAACAAATACGTTTTGCACTAACCAAGACAGAACAAAACAAGAACTGCCAAAACGCTGGCGGCCAACCACAGACCTAGAGATTTGCCAATGCTTGCTTTTTGTTGCTGCTTTGAGCTCCCACACTTCAATTGCCTGCGAAAGCATGTTGAATGAAGGAGGAAAAATGCAGGCAGCGCCCCAGTAATGGCGCTATAAAACATATTTTCATGACTCCATAACTGAAGTGCTAAAATGAAAGAACTCGATTTATGTCAAAACGACTAAATGGGTATATTCACATATGGATTACAAGTTATTTTAACGGCTACGTGTATTAGAAAACATTTAGAAGATCTCTGTGCCGATCAAGATCTGTGTCTCAAATCTTCGATAACGGAACTTCTGGTCTAACTATTCGATGAGGACCAAGTACTGGGAATATAACACTTCGATGGGTAAATGTTTACTGCCAATGATTGGCCCAGTACGTGCCAGGCTACAGGCACAGTAAAAAAAATGTTATGTACCGTAACGCTCGGTTTGCGGCCTGTGGTGCTTTAGGCTCACATGATGCAAACACACTCCACCCAGCGCCTGGCAGGAATGACCCTAAACTGGCCCTGCTTGAATAATGAGCCCGGGCCCCAAGACGGTCTGTGGGACAGTCCCCTTTCCCCTCACAATGCACGGGGGCACAGAACTATCTAATTACTGCCTATGTGATTTGCTTTCTCATCCAACGAATTGGATGTATTGCTGCTCAGTGCCTGGGATCAAGGCAGAGGCCTTGATGTGGAATTTATGGAGATGGAGGAGCCAACAAAATAAATGGATGACTCGAATCTTAGAGCCATGTAACTTTTGCTATTTAAATCATACAAAAGACATCATGTATATGATAGTCTCTTAAAAATTCTAAAAGTGTTTTTAACATGTGGAAGTTTGACATTAATACGTTACATTATAGCAATGCATGTGTCCTTGTGTAACTTAACAAGTGCTCATGTAAAGAGCTCCATTTACTTTGAGTCAAGTTCGTGCTATATAAATCTGCAAAAAAGAAAATGCACCGAGAAGTACTTATTAAAAGTGATAGGGCCCGATTCACAAAGGAAAAAAGAGACAAAAGTCTAACTTTACGACTTTCAGCGCTGCGAGGCCTCCAGGTAGTTATGCGCTATACAAGTGCAATTTTTCATTTCATTTCATTTCAGTATTCACAAAGGGCATTTACTAATCGTAAATGCCCATAGTGAATACCAAAATTCGTAAAGTTAGACTTTCGTCTCAGTTTATTTTTGTGAATCTACCCCTAATTTTTAAACATGAAACATTAGTGAACTAGGTTGCAAGACAATTGTCGTTTAAACCCTGCACCTGGCCCCGATTATTATAGAGCAACATTATAGACTATACAATCAAACACAATAGGTTTTTGTACAGCTGGTATTTTAAAGTGCTTACATATGCCATAATGAAGAAAAAATAGTTTTTAAGATCCTGCAATGAAAGCAGGGAAACCATTATATGTGTAGGTTTTCTGGATTTAATTTGTGCACAACCCAGGCAGTAAATAGGTATATATTTGTCTTTCCTTATATGAAGGTTTTTAGGTCTCGCCTGTCGATGCGCATGCGCATCGAGCAAGCGAGACTATGGGGGCTTATCCACTCTTTGTCCAACTTGCAAGGAATCGTGGCGATTCCTTGCAGTGCCCGTGACTTTTAAGCTCAATGCGCATGCGCATTGAGCTTAAAAGCGCGTGCACATGCCCCCAGCCGCCTGCCTTGCCTACTCTCCCGCCCCCTCACTTCTTGATTGCACGGCCGCTAGGCCGTGCCTCCCCTACTCTCCTCCTCCTACTCTCCTCCCCTCGCCGTCTGTTCCCGCACTCCTCCCACAGCCCCGCTCCGCCCCCTCCCCTGCCTGGTCGCGTCGCATTGGTGTAAACATCCAGCCCTTCCATGAGCCCTCAGAGTCCAGGTCTGCCCGCACATGCCTTTGAAATGTCTCTCAAGGACAGACAACTGCCTACTGGGGTGAGCTAACCCTTTCAATGCCTCTTTGATAAACACCTTTACCTCATCCTGCAGGGGCTCCTCGAGACCCCCTGACATTTCCGCCACTCTTTTAAAGGCAGCTACACAGACTGTTTGGCTTCTGTGTCTGCCTGCTCACTTCCTCTCCTCTTTCCCACATTGCTTTCAACCCCAAATTAAACACAGCAAATTAAGCTGTCAACATCGCCATGCAGACCCAGCCCACAAACATGGTTTATTCTGATCTTTTTTTAATCACACACGTAGGCCCCCGCTCCGCCCCCTCCCCTGCCCGCCGTGTCGCATTTCTCCTCCCCCCTCCCCTTATCTGCCTTCCCTCCGTCTGTTCCCTCTCCCCGCTCCGCCCCCTCCCCTGCCCGTTGTGTCGCATTTCTCCTCCCCCCTCCCCTTATCTGCCTTCGCTCCGTCTGTTCCCTCTCCCCGCTCCGCCCCCTCCCCTGCCCACTCTCCCTTTCTATTCTCCTTTACCACTCCACTCTGGACTCCTTCATTTTGTGCTGTTTGACATATTTCTTCTCTCATCCAACTCTTCTGCGGGCTCCCCTACTTCTCACTGTAGTTTGCAACAAATCCATCCTCCTTAAACCGTGTACACCATTTGCCTTTCACCCCTCCATTCCCTCTCCTGTCGCTCCCTTTAAATTCCCCCCTCCTTCCTTTTACTACCACTTTCCCTCTTTGTCACAAAAAAACCCTTTTATTCACTCGCTTTTCGTCTCTTTCTACCCTCCTCTCCTCCTATTCTTTTCCCTTACCCTGTCTTTTCTCCCCCTTTTGTCTTTCGAATCCCACTCTCTCTCCCTCCCCTCACCCCCTCTCATTCCCCAACCCATTTCAGAGCTCAGTTCCGGAAGTGCCTCTTGGCAGCCGTGAGCTGCTGGGTAATTGCGCGTTTTGTAGCATTCCCAAAATGCATCTTTGACAGCTTGTCCAATGCTTCAATCTCTCCCCCAAACCTAGTGGGGCAAGTGCTTCGCTGCGCGCCGCAGCGGCGCTCCAGCGCGCCGGTAATGTTTCCAACCCACTGATATATCATAAGCGCCATGTGCTGTTTTGTGGCTGAATTTTTTTTTAAAAAGGGGAGCGGATATTAAACATCATACGGTATGTTAATGTCAAGTACGCCTGGATAAACATTGAAGACTTTTCTCTGACTCCAGCGTGTGGGCTACGAGATAATTAACCTTTTCCAACCATCCCTGTATTTTTTCTGGATGTCCACTTCTACAATGTTAACGGCGGTGCACTGTTCCGTTTGTTGATTCGACTCTGCTGAGATAACACAGCCCCCTCCCCTGCCCGCCGTGTCGCATTTCTCCTCCCCCTTCCCCTTCTCTCTCTTCTCTGACATGCAGTGTGGGGCCCTAACTGAAGTAGTGTAAACCCCGGCGCACAATAGCCAACACCCTCACTCACCCTCAACCCCTCCCCCTCACTCACCCTCAACCCCTCACCCTCACTCACCCTCAACCCCTCACCCTCACCCTCACTCACCCTCACCCTCACTCACCCTCAACCCCTCACCCTCAATCCCTCACCCTCACTCACCCTCACTCACCCTCACCCTCACTCACCCTCAACCCTTCACCCTCACTCACCCTCACTCACCCACCCTCACTCACCCTCACCCACCCTCACCCACCCTCACTCACTCACCCTCACTCACCCTCACTCACCCTCACTCACCCTCACTCACCCTCACTCACCCTCACTCACCCTCACTCACCCTCACCCTCACTCACCCTCAACCCCTCACCCTCACTCACCCTCAACCCCTCACCCTCAACCCCTCACTCACCCTCACTCACCCTCAACCCCTCAGCCTCACCCTCACTCTCACTCACCCTCACTCACCCTCAACCCCTCAGCCTCACCCTCACTCACCCTCACTCACCCTCAACCCCTCACCCTCACTCACCCTCACTCACCCTCAACCCCTCACCCTCCCTCACCCTCACCCACCCTCAACCCCTCACCCTCACCCTCACTCACCCTCAACCCCTCACCCTCACTCACCCTCAACACCTCACCCTCACTCACCCTCACTCACCCTCAACACCTCACCCTCACTCACCCTCAACCCCTCACCCTCACCCTCACTCACCCTCAACACCTCACCCTCACTCACCCTCAACCCCTCACCCTCACCCTCACTCACCCTCAACCCCTCACCCCCTCACCCTCACTCACCCTCAACCCCTCACCCCCTCACCCTCACTCACTCACCCTCACCCACTCACCCTCACCCACTCACCCTCACTCACTCACCCTCACCCTCACTCACTCACCCTCACTCACCCTCACTCACCCTCACTCACCCTCACTCACCCTCACTCACCCTCACTCACCCTCACTCACCCTCACCACAGCATCTTCACTAAATATATTTAATAAACTGTAAGCTATTGGCAATATAAAATAAAATCCATTTTATTTACGTATTAATTATTAATTGTTTTTTAAAGCCATTGATTTTTTTTATATCAATACATATAAGTCACATATAAGTCCCGTTAATACAAAACATGTTGCTTTACAAATGCTAGAGGTGTCACATTTACAAAAATTATAACTATTGGCTTTGTAAAGAAGAAAGCTATTAATTTAGCTATTTAGAAAAAACAACACATAAATAAAAAACAAAAAAATAAATAACACCTATAGCTCAAACTTTCCTACTGCGAGACCTATTGCATTTCCAATGCTTGTTTATGTTGACATCTGTGTAATTTCTGCACTTTTGATGTAGCGCCAATGTAGAGGTTTAATACGAGTACCCATTACATTTCACAGTCACACTCATTGTTTATTGGCACGAGGAAATTAAGTGATTGGACCAGAAAAACAGAATGTTGATCCAACACCAAGACTCAAACCTGAATCCCTATGTCCAAAGTTGCAGCTGTGGCCATAACGCCACATCCAGGGTATAGGGCGGGCGGCAGGAAGAATCCACGTGAAAGCTTGGCTCCTTATGGGCTCGGGGGTCCAACAGGATCTCGAGCTGAGCCAGGCTTCAGACTCGAGCCAGGGTAGAGCGCTCAGTGGATTGCCCATCAATAGCAATGTATATGGTATCTGAAATGTAATCTCACAGTTTTGTATCAGTCATATAATTTTCTATGCTTAGGCTAATTAACAACAACACTTCCATATTTATATCTGTTTGCTGGCTCCTAGTGCTGAGAGTGTTGGAATGGGTAGTTCAAAGTTATAATGGGTAGATTCAGAGGAAGCAAGATCAAAAAACAGATACTGTTAGGGAAGAGTAAGGCAAGCGTGTTGAGAGGTAGGTTTTCAACATACAAATAAAGAGGGCAAAACTTCACATTTTTTTATAGAGAGGAAGCCTGTTCAAGAGCCTGACTTTGGCGACAAAGGCACGTCCCCTGCTTAGCTCATCTGTATTTTGGAACAGACAGCAGAAGTTGGGTTTAGGGGTTTTACAGTTCTCAAAGGCCTTTGGTGCCAGATTTTGTGAGGCAGGCAAAGTGATGTGAACTGAATGCATTCCTTAGTGGTCAATCAGTGCAGAATTTCCCAAGCTGGTGGTACACGGTCCATCATCGGAGGCCATATTTTGCACTTACAGACGCATTTTAAAGTCGCTGAGGTAGATACATGCTACTTTGTTATGATTTTCAAATTCCATGAACAAGGTAACCACCGTCGTGGTCACCTGCACTTTTTAGGCCAAGTTTCAGAATTTAAAAATCTTAATCAAGTGTAGATGATAAAAAAAAAACTGATTTTGCACATGCCGAACTCTGAGCTCTCATACACCCCTGCGGATCCATCACAATGGCCAGTTTCTAACTCTAAAACAGCAAGCGGTTTTATGACTCAAGATAATCCAAGGGCACGTTTGGGTAGTAATATATGCTAATACCACAGATAGTTATAGCACCTGTTAAAATGTACCGTATAGAATAACACTGCGAGTAGTACTTCTGCATGCAGCAATAAAAGTGAACCAGTAATGAGTGCATGTTAAAACTATGCAGTATTCCACTATACACACTTTGGAACGTGTGTTCATAAGCATAATATATTCTTAAATGCAAGCAGTATCTGAATCAGGATGGTACTGATTAGACTGAAACAAACGTTCCAAAATTGTATATATTAGTATTTACATAGGCGAACACAGCTAGAAAGCAAGGGGCGCTGTACATTACATGGGGGTGGGGTGATTTGGGAAATGGTCACACTCACAAGATTGTGTACATCAAGCGGGGATTATACAAATACATCTCGCGTTTTTGGGCAAAGGCAGATTAAGGGACTTTCCCAGAATCATGCCGATGTTGAAGCAAGCGCCGTGATTTGAACCTGGTTCCAAAGTCGCAGTTCTAGCCACTAAGCTACATCTCCACCCTTGAATGTCGGCGCTAACTCACTGATGGAGACTTCTGCTTACTTACACCTTTCCTTTGATGAAATGTGTTCCACAGAGGTAGGCGTGTGGTAGCGTCACTACATTTATTGGGAGAGGAGATGGCCATTAAATGCTCACTGCCCTTTGACCTTCAATGCCATTAAATTAACTGACAGTATGACCTTTTACCGTGATATGGGCAACTGCACGTTTGAATAATATTTGTTTTAATACACGGGGATGCTTTCTAATAAATTCTAATAGGCCAAGGTCAGAAACAACCTTCCACTGTTAATAGCAAAAACACATTATATATTTTAAAAAAGGTCTGCGGTGCGGGTGATTAATTATTACTGTCAGTGAATGGCTCACAAATGGTGACTGAATTTTCAGTGTGATAAAGTGATGAAATAGATGAAGGGAAGTGATGCATGGTTTCTAGCGATGGATTTCATGTGCATGACAATTGCAAGAATCACTAACTGGCTTTTTATGAAGACTCTCAGTCAGAAAGCGTTCAGGAATACGGTCACGTTACATGGTGATATTTTTTAAAGGAATAGTGGTAAGATTTTATCTCCTTTTAACAAATGTTTGCTGTTACACTGGATGAGGAGTATGCAGTGCTGGGGCATGACGTTTTTGATCTGGACACTATCATCAACAATTAGGCACAGATTTTAAACCTGGAGACGGATTTATACTTCAGTAGTACAAGGTGTGTTGGTCATGCGAATGAATCGAAGAATGCAATATCAGAGAAGGTGGATGACACCCTATTGCTCTGTTTTTGTTTCCAAACGGTCTAGCATTTGGACACCAGGAAAAAACGCAGGATATCTATATAATAAAAAGTAGCAGAGAGCAGTAAGTGACCTTGCTCTGCTGCGCGACAGAGAAAGGGCAGGAATGCGCTGTATTTATCCCAAGACAGCACATTCCTGTCCTTTCCTCAGCGCTGGGGCTCACAATTTGCTCCTAGCCCCAACATAGGCAAGGGTGCCTCTGTTACATGCAGGATTGTTTTTGTGCAAGAACGGACACCTTCCTGCACAAAACCAATTCTCTGAGCATCTATGTGGGGTGCAGAATGCAGTACATATAGCAAGAGGAAGTAACACTTAAAATAAGTATATTTTTCCTCAGTATGCCTCCTCTGGGACGGAATATCTTTTTGGTGCATTCCCAGATCTGCCAGTAATAGTAAATCTAGGAATGCATTCAGGGCCGGATTGGCTACCGGGCAGTTGTGTGTGCTGCCGAGCTAGGGGCTAATTTCACTGTGGTGGGGGCTTATTTCGTTGACGGGGACCTGCGTGCGATTTGAAATAAAAAAAGCAAAACTAATTTCGTTTTGCACACGCAGGTCCCTATCAACGAATTTAGCCCCCAGCACGGCAGCACACACAACTGCCCGGTAGCCAGCCCGGCCCTGAATGCATTGAAATCTATGGGAGATGCGTGAAAGCAACCACGCAGGGTCCATGAAACGCCATCCCAGGTCAGAGTAATGCAACACAGCGATTTGCGCTGCCTTACTCCTGATTTATCAAGCCACTCAGGGTCACATAAAGTGGCCTTGTTTGGCTTGATCAATGGCATTTGGGTTTGCGTTTCACATGTACCAAGTTGCGTGGTGCAAACGTGAAGCAAAGTCTTTCATAAATATGTCTCAAGGTGCTATGCTTCCTTTGCTTACCCATCCTATGTTAGAATCTTAGGGGCAGATTTATGAAGGCCTTGCGCCGCCGGTGCGTCACTTTTTCCAATGTTAAAAATGACGCACCGGCGGCGCAAGGCCTTCATAAAACTGCCCCTTAGAATCTTAGTTAGGGTAACAGTAAGATAGGGACCAGTCCTGATGAATGCCACTGACCTGTACTAGGCTTTCATGAGAGCAGGAAAACTCACTCTGGGTCTGCATTATATAGATGTTTTAGGAATATTATTTTTAATTATGCAGGATAACGTGGACTGGCTCCCGGACAAAACCGAGATAGTCAGCTCCACGATGAAAACTGTCAAATCTAGCCATGCTTACTATCAAACACCATGCTTTTTCACCCCAGACACAATTCTTGTGTTGAGGGTGAGCTGTCATATACCCTGGTGACATCCTTAGTGGTTGCCCCCAAGTGGCCACAGTACCCCTGTGCATTGGCAGGCTTTCTGAGCCTCTTGTTGCCAAGACAGAAGTCTGGCCACCTGCTGGGTAGTGCTACTACTCCCCAGAGGATTGAAACAACGGCCTGAGCAGGAAAGAGGTCAAACCTCCCCCCTCCCAGGTGGCTAGTGAATGATCCATCAGAAGTAGTGAGCCTCCAAGGTCAAGCCGCCTCTGATATGTAGGAACTTATCTCACAGTGAAGAGAAAGGCCCAGCCTGCCCCCATGCACTCGTTTTTGCGAGCAGGTAGGAAATTAGATATCTAGATGTACACCCCCCAAAGGCTAACCACACCTCTAGGGTGGGCTAGTTACAAAAAAAGGGCAAACCCGTAATCACTTGGACCTGGGTACTAGACAGTATCTATTAAGGTGGTCCCAGTGTTTTACTGGCTTTAACATGGAGGGGAAGACATTTTTTTTTTTTTTAAACATGAATCATGAAGCAATATGAAAAGGGAAACAATAAAGTTCGACCAATGTTATTTAATAACATTGGTAATGCATTTTTATGATCAGTTTTAAGAAAAACCTAACAAGGTATCACATTGAAATTTGTGGTGTCCAGGGGGTGGAAGGAGAGGGGGGAAGGGTTGTGAAAGAAGGTTGTTCAGTGACAAGTATTGGAAGAGAAAATGTTGTGATGTGACAAACATATCACATACAGTTTTGGTATATATTGGTGATAACCAGATAGTCCACATCATATACACTTATATGCCATATCACATATGAAATCACAGTTTATCAATCACTGTCGATTCGGTATTGGCAGATGTTGCAAAGTCGACAAAGTGTTCACCTCAGAGGTGGATTAGCCACAGGATCAATAGCCCTTTGACTACTGACCCACACCCCCTTAAACACGCCTTAAATGCAGGATTTAAGGGGCACCCTTGACACCAGAACTCTAGATCTGCTCTGAAGAAGAAGCACAAAGAAAGGAGCTGTGTCAGCACAAGGCAGAACTCCACAAAGAAGAGTCGTGAAGCACTGCAGCTGAGGCAGTCCCCTGCACTCGCTGAACTGCAAATTGTCTTCAGGACCTGAAACCAGATCCAAAAGAATGGTAACCTAAAGAGTTCACCAGGACTCCTTTAAACTATAGAAACTAGTTCCATGAATTCGGCAAGCACTAACCGCCCTCCCATGATCGAAAGAAGGACTGACCACTGGGCTCCGTTGTGGGCCAGCATGCAAGTAACCTGCCAGGTGCCTCGCGGTAAGCGTAAAAGACACACTGATGATGGTCGGAATACAGAGCAACTCGAACATTCACCCCCAGTGAAGAGGTCTGGGTTAAAACCATTGTTCTTTTGCTCACCATGCCACCCCAGTTTGGACTCAGCCATATGCAAATCAGTCTTGACCTGTTTCCCATAGGAACAGTCCAGCCCGAACTGCCAAGCCAGGTCCTACCTGGACCAGAAAAAAGCATCCTGGGACTAGTTTCGGGGCTTCAAACCATATCAGCCAGGCTAGCTTAAATCCAGTGACACAGTGAGCTCTGGACCCATGGCTGAATTGGATATGGCTGGGTCTAAACTGGAATGGCATAGGGAGCAAACAGCGAAAGATTTAGGCTCAGATCTCTGTATTGGGGTGAATGTATGACATTGTTTAGCATTCTGTCCATCAAATGTTCTTTTTGCATTTGTGGTAAGCACAGTCCAGAATCTCAGTGAGTCTCGGCCCTCAACAGCATTCCCGGGACCTCTAGTAGTAGATTGGCCCAGAAGTGACCTTTGACGGGACCAAGGCTTGTTAGTGGTCTGGCAGACTACAGTTGGCTTCACTCTGTGCTCCACTCAGAGGGACCCTTTGCACCGTACCCCCTCCCCATCCAGTGGCGCAGTTGTTGATATCTTGCTTTTCAAAGATGGCTTTGTTGGCACCCCTGGTAAAGCCAGCACCCGCAATCCTGTTCAGCACCAGGGACAGCCAATTCACCTCTGCACCCGGACTCTCTGGGCAAGGTAAAATTGTTCTGACTGTCGAAGCTTGGTCTGTGGACTCGCAAGACCCTAACTCCAATTGGGTTCCATTGAACTCATCTGCAAGTGACTGAGTGTCACCTGTGATTTTCCCCATTGACCGAAATGGCAAAGTTTGACAACCCTGCAAAGTACTGATTGATTGAACACTTTAAACGTGATAACTCTAGTTATACAACCTGTATTGATTTCCTTATGGTGTCTAAATTTATATAAAAATAAGCTCTATTTTTATAAATTGGTTTTTCTGATTTCTTTCCAGTCGTGTCAATTACTTATTGTCCATGTTGGTATTGTAAAATGCTTAACACATGTTCCTCTTTTTTTAAAAATATTTTTATTATGATTTTTTTCCGCAACAATTTTACCCCTCTCATTATTACAGTACACAACTTTACAACACTGAGCATATATACATTATATTGACCAAAATACCTAAATAGAAATAAATAAGATACATATCTTGCAACATCAGTCCTCTACATCCAATTATACAAAAGCGTTAACAAAATTTCAAAACTAATACAGAAAAGTATATACTAGTGTGAGCCTATTACCCGACTCCCATCCTATTTTGTCTAGTCTTCCACTCCGTAATAGGTTGCCATATCTCCTCTCCCAATTCCCTTTTCCTTCTCCCCTTCCTATCATAAATTGCTTTCTCCAAATTATATGCAGCAAGCAAGCCTGCTAACCAAGTTTGAAATGTTGGTGGTGTCTTGTCTAGCCATGCCCTTGCTATATTGATTTGATAAACAGCCGTCATCATAAACAAAAACCCTGTGTAGTCGTTTTCCTGCTCACTCTTCACCCCCAATAGTAATAATTCATCATTTAATATAATCTTAATATTTAGTGATTTCTCCATAAAATCTTCCATAGCTCTTTTCAGGGTATACAGTTGGGGGCATTGTGAAAACATGTGTACTATATCGGCTTCTACTGCATTGCATCTAGGGCAGGTTATGCCTTCCGTCCCACCCCACTGTGCAATTTTTGCTGGCGTATGATAAAGGCTATATATTGTTTTATAGTGCTGTGACTGCAATGTTGCTGAATACAGGACTGAGCTACCTAAATCTAAAGACTTCTGGAGAGGTCTCCACCTTTTCCATCCATTTTTTTGAGAATTTCTCTCTATCGTCTGTTTCATATGCATGCAGTTCCACATGTAGCTGCCGTATCTTACACTGTCTACTCTGTTCTATATAGTCCATTAGCCTGCAATGTTTAAATCCAAGCCGTCCACCCCTTTTGTCTCTCAGATAGCTCCTAACCTGTAGATATTTAAAAAAAGGGCTAGAGGGTATATCAAAAAATTTTTGTAACTCCGCAAATTGTATTATCTCGCCATTAGTATCCATAAAGTCTCCTATTTTCTAAATACCCTTATCATTCCAGATCCTCATTATTCCATCTCTAAATATCCCCCCCGGAAGGGTTTCATTGGCCGTCAATCTGGTATATCTACTAAATCTGCCTATACCTAATTTTTTCCCCACACCTTTCCAGATTGTATATACTGCTTTTAAAGTTTTAAACCTAGTGTTCTTAAAAATTCCATAATCTATTGTATTCAGCAGTCCATCCACCGCTCCTGCCCCCAATACAGTTCTATACACATTTTTATATTCACATCCTCCCCCTAATAATCCTTCAGAGTACTGCAGAGCTGCAGCCCAGTAGTATAATTTAAAATCCGGCGCGCCCCAGCCCCCTTTTTCACGTGTGAGTGTCATATACCTATAGGCTCTTCTGGTTTTCCCCTGCGCCCACACTAACCTATTCAGAATTTTTTCTATTTTAGCAAACCAAAATTGCTCAAAAAGTAAGGGGATGGCCCTAAACAAGTATAGCAGTTTCGGGAGTGTGACCATTTTAATTACATTTATACGTCCCATTAACGTCAGGTGTAGATTGTATATTCGTTCCGTGTTGCTTTTAATCTTACCTAATAGTGGTTCCATGTTTAACTTCACCAACCCCTCTAGGTCTACTGACACCCTTACTCCTAAGTATACTGCCTCCTTAACCACTCTGGGGTCTGAATAGCATATGAATTCATTCATGATGATCTGAGTTTTCCCCTTATTAATTGAGTATCCTGCTAAGACTCCAAAAGCTGTTGCCTCCTGCTCAATTTCCCTTATAGCCCTTTCAGGTTCCGTAGTTACCAGCGCCACATCATCTGCGTATGCAAATACTTTATGTTCTACCTCCTGTAACACAACTGGCGGCATGTTAGTATTGCCTATCAATCTCCTAAGTAATGGGTCCAAATATAAGGCGAAAAGTAAGGGTGATGCCGGACATCCCTGTCTGGTGCCGCGTGTGATCTTTACCATTTTTGTGTAGAGCTTGTTTATTTTCACCCTGACCTTCGGTTGCATATACAAAACCTGTATAGCACTGATATACCCTTTACCTATGTTGAACCACTCCATTACCTTCCACAGGAATTGCCAGGAGACCCTGTCGAAGGCCTTTTCGGCATCCAGAAATATAGCCGCGACAGGGTCCCCTGCTACCTCAGCCGCATCTAATATTGTGATTAGCTGTCTGGTATGCTGAGTGGTCCCTTTCCCAGGGATAAAGCCATGTTGTGTCTTGCTTACCATTTTCTCTATTACTCTGCTCATCCTTTGCGCAAGTGCTTTGGCATACATTTTAGCATCCGCATTTAGGAGGGTGATAGGTCGATATGACCCGGGATCTAATGGGGGTTTGTCTTTTTTAAGTATATTTATTATATTTGCATCATCCCAGGACTGTGGCGCAGATTTTTGCATCTGTGCCTGTCGAAAAGTCTCCAGCATATCAACCCCGAGCCTATCCCAGAATGTTTTATAAAACTCGGCGGGTATTTGGTCTGGCCCCGTAGCCTTGCCCCCTGGTAGGTTATTCACTGCCATTTTCACCTCCTGCAGTGTAAGTGGTAAGTCCAGTTTCTTTCTTTCTTCGCTATCCAGTCTCTCATGTGGTATCCCTGCCAAGAAGTCCCTACACCCTTTTCCTGAGTCCTCTGCCTTCTGATCATACAACTTCTCATAAAAATCCCTGAATACCTCCTGGATATCTTCCATTTTATTTACGACTGCCCCATCAGTGTTTCTAATTTCTTTAATCTCCCCTGCAGCTAAATTTTGCCTGATTCTGATAGCCAGTAGTTGTCCTACCTTCTCGCTGTACTCATAACATTTTTCTTTTTTGGCGAGGTAGTTCCCAGCCGTTTTTTCCATTAGGACTTCTCCTGTCTCTGCTTTCCTAATTTCCATTTCTGGTAATATATTCTCTATCTCTGTTGTATTTGAACTAATAATTGCTCTATTTAGTCGCTCTTCTAGCCTACTCATTTCTTTTACCCACCTATCCATCCTTGATCTCTCCATCTTACCCCTCTTAAGCGTATAACTCAGGGTCTCCCCCCTTATCCCAGCCTTAAATGTATCCCAAACTATCTTTGATGAGGCCGTTCCCCTATTACTTTCCCAGAACTGTTCTATCCACTCATTCATCCTACTGATATAGCTTTCCTCTTTTAACAACCTTCTTTCAAAAGTCCATATGTACGGTTTGCTACTCCCTCTATCTGCCCTTGGCAGGGTTACTATCAAAATATTATGGTCCGAAATCATTCTGGGCATCCGTTCTATCTAAGCCTCCCTTATTTTATCGTTAGACAACAGAATGTAATCCAACCTAGTAATTATTTTATGAGGGGCCGAGTAAAAGGTGCCCCCTGAGCCAAATGGATTATAATAAGACCACAGATCATTTAAAGCGTTATTCTGCATTAAATTATTTAAGGCATGACAAGTTTTCTTTTTCCTTCCTGCATATCTCCCTCCGCTTGGTCCCCCCAGCCCGAACAAACCGTTAATATTAAAATCACGGCAAAAAATGACAGTCTCTGTCCATAGTGCTAACTCCTGATCTAACCATTCAAATATCTCGGGGTTGTCATCATTAGGGCCATATACAGCTACAATTGTTATATTCCCAGCTGTAGTTTCTACTTCGATTATAGCCCATCTCCCCTCCGAGTCTTCTTTCTTCCTTCTAAGTTTTGTAACTCCTTTCCTTGCCAGTATAGCTACCCCCTTTGTTCTTGTATCTTGATTTGTGTTAGCCAGTACCTCATAGCCCATCTGTTCCAATCTGTATTTTTCCTTTCCCATTATATGTGTCCCCTGTAAGCAAATTACATCTAGTTTTAATAACCTAAACATCGATGCCGCCTTTTGCCTTTTCCCACCATCATTTAAACCACATATATTCACTGTCGCAATTCTTAATGCCATGTTTTATTTAATTTAGTCCCTTCTGTTGCAAGTTTTATCTCGTTAAAGTTCGCTCTTTTGTGTTGTTTTTCCATTTTTGTCAGAACTTTCCCCCCCCTCTCTCCCCCCGTGTCCCTCCCCAAGCTGCCCCTCCCCCCCCTTATACAGGCAAATAGGTCAATCCTGACCTATGGGCTGGCTGCTAGCATTGTAGCGTCGCTCTCCCTCTCCCTTCCAGATACGCCAAAATCTTTTTCCATTGACCAAGATATATAAACCCTAGGCAGTATCAATATTATTGCTCCTCATTTCCCTTTGCGTTGCTCTGTCAACTCTGCGAGATACTCCCCTGCTTTTATCTCTGAAAAAACATCCTAGTACGACCGCCCATGATAACCTTAAGCTTAGCTGGATACATCAGATATACTTCCGCCCCTTGCTGCTGTAGTGGGGTTATCAATTGTCTTAATCGCCATCTCCTTTCAACCGTAACGTGGCAAAAGTCTGGTCTTGCAAAGAAGGTGGTCCCCTCTGCTTTTCTTTTGGAGTCTGGTCTTGCCTTCTCTATCACCTCCTGTCTTACCAGAAAATTGCCCAAAAATACTAGCATTGCTCTAGGCATATTGTCCTGGGTCCCTCCTTGTCTTTTCTTAATTGTAAGTGGGAATCTGTGGGCTCTTTGGACCTCATCCTCCCATCTCCACCTAGCCTCTGGGAAGGCGCCCTGTAGTAGCCTGATTACGTAGCCCCTGGCATCTTGTCCTTCCACTCCTTCCTCCAGTCCCAAAAGTCTTACGTTATTCCGTCTCTGACGGTTTTCGAAATCTTCGACCTTCCATTGCAAGTCTTCCACTATCTTGGTCTGTTCCTTTTTGAATTTATGCCAATCAGTAACTTCGTCCTCCAGGTTTCCTGTTCTTTCTTCTACTGACACCACTCTCCCCTCCACCCCCTCATATTTTTTATTCATCTTCCTGATAGAGGCTTGTATTTTTTTTGTATCATGCCTAGCTCTGCGGCTCTCTATCCTTGCCTCTCCCTGAATTTGCTTCAACATATCCACTAGTAAATTAAGGGTGGCGTGTTCTTCTCCCCTTCCCCCGTCCTTTTCTTGGCCCCCTTGTGTCTCCTGCAGTCCTTCTTGGAGGAGACCCGTGGTGGCGGAGTAATCCCACATAAGTTTTTTATTTATTTTTGCATTCAAACTGCGTTTTATGACTGACTTTTTCTTCTTCTGTTGTTTTGCACCTAATATTTCCGATTCTGAACTTCCTTCTTCCTCAGATGACAAATCAGTGGACACTATCTCTTCTCCCTCACTTGTTGAGGTAGAGCCTTCATCCACCGTATAAAATTTATCTCCTTCTCGCTCTCTCTGTGAGTCTAGGCTCACCATGCTCCCCCAGTTTGCATTTGCTCTTGCATTATTACCGAGCTCAGCCTCTACTTGTAATAATGCATCCAACATCGAAGCATTGTTTAAACCTTCAGTCTCCCTTAATGTGGGCCTGCCGCTGCCATTACCTTTTTTTCCACGGGGTTTGCTCTCCCCCAAGCATAGAGCTGTGTTCTGGGGTGTTGTATCTGCAGCTCCCGGTGCCACCACTGCTAGGTCTGATTCCTCCAGCGCTCCCTCCAACTCTGTCCTGGGCGTGCGCACCTCCGCGTATTCCTCTGGTTGCTCAGCAACCCTGATGCTTTCTTCCGTGAGGTGAGTCTGCCTTGTATCGCAGCCGGTTGGGAGAACGCCATTACTCACTGACTGTCCCTCGGTTGGCGCTTCCTTCTGCTCGCCGCTCTTCTCCATCCGCGCCTCACTGCCTCTGCCATCAACTCCATCGCGGCCATCGGCGCCATCGGCGCCCAGCGCCTCCGCCTTCCGTGTCTGCATGTTAAGCGCGGGCACGGCCTCCGTCTCACCGCCAGCTCCCGAACCGCCAGATAGAGCCGCAGATACAGCCGCCATAGGACCAGGTCTCCTGACAAATGACTCAGACAAGGTAGACTGCCTCAGCGCTGCTTCTCTTTCCTTGTCTTTGGTTATAGCGCAGCTCTGCTTTTTGTTTTCTATGCGCTCTGCACCGGCCTGTGCTCTTGCCTCCGCTTTTCTCTCCCTTTCTGTTTTACGCTGTTGGGCTTTCTGTGCATTGCTTATTGCGGGAGTTATCTTCTTATTCGGTATCAGGATTTTTGGGATGGCCTCCGGTCCGCTGCCTTCCTTAAACCGTGCCGCCATTCTGGTTTTCTCCCAGTTAGAGACTCCTGCCCAGCGCATCTTCTGTGCCTCGCTCCAGAGCCTTATTACTGCCCAGTATAACAGCCACATAATCGCCTTTATTTTACTGCATACTCCCGGTCATTGAATCAGCTCAACAGCCTAGTCAGGAGAGGAAGTGTAATGCGACTTCTCTCTACAATGGACTAGCGGCCATCTTGCCCCCTGACTTAACACATGTTCCTCTAAGCAAGCCTGTCTGCTCTTTGCCACTCTACCAGGACTGAGAGAAAGATTGTTAGTGTGAATCAGAGTTCCACTTTTGTCAACTGTGTTAATATTACATAGCAAGGCCTCCCAGTCATACCGCATAATATTGCCACTTTGCTACAGGCATAGAGGAGAGTGTCAAGGAGTGAGGTGGAATGGAGGGTGGTGGAATGGATTCAGTCTCTTAAAGTGGAGTGGAGGAGAGTGTCACAGAGTTGAGTGATGTATAGTGTAGTAGCATAGATGAAAGTGTAGTAGAGTGTTGCAGACTGGGATTGATTACCATTTTGTAGAGTGGACTAGAGTGGCGTAGACTGTCCTCAAGAGGAGTGACATAGAGTGGAGTAGCATACAATGGAGTAGAGTGGAGTGGTGTTGAGTAAAGTGGCGCAGAGTGATGTAGAGTGTCGTAAAGGGGAGTGGAATGGCATAGAGTGCCTTAAATTGAAGTAGAGTGTCAGAAAGTAGAGTGCTGTAAAGTGGAGTAGAGTGGAGTGATGTAGAGTGAAGTGGCTTAGAATGCTGTAGAGTGTCATAGAGTGGAAGGGCGTAGCGTGGCATAGAGTGGAGTAGAGTGTCAGTGTCTGAAGTGGCGTAAAGTAGAGTATAGTTTCATGGAGTGACATAGAGTGGAGCGGCATAGAGTGAAGTAGTGTCATAGAGTGGAGTGTGAAGACTGGAATGTGGTAGTGTAGAGTGTCTTAAAGTGACTGGAGTAGAGCGGTGCAAGGTGGTGTGCATGCGTGGACTGGAGTATACTAGAGTGGAGTAAATTGGCATTGGTGTCGTGGAGCGGAGTGTCATTGAGTTTAGTGGGGTAGAGTGTTGCAGAGTGGAGTGTCATAAAGCGGAATGGTGTAGAGAGGAGTAGATTGGAGTATAGTGTCATGGAGCAGCATAGAGAGAAGTGGAGTAGAGTGAAATAAAATGGAGTGTCACAGAGTGGGATAGTGTAGAAATGAGTAGAGTGTTATACATACAGTGGAGTGTCATAGAGTGGAGTGGCTAGAGTGGAGTGGGGTTGAGTGAACACGTGTTGTAGAGTGAAGTGGTGCAGAGGGGAGTGGCATAGAGTGGACTGGTATTGTAGAATGGAATTGGGTGGGTTGCTTAGAGTGGCACAGAGTGTCAGAGAGTAAAGTAGCATAAAGTGGAGCACAATGGAAGGGCGTAGAGTTTTATAGAATGGTGTGGCTTATATTGAAATAGAGTGTCGTAGAGTGGAGTGATTCAGAATTAGGTTAAGTGCCATAGTGTGAAGTTGCATTGAGTGGAGTATGTATGGTGTGGTAGCAATTTTGCAGTGAACACATTTTCTAATAAAATAAACATTGCATTTGCGCAGACATAGGGTTTACCTTTTGTTGTGTACTAGAAAAAATAAAATCCTACAGCCTTTTAGGTCGAGCCTATAGTGGCAGCGCTAATGCGCTGCTCGCTCTGTGAGGCATGCAGTAATGGAGTATGGAGTGGAAGCTGCGACCACTCTCTGCCCATGTTTTTTATTGGCTTGTGTCATTGTCTTTTGTAAATGCTGCCTTCTGACTGATTATGAGGCTTGTTAGGCCCTCCTTATTATGGCCATGTAGTCATTGTATACTCAAATGGCTACCTGCCCTTTTACTTCGAGTGTTGCACGGTATGTGTTATTAGATTGTGAGCACTATTTCCTTAAATAAGGTTGCCCGTGCCTTCTCCGACCTCCCAGAGTCCGTGCCTTCTCAGCCCCGCCCCCTGCCCGCACTCCCATTTACAATGCAATAGGTCTTGAGTAAATGCGAGTCCTATTGCATTGCAAATGCTTTTTAGGGCTCGGGCCTACGTCACACTGCGTAGCAGTGTAGGCGGAGTCCAATTCCTTGTGTGAGGGTGTCCGAAATGCTACCTAACACATTCCCGGCTGCTCGTGATTTTTCATCCTTTTTTTTGCCAGCTGCATGGCGATCGGGCTTTGCATGAGTGTGTTTTTACAAGAGAGCACGCAATAGGCCACAGGCATTAGAGTTGCTCCGCCTAGTGCATATTCCGTGCGGACACGCGCAGCAGAAGGGCATATGTTTTGAATTATCCCGGCTTGACAGCCGAGATAATTTAAATCATATGCTAGCAGTGGTGCGCGCCTGAAATCGTTCACGAGCTTCTAATTGTGCACATTTCCTGTTCTGGGAGGGTGGAAGCGCGTGCATCGCGCGCGATAAGCTGTACTTAAGCTGTGAGTTTTGACAGAATGGTTTTCATAGTGGGTTCTACTTGGAATGGATTGGAAGTTTATACGCGCGCTCTAGTCATGTAATGCGCAGGGGTCTAAAGCAGCGTGCTGAGGTGAAAGAAGGGGTCAGCTAACGTGTGGCAGAAAGTGAACTACAGACGCTATTGTTGTGGGGGCTGCCGTGTGCGAGGATGACATGCAGGGCAGCACGGTGTGCAGTGTGGCGGAGGGTTACCTGCTGTCTCCCGCGGCGGGGAGCGGTGACACCAGCAGAGCCCCATGCCCGTCTGCTCCCGCGGGGGCTGGAAGTCTCGCAGCTGTCAGGACCTTCCGACGAAGCACTTCCTCTCTCCCGTGAGAGCGCTGCGGCCGGTCCAGAGTGCACCTAGCCGGCAGGCGGCATTCTTGACATCGGGTGCTGCGTCTGCCCCGTGGCTCTTGGCTTCTGTGACACAGCTGTGGCTAGAAACCCCCACAGCTCGCACTCTGTTTCTAGGAGGCTGTTCGCAGCCCCAGGGCGGCCAGCGCTGCCCCGACCAGCCAGTCAATCACAGGGCAACCCCCGCCGTCCCTTTAGCCTTTAGCTGTCTCCCTTTACGAGGTTTGGAGATTATTTAGGAGGCGCCGTCCCTCCTTAAGGTGCCGGCTCTCGCTTTAAGGGACACTTCCCCACTTTAGGAGGAACGGTCCCGCATTAGGGTATATTTCCAGACAAAGACTATCTATTGTTCTTCCACAGCCAGTTCTTCATAGTGCATTAAAATCGATCTCTATCTAGCCCGGAACATTGTCAAACCCAAAATGCCCCTCTATTTTTTTTTAATCTTTCGAATATGGGAAAGGTTGGCCCGTCCCAGTTGGCTCACCCGGACCCTGCCTGCACCTCGGCTCCTCCAGAGTCACTCTCCGCTCATCGGAAGTAGAGCACGGGAAGCAGCAGTGTGGGAGCCGGGCATCTCGCCAAGGACCATGAGCCCTGAAACGAGTTATTTTTAGGTCAAAGTGGAAACACGGGAATAGTTAAACAAAAAACGATATATCTCCCGAAGGCATTGCTAGCTCTAACTTCTAAAGAATTAGTCCAAGAGGCTGGGCAGAACGAGCATCTGCACCAATGCATTCTGGTAGTTTTAGTACTTGTCTTCACTTAGTACAGCCAGGGCTCCAGACTCAGGCTCCACATGGGGCATATAGCGCTCGTCTGTTAAGGCTGCAGTGCTTTAAATGGGCCGGTACTGTCCGGTGCTTTTATGTTCAGGGGCAAGTCACTCTTTAATGCTTTATAGTAAAATAATGCTGTGGGCACCATTAAAACCTAGAATTATGTTAAATGAAGCTGCATCTTTTTTTTGTGGGGGGGGCAGGGTGAACTATTTTCACTTCACCTATTGTCTAGCGTTTACTAGCCATGATGAGGCACTTTCCCGACAGGTTGTACACTACGTATTGGAAGCCTTATGTTAGTGATTGAACACGTATGACATTTGTTGGTGGTAATATCGTTTACATTACGAGCCATGCAATTTGAAATAATCCTATGTAATTTAGTACAAGACTTCATATTTTTATGAAGTGTAGGTGCCATATATAAAATGATACACCCTTATTTTACACTGTCGTTCAACTTCATAATATTCGTGCCACTTAATGAGCGTTTCGCTGTTATTTTTGTGGTCATTGTTGTAGATTAATGATGTGGACTGACAAGCGTGAACAAGGAAATAATGTAAAGAATCAGTGAGTGCAGAGAGAGTGCAGAGTGAGTGCAGAGTGGGTGGAGGTGCAGAGTGAGTGCAGGTGCAGAGTGAGTGTGAGTGAGTGCAGAGTGAGTGCAGAGTGAGTGCAGAGTGAGTGCAGGTGCAGAGTGAGTGTGAGTGAGTGCATAGTGAGTGCATAGTGAGTGTCAGAGTGAGAGTGAGTGCAGAGTGAGTGCAGAGTGAAAGTGAGTGCAGAGTGAGTGCAGAGTGAAAGTGAGTGCAGAGTGAGTGCAGAGTGAGTGCAGAGTGATTGCAGAGTGAGAGAGAATGCAGAGAGATTGACAGCAGAGTGAGTGCAGAGTGAGAGTGAGTGCAGAGGGAGAGCGGAATGAATGCAGAGTGAGTGCAGAGTGAGAGTGAGTCCAGAGTGAGCGCAGAGTGAGAGTGACTGCAGTGTGAGTACAGAGTGAGTGCAGAGTGAGTGCAGAGTGAGAGTGAGTGCAGAGTGTGAGTGAGTGCAGAGTGAGAGTGAGTGCAGAGTGAGAGTGAGTGCAGAGTGAGTGCAGAGTGAGTGCAGAGTGAGTGCAGAGTGAGTGCACCAACAGCCATCAGTGCACACATCAATTGTTAACGCATCCACAATAAACTATTGTAGCAATCGCAGTATGGTGCACTTTACTTTTAAACATATTCATCTAAACCGCAGCATGCCACCATTGATACAATTCCAATACAACCCACATATTTCTACTACACACCACATGCATACACTCCATAACAAATGGATAAAAGACATTGCCATTTACAATGCCATTACCTCTAACTCAAATAATTCCGAGACCTATTGCATTTTTAATGCTTGTTTACATTCTTATAGCCAGGAAGATTGTCACATAAATCCGTTTTCTTTGCAGTCAGAGTAATAAAAGTAAACATCAAACTGGCAGACAGAGCCTAACATCTGACCTCTGTCTTTGAATGCTTGGCAAATTTGACAAGATAAAAAAAAAAGTAAATTCCTATTAATTGCTCCTTCACTTTTGAACACCAGCATGTTTATTTTTAGGGTATTTCAGCACCACCTCCACTCCCCGTGCATATGACATGGGTGCAAAATTGATGAAGAGTATTGTTTAAGCTATGCTATTAGAAAAGAGCGCTGACCAAAATAAACACGCTCAAATCCAGAACACAGGAATATGAGATTGATGAAGTGGAGTGGCACAGATAAGTCAGGCAGAAAAATAGGAGGCAGGAAACAGTTTTCAAAGAAATACAGCATGTTTACTGCTTCCTGAACTAGAATACAAAGGTGATAACTGAAAGCCAATCTACGCTTGTGGAGGGCCTCACAAAAATGAAAAAAGTGTTCCCAGAAAGCCAGCACTCATAGAAGAATATAGGGAGGGAGGCAGAGATTTGGTAAACAGTCTATCCTCCACGGGAGGGACAAAACATGCCAGACGGCCTAAGACAAAAAAGCCAGCATAAAGAAAGAAAGCAAATCTGAGTTACAATCCACGAAGCAAATAGTAAACAATGGTCGGAAAGCATTCCCAGGGAAGCTTTCAAGAATATCCCCAAGAAGTCTTTTGCAACCAGATTGATCTGCTGTCTGGTAGGCTTCACCCTAAAAGGGCTATACAGGTGATCTCTTAAACTTGGGTGCTAAGGCTCTTTCAGATTTGTAATGTAATTTCCATTGAAGTGAATGGCAACTCCATGACGAGCTGAGCTCGTCATGAGCGTCCAAGGGGTTGGTGCAAGCGACTGTCCGTTCCTTTAATTGTCAGATAGAATACCCAGGACAAAAATATTGTGTGGACTTGTGTCAAAAATATTGAGGCCCAAGATACTGAAAAGGTAAAGACTAATAGGTAAGTATAGATTTACTATCCTTAACTCCACATCTTCGTACCCTGAAGATATATAAATCGTCAAGGTAAATACATAGTAAAAATTTGCTTTCCCATAGAAAGTTACCTTTACTATATTTTTGTCCTCAATTTTCTTGACACAATATTACGTCCACACGATATTTTTAATTCTGTATTTTGACTAAACACTACTCCTTTGCCTGCTGTGAAGGTAAATTGTGCAACTCCCTGCAGTGCCGGTTGTATACAGCTACTAATGATCTTTTCTTTAGAAAGGCTTCGAAAACGTGGTTGCTTTGATTGTTCCTGGTAATGCTTACGACAGAATGCCCATTTGACTGCGGTTTGGATAGTAAAATGCACCACTGTCAGGGTTTACCTGGCCTCTCAGGTCTCGGGCCCTGGTGCAACTGCACCTGCTGCAGCAATGTTAGCTACGCCCCCTGAATCACGTGCCGTATAAAGCCTTTCAAAACAACAACAAATATTAATTCTATTGAGTATGAATTTTACACCTCGTGCTTTGTAGCAGTACATCTAAGCACTGATTATTCACATAGGCAATAGTAGACATCAAAACCATGAGCATACCAATTGTGACATGAAACGTATGGTTTATGCCTTGCAATTTGCATGTCCAGTGTTCTACATGCAGCAAACTGATGTCATGGTTCTCTAAATATCTGACCTGTGGCTTTTCACAACACAGTTCCGCAGGAGGTTTTTGTTACCGAAAATCGTCTAGTAGTCTTTGTACGGTTCTTGAGGGCTTTGGGGTCTGGGCACCACTTTCGGTTCTAAGATTCTCATTGACAAAAGTAGCCGTATTTTTGTAATTGGTTAATAAAATAAAATAAAAAAAATTAAAGACTGAACCTCTTCTAGATTCACGTGGCGTGCATTCTACCATCTAGTGTTGTGTCTGGAATTAATAATCTATTGCTTTTTAAACTTTACATTGAACACGACAGAATGTTGTCAATTGCAAGCCCACAATGTTGCAATATGTTACCACCATTGCCAATACCTCTCCTCTCCCGGTGATAACTGAATTCAAAAGAAAATTTCCTTTAGGAAAACAAGACCTAAACAACCGAGGCCTGGAATTAGGTTTTTGGGAGATGCAGACAATGCAGAAAAGGCTATTGTGGAGAAAGGTTTTGACTCTGAGATGGAAGAGATCGAGACACCATGTGGAAGCCATGGACCTACGTCCAGAAAAAACAAAGACTCAAGGTAGTCAGTCGCTCAGTAATCTTCTTCCAAGGCGAAAAAAAATTGACATTAAAGGGTCAAAACAGACCCCGCTCGAAGCTGATAAAACATAAACCCTTCCGGTGGATTACTTTTGCATCAAATCACATATGACTTCAAAGCATGAACAGATTCAAAAGCTAGTTATGGCGCCTAGGTCTCTGAAAAAAGGATTTCAACGGTAGCTAAGGCAGAGAGGACCCTGAAGGCTATGGGTCTGGCAAGCGAGTTGAAGGATGTCAAAAGTAGCTCATTGATATCTAGGAATGAAGAAAAAATAAGCAATTCATGTGGCCATGGAACATCAAAAATCCAATGCCAATAATATTAATTAAAAAAGGCCTCACGAGGAAACAGGCCGCAACAAATGGAGGAATGCTGACCTATCCTCAACAGAGGGGAGGGAGAAGACTAACGAGGGCAGTAAACATAAAAATTGCAATCCAGGGGAGACTAGTACATCCCAAGAGTATAACAACTTGACAGGATAGAGACTGATTCTATTTAGGAGGGGGTAGAATTATATCTATGCCGAGAATTTCCATCTGGCATGTAACCCTGGACGGGCAACTTCGCTACGCCCACGGAGTGGGCGTAGTGTTGCCTACTTCGCCCTTTGCAAAGTAGGCGAAGCAGGCAACACTACGCCCACTTCGTGGGCGTAGCGAAGTTGCCCGCCACCCCCCTCCCTCCCGCTCTCCCTAAATGCTTAAATGACATTATAAATGAATTATAAAACCACTTACCTTGTCCACCGCGTCCCCGGGCTCCCTCTCGTCATCGCGCCGCCGGCGCCGCCGTCTTAGATACTAATGCGCATGCGCGGGTGGCCGCGCATGCGCATTAGTATCCAAGAAGCGCGCGTCGGCGGCGCGATGACAAGAGGGAGCCAGGGGGACGCGGCGGACAAGGTAAGTGGTTTTATAATTCATTTATAATGTCATTTAAGCATTTAGGGAGTGTGGGAGGGAGGCGGGAGGGAGGCGGGTGGCGCGTAGTGGGGCTACGCGAAGTGCGTGGGTGGGCGTAGTTTTTTGCCCGCTTCGCGAAGCCCCACTACGCCCAGGGGGTGTAGTGAAAAAGACAAGTATTTTAAAAAATATATATTAAATCAGCAACTGCCAAAGCACTAGCACCTCAGGTAGAGAAAGTACAAACCATAACCAGGAGACCCTACATACGTTTAAGGTTAGAACCAAGCCAACTTAATAGTAATCATGGCAAGGTAAAGCTCAAATAACATCTTATCAGTGCTGCTGCCAGATATAGGTCAACAAACCAAATAACAATGCCAGTACTGATCAACACTTCAAAAAGTATTACATCACAGGGCCAAAGAAGTGAATCAAAGGTACCTGACAATCATATTTTAATTGTAATTCTCAAATTAATTTTTGGAATTCTTTTTTCTTTTTTTCAAAGAGTGGAAAACTTTATCTATTTCAGTCAAAATTAATAATAGAATGTAAAAAACCTATACAAATAATCACACAGAAGACACCATACTCTCATTTCAAGTTCCATTAATACTACAAACATCCCATACACGCACATTTATAACCCATACAATGCTTCAGAAATGCACATCAATCCGCAACTGGCTAAACCACCTTATTTTGTTATTGAAGGAAAACCAGGGGGAAGGGAACACACAGCCAAACAATGGTAGAAATGTTACTACAGTCTGTCTAATGCACAATAAACAATATCGATTATGAAATCACTAAGTGAAAAAGAGCTATTTACAGTGCACAAAAGCCAAAATAACTATTACAACACGTTTGTTTGACACACAAAAACGCTAGGTCGACGGGTTTAGAACCCAATCATTAGAAGGGTTCTCTTCAGGACCAAAATATCTTAATCTATCATATCTGAGCCTCCCGTGCTCTGAGATTTTTAACAAGCGAATGCATGATGCGGTATCCAGGTGATCCACTTTCCTATAAGCAACCAGTTATATCTGCGGAGTCTTTTAATTACTATCCAAACCAATCTGTAGAAATAATACTTATAAAAAGACCCCAGCATTCTCCCAGCTTACCTTGATCTATCTTATCTGAGCCTACTGTGCTCTGAGATTTTTAACGAGCGAATGTATCTGTGGACAAAAAGGAATTTTTTTTAAAAACGTCCTTAACATAAAACCTCTTACTAACGTTTGTCACTGTCAGTGTGAAATTACGATGCCGTGTCCAGGTGATCCACTTTCCTATAAGTAACCCGTTATATCTGCGGAGTCTTTTAATGTTTTCAGACGGCACATGGATAGACATCTGTCTCCTTCAAACTCATAATGGATGTCATTTCTGTTGAAAAAAGAGAGAATCCAATAAGACTCTCCCGACCTTTCCTAAGCAGGACAGAGACCTCTGCATATCATTCCGATGTACGTTTAACTTTAACTTTAACACAGGGAGGTAATCGTCAAGTCTCCACTCAGCATTAGTACTCCTCTGTGTGCCGATAGCAACAAGCAGATCTCGCCATGTCTATAGGAGAGAGAAAACAATGTGTCTGCTAACATTCTGAAAATCGCTCCAAAACAGTCCTGTATTCAAGATGCACTCGCGGTGTCACAATATATTTGGGTGCCTCATGGCGAAGAACGTAACTCATATTAAAAGTTTTTAGGTGTTACTGCATTCAAGAAGTATCTCGAGGATCCCAACACTTATGTGTATCACGGGATCAGTCCTTCTTTCATTTCCAATAGTCGCACCTAATGCGTCCAAGACCGTAACGTGTGTCACTTACTTAAGATTCCTTTCCCGGGGAATTGTGGGAGGAAGTGCTCATAATCATGGGGATTGTAGTCTTGGAAATGCATGAATCCGATCAAGTAACACCTGGAATGGAGCAATCCACCGTGTGCATCAGAAACAAATCATAAAAGAGAATGGAAAAGGGGATTCAGTCCCAGTAACCAAGCGACAACGTCACTGTACATGACATTTTTTCAAAGTTTATACAGTTCAGAAGCTTTGTTCAGCCCATTCACCGCAGTATTGAATTTCATAATAAGCATAGCCTCACATTGAGGTAATCGTAGATCTGTATAGCCACCCCTTGGGTCAACTTCAATTTTGGAAAATTACCGTCCATTTCAGATCTCTTTCCACGTGTCCTTTTGATTTCCAATGGTTGACCAACGGGGCAGTTTCAACACTTTTCTTAATTCTAGATTTATGTTGCATAATTCTCTGGCGTATTTCCTGGCTGGTTTTTCCCACGTAGAGCTTCGGACACGGGCATATAATGCCATATACCACACCTTTAGACTTACAATTGGTGAACGTCTCATGTTTCCAATGTATCCCTTCATGTGAAAATAGTGATCCTTCAATTGTCTGCTCACAGCAAGAGCATGACGAAAATGTTTGATGTCGATTTACAGGTGCCAAACCAACATATTTCCTGAGAGTTGTTTAGAGGGGCTTTAGTAACTCTGCCCGCACCACATGGTTTGCAATGCCTTTATCCTTCTTGAATGCAAAAATAGGAGCCTGCGTGAGTGTTTTATCTAAGTTCTTTACCAGATGCCAATTTTGATGGATGATTTTCTTCAATTGATTTGAGTTAGGACAAAATGTGGAGACACAGACTAGTCTATCCATCTGTGATCCTTCCTTTTTTTTCTAGAAGTGAATCGCGTGGTGTCCACCATGCTCTCTTCATAGCAATTTTTAAGAGTCTCATTGGGTAACCTCGATCAATAAGTCAACTTAGCAAATTGTTTGCATGCAAAAAATACTAATCTTTTTTTTATTTCAAAGTATTTTATTAAGAAATGTTTAACACATACATTTAGCATTGCTTTCACTTCGCGGGGTAACATCACAATCTAGCTTTACATGACAGTATACAGGTAAGTTGTCTACATGATTGGATGTCCCGTTTTAGCTGTCCTACTATGGGGATGATAGAAAGCAGGGGGTGAAAGAAAGAGCAGGAAAAGAAAGAAGCAAAAAATGCACCTGGAGAGCTCTTGCTTGTGGTTCTATCTTAGTTAGCAGGAGTGTGCCCTATGGGTGATTGCTCTTATAATGAAGAGCCTTGTTTCTGTTAACCAGCTTTCTGAAAAGAGTTGTGACCAACTGACCGTCTGGGGGATATACTTTGACATCTAAAAAAAGTAATTTGATATTTTGAAGAATTGAGACTGAATTTAATATCTTCTGTCCTGGTATTAAACCAGTTGCAAAAATCATTCAGTTGTTCTTGTGAGCCAGTCCAAACCAAAAAGATGTTGTCTATGTAACGCATCCAATTAGAGATATACTTTTTAAAAGGATTGTTATTGTAGATAAATCTTTCCTCGTACATAGCCATAAACAAAACGGCTAGCTCCGGAACAAATAGACAACTCATGGCGACTCCCTTTACCTGAAATGTTTCTGCAGTGCAAACTTAGCCAATTGAATGATGAAACTTGTGGGTACCCTGGCTGGTTTAATTCTTGTTTCCAGAACATGCTTAAGTACATCCACACCGTCATCCTGGGGAATCTGGGTATGCAAAGATACTACATCTAAAGTTACCATGATGTTTTTATTCTCCTCAAACTTAATAGATGTCAGCCTGTTGATGAAAGCTGTTGTATCTTACAAGTGAGCCGGAATCTCATTTAGAAAAGGCTTCAGGAAGTAGTCTTTGTATTTGGAAATAGGTTCAATTAAGGAGTCATAGCTAGATACTATGGGTCTCCCTGGTGGACTGGTCACATTTTTATGGACCTAGGAGAGGATATAAAAAACAGGAACCCACGGATGTTTATTATGCAAAAATTCATATTCTTTCTGACCCAAAAACCCTTGCTCTGAGCCTGTTTTTAGAATCTCAAAAAGTTGGCCTTGGATTTCCAATGTTGTATTTTTGGCAACTTTTTAAATAACATTCCACATCACCTAGTTGCCTCATGACTTCTTCTGTGTACCTAAGGGTGTCCCACACCACCACTGAACCACCTTTATCCGCCTGTTTGATAACTATAGAATATTCATTTTTCAAGCAGGAAATGGCTTCTTTTTGGTCCTTCGATATATTGTATTCCTAAAAATCACTTTCTCTGATACATCATCATCATCTTCTGGAGGAGAGACAGATATTAATGAAGGATGCCCCACTATAAATAGAAGAGGCAATAATCCTCAGCAGCAAAATCCACTTAATTTTTTAGGAAAAGGTCAACAGAGACAAAGAGGACGCAATCAATTCAACAATCAACCATGGGAAATGACAACACGGAGACAGTATTACAAGAATTAAGAGATAGTATTACAAGAACTGAGATAAGGGGCGTCCTTCATTCATATCTGTCTGGTAGTATGGGACACACTTAGGTTCACAGTGGAATGTTATAAACAAGTTGCCAAAAATCCAACGTTAGAACTCCAAGGCCAATGGGTCAGAAAAAATATGAATTTGTGCAAAATAAACATCTGAGTGTTCCTGTTTTTTATATCCTCCCCAAGGTACATAAACATGTGACTAGTCCACCAGGGACACCCATAGTATCTGGCTGCGACTCCTTAATTGAACCTATTTCCAAATACATAGACTACTTCCTGAAGCCTTTTCTAAATGAGATTCCGGCTCACTTGCAAGATACAACAGCTTTTATCAACAGGCTGACATCTATTACATTTGAGGAGAATAAAAACATCATGGTAACTTTAGATGTTGTATCTTTGTATACCCAGATTCCCCAGGATGACGGTATGGATGTACTAACGCATTTTCTGGAAACAAGAACTAAACCAGTCAGGGTACCCACAAGTTTCTTCATTCGATTGGCTAAGTTTGCACTGCAGAAAAATTTCAGGTAAAGGGAGTCACCATGAGTTGTCCATTTGCTCTGGGAGCTAGCTGTTTTGTTTATGGCTATGCACGAGGAAAGATTTATCTACAATAACAATCCTTTTCAAGAGTATATCTCCAATTGGATGCGTTACATAGACATGTTTTTGGTTTGGACTGGTTCACAAGAACAACTGAATGATTTTTTTTAACTGGCTTAATACCAGGACAGAAGATAATAAATTCAGTCTCAATTCTTCAAAATATCGAATTACTTTTTTAGATGTCGAAGTATATCCCTTATACAGTAAATTGGTCACAACTCTTTTTAGAAAGCAGACGGACAGAAAAAAGGCTCTTCATTATACGAGCAAACACCCAAGAAGCTTGAAATAAAACTTGCCCTTTGGACAAGAATCCGCCGCAGTTGTTCTTTTAAAGATGAGTTTTTTTTGCAATCAACCATTTGCTAAATCGACTTATTGATCAAGGTTACCCAAAGAGACTCTTGAAAAATGCTATGAAGAGAGGATGGTGGACACTACGCAACTCACTTCTAGAGAAAAAGGAAAGATCACAGATGGATAGACTAGTCTGTGTCCCCACTTATTGTCCTAACTCGCATCAATTTAAGAAAATCTTCCATCAAAATTGGCATCTGGTAAAGAACTTAGATAAAACATTCACAAAGGCTCCTATTTTTGCATTCAAGAAGGATAATAGCATTGCAAACCATGTGGTGCGGGCAGAGTTACCAAAGCCCCTCAAAACAACTCTCAGGGAATATGTTGGGTTGGCACCTGTAAGTCGACATCACAAATTTTCGTCATGCTCTTGCTGTGAGCAGACAATTGAAGGATCACTATTTTTCCATGAAGGGATACATTGGAAACATGAAACGTTCACCAAATTGTAAGTATAAAGGTGTGGTATATGGCATTATCTGCCCGTGTCCCAAGCTCTACGTGGGAAAAACCAGTCAGGAAATCCACCAGAGAATTACGCAACACAAATCTAGAATTAAGAAAAGTGTTGAAACTGTCCCGTTGGTCAACCATTGGAAATCAAAAGGACACGTGGAAAGAGATCTGAAATGGACGGTAATTTTCCAAAATTGAAGTTGACCCAAGGGATGGCGATACAGATCTGCGTTTAACTCAATGTGAGGCTATGCTTTTTATGAAATGTAATACTGCGGTGAATGGGCTGAATGAAGCTTCTGAACTCTATAAACTTTGAAAAAATGTCATGTACGGTGACGTCACATGGTTACTGGGGCTGATGAATCCCATTTTCCATTCTCTTTTATGATTAGTTTCTGATGCACACGCTGGAGCGCTCCATTCCAGGTGTTACTTGATCGGATTTATGCATTTCCAAGACTACAATCCCCATGATTACGAGCACTTCCTCCCATAATTACCCGGGAAAAGAATCTTAAGTAATTGACACACGTTATGGTCTTGGACGCATTGGGTGCGACTATTGGAAACGAAAGGACTGATCCGTCGCGAAAAAACAAACCGCCAGGTATGTGATACACATAAGTGTTGGGATCCTCGAGATACTTCTTGAATACAGTAACACCTAAAAACATTTAATATGAGTTACATTCTTCGCCATGAGGCACCTAAATATATTGTGACACCGCAAGTGTGTCTTGAATACAGGACTGTTTTGGAGCATTTTTCAGAATTTTAGCAGAGGCATTGTTTTCTCTCTCTATAGACATGGCGAGATCTGCTTTTTGCTATCAGCACACAGAGGAGTGCTAATGCTGACTGGAGACTTGACGATTACCTCCCTGTGATAAAGTTAAAGTTAAAGGTACGTCGGAATGATATGCAGAGGTCTCTTTCCTGCTTAGGAAAGGTCGGGAGAGTCTTATTGGATTCTCTCTGTTTTCAACAAAAATGACATCCATTACGAGTGTGAAGGAGTCAGGCGTATATCGTTGTGCTGTCTGAAAACATTAAAAGACTCCGCAGATATAACGGGTTGCTTATAGGAAAGTGGATCACCTGGACCCCGCATCGTAAGTTTACGCTGACAATGACAAACGTCTGTAAGAGGTTTTATGTTAAGGACGTTTTTTTCAAAATTTCCTTTTTGTCCACAAATACATTTGCTCGTTAAAAATCTCAGAGCACAGTAGGCTCAGATATGATAGATTAAGGTAGGCAGAGAGAAGGCTGGGGTCTTTTTATAAGTATTATTTCTACAGCTTGGTTTGCATTGTAATCAAAGGACTCAGCAGATATAACTGGTTGATTATAGGAAAGTGGATCACCTGGACACCGCAACATACAATCGCTCGTTAAAAATCTCAGAGCACAATAGGCTCAGATATGATAGATTAAGATATTTTTGTACTGAAGAGAACCCTTCTAATGATTGGGTTCTAAACGCGTCGACCTAGCATTTTTGTGTGTCAAACAAACATGTTGTAATAGTTATTTTGGCTTTTGTGCACTGTAAATAGCTCTTTTTCTCTTTGTGATTTCATGATCGATATTGTTTATTGTGCATTAGAAAGACTGTAGTAAAATTTCTACCATTGTTTGCCTGTGTGTTCCCTTCCCCTGGTTTCCCTTAAATAACAAAATAAGGTTGTTTAACCATTTGGGGATTGTTGTGTATTTCTGAAGCATTGTATGGGTTATAAATGTGTGTGTAATGGATGTTTGTAGAATTAATGGAAGTTGAAATGAGAGTATGGTGTCTTCTGTGTGATTATTTGTATAGGTTTTTTGCATTCTATTATTAATTTTGACTAAAATAGATAAAGTGTTCCACTCTCTGAAAAAAAGAAAAAAAGAATTCCAAAAATACATTTGTGAATTGAAATTAAAATATGATTGTCTGGTAGCTTTGATTCACTTCTTTGGCCTTGTGATGTAATAATTTTTGAAGTGTTGATCAGTACTGGCATTGTTATTTTTGTTTGTTGTATATGAGCTCTGCCTTACTGAGTAGAGTCAAGACCCTTTGGTATTTATTGCCGGATATAGGTAGCATAAGTGTAGAAACAGGTAGGTGTAAGCAGCAACGAAGTGGTACAGTGCAAATCCTAATGCTCTGCTTAACGTATTCCCATCAACAATGGAAGGGAGTAGTTCATCAATGTGATGAATAGGTCACTGTTACTTAACTTCTGTTAAATATAGCTTTACAAACAATATGACAAAAGTAAGGGAATGGAGATGACCTAGGTTTATTAAGAGTAAATGCGCTATAGTTGCATATATCAAAGCAATAAATCAAACACATTTTCAGAGAAAAAGGAATTCAAACCCTTTTTAAGAACTAAAGCTATACCACCGCATGAGGTACCACAACCATCATAGAATAAAAAATGTCCCAATTATCATAACTGAAAGCTACAATTCTATTAAGGACACTGAAGCAAAGATTAGTTTGTTCTCTCTTCACTTTTATTAATCAGCATCTATTAACTTTAATTTGATTTCAACAACGTTGTTCCAAAAACTACATTTCCCATGGATCATAGGGAAGAGTCGATCCAATTCACAGCCAGCATCGTCCTTCAAGTTCCCCTGCAGACGCTCCTTCTCCCTCTTTCTTCCTCTGACCACAGTCGGAGGTTCAGGGATTTACTCTTCTTTACAAGAATCCACTTCTGAGAAAAACACAGTAATGTCAGAAATCGGCTATCATAAAAGATATTACTCTGTACGGGAGGAAAAAAGGTGCAAGTCATAAGATATGCATACAATATGATCACACCAGACTAAAGAAACAATAAACTATACTGCAATTCCTGTTCACGTGTGTCACAGGAAACTTTCCAAGCAAAATATGCTCAATTTACCTTCAAGCGGGTGGGTAGCATAAATAATAAGCAGAGACCAGGGATGGCTAAACCTCACCTCCGTGTCCTTAATAGAATTGACATTTTCTGTTATGATAGCTAGGAAATGTTTAATTCTATGTTAGGACCCAAAGATGAGAATTAGGCTGGTTTAAAGCTTCTCCAACACCAGGTTTTGAACTAGTTTGAAGTAAAACTTCTTAAAAGAAGAGTCCGAGGACCAATCAGTTGCATTGAGGTTATCTTTTAATCTTGTGCCCAAAGAAAAGGCATTTGAGGCTATATTGCCCCTCATGGATTGAGCCCCAAACACTGAAACATCAATACCATCCTCTTGCATGGCCCACTTGACCCACCTGACAATAAGAGGGAGAGATACCACTTTATAGGGTTTATTGAGGGCAATCAACAATTGAAACTCCCCTGGAGGGCAGAGATCTTCTGTCAGGGATTAGTAAGCGTTTACAGTCTTGACCACACATATTTTTAGTACATCAGGGAACTTAGGATATGAAACACATTTTGAATTACATTTAGTTCGTCGTGAAACATTGAAAGTCACTTTGTCCGTAGTGAATACTCTACCTGTTATGTCTAATGTTATATCAAATGCTCTCACATTGGGGACTCGTCTACAGGAAACCAAACACAACAAGGTGGCTAATTTTTATTGACATCGATGTATGTGATAAGTATTTATTAGTAGGCCAGGGTTTGAAAAGACGTAGGACTCTCTTAACATCTCACAGAGTGGAGTTTCTGGGACCCGAGGAAGAGACAATCTAACACCTTAGATATGTTTGCAAATCAGAGGATGTTTCCCAACAGGACACCCATCTACCGGAATTTAGCCTGCTGATATGGCATATCTAAAAGTAATAATAGATCTATACACCAGACCATCTAAAGCCAGAGAGGCTAGAAAGTTCAGGATATGGACAACTTCTGCCCCATGGGTTCCAATTATGTTGATGGCACCAACCCAACCATCTTGATCAGTATGAGTGATATTGTTTGGTTGTGCTGCCCGCCCAAGATTTGGAGAGTAATTAGGCAGCTTCTCATTAAATACCTGGGACTTTCAAGCGTTCCTGCCATAAGATGGAGCGAGCCCTCCAGAATCAGATGTTGACGGTTCCCTTGAGGATCTCGAGGAAGATCTGGAAACAGGGGTAGAGGTTTTGGAATATCCTAAAAAAGTTCCATTGGAACTGGAAAACAAACTTTGATATCTCAATATTGGGGTTATGACCACCAACCGGCCTGCTGTCTCCGAATTTGGAATGACAACCTCATTATCATGGCAAAAGGAAGGAATACATAGCCTGCCTCCTTGCTCCAGTCCCGTAGAAAGGGATCCATTGCCACTTCACTGGGATCTGGTTTCCAACTGCAGTATCTCTTTAACTGGTGATCCAGCTGTGAGGCGAAAAGGTCATGAAAAAGGCCTTCACCTTGATTGCATCTCCCAAAACACCCGGGGAGGAAGCTCCCACAGGCTGACATCCTGCCACTGACATGAGTGCCAATCTGTTATCTGATTGGAACTCAATCCCTCACACACACACCCACTCACTTGCCCATACACCTACTCACACAGCTACCCACTCACCAATACACTCACTCACACATCTACTCACTCACCTATACAGCTACACCCAATCCTGTTTTTTCACCCATGCAGCCCCTCACACACCCAGTCAATCACCCATAGAGCCTCTCAATAGAGCCGATCACACATGGATATTCACATATCCATACAAGCACTCACATGTCTACTTGCTCACCCATACAGCAACTCATACAGTAACTTTCCAATACAGCCACTCCCACACCCTTTCAGTTGACGAAGCACCCACTCAAACAGCCGCTCACTCACCTATACAGCCACTTACACACCTAATCACTCACCCAGTCACTCACATAGCCACTCAAACGGCCACTCACACGCCTACTCACCCACCCATACAGCCACTCACACACCCACTTATTCACCCATACAGCTACTCACACAACCATTCACACACCTAGTCACTCACATGCCCACTCATACACAGATACACACAGTCCCTCCCATAATGTATATTAGAAATAGTATCACTCATTTGTAGTGCACAAAGTATACACATGTAACTTTTGTAGTAACTTAGTATATATGTTTAACACTCATAAACCTTTAGAAAGCACTCACAATTGCTGGATTATGTAATCAGTGATGTCATTTGAGAAGTCATCAGTGATGTCATCAGTGATATCACTGACCATGTTATAAGTGATGTAATATTTGAGTTCATAAGCAGTGACTTGCAGGGGTGTAAGTTATAGTTATCTCAGCTAACTATAACTGCTGAATTTGACTAGTTTTGTATGAGTTAAATCTGAGCCTAACAATAACGTCCCTGTAACCTTTAATTTTTTTCAGTGACTAACTAAGGTTTTGTCTTTAGTCTATTTCCTAACTATAACGACCCTGGAAACTAATTCACAAATTTTGCAGACACTTTGAAGTTGGCAACTGGGATCATTAATAAAATAACAGACTATGTGCTCTCCTCAGAATCTGTCTTTGGAAGAATCGAAAAGGAAACAAAGTGTTGCCTACATAAAACAAAAAAAGACTAGCATTGCCAAAGGTAATAGGTTTTAGCTGAAAAAGCTATCGGCTTTACCAATCCTTTTTTTCATTTAAGTACGACACTGTGAATATGTACATATTTGTGGCCGCCAAATATGTATATAATTTCTTCAAATGTAACAAAATGTATTGAAAGATGCATGCTGCAAATGTGTTCACATGGGTGCAGAAAATAACAGCATGAAATCTATCAGTTTCAAGCACCATGGAGTTAGTGGACTGCAAGACCTGACTTGCAATCAAGCAGTGAGCTCTGTAGTTTCAGATGTGACTCTAGTCTTGGAAATTGCATGGCTTCCTGACCTCTAGATGAGGCCTAGAAACCATCAAAAAGATAAACAAGACTTCTTCCCATTTTTGACAGTTATTCTGATACTGCCCTTCTCAAAATTACCCCTTATATCAAATTAATATTCAAGAAGTGTATCTGAAAATGGATCCAAACTGAGTAAATTATAAATGGTCTTTCACTTCTGTGCTTCACAAATCACAAGAGTGAGAACCTTCATAAGCCAAGATAAACATTGTGTTTATTAAGCAATGCAATCCTCAACTTGGCCAACCAGTAAAGGTTAAAACGACCTAAGACTTAATAGGTGACAAGACGGGGGTCTTGATCTTTGGCAGTCAGACATCAGTATGGACCCATTTGTGGTGGCCAGACAGGCTAAGGGCTCTACCCACTCCAACTGACTCCGCTAAGAACCGCAGGGTATTGATCCATACAAATCTATTGTTGGACCTGCAGGGCAACCTGGAAATTTCGACCTATTCTTGGATTATGAAGTCCCTTAGGAAAGTGTTTCCTTATACCTCCTTTCTGGCACTTAATCAATTGACTTTGGCACTCATTATTTCCAGGTTAGACTACTGCAAGGCGCTGTACCTTGATATTGATAAGAATGCTCTGGCCAACCTGCAGTTGTTCCACAACACGGCAGTTAAACTCATCCTTAAGGTTACTAAATTCTTATCAGTCTCAGAGGGGATTGGGAAGCTTCACTGGTTGCCTGTTAACAAATGAATCATCTTTAAGGCTCTGTGCATCATTCACAAGGCTTTCCATATTTTTAGGCCTGGAGGGCTTAAAAATATGTTCTAACAATACACTCCCTCAGACTGCTGTGATCCTCATGCAAACATCTTTTAATTTTTCCTAGATACATTTTTCAATCTTTATTTCGATCTATTTAGATCATAAAAGAAATACAGAGAATATACAATCGATTTAAAATAGTGCCAAATAGGGAAAAGATTGAAAAACGTTACAATATACAGAAATTCAAGATGGGGAGTCAGAGCCTTATCGGTGGTCACATCGAAGCTCTGGAATTCTATTTCTTATTCCATCCCCAATCTTCAAGCTCACATTCCTCTTTGCAAGGCCTTAAAAACTTGAATTCTTACTCTTTAATGGAGTGCTCAGACCTATACCTTTTGCTGCCTCTTTTCTTACCTAAGGCTAACCGCTCCAGCGCCTATGGGCAAATGTTTGCTGGTTATACGTTTATTTTCATTGACTCAGAAGATTAATTCATCAAGATGATTAATGAGTTGTATATGGGTGATAAAGTACCCTTCAAGTGGATGATGCACCTCTTTATGAATGGCTGAGATTTGTAATGTCACTGGTCACTAATGAGTTAAGCACACACTGCTCAATAAAAACCTATTAATGCTCTTCATAGCTCGTATGTCAGGATATTGTGTACGAAAATATTGTCTGACATAAATATCTTGTCCTAAGGATTGTTTACAAAAATATAATTCCTGTGGTTGAAGATTTACTTTTATAAACTCTATTGGCGCAATATTTTTGTGCAAGATGTTTAGGACGAGATATTTTAGGTAGATGATTTTCTGACTACGATATTCTGGTACTATACCTCAGTAGGCATATTTAGACCTAGGATACTTAAACTGCCTCACCTGGCCTGAAATTGTATAGAGGCAACCCATTTTCTCATGAATGCGTGTGCTTGAAAATATCCCTCTTGCTACTGTACTAGGGTTATGCTGGGACAGAAAAATAGGCCCAGGCTTCAAGTTAAAACGTGGCCCACATTAGTGAACCTAATAGCTAAAAATAGCTAAAAAAGTGGCCCACATTCGAAATCAGGGCAGTTATAAACTTATAAAGACACGCTGGACAAGTGTTTCATATGGTATGGGAGCCAGTATGCATTTGTGTTTGTTGTAGGTAATGTTTGTAATGATATCAGAGAAATCGGCAGTAAAACACGGACATCAGACCCTAAAGGAGGCCCACAAACACCCAAAAAAGTTCATATATGACGTGTCAGACCAACCCTTTGGGCACTGCCGGGTTTACCTATAGGCTCTCCGACTCTGTACTGTACAGTGTCTACAACAGTATAGAGAAGTATAGAGAACAGTGTAGAGAAAGAAAGGTAAAGGTGCAAGTGCAGAGCCTTGGATACCCCTACCCCATGGAAGAACGAAGAGAGAATACAACTTGTAAAGAGTCCCTCACTTACCCAGAAATAGAGAAGTAAGGCAGTAGATTAATTAGGAGACATTTTAATGGTTTACATGGGCCCAGAGAGCACCTTAGAAGACTTAGGAAGAAGTAAAATTCCCAGAACACAGCAAATAACTGAACAAGCAAATTAAATATCGTAAGAGGAATGTTTAGATAGGATTAGCCATGAAAGCTCTTATCAGATCAGAAGGAAAGGCAGTGGAGTTGACCTCTGCCTCAGTCACAGGAGAAAAACAATACAGAGCATTTGAGTGGAAGGTAAGAAAAATGAAAGAAGCAGAATCAGACAAAGCGAAGAAAATGAAGCATGTGTTATCGGCAATCTGCACAAAGAGAACAATTTAGAGAAGGTTAATGAGAAGGAGGTAGGAGTAAAGATTAACAAAAGGATCCAAATGTACAGCAGTGTTAGACTGAGGTGAAAAATAGGTAAAATGTCTTTTTTCATTTTAGAAATATATATTGTATGATATGGCAAAATGCACGAGAGATCAATGGTAATAGAGGTTTATGCCAGAGTCGATGAAAAGTGTACGAAGTTAAGACAATTCAGACATCAGCCAAGACTAAGGAGGTTTTGCCGAAGAGTTGCATGCTTAAAGAGGCTGCGAGCACCTTTTGAAAGGGGTGTCTGAGCCAGTGAAGCAGGAGCAGTATCAATGGAAATGTAATACTAGAGAGAAGAAGAAAATGGGATGCTGCGACCACTGCTTCAGAAGCAGCCATACTGAGTTTGCAATACAAGTTTGATTGAGGATTCAAACCGGAACAGGGTGATGAACAAGAGGGTAAAGGAAACAGTATACAAGTATACGTCAGGTATCTAAGCAGCAAGGAGCAACAATCCACAGAAACAAGTAAAAGGTGTGCAAATGAGAAAACTAGGAAACAGCCACGTACACTAAACCCTTTCCTACATGAAAAGTGCAAATCGAAGCTCTATTTTCTAGAAAAACTGTGTATCATGCTATGGGAAAAGTCGTTAGAATGCAAGCTGCAATCACCCACACCACATTTCACTTAGCTCAGAATCAATGTGAGCTTCACTTTCAGCTCCCTGCTGTGTATCCTTAACAGCTTTGAACACTGCTACGTGCTGTACATATTATCTCTCGGTTGTCATGGAAGCATCGCCATCTATACGACATGTTAACCCATTCTGTTTTTCCAACATTTGTATGAAGAGGGCTGCTTGTTAATTTTAGCAGTCTAAACAAAAGCATGGTTTTGTAGTGCCTTTTAAATAAGGCATGTTAGAAATGGGGTTTCTGGTTGGCTAGGGCTTGCGCCTAAGCCAGGCAGAAACCACCACTCTAGTTAGTGTAAGGGAGATACACGCTGAAGATAACTCCTGCTCACCCCGCTGGTAGCTTGGCACGAGCCGTCAGGCTTATCCCAGAGGCAATGTGTCAAGCGTTTGCGCAACACACACACAGCAGCAACACATTAGGAACAACATAAAAGAAACTCCACACAAGGATATATATAAAAATAGCCTTTGTTTTATCCAAAACACATTAGAATAGTAATCACACAATATACACTGTGCCAACTGATACTAGGCAAATATTTACGGGGGATTATATACACATGACAGGGCCAATTGGGCCACTGTCAGAACCATCACAAAGCACAAATAGCAACAGTAGAACACAACCAGTAAATACTGGCAAAATCAGGAACTTAGCATTGTATTCTGCAACATAAAACACAGGATGCATAAATCACATTACGCATGAATCATATTAGGCATAAAACACAGTATGCCCTAATCATGGGGCATGATACCCTAAAATGACCCCAAGGCCAACTGGCCTTCTAGGGGCTAAAATGCCCTATGTCAAAATGTCAGGGCGTAGCTGCAAATGCAGAGAAGCCAAATGTGCACAGCGCTGGGGCAGGGGAGTGTATCTCACTCCTTTACTTCAAGAGCCAAAATGCCCCCTAAAAATAATGGCGCTGCCACTACTGTGCCTCCTGTGTCCCCACTGAGACTCTCTAGAACAAATGTGCCCCCAAACGTTGCAGCTGCTCACTGTCAGGTGGGGCAACTGTGGCAAAATGAGCACCAACACTGTGCCCCGATCGGCACCAACAATGCTATCTGACTTCACAAAGAAATGTCCCAGTTGCAGCTGCCCTCTATCCAGTGGGGTAGCTGTAAGAAACTACCTTGGGCACCACAGTGCCATGAAAATCCCCACTCCGGGACTTCATGAACAGAATTGCCCCAACGATGGAGCAGCCCGCTCTATTGCGGGACCGCTCAGGAAGACAGGCACAACTACTACAGTGCCTTGTGAGCACTGCCAATGCACAGATTTGAGCCCCTCTCACCGGGCTCTCGGGGAACTCTGCTCCTCACCACACGCGGGATCTCAGGTCTCCGGGCAGGTCCTCAGGCACCGACAGTGTGCCTCGGCCAGACCCGCACCGGGGCCTCTCCTGACTTGACATGGGCCAACACCGTGGGACTCAGAAGCATGCAGGGCTCGCTCTCCGGGACACGGGAGCCCCGCTCGGCGTGTGCAGGCTCCGCTCACAACCAGGAGAGGCCGCCTGGCTTCCGGGTCGCGGCGGTGACTTCCTGCGGCTCCGTTTTTTCTTGGCGGGGCAATACGGGGTGGGCACCCGCTTTAACATAATCACAACAGCGGGGTGGGCACCCGCTCCTGGAGGCAGAAAACAGCGGGGTGGGCACCTGCTTGTTAATAAAGTATAAATGCGGGGTGGGCACCCACAGGAGTAAAGGCCAATGCGGGGTAGGCTCCTGCCCGAGCATCAGTGCAGGGGGAATTCCACACGCCAGAATTCCCTCGGGGCATGTCCCAGCCCCATGCTGCCAGGCCACACGCTCCTCTCAGCAGCGGCAGTGCAGGGTGGACTCCCGCTGTGTTTCATAAGCACTCACAGTGCAGGGGAATCTCCCTGTCGCAGCCCAGTGCTGCAAATCAAAAATAGAAGCGCTTTTTCAGCTGGCAATTTAAATATAGCTCTCACGAGGCGCAAGAGGTCCTTTAAAGTCCAAGGGCATAGCTGGGCCCAGAGAGGCCAGCACACAGGGCCCTCCAGCAACGAGGCAGTCCCTTGTGGTGGTTCCTCCTCAAACCCAGCAGCAGCAAGCCCCCCAAGCACAGGAACAACACCCCAAAAGCACACCTTTCATGGGGTCACAGCCCCTATATTTATATTGCATCTTTGGTTTGTCTGCCCTGGCACAGGGCTTGGGGTAACCAACAAAAACTGGTTCAGGAGGGAATTGGAGCAGTTTGTTTACCAGGCTCCTCTTCCCCTTTGTCAGGTGGGGGCTCGTCATCAGACACACCACAGGGGGGCCAAGCCAGTATTGTACAGGCTAGGCACAGACCTATTCAGGGACCAGGGAATTCTCCTCCCACTACTACAAATGCAGATGTCCCGTTCAGCCTACTGCTGACTCACCCTGCCCCTCCCGGAGCCACATACACCTCACCAGCTTCTGTCACTCAAATGCCAAACATGCAATTCACATCAGGCAGGCAGACACATAGCACACAGAAATGCCAACTTCTAAAAGTGCCATTTCTAAAATCGTTATAATAAATCTGCGCACACCATTGCACAGCATTTATTATTACCATCCCAAAGATACCAAACTTGACCACGCTGCTCCTCTCATATCAGGAATTACCACTGAAACACTTATCAGGGGATGCCCAATGGATTCCTATGGGAGGGCAGCCTCACAGTAGTGAGAAACCAAAATGGCTGTTTGTCACTACCAGGACATGTCCTACATTTTACCTACAATGCACTCTGCCCATAGGGCTAGCTAGGGCCTATCTAACGGGTGGGATGTATGACGTTACAACGCATACTTTTACAACGCCTACCTTTACATCGCAGTTTTTACAACGCATGCTGTTACAACGCATAGTGCTAAGGGGTGCTGGATAGTGAATAGTTTAATTTACTATTCCAACTCCTGTCCCCGTGGATAGTAGGGAAGGTGTTGGATAGTAAATTAAATCTATTCCCTATCCTAGAGCGCCCCCCAGCGCAATGCGTTGTAATAACATGCGTTGTAAAAGTTGCATCGTAATGGTAGTGCGTTGTAAGGGATGTTCCCTTAGGGGTGACTGATATGCAATAAAAGGGGGGTCACAGACATGGCACACATTTTACGTGCCAAGTCACAGCGGCAGACACTGCACGCACAGACCCTGCAATGGCAGAGGCCTGAGATAGGTTTGAAAGGCTACTTTGGTGGGTGGCGCAATCAGCGCTGCACATCCACCAGGAAAGTCCTGCTGGCTGGGAGTTTCACAAACCTCTCAAAAGAAAGGGCTTAGTAAGAAGAATATTATTTACAACAAGGGGTGGTGATGGACAGAGTCTCTGAATTAAGCAGAGTACTCTCACCCAGTCAAGAGATCAGGGCTAGATCCAACACCGTTTTTTAGCTCATTGCACCATCCCAGTTTCAGAACCTGGCTGTATGCAAATTAGTCTGTCCCTGGCCCAGTGCATCATGGGAACAGGGCAGACCAGACTACAAAAGCCAATTCTTACACTGGGAAGGAAACAAGCTTCCGGGGACCGGTTTCTGCCATTTCAGGCGTCTTCGGCCCGGCTTGCTTGAATCCTGATGGTGCAATGAGCAAGGGACTCACATCTGAGTATACCCTTCCACGCTTAGGGTGGACAAAATTATTTACAACAAGGGGTGGTGATGGACAGAGTCTCTGAATTAAGCAGAGTACTCTCACCCAGTCAAGAGATCAGGGCTAGATCCAACACCGTTTTTTAGCTCATTGCACCATCCCAGTTTCAGAACCTGGCTGTATGCAAATTAGTCTGTCCCTGGCCCAGTGCATCATGGGAACAGGGCAGACCAGACTACAAAAGCCAATTCTTACACTGGGAAGGAAACAAGCTTCCGGGGACCGGTTTCTGCCATTTCAGGCGTCTTCGGCCCGGCTTGCTTGAATCCTGATGGTGCAATGAGCAAGGGACTCACATCTGAGTATACCCTTCCACGCTTAGGGTGGACAACATTATTTACAACAAGGGGTGGTGATGGACAGAGTCTCTGAATTAAGCAGAGTACTCTCACCCAGTCAAGAGATCAGGGCTAGATCCAACACCGTTTTTTAGCTCATTGCACCATCCCAGTTTCAGAACCTGGCTGTATGCAAATTAGTCTGTCCCTGGCCCAGTGCATCATGGGAACAGGGCAGACCAGACTACAAAAGCCAATTCTTACACTGGGAAGGAAACAAGCTTCCGGGGACCGGTTTCTGCCATTTCAGGCGTCTTCGGCCCGGCTTGCTTGAATCCTGATGGTGCAATGAGCAAGGGACTCACATCTGAGTATACCCTTCCACGCTTAGGGTGGACAAAATTATTTACAACAAGGGGTGGTGATGGACAGAGTCTCTGAATTAAGCAGAGTACTCTCACCCAGTCAAGAGATCAGGGCTTGATCCAACACCGTTTTTTAGCTCATTGCACCATCCCAGTTTCAGAACCTGGCTGTATGCAAATTAGTCTGTCCCTGGCCCAGTGCATCATGGGAACAGGGCAGACCAGACTACAAAAGCCAATTCTTACACTGGGAAGGAAACAAGCTTCCGGGGACCGGTTTCTGCCATTTCAGGCGTCTTCGGCCCGGCTTGCTTGAATCCTGATGGTGCAATGAGCAAGGGACTCACATCTGAGTATACCCTTCCACGCTTAGGGTGGACAAAATTATTTACAACAAGGGGTGGTGATGGACAGAGTCTCTGAATTAAGCAGAGTACTCTCACCCAGTCAAGAGATCAGGGCTAGATCCAACACCGTTTTTTAGCTCATTGCACCATCCCAGTTTCAGAACCTGGCTGTATGCAAATTAGTCTGTCCCTGGCCCAGTGCATCATGGGAACAGGGCAGACCAGACTACAAAAGCCAATTCTTACACTGGGAAGGAAACAAGCTTCCGGGGACCGGTTTCTGCCATTTCAGGCGTCTTCGGCCCGGCTTGCTTGAATCCTGATGGTGCAATGAGCAAGGGACTCACATCTGAGTATACCCTTCCACGCTTAGGGTGGACAAAATTATTTACAACAAGGGGTGGTGATGGACAGAGTCTCTGAATTAAGCAGAGTACTCTCACCCAGTCAAGAGATCAGGGCTAGATCCAACACCGTTTTTTAGCTCATTGCACCATCCCAGTTTCAGAACCTGGCTGTATGCAAATTAGTCTGTCCCTGGCCCAGTGCATCATGGGAACAGGGCAGACCAGACTACAAAAGCCAATTCTTACACTGGGAAGGAAACAAGCTTCCGGGGACCGGTTTCTGGCATTTCAGGCGTCTTCGGCCCGGCTTGCTTGAATTCTGATGGTGCAATGAGCAAGGGACTCACATCTGAGTATACCCTTCCACGCTTAGGGTGGACAAAATTATTTACAACAAGGGGTGGTGATGGACAGAGTCTCTGAATTAAGCAGAGTACTCTCACCCAGTCAAGAGATCAGGGCTAGATCCAACACCGTTTTTTAGCTCATTGCACCATCCCAGTTTCAGAACCTGGCTGTATGCAAATTAGTCTGTCCCTGGCCCAGTGCATCATGGGAACAGGGCAGACCAGACTACAAAAGCCAATTCTTACACTGGGAAGGAAACAAGCTTCCGGGGACCGGTTTCTGCCATTTCAGGCGTCTTCGGCCCGACTTGCTTGAATCCTGATGGTGCAATGAGCAAGGGACTCACATCTGAGTATACCCTTCCACGCTTAGGGTGGACAAAATTATTTACAACAAGGGGTGGTGATGGACAGAGTCTCTGAATTAAGCAGAGTACTCTCACCCAGTCAAGAGATCAGGGCTAGATCCAACACCGTTTTTTAGCTCATTGCACCATCCCAGTTTCAGAACCTGGCTGTATGCAAATTAGTCTGTCCCTGGCCCAGTGCATCATGGGAACAGGGCAGACCAGACTACAAAAGCCAATTCTTACACTGGGAAGGAAACAAGCTTCCGGGGACCGGTTTCTGCCATTTCAGGCGTCTTCGGCCCGGCTTGCTTGAATCCTGATGGTGCAATGAGCAAGGGACTCACATCTGAGTATACCCTTCCACGCTTAGGGTGGACAAAATTATTTACAACAAGGGGTGGTGATGGACAGAGTCTCTGAATTAAGCAGAGTACTCTCACCCAGTCAAGAGATCAGGGCTAGATCCAACACCGTTTTTTAGCTCATTGCACCATCCCAGTTTCAGAACCTGGCTGTATGCAAATTAGTCTGTCCCTGGCCCAGTGCATCATGGGAACAGGGCAGACCAGACTACAAAAGCCAATTCTTACACTGGGAAGGAAACAAGCTTCCGGGGACCGGTTTCTGCCATTTCAGGCGTCTTCGGCCCGGCTTGCTTGAATCCTGATGGTGCAATGAGCAAGGGACTCACATCTGAGTATACCCTTCCACGCTTAGGGTGGACAAAATTATTTACAACAAGGGGTGGTGATGGACAGAGTCTCTGAATTAAGCAGAGTACTCTCACCCAGTCAAGAGATCAGGGCTAGATCCAACACCGTTTTTTAGCTCATTGCACCATCCCAGTTTCAGAACCTGGCTGTATGCAAATTAGTCTGTCCCTGGCCCAGTGCATCATGGGAACAGGGCAGACCAGACTACAAAAGCCAATTCTTACACTGGGAAGGAAACAAGCTTCCGGGGACCGGTTTCTGCCATTTCAGGCGTCTTCGGCCCGGCTTGCTTGAATCCTGATGGTGCAATGAGCAAGGGACTCACATCTGAGTATACCCTTCCACGCTTAGGGTGGACAAAATTATTTACAACAAGGGGTGGTGATGGACAGAGTCTCTGAATTAAGCAGAGTACTCTCACCCAGTCAAAAGATTGTCTCCTTTCTGGTGAAGAATTGGCTTGGTAGTTTGGTCTGCCCTGTTCCCATGATGCACTGGGCCAGGGACAGACTAATTTGCATATAGCCAGGTTCTGAGCTGGGATGGGGCAGTGAGATAAATAATGGTGATGGATCAAGCCCTGATCTTTGGACTGGGTAAGAGTGGTCTGCTTAATTCAGACACTCTGTTCATCACCACCCCCTTTTCTGAATTAGTAAGAAGAAAGCACTGCTTCGCAGATGCTGATTGGCGTATACATTTTTTCAGTTATCTTCTGCGTGTTGAGAATGCATTCCAAGTCAATGAACATGATGGACTCTCAGACAGCATTTCAGGACTATGATGGTTCCCTTATGTATAGACATCCCTAAATATCTAAAGTGCTCGTGTTGCAAAATGGGTAGGCATTTGTCTGCCTCAGACGCCAAACTGAGCTGGGTTACCTGAAGGTGATTAAATAGGAATGCACTGCCTTCCAAAACGCCACAGCTATTGCTAATATTTTTGAAATCTCATGAGATGATACCAGCTGCCTGTTATGTATTTCAAGCCTTTAAAAAGGCATGCCTATTTTGTGGTCTAGGCCAAAGGCAACTTTAGCTGTCTCTACAGAGCTTTTGTAAATGAATGTTATATCATGACAGTGTATGAAGATGATCTTCAAGTATTCGTTATGCGAGTATCACTGAACATTGTCAAGGCCACTCTGTCACCAACAGCTTCTCAGCTCCAACTGCCAAGAGGTGGAGGAAGACAAGTACATCAACTTTCTAAGATTCTTTGAGACATCAAGGAACATAAGGGACAGAAGGGAAGGAAGATAGTGAAGGAGGAACTAGAAGAAAAGAGTAATGAGAACATAAAAATACATTGCAACACATGTCCCTCTAGAGCAGAGGTCTTGAAACTTTTGATGCCGAGACCCCCTAAAACCTTTTTAGGCGTAAGGACCCACTTCCGACAAAAGTTTATAGAAACTGGTACTCCTCATCATCAACTTTTGACAACCATAAATGCGCCTGTTAGACCTCATCACATCCATCCATCCATCATTCATCCACCCACACTTTCACACATCAATCCATCTTTCATCCATCCACCCTTTCATCCTTCCATCCATACATCCATCCTTCATCCATCCACCCTTTTATCCTTCCATCCATACATCCATCCTTTACCCATCCACCTTTCCGTCCATCATTCATCCATGCAACCTTTTATCCATCCATACATCCATCCTTCATCCATCCACCCTTTCATCCTTCCATCCATACATACATCCTTCATCCATCCACCCTTTCATCCATACATCCATCTATCCATCCACCCACCCACCCTTTCATCCATCCATCCACCCATCATTCATCCCCCCACCTTTTCACACATCCATCCGTGCATCATTCATCCATGCAACCTTTTATCCATCCATACATCCATCCTTCACCCATCCACCCTTTCATCCTTCCATCCATCCATCCTTCATCCATCCACCCTTTCATACTTCCATCCATCCTTCATCCGTCCACCCTATCATCCTTCCATCCATCCATCCATCCTTCATCCATCCACCCTTTTATCCATCCATTCACCCATCATTCATCCACCCATCTTTTCACACATCCATCCATCCATCCATCATTCATCCATGCAACCTTTTATCCATCCATACATCCATCCTTCATCCATCCACCCTTTCATCCATCCATTAACCCTTTCATCCATCCATCCACTCATCATTAATCCACCCACCTTTTCACACATCCATCCATCCATCCATCCTTCATCCTTACATCCATTCATCCATCCTTCATCCATCCATCCACCCTTTCATCCATCCATTCACCCATCATTCATCCACCCATCTTTTCACACATCTATCCATCCATCATTCATCCATGCAACCTTTTATCCATCCATACATCCATCCTTCATCCATCTACCCTTTCATCTTCCATCCATCCATCCTTCTTCCATCCACCCTTTCATCCATCCATCCATCCATCCAGCCATCCGTCCACTCATCATTCATCTACCCACCTTTTCACACATCCATCCATCCATCCATCCATACTTCATCAGTCCACCCTTTCATCCATCCATCCACCCATCATTCATCCACCCACCTTTTCTGTGCATCTCTCATGGGGGGAGGGGGTCAGTATCTCTGCGTCTTCTTCCTTCTTCTTTCCCGCTCATGGGAGGGCATCATTCATCCATGCAACCGTTTATCCATCCATACATCCATCCTTCATCCATCTACCCTTTCATCCTTCCATCCATCCATCCATCATCCATCCACTCTTTCATCCATCCTTCCACCCTTTCATCCATCCATCCACTCATCATGCATCTACCCACCTTTTCACATATCCATCCATCCATCCTTCATCAGTCCACCCTTTCATCCATCCATCCACCCATCATTCATCCACCCAACTTTTCTGGGCCTCTCTCATGGGGGAAAGGGGTCAGTATCTCTGTGTCTTCTTCCTTCTTCTTTCCCGCTCATGGGAGGGCATTTCTGTGCCTCCCTGCTGGGGGAGGGGGCAGATAGGCTGTAACAACATCTCACCATGAAGAATAGACTCTCAAGGCACATTTCTCCTGCACAGGCGCCAGGTATGAGGGCTCCTGGGACTTGAACCAATGATTTATGGGACACAGGACCCACAGCTCCAGGCGAGCAATGTGTACAGCCTCCCCCAGCCCTCCCCAGCTCGTGTATGTGAGCCGGGCTGAAACAGTTTCAGGGACACACACACAGCCACACCCGAGTACTTCACAACTAATTTTGCACATGGTTAGGCATCCTCTAGGAACATATATCAACTGACATTCAGGAATAGTTTCCATAAAGTATCCTCTGATGCATCACAATTTAGCCATGTTTGAAACTTGCACTAATGTCTAGATGTGTTTAACAGTCTCTGTCTCAGAATCTGACATCTCATTTTGAATTGCAACTGCACAGCCTGTCCACCCTGTCCATCCCAATATTAGACCATTTTCCAGTCTGACTAGGTTTTTGTCCGCTCATCAAACCTTAAAGGATGAGAGAAGCTGCAATACTTACCATGGAGAGATATATGGTTCCTGCCTCCATGTCTTTGATGGAATGGAATTAAGAAACTGGAATGAAGAAAGCTAGGACTGGTATAGTGGGCATATATCATTTCCTAAAATGCCCTTTTCTTGGGATCCTATTCACTGTCACAATTGGAAACACTATTGAGCCATCATGTGTTTCAACTCAACAAAGCCATTCACTTTGGAACAGTACAAAATAGTCGTCAAGTGATGTACAGTCAACTCTTGCAAACAGTCTTTCATGTTGTCGGACAACAATTGAACATGGTTATCAGTGATTATTTCTTGAGGGATACCTTCATCAGGAAATACTTCCTTCTGAGTATCTATTAGCACATTATTGTGCCTTGAGGTACAGTCTTGGAAAGCGCCATCTTTTGGGGTAATCCACTAATACATAACTGCCTTCCACCCAATCCCACTTATAGACCCAACTGTATGAAACACTACTCTATCCCAATCTGGAACAACTACAGAACAAAGAGGCGGGTTGCAAGTCACTTTGGCTAAGTCGTTGATGACACAGGAATAACATTACTTGACTTTCTGTCCCATCCAGTAAACAATTCTAGACACCTAATAATAAAGCCATGATATGTTACTTGCATAAGGAGGAAAAATGTTCACCCTTAATTGTTATCAGGTACAACTTGTATGATGTAACCAAAGTTTCCAATATAAGTTAGGTTCGCCTACTTCATTTAAGGATGGAAAAGATCAGGAGACATCTGCTGCTACAAGAAGAACAAATAAATCAACACTACACAAATGTATGTTTCTGCACTCTCAATATCCTAACAAATGCAAACTTATGGTTTCAGCTAGCTTCACAAATTTCTGTACTGGCTCATACAATTGAGTGGTAGCACAATAGCTTTCATAGAGATATAGATGAAGGGTGGTGATGGTGCAGCTAGCTCTCCCCTCTACAGTTGTGGTGGAATCTTGTACCATAACATTCCAATATTCCGAATGTCATCAGAAGACGGACCAATGAGACAGCGTTGGGAATACAAACCTTTACAGGCACCGGGGGATTCAGGGCTGCTATATGTGTTCTGACAATTGGGTATCCTCACTGGAGTTTGCCATTAAGTGCGCCTGCAGACCAAGTACTTAAAAAAAAGGCACCCAGGTCCCCATGTCCAAAGTCAATAGAGACAGCCTCTAATCACTAGATCAAATGGTCCCCATTTTCGGGCATCCAACCCGGGGCCAAAGTGTCATCATGGCGTAAAGCCCTGATCACACCTTCAAAGAGACTTGAAGACTCCGGCAAAAAAGGAGGCCCCCTTTCAGTACTAAAACTAAGCTGTTCTCAAGTTGTGGGAACCAGGTTTCCCATGCGCTTGGGATAGTGATGATCCCATAACCTCCATAGCACACGCAGAAGAGCCAATAGGTTGCGAAGCACCCTCATGGAGTCAAGTCAATTGGGAGGTTCACCAGATTAGCCAGACATCCCAGAATTGCTAGGCAGTCCCGGTCCAGTCATCATCTCTAGGCAAAAGTTTGGTGAGGGTCTGGGCCTTGGTCCAGGATACCCACACTATTGTAAACTTAACAATGCTTTCTTTTCTTTCCTCTGAAGTCTGGTCACCATGCCATACCCCTCTAAAATAGCAACAGGAGCATGTCTGCTAGTTAGAAGTACCTAGCCACAAGTCAGGAACCACAGATCCAAACACAACTGTGAAGACATGATCCGAGGGAGAGGGGTGCCTGGGAGAGCAGAGACCGCAAATTCTGTAGCAGCTTGAGGCAGGAGTAGAACGCAGAAGGCACTCACCCTCCGTATCAAATGCAAACACAACAATTGATGGACAGAATGCAGAGCAATGTCATACATTCACCCCAGTACAGAGATCTGGGCCTAAATCCATCGTTTATTGCTCACCATGCCATTCCAGTTTGAACACAGCCATATGCAAATCAGTCTTGACCCTGTGCCCAATGGGAACAGTCCAGCCTGAACTGCCAGGCCAGGTCCTCCCTGGACTGGAAACAAGCATCCTAGGACCAGTTTCAGGGTTTCACCCCTCTTCAGTCAGCATAGCTTGATTCCAGTGGCATGGAGAGCACAGGACCTACGTCTGGGCATACCCGTCCCACTCGGGGTGACAAATGCAAAAACAACAATTGATGGCCAGAATACAGAACATTGTCATACATTCACCCCAGTACAGAGATCTGGGCCTAAATCCATAGTTTTTTTTAACACAGCCATATGCAAATCAGTCTTGACCCTGTGCCCAATGGGAACAGTCCAGCCTGAACTGCCAGGCCAGGTCCTCCCTGGACTGGAAACAAGCATCCTAGGACTTGTTTCAGGGTTTTACCCCTCTTCAGCCAGGATAGCTTAATTCCAGTGGCATGGGTGAGTACAGGACCCTCTGTATCAGGCCTAGCAATCAACCAATGCATCTGGCCTCACTTACACCATCCAGAGAAAGCAGTAAATCCTGACCTCGGACACTGCAAGTTGGCATGATCAGAGGTACATGGAGGCACAGAACAACGTTCCGACCCCCTCCACCTCCTGTTAAGTGAGATAGCAGATCTTGTGGGATCTAGAAAAAATTCAAAAACAAAACAAAAGTAGCCCAAGAGAGAGGGCGTGGTAGAGAAATCTGACTACAAGGGAGTGCATGTTCCATGGCACATGCTGCGGCACACATAATATTGGGGAGTATTGCAACCACGAACAACACTTAACAGTAACATGTCCCTACCTTATTCAGTCCTATGCATGTGTAGGTTGAAAGCAACTGACACCCGTGGTGCCCCCATGCACACATCAGCAGAGACAGGGTCTCAGAAAGCTGGTAGTGCCCATAAAGCCCTAGATCAAAACTGATACTATCCATCCCTATGATCAAGACGACACCATAAACATAAGTAACTAATCCAAGAACCCAGGTGAGTACGAAGGCTCCTAAAATAGATTAATTTCCCTGATTTCCCATAAGCCACCTTTAAGCTTTCACCATCAAAAAGATACCTCGATTGGGGCCAACTTCCGGTGCCTCATTCAACATTGCATAAAAGGAGTGGGGAGAACACACCCCTGAGGAAAATACAGGAACCCACAAAGAAATAAATTACCAACAGTGCTCATGCAAGGTTTTTCTGAATTAACAAATGAACCAATGTCTTATTCAACAGGTTTGCAATCAAAATCTCCAAGTGCACCAACGTTCAGATGCCACATCATCACCCCAACATGGATCTAAAGTGTGTGAATCAAACTTACGAACTGAACTGGAAACGTTTTGATTTAACTGTTGAACAAAAAAACACGATAACCAGAGGGCCACAGACATCGCCCCTGGATCCATACCAAAGACCTGCAATGTATTTTTGTAACCTCTGTCTTGTTTGGGTGCTGTTGCACCTATTTGCTCTTAAAGAACTGCCTGTCCAAATGGAGTTTGCTCCGAAACTATCACAGTGTTTGTGTAGGGATCTCTCCCATGTCACCTATAATTGCACCAACCCAAACACTAGTATTCCATATGGACTACACAGCAGCCTTTTTTTGTCCCAATTTGCCATGCTTGCTTCCAACTGAAACCTCCAGCTTCCCCTCTGCCTAAGTAGTCTGCCCTTAGAGGAAACCTTTCGAGAAAACAGCATTGTGGAAAGAGGGTCTTGAGTACCGTGTCATGTACCCAAAAGGCTGTAATCATAGGACCCAATCAAAAATGAACCTATTTCATCCCTTCCTAATTGAACTTGAACATTATTCTCCATCATTCCTTTTCAACCAAATAGTCAAGGGGCCCATAACATAGCCACATTTTTTAAACAGGTACGGCTCAAATCCATCCTATGAACATATAAAACTGAGTCAAGCCACTTTGCTTTTGAGGGGGACATCAAATGGATCCAATACTTACAAATCTGTCTTCTTCCCAACAAAAGTAAGTAGAATACCATTTCATTTTGTTCTCATAACCCAAAGGGTCTCCAACTTCTGGTGACATCCATGAAATAATTCAGGGCTTACCTGGATTTGAGAATGTAAGCAGGTGTTCAAAAACTTAGAAACATCCTCCTACAAATCCTGAATATTTGGGGCAAAGTATGAACATATGGACATCGTCAGCATTTTTTGGGCCAAATTTCTTGCAATATGCCTCTTTAGAACCCTTCAGTGTTGCAAGCCCTTTTGGTGACCAGTAGGCTCTGTGGAGGTAAAAAAGATGGTTCCTTCTGAAATATGGTACTTTAACCACCCTATATAACTGGAAAAATACTTGAGATATTTGATCGAGATTTGAATTCAGCATTATTTCTACCCAAGAAGAGTTAGGTGTTCTCTGACCTTCCTCTGAGATATCCATAACCATCCCTTACCAGGTTATCACCACCTTCTTACATTGCGGGCTGTAGATCAAGTGCTCCTCCAAATTGTTGGTGCCAGCTTTATCTCCTTCCATTGCTCAGGACCAACTTTTTAGTTGGATACATTTTAACTTGGACACCATCTTGTTGGTTACTTGCTGAAACTGCTCCCATGAACAAAGCTTTCCCTCTTGAAGGATCTAGCCCCATTCAATAATGTCTGCTTCCCTTAAATTCACAGCAAGCCTGTCTTCAAAACATTCTCGGGAGTCTGGGGTATCCCATATTGGAGCCTACCTACAATGGTATGACAGGTTTTTTACTCGTCGAATCTGGGCCCACAATCAGGCCACTGCTTGCAACATTTTTAGCCTTACTTTTCCAAAGTACCTCTGGCCCCTGAATTTATACATAAACTTAGACCCACCAACTTCCACTTCATTTAGCAAGGCCCCCCATAGCTTATAACTGCCTGACCCATCCTTTTCAGACAACAAACACTTAACGTTTTTTAAATTGAAAATCCCATGCATATAATTGAAAATCTGGAAGTGCAATGCCCCTTTATCATATTTCCTCAGAAACACTTGTCTTGCAATTCTCGTGCCCTTAGAGGCCCATATAAATGAGTCTATTCTAACATGAAGATTTTGCAGCCATGTGCTCTTGAAACGGAAGGGTATCATATTAAAAAGAAGAAAGTACATTTCTAAAATATTTGCATTTTTATTAAATTAGTCCACCCAAGTATCATTAATTGAAGATGGGACCAACTAAGTAATAACCTTATTGTTTTTTCCATTGTTTTGTGGAAGTTTAGCTCTGCCAGTTTTTGTAAAGAGCAACATACTTTTAGACCCAAATATTTTAGTTCCCTCTGTATCAACCTGTGGCTCTCAGCTATATTCCACACCATACCCTCTGTCTTGGAAGAGTAGGCCTCATGCCCAGCTACCATCCCAAAGTTTATCAGGTGGTCTAGGCTTCCAGATAGGGATTTAAACCTGTCAGCAAGCCCTCACAAACACCCTGAATCTCCTTTTGAGTGGCTTGACAAGTGGCAAACCCCCTTCTAATCTCCTCCAGAAGAGATTTTCATTAACTGTTCTAAAGAGCAGGCCTGAGACTCGGACTCTACAAGGTTTGGAGTGAGTGACATAGGAAGGGAGAGAGAAACTCTGTTTATTTAGACCGTGGTCTTTAAACAATGAGATCGAAATAGAAATGCATCACATCAATATCAAAAACCGTAAAAAAATTATAAAATCAGGCTGTTACTCTCCATGCCGCTTCCTAAATGTTATACAAATTTTAAAAAGGCATTCTATGGGTAGCACAGACATAAAATCGTTAAAAAGAATTTTAAAACACATGCTATACATAATAAAACTGGAAGTTATTACATTTAAAACGAGGTCATTTCCATATGTTTCTCATTACAGTACTATCTGATTTCTTATGGGCTTGCAATCCCTCGTATCTTAGCTTTTATTTATATCTGGGAATGGGATACAAGTAGGTTCCTCAATTTGATTTCTATTGCTGTTCCTGCGCTAAGCGATTCACCCCTTTCAGATAGTTCCCAAGTGCAATTTCCATATCCAGATTTTCCATTCCTATCAGTAAGTTTGTCGCTTGTACACGTTGTCTTATGCCATGTTTTATAAATAAAGGTCGTAAGAACCGTTTTCTCACTTATAGACATGTCAAGCAGTCAAGTAGTATGTGCAACATTTCACACTTGACCCCCAGGCCACATTTACATGTACCATCTGGATATAACATTTCTGCCTTAACTCTCCCCTCCATTAGCCAAGGGATGGTGCCAATTCGGTTTTTCAGTATCTCCCACCTAAGTCCGTAATTTGGCATGGTTTCTAAGTATGGGTACCCCGTCTCGTTTTCCCAAGATTCTATCATATTTACCACTGATTTTTTGTTTCTTAGATATCCTATATCCTGCCTTCTAGAGTACTCCCTTCCTTGTGCTCTGAGTGCACTCTTCGTGAACTCCACATCTAGGGAATTTTGGTTTACTCCTACTTTTAGGTTCCCAATTATTTCCTTTATTTTTCTTTTTGCGTCTAGTGCCCATCTTAGGTTACTGTGGCGGATTTCCTCACTACACCAATGTGAGACCTTTTCCCCTTCCCCCTGGGATTGGCGTTTCCAGAATCTTACCATCGCCATTTTGGCCTGAGTATTCCATCCGATCGTATCTGTTTCCAGTCTAATTGCCTGTATCATTGATGACTTTGGCAGTGACAGTAATGTTTTCAGGGCCTTACCTTCCTCCCGATCCCAGCCTCCCTTTCCGCTTAGAAGGAGCACTTCGCACCATACAGTACTTGGGGCGGTATCATGGCCTCATATGCTTTTAGTATCGGTTTGTGTGACATATCCCCATAGTTTTTATTGAATTTTTTCAGGCCACAAATGGAGGAAGATGCTTTTGCCTTTCGGTGTTCCAAATGTATATCCTATTTTAAAGAGGATTCAAACCAAAGACCAAGATATTTATATTCTTTTACCGTTTCTAATTTTATTTTATCTATGTACCAGCTAAAACTCTTGGTCCCTTTTCCGAAGTGCATGATCTTTGTTTTTTCTATGTTCACTATCAGCAATTTATCCTTACAGTAATCATGGAATGCATTTAATTTTCTTTGTAGCCCGAGCTCTGTTAGGTCAGTAATCACAAGGTCATCTGCATATAGCAAGCATGAGACCTTTCTACTATTCATTCTCGGGCTTGCGCTTCTTTCTACCTCTAGTGCTGCTGGCAGATCAGCTAGAAATATTGAAAACAGGAGCGGAGCTAAAACGCAGCCCTGTCTCAGCCCATTCCCTATTTCAATTTTCTTTGTCAATGCCCCTTGTGTGTCTTTAATGACTTGGGCCCAATTCCCTCTATGTAATTCTTTCAGGATTTCAAGTAAGCACACCGGGATTTCATATTTAACCAGGCATTCCCATAGTTTCCCCCGGTCCACCGAATCAAAGGCTGCCCGGAAGTCGACGAAACAGCAAAACAGGTTCCCCTTTTGTTCTATCGACTTCCGGCCAAGGGCCCACAGGGCATAACAGTGATCCACGGTGGAGAGCCCTTCTTTAAAACCCCCCTGTTCCACCGGGATAATTGAGTTCTCTTCTACCCAGTCCTTTAATTTGCCAAGCACTATTTTGGCAAATATTTTCTCCCCGATGTCTAGTAGATTAATTAATCTATCATTTTTCAGGTTGTTCATCTCCCCTTTCTTATGTATTGGCCTTATTATAGCCCCATTCCAGTTATCAGGGAGTTTCCCAGTGTCTAGAATGACTTCAAACATATTTGCAAAAAATTCCGCCAACCAATCTACATGAGTTTTGATTATTTGAGCCGGGAGGTTATCTGGGCCTGCCGCTCTTGAGAGATTCAGACCCTTTATCGTCTTTTTAACCTCTTGGGCAGAAAAACCGGGTTTTATATCTGCTACCAGACCGCTCCAGTCTGTGTACAGATTTTCTTCCCGGTCTTTCCCTGGGCTATACAGATCCTGTAAATACTCCTCCCATGCTACCTCTTCTACTATGCAGTTCATTTTCCCTGGTTGGCGATCTACTGCTGAGTGGACTAACTTCCAGAAGTGGCGTAAGTTCTTAGTTTCAATTGCCTCGAGTAATTTTTGCCAGCACCCCTCTTTAAATTCCATTTTTGCCCTTCTGATAAGCATGGTATATTCTCTTTTTAGGCCCACTTTGGTGTTTACACTATCTTGGTCTCTCTTTTGCTTATTGCAGCGGGTCATTCTCCTAACTTCCCTTTTTTCCTCCTGGCATTCCCTTGTAAACCAGCCGGTGGGTTTCTCTGTCTTCTGGCTTTTCGCTTTGTTTTTATTTTTGCCTCTATTTATATTTTTTAGTCCTATACTAAGAGTTTGGAACACCTCCTCAATTTTTCCTACATACCATTCGAGGTTTCGACCCCTTGCTGTCTTCAGGTCTAGGTTCTGTTGTAATTTTATTAATCTGGCAACATATTCTTTTTATTAATCTGGCAACATATTCATAGGAAGGGACTTTCACTCCAGGGTGACCAAAGGAATATCATTATGCTCATGTCCTACTTTTCCTGGTCTAACAGACACATTACTGGGTTTTGGTCTAACTAAGCTAGCAGTGTCACCTTCCATCTCTCCTCTCCTGCCTGCACTCCCCAAAGAGTCTGCCAGGCTCTGATACCGATTTGGACCAACAGGAATCTGAGGCACTTCCAATGCCTTCAAACTGTAGTCTTGACACTGCTCTTCCAATGTATCCTTGAGCCCTTTATCCATTACAGTGGTTGTTGCCTCAAACCTTGAGTCTAAGACCTCCACAGAGAGAGCTTGTGGTGTGTCAGGAGAAGGTGGAACCTTACTGGATTCCAGGCTTTTTTCAAATAATTTGAAAAAAGCTCTAGGAGAGGGGGTAATATTTAGAGTTTTAAATTTAGGGGACTGAATTGTCTTACGTGACCTCAGTGATTGAGAATGCCCAAGTACACCTTTCTGCTCTGTGGGGGGCAAAATCATTTCTTTCGGCAACACCGGAGTTTTTTCTTGCCCAACCTCAGTACTTCGCTTTCACTTTTATGGGGCCTACTGCCAACTTCCTTCCTTGAAGGACTTGCTTCTTAGATATATTAGGGTCACCACCAACCTCCCTGCACTCCTCAGTGTGTATCTATTTGGCTTCTGTACCTCCCCCTGTCATTAAGCTGTCCCCTGCCATCTTCCTACCTTGACAGCTTCCAGTTTGGGTCTCCCCTTCTCTCACCTCCTCCAGTCCTCTGTCTATATTTTCAGATATTCCGGACAGGTCCTGTATTTTTACTATCCCTTGTAGTGTACTCCGACCACCTGAAGATGTTCTAAGCAGCGTCTGAGATGTGTAAAGCAGGTTTAGGGAAGCTGCCTCTAACACAGCTGTTTCCCCCCTCCACACAACCCTGGAAGTAAGCCTACAGGTTTTCCTCACTCCCTGGACAGCCATCCTCAAACACTCCACACTGGTCACCCTCACCGCTGGCTGCTCTCTCACTGTGCCGGTTTCTCTCCGAGCCTCTCGGAGCTGGCTATGCACACCACTCTTTGCCCAAGAAGCCACCGGTAAGAAGTATTTTCAAATCTCGATGCTCCACACAATCAAAGCCTCATTCTCATCACTTCACATTAGAAATATATCCCTTTACTCCTGGTGAGCTCGCGGACAGCTCCAGCCCCAAGTCTTCTTCAACAAGTGCACCCCAGACATGGAGTTCCTATGTAGGGCCGTACAGCTCGATGATGCAAAAGGGAAATGAGTCTTATAGGGGAGGGTTGAACAAAAGCATAGACACCCCATGTCAGGAAATCTGGGACACCGAGGTGGGTGGATACAGTTGGCTTGAAGGGAAGGCGCAACTTCTAATTGTATAGAAACTTACACTGTACTCCTTGTGTTTCAGAGGGAAAAGAACGCTTCCCCTGGGCACAAATTAAAACTGCAGCACGATCCTTTACATTCTGGAAATGCAATGGGGAACCTCCATGCTGAATGCAATGTACTGGTAGTGCAGCGATTTTGCCAACACTGAGCTCGTTCATGGATGGCGTGGACTTAGGGGCCTATTAGGATGGCGGGAGGACCTGAGTCTGCCCGCCATCCTCATGGTGTTGGAACAAGCCGCCAAACATGCGGCGGTCCCACACCGCAAATTAGGATGCCACCCTGGCGGTCGCATTCCGCATTTTAACATTGTGACAGGATTCAAGCAAGCCGGGCCGAAGACGGCTGTAATGCCAGAAACCGGTCCCCGGAAGCTTGTTTCCTTTCCAGTAAAGAATTGGCTTGGTAGTTTGGTATGCCCTGTTCCCATGATGCACTGGGCCAGGGTCAGACTAATTTGCATGTAGCCAGGTTCTGAACTGGGATGGTGCAGTGAGGTAAAAAACGGTGATGGATCAAGCCCTGATCTTTTGACTGGGTAGGAGTGTTCTGCTTAATTCAGATACTCTGTCCATCACCACCCCCTTTTGAATCGTTTTGGCCACCACAAGTGTGGAAGGGTATGCTCAGATGTGAGTCCCTTGCTCACTGCACCATCAGGATTCAAGCAAGCCGGGCCGAAGACGGCTGTAATGCCAGAAACCGGTCCCCGGAAGCTTGTTTCCTTTCCAGTAAAGAATTGGCTTGGTAGTTTGGTCTGCCCTGTTCCCATGATGCACTGGGCCAGGGTCAGACTAATTTGCATGTAGCCAGGTTCTGAACTGGGATGGTGCCGTGAGCTAAAAAACGGTGATGGATCAAGCCCTGATCTTTTGACTGGGTAGGAGTGTTCTGCTTAATTCAGATACTCTGTCCATCACCACCCCCTTTTGAATCGTTTAGGCCACCACAAGTGTGGAAGGGTATGCTCAGATGTGAGTCCCTTGCTCACTGCGCCATCAGGATTCAAGCAAGCCGAGCCGAAGACGGCTGTAATGCCAGAAACCGGTCCCCGGAAGCTTGTTTCCTTTCCAGTAAAGAATTGGCTTGGTAGTTTGGTCTGCCCTGTTCCCATGATGCACTGGGCCAGGGTCAGACTAATTTGCATGTAGCCAGGTTCTGAACTGGGATGGTGCAGTGAGCTAAAAAACGGCGATGGATCAAGCCCTGATCTTTTGACTGGGTAGGAGTGTTCTGCTTAATTCAGATACTCTGTCCATCACCACCCCCTTTTGAATCGTTTTGGCCACCACAAGTGTGGAAGGGTATGCTCAGATGTGAGTCCCTTGCTCACTGCACCATCAGGATTCAAGCAAGCCGGGCCGAAGACGGCTGTAATGTCAGAAACCGGTCCCCGGAAGCTTGTTTCCTTTCCAGTAAAGAATTGGCTTGGTAGTTTGGTCTGCCCTGGTCCCATGATGCACTGGGCCAGGGTCAGACTAATTTGCATGTAGCCAGGTTCTGAACTGGGATGGTGCAGTGAGCTAAAAAACGGTGATGGATCAAGCCCTGATCTTTTGACTGGGTAGGAGTGTTCTGCTTAATTCAGATACTCTGTCCATCACCACCCCCTATTGAATCGTTTTGGCCACCACAAGTGTGGAAGGGTATGCTCAGATGTGAGTCCCTTGCTCACTGCACCATCAGGATTCAAGCAAGCCGGGCCGAAGACGGCTGTAATGCCAGAAACCGGTCCCCGGAAGCTTGTTTCCTTTCCAGTAAAGAATTGGCTTGGTAGTTTGGTCTGCCCTGTTCCCATGATGCACTGGGCCAGGGTCAGACTAATTTGCATGTAGCCAGGTTCTGAACTGGGATGGTGCAGTGAGCTAAAAATCGGTGATGGACCAAGCCCTGATCTTTTGACTGGGTAGGAGTGTTCTGCTTAATTCAGATACTCTGTCCATCACCACCCCCTTTTGAATCGTTTTGGCCACCACAAGTGTGGAAGGGTATGCTCAGATGTGAGTCCCTTGCTCACTGCACCATCAGGATTCAAGCAAGCCGGGCCAAAGACGGCTGTAATGCCAGAAACCGGTCCCCGGAAGCTTGTTTCCTTTCCAGTAAAGAATTGGCTTGGTAGTTTGGTCTGCCCTGTTCCCATGATGCACTGGGCCAGGGTCAGACTAATTTGCATGTAGCCAGGTTCTGAACTGGGATGGTGCAGTTAGCTAAAAAACTGTGATGGATGAAGCCCTGATCTTTTGACCGGGTAGGAGTGTTCTGCTTAATTCAGATACTCTGTCCATCACCACCCCCTTTTGAATCGTTTTGGCCACCACAAGTGTTGAAGGGTATGCTCAGATGTGAGTCCCTTGCTCACTGCACCATCAGGATTCAAGCAAGCCGGGACGAAGACGGCTGTAATCCCAGAAACCGGTCCCCGGAAGCTTGTTTCCTTTCCAGTAAAGAATTGGCTTGGTAGTTTGGTCTGCCCTGTTCCCATGATGCACTGGGCCAGGGTCAGACTAATTTGCATGTAGCCAGGTTCTGAACTGGGATGGTGCAGTGAGCTAAAAAACGGTGATGGATCAAGCCCTGATCTTTTGACCGGGTAGGCGTGTTCTGCTTAATTCAGATACTCTGTCCATCACCACCCCCTTTTGAATCGTTTTGGCCACCACAAGTGTGGAAGGGTATGCTCAGATGTGAGTCCCTTGCTCACTGCACCATCAGGATTCAAGCAAGCCGGGCCGAAGACGGCTGTAATGCCAGAAACCGGTCCCCGGAAGCTTGTTTCCTTTCCAGTAAAGAATTGGCTTGGTAGTTTGGTCTGCCCTGTTCCCATGATGCACTGGGCCAGGGTCAGACTAATTTGCATGTAGCCAGGTTCTGAACTGGGATGGTGCAGTGAGCTAAAAAACGGTGATGGATCAAGCCCTGATCTTTTGACTGGGTAGGAGTGCTCTGCTTAATTCAGATACTCTGTCCATCACCACCCCCTTTTGAATCGTTTTGGCCACCACAAGTGTGGAAGGGTATGCTCAGATGTGAGTCCCTTGCTCACTGCACCATCAGGATTCAAGCAAGCCGGGCCGAAGACGGCTGTAATACCAGAAACCGGTCCCCAGAAGCTTGTTTCCTTTCCAGTAGAGAATTGGCTTGGTAGTTTGGTCTGCCCTGTTCCCATGATGCACTGGGGCCAGGGTCAGACTAATTTGAATGTAGCCAGGTTCTGAACTGGGATGGTGCAGTGAGCTAAAAAACGGTGATGGATCAAGCCCTGATCTTTTGACTGGGTAGGAGTGTTCTGCTTAATTCAGATACTCTGTCCATCACCACCCCCTTTTGAATCGTTTTGGCCACCACAAGTGTGGAAGGGTATGCTCAGATGTGAGTCCCTTGCTCACTGCACCATCAGGATTCAAGCAAGCCGGGCCGAAGACGGCTGTAATGCCAGAAACCGGTCCCCGGAAGCTTGTTTCCTTTCCAGTAAAGAATTGGCTTGGTAGTTTGGTCTGCCCTGTTCCCATGATGCACTGGGCCAGGGTCAGACTAATTTGCATGTAGCCAGGTTCTGAACTGGGATGGTGCAGTGAGCTAAAAAACGGTGATGGATCAAGCCCTGATCTTTTGACTGGGTAGGAGTGTTCTGCTTAATTCAGATACTCTGTCCATCACCACCCCCTTTTGAATCGTTTTGGCCACCACAAGTGTGGAAGGGTATGCTCAGATGTGAGTCCCTTGCTCACTGCACCATCAGGATTCAAGCAAGAAGGGCCGAAGACGGCTGTAATGCCAGAAACCGGTCCCCAAAAGCTTGTTTCCTTTCCAGTAAAGAATTGGCTTGGTAGTTTGGTCTGCCCTGTTCCCATGATGCACTGGGCCAGGGTCAGACTAATTTGCATGTAGCCAGGTTCTGAACTGGGATGGTGCAGTGAGCTAAAAAACGGTGATGGATCAAGCCCTGATCTTTTGACTGGGTAGGAGTGCTCTGCTGATACTCTGTCCATCACCACCCCCTTTTGAATCGTTTTGGCCACCACAAGTGTGGAAGGGTATGCTCAGATGTGAGTCCCTTGCTCACTGCACCATCAGGATTCAAGCAAGCCGGGCCGGAGACGGCTGTAATGCCAGAAACCGGTCCCCGGAAGCTTGTTTCCTTTCCAGTAAAGAATTGGCTTGGTAGTTTGGTCTGCCCTGTTCCCATGATGCACTGGGGCCAGGGTCAGACTAATTTGAATGTAGCCAGGTTCTGAACTGGGATGGTGCAGTGAGCTAAAAAACGGTGATGGATCAAGCCCTGATCTTTTGACTGGGTAGGAGTGTTCTGCTTAATTCAGATACTCTGTCCATCACCACCCCCTTTTGAATCGTTTTGGCCACCACAAGTGTGGAAGAGTATGCTCAGATGTGAGTCCCTTGCTCACTGCACCATCAGGATTCAAGCAAGCCGGGCCGAAGACGGCTGTAATGCCAGAAACCGGTCCCCGGAAGCTTGTTTCCTTTCCAGTAAAGAATTGGCTTTTTAGTTTGGTCTGCCCTGTTCCCATGATGCACTGGGCCAGGGTCAGACTAATTTGCATGTAGCCAGGTTCTGAACTGGGATGGTGCAGTGAGCTAAAAAACGGTGATGGATCAAGCCCTGATCTTTTGACTGGGTAGGAGTGTTCTGCTTAATTCAGATACTCTGTCCATCACCACCCCCTTTTGAATCGTTTTGGCCACCACAAGTGTGGAAGGGTATGCTCAGATGTGAGTCCCTTGCTCACTGCACCATCAGGATTCAAGCAAGCCGGGCCGAAGACGGCTGTAATGCCAGAAACCGGTCCCCAAAAGCTTGTTTCCTTTCCAGTAAAGAATTGGCTTGGTAGTTTGGTCTGCCCTATTCCCATGATGCACTGGGCCAGGGTCAGACTAATTTGCATGTAGCCAGGTTCTGAACTGGGATGGTGCAGTTAGCTAAAAACGGTGATGGATGAAGCCCTGATCTTTTGACCGGGTAGGAGTGTTCTGCTTAATTCAGATACTCTGTCCATCACCACCCCCTTTTGAACCGTTTTGGCCACCACAAGTGTGGAAGGGTATGCTCAGATGTGAGTCCCTTGCTCACTGCACCATCAGGATTCAAGCAAGCCGGGCCGAAGATGGCTGTAATGCCAGAAACCGGTCACCGGAAGCTTGTTTCCTTTCCAGTAAAGAATTGGCTTGGTAGTTTGGTCTGCCCTGTTCCCATGATGCACTGGGCCAGGGTCAGACTAATTTGCATGTAGCCAGGTTCTGAACTGGGATGGTGCAGTGAGCTAAAAAACGGTGATGGATCAAGCCCTGATCTTTTGACTGGGTAGGAGTGTTCTGCTTAATTCAGATACTCTGTCCATCACCACCCCCCTTTTGAATCGTTACAGCAGCACCCGCCGCAATGTCAAAATCGCATACCTGGAATTTCCGTGCACCACTTGGCACTACGTGGTGCCTGACACTTGGTGCAGGGAACTGCAATATCCCCCAAGTGTACCCCCCACACTCCCACCACCCCGGGGCCCACAACGGGCCCCCAAAGCCAATCCCCACCAGCTTTTCCATGGCCGCATCGCCGCCATTGGAAATGACTGTCCGCAAGCCACATTGTAATATGGCTGGAGGTACCTGCTAGGCACCGCCACCATGTTACTGGCCCAGCACCGCCCGGCGGGCAATTGTTCTGATTGGCGACCAGCAGAAAAGCATCGGGCGGACTTTGGGTCCGCAGCGATACCCCAGCCATCATAATATGGCGGGAGTATTTCACGTTACGATGCCGGCTCAACGGTGGCGATCATTACGCTATTGTAATGAGCCCCATAGTTCCGTTATAAGCATACACACTCTGACCCTGGTCATTTCTGGAGAAGAACCTTACTGCATCAGGCTCATGAAAACGGAACTGCAAAGTATTTTGGTTGGACTCACTACAAGAATACTCCAGAAGAATTCATACGTTTCTCGGACACACAAGTATTGGCAGGAGGGTCCATACCCTTCTTCACCATGCACACAAACACGAATGCCAAGTGGTTACAGATCACCAGGTGGGAGATGTTTAAAATGATTGTTATAAATAGGGGTCTCAAGTTGGCAATGGTTTGCACCTTTGTCTAATTAGGGACCCTTGTTTCTAGTCAGGGTAAGGGAGTTATACCCTTAGACAACCCCTGCTCACCCCCTTGGTATCTTGGCAAGAGCAGGCAGGCTTATCTTCAAGGCAGAATGTATAGCATGTGTGCACACATACACTAATACAGTGAAAACACGACAAATAGACACCACACCAGTTTAGAAAAATAAGTAATCTTTATCTAAACCAAACAAGACCAAAATGACAAAGATCCACAATACATATACCAAGACATCTTCAAAATTAGGTTATTCACACAAATAAAGCTTGTAGCAACAAATAACTCAACTTGGAGCTATTACAACATTGTGACAGATGAAAATCCAAAGTACGGCGCCGACTACGAGGTGAGCAGCATCAGGCATGGAGTCACACAGACCCCTAAAGAACAGTACAGTGGCAAAATGAAAGCAAAGGCAGTGCACAGCGTTGGGGAGGTGATACTTCGTTGGCACGAGGTGCCGTTGGTTCCTTACAACCATAGGGGAGGTGATGTGTTGGTTCTTTATGACCCCAGGGGAGGTGAGGCCTCGGTTTCCTACTGTAGTCGGGGAGGTGAAGCATTGGTTTGTTACTGTTGCCGGGGAGGTGATGTAGCGGTGGCGGCGAGGCTTCGGTTCCTTACGACGGTGCAGTGTTGATGGATTTAGGAAGTAATCCACATCCAGTATCGGCTCTGTGATGATGAAGCACCGGCGTTGATGAAGTTGGGCTGTGGTGTGAGTCGGTCGGTACATCATGAACATCACTTGCTTTGCCTTGGCTTTAGTGCAGGCAGCGGCCTCATGATGCATCTGTGTAGATATGGTGCAGCATCGGCACGTGTCGGAGCTGCAGTGCAAGTCGAGGCAGTGCGTTGTGCTCTTCCCAAGTGGTACCCACGGCTTCATTGCAGGTCACAGCATTGCTCACTGCTATTGGTGTTGCAATTTTCCACTGTGGCAGCTGAAACAGCAGTTTCAGATGCAGGAAGACAGAGGATGTGAAGTCTTTGTATCCCTGAGACCTCAGAACACAAAGCAAGCTCTACTTCAAGCCCTTGGAGATCTTCTTCAAGCAGAATATACATCACACAGCAAAGATGTTGTCCTCTTCTTGGCAGAGGCAGCCACTGCAGGCCAACCCCAGACAGCACACTGCAAAGGGGCAGTACTTCTCCTTCAGCTTTCCCAAATCTTCTCCTTGGCAGAGGTTCCTCTTGAGTCAAGAAGTATTCTAAAGTTCTGGGCCCCAATATTTACACCACATTTCCCTTTGTTCTCTTGTGGCAGGGAGGCTCTGTGTTCAGTCAAAACTAGTTCTGTCCTCTCTGGTCCAGCTTCTCGGCAGGTGGTGAGACAGTATTGTGTAAGGCAGACCAGGCCCATTCAGGTGCCAGGAAATCTCCTCCCCCTACTCTAAATGCAGCCCAGGTTTATTCAGCCCAGCCCTGACTCAACCAGGAAAGGCAGGACACACCTCAACGCCCCCCAGCGGCTGCCTATAGGGAATGCACATCCCTAGCCCCTGTCACTCTAAAGCCAGACAGTCAATCCACAAACCAGCAGAGCACAGATGATGGCTAAGCAAGAAAATACCTACTTTCTAAAAGTGATATTTTCAAACACACAATATAAAAATCATAGTCACTAAAAGATTAATTTGTATACTCTGAGTTCTGGCATACTAAACTCCATCTTTCTATCTTGTCCCAATGGGAAGGTATACTTATACGATGTGATAAGTAAACTCCCATTCTATCCTATAGGACAGCCTTTCAATAGTGAAAAACAAAATACACTGTATTTAACTATCAGGGCATGTCACACATATCAGTACATCTTCTACCATTCACATACGCTACACCATGGCCACAGGGATACCTTGGGCCTACCTAGGGGTGACTGACATGTAATAAAAGGGAAGGTTAGGGCCTAGCAAGTGGGTGTACTTGCCAGGTTGACATGGCACACGAGACATACGTTCCCTCTAGGGCGTGCGCGCACCTGCCCTGACGTCAACGCGCAGCGCCTCGCGTGGAGCACGCACACAGGACGTCGCGGGAGAGAGTCGCGCCGCCGGCCGCTTTAAGGAAGCGAGCGGCACAAACATCAGGCACTTTTGAATGCGGTGGCGGTGGAGCGGGCGTAAGGAGTGCAGGTAAGGAGGCGGGGGCTGATGGGGCTTGTGGTTCTTGTGGGAGCTCGGGGCATACTGTGGCCTTTTGTTTAAGTATTGCTGTTAATCAGAGCCCCTTCACGGGCTCCGATTAACAGCAATACTTAAACAAAAGGCCACAGTCTGCCCCGCGCTTTACTAACAAAAGCGTAGTCAGTTTCCTAACACAGAGTGTGCTAGAGTATGCGCTGTGTTCAGTGATGGGTGAAATTTTGGGGTGGTGAGGAATGTTTAGGGGTCATGGATTGATGGTGTTTAAGGCTGCTGGGGGTCATTCAAGCTTTAGGGATGGGTGGAGTTTGGGGGTGTTGAGACACTTTAAGGAGTCAGGATGGGTGGGGTTTAGGTGTAGAAAGGGATTTTATGGTTCAGGAATGGGCGGAATTAGGGGTAGTGATGGGCTTTAGGGTTCAGTGATGAGTGAAGTGTATGGATAAAAGGGGCTTCTAGGGTTCAAGGATGGGTATACTTTAGGTGTAGTGAGGGTTTTTATAGGTTTCTAGGATGGGTGGAGTCTAAGGGTAGAAATGACTTTTAGGGTTCATGGATGGGTGTAGTGTAGGTATGGTGACGGTTGTTTAGAGGCATTGATGCAGTGGTGGCTCCTCCATTTGAGCGTGGGGTTGTCGCCCCACTGCTTTCTCACCGTATGAGAAGGCGGAAACATAAAATGGTGAAACTACCATTTTATGATTCTGCTTCTCGCACGGCGAGTAAGGAGAGGTGCCTGGAGTGCTTGGTTGTGGGCGGGCGGGTGGGTGGTCCTCCTCGAGGGTGGGGGGGAGTGGCTTGCCCACTGTTGTGGGTACTGGGGCCGACCAAACCAGTCATGAACACTCTCCCTTTTTCTCTATGTAGGCTGCATGCAGCCTACATAGAGAAAATGGCCCGGCTGGGCGCTCTCCGCTTGTGCCTCACCAATCACAACGCTGCCATTTGATTGGCTTAGGGAAGCAGGAGGAGGGAAGCTGCCTAAAAGGCGGGAGGGGCACAGGAGCTGAGGCTCGGTGCGAGATGCAGTCATGTAGAAAGGTACTCTTTTTTGGTTAGCAATATAGTAAGATTGAAATAAAAGCTATCCATATTCATGTTTAAAACTATCGGCAGATAAGGGGTTTTATTGTAGCGCCACGTTGAGGCTAATGTTTAAAAGATAGTCCGTTTTTCAAAAGCAACTGTTTTTCCATAGTAGGAAGAGGGGCTACCTAGCAGGACAGCTGAAAGTGTTTTGTTTTTAGGTAAATAATACGCCACGTTAAAGGGGTGACTGCTCCTCCGGGCTGTCACAATCTGATGTGCTCTATCTGTGCAGTTTATGCGTTATTGCTCATTCCAGACTCCCACACATTTGCTTTGAAAGAAAACTGCACTCCAAATTAGTCACCCAAGCTTCTTTGTTGTCAATAACAATATTTACTGATATAACGCTTCAGAACGCACTTCTCTCGTTTTGAGCGCTGTAAACTGCAGGTTTATGTGTTTGCATTCATTTATTTAGCTCATGTTTTTCTAATGTTCAGTCAGCTAAGGTATTAGAATAGGAATAACTAGAGACTGAATAAGAAAAGTAGTGATAGACACAATAGAGAGAGAGAGATGAAGTGACACAGCCAGTCTTTAACAACCTTCATTCTGCAGAAGGGTTACTCAGTTGATAGACTATGAAGAGGAGAATATGTGAAGTTCACGTGAATGCATAGGTTTGGAGCAGGTGCATTAGTCTGCTGAGCTGTCATAGGACTAGAAATACCCCGCCACAGTTCTATGCTGTTAAGCACATGGAACTGCCTTGTCTGCTGGTGACCTCTTCTCGGATGCACAGCCCTTTCATAGCACATGGGTAAAGTAAGGATCTGTTTCCATTTTTCAGCAAGGTCCGTTTTTAGGTTTGACTAGCAGCTGTGGCTGCAGAGGTGGGATCAGGGGTTAATGTGGACTCCATAAGGCCCGGGTGACTCTCTGCCTGTTCATAGCGCTTAATGCCTTGACATGGTCTGTCCAATAGTCATTAGATTGGCAATCTCTGTCCTCCTGTGTGTGGCCCAATGACTGCATACCTCTGTCCCACTCCTCACACACTATCTGTCCGTCCACTCACGTAGTCTGTTCATTACTCGTCTATCTCTGTGAACCGAGTCACAGTGCTTGTCTGTCAGCTGCATCCTGTTTGTCCTGACCCCCTCTGCCCCTCACCAACATCCCCTGTATAAAGCATCTGTCTGTCTATCCTGACACCTTGACACACGTTCTGTCCATCACTTACCTGCCTGTTCGGTCAGTCCCTCTATCTACAACCCACAGTCTACGTGCCTGATACACTGTCTATTCCGACAAACACTGTATCTCCATCACCCATCTGTCTCTTCCTGTTCTAATACATGACACGAGATCTTTACATCACTTACCTACCTGCCCGGTCAAAGTGTGGGTCCATCACCCCTGCGCCTGCCTGTGTCCATCACACTGATTCTTTAGTCCCCATTTGTAGGTCTCTGACCTGACACATTACCTGTCCATCGCTTGCAGGCCTCACCCTGATCCCTTCTCTTCATCTCATTTTGTGTTTCCGTTATTTTCATCACCATTTCCGTCTGTTCTTCTCATTATTACAATGTGCTAATGGTGGTGATAATAAAAAGAGCTTCAATTTTTAGTAGCCTTGTGTATTATTGAGATTATGTGGGGTTCCTTTTGTAGTTAGTGGAGGGGGGGAGCAGAAACCAGTGCTTGACTGTTTGCCTTGCCTGGATGCATGTGTGCCTAGCTAGTGTGTAATGCAATAGAGATCACAGGGGTGACCTTAGTAGGACCCGCGGGGTGTGGAGGAGCCAGGCCAGGTTCTGGATGGGGTCATCAGACCTCGGAGTGGTTGACACCTTCCTGCTTTCTCAAATTTGCGCAAAAATACACCATTTGCACACTTTTTTCAAAATGTTCTCGAGGGGGAGAACACCGCCAAATGCCCCGTAGGCGGTTCAGGCTCGCTCGCTATGCACGCGAGCCACAGTGAAGTACGACACTTGTTTTATGCCTCACCACAAATGTAACCAGCCGCCACTGCATGGATGGATGGTGTTTGGGGGTGGTGAGGGGTCAGCGAATTAAGAGCATGCAAAGAAATTATAAAATTAAGACCTGCAACCATTCCCTTAAAACCTTTTAAAACAAACATGCAAAAGACAATTTAAAAAAAAAAGAAATTCTATGAATTGGCTTCTATGAAATGGTAAATGTCATTCATTCTGAAACATTAAATTAAATAGTTAAGTTGAAACGGTTTCTCTGTAATGGTAAACCACAAAATCATTTTTCAATAAAGTTACATACTACTCCTTTCCACTGTGGAAAGACCTGTCCCAGTGGAGACAGAAGCCAACTGGAAGTCTTGAAAAGTTCTATGTTCCTTTTATATTGAGTATTGAGCTGGAGAAGGAACTGAGGAGCGGGGAGCAAAGAAATAAAAGCTAATTACATTTAAAAGCTGAATATGTGTAAGAAATGTGTGGAGATAGATGGTTCGGGCTGTAATATACATGACAGTGTGCATGACTGTAGTCAGCCATTCCTGTGTTAATGGAAGGGATTAAATGATTTAATGTAGTTAAATTGTGTGTGGAGATGTATATCAGGTACATTGTTATTATGTTAATAAGTGTTATTTCTCTATTTCTAAAGATTTGCCTGCCAATCAAACAGAAGACTTCGGTGTCTCCTTCCGACAAAGAAAATGCAAATATTTTGATAGATGCAATATTGTTTTATCGCCCCATTTCTTCTGCTCAACAACAGCCCCGAAAGATAAAACAGCCTTATCAGACCCAATCCACCCAAGTCAAGATCACAGAATACCAGATCATTCGGCACTGTCGCCAGATCCTGTGAATTGTATCAGAGTGAAAAATAAACATCTGTCATCAACGATCACCCTGCCTGAAAGGTGCACCTTCAGATATGTGCAGGCATCCATGACAGCCGGGGATCCCTCAACTTCCGGCTCAGATGCTATGCAGAAAGTCAAACGACTAATTTACATCACAAACTCTAGTTTACTGACTGGAAAGAATACAGTGCAAACGTCCCACATTTTAACAGATTCATCCCATGATGGATATAAAGATCAAACTCTTGCGGTGTTGACACCCCGACTGTGGGAAATAGGCCAAGAGGAAGTGACTGGTGTAAACAAAGAGGTCAAGACAGAGGCTCGCTGTGGAACTAAGAATAGACCGAACTTCGATTACCGGGAGGTCATTGCAAAGCTAAGAGAGCAGCAAATGAACAACTTAAGAACTCAGGTGAGAAGCGGTGGCACCACATCCTTGCCCTTGCGCCCAGGAGGTCCAAAAATTGCTGAACAACTCGGTGGCAGAGGCACTGACACGCACGCAGACAACTGGCCCAAAGAAGTGCGGTCATCGCCCCCCGGTGGCAAGGCCGGTCCAAGTACGGAAGAAAAACCTCAAGTCTTCGGTCCAATGCCGCCTCCGCGCGCTTCCCAGGCAGACAATGGAAAAGAAACGAGAAAGATCCGGCTTCGTAGGCCTCAGTCACATCCTTCTGTCTGGAGCCGGAGAAAGCTCGAGCCGTCGGACGCGACGCAGGGCGAGGAAGGGCAGACAAAGTCAGACAAAACATCGCTTCTTACCTTTGTTGGCAAGAAGTGTGAGCCGCGGGCTCCGGTGAGTCATTTAAAGAGTCATTAAGAATGTGTTACAGATAAACATTGCAATCAATATCAATCCGAGTTAAAACGCTCTCTTCATTATGGCAGTAAATTAAAGCTCCCTACGTGGTCTGTAGTGACGGAGCACATCTCCATTTAACGGATTAATTTGTGAATGCGGGAGGGGGTGTTGTATTTTTTTCCCGATTTTTTAAATGATGGATTACTCAGCTGTTAGGCAGGTGATAAGGCACACGAATTAGCCAATTCTGATTTAGTACCACCTCGCATTTTGCGGGCTCATTTCGAGCCAGTCACCGTCACTGTTTAATGTTGCTACTTTGAAAACAAGGTTGTAACTGCATGTGGTTTGGAAGACGCATTTATTAAATCAAGCTAGGTGAATTATTGCCGAAATAACCAAATGAAAAATAACGATATCGACGACACATTTACTTATCAGACTCCCTCTTATAAATCAAGCGTGTCAAAAATGCTCAATATTTCTTTAAAGTGGATTTTCTTTGGGAATGCCCAACACAACTGACTGCATAATGGTCCTGGACCAATGAGACTATTTGCTGTTGCACACTGGGAAAGAACATCTTTATTGATTTGAGTTTGCAATGATGGCGTTTACAGTAAAGTGAAATTATTCAATGTACAAGAAACTGTCCTTATTACACGTAGAAGTTTTCCAGTAAATTATTTCTGCCTTTTTATCACAACTTTAGTTCCTCTGTGTGGATAGATCAATTTAGGAACGAGACAGCTTCCTAAAATGCAAACATATTTTATGATGTATAATTGTTAGATGACAACTTGGGCTCACCTAACAGTTGTTTTCATTTATCTGTTTTCATTTGATATTATCCCTCATATTTGGCACCCCACATTCGAATTAACTAGAGTGGTAAATTCTACGTGCAAAATCTTGCAGCCTCGGAAACATACCATTTACAGGTTCTCTATTTCAAATTGATCCGTTTCAATTCTATTTTTACAGTTGCTTTCATATCAGTAGTCACTGACTCACATGCTCAAATATGTATGAAAAGTACCACACAGTATCCCAGAAAGAACTGCCCTGGACAGAATCTACATGGTGTCATAACTGGCATCTCTAACCACAAGACCACACAACAGCACCCCCATCAGCAGCAGGTGAACTTAACAGGTAACTACCTCCTGGAACTGCTGACCGTAATTTTGAAATTATGCTGGTGTTGCTGCCTTATACTAAAGTCATTGATCTATGGTGTCCCTCTGGGAAATGTATGCCAATGTGTTGCGCTCTTGATGAGATTTCAAAACGTACTCATGCTGACGTGTTGATGTCACATGCCGTAATGCTACAAACTCCGGCGAGGTGCTTCGATGTGTTCCTGGCTCCCGGTCCAAGGTTCCCTGGGCTGTAGTCTTTACCCAGGTCCAGTGCTTTAAATGGGCCGGTACTCACCGGTATTGAGTACCGGCTCTTCCGAATTTACCTGCCGTCAGTACCGGCACTTCTCTGTAGCCAGGGAGAGTACCGGTACCCTGATCCGCAGAACGGCAGGTTCATGTTAGGCATCTCCTCCAGCACAGGGCAGACGCTGCTCTACTTCCAAGGAGCTTGTAAGTCGCAGAGCCCCTCAGTGGCCTTTTGCAGAGTCACTGCTGGAGAAGCGCCCACCTGAATGTCCCAGACTGCAGGGGGTTGAGAGGGCGCACATCACGCTGTGATTAACATGACAGGGTATAGACAGGCACTGTCGATTAGACGTGCAACGACCATTCGGCTGAAAGGGATTACGGCCCCCTCCATTAGGTGAGTGAAATGGGCTAGGACTGCTAGACAGTCATCCAGTCCTATTTAGTGTATTGCACTGGCCCTACTAAAGCGTGCAGCAACACAATACACTCCTCCACCTTCATCAAAGACGGTTTTCTTTCCATTTTTGTTCAGCAAAGGAGCTGCTTCCCTTTGTGCCCCGCAAACACTAATTGCTGCATTGACAAGATAACAGGGACTGACCAGGGTACTTGGACAATGGGTGTGAATTTAGCCCTGCCCATAGGGCAATGCACAGCAGGGAACATTGGGACACTCCAGGAATGAGATCCCATGACACCTGGTAATGGATTTGGTTGGGAAAGACGAGAGGAACACAGAAGGACGAGGGAGGGAGGGATGTAAAGAAGTGAGGTGACAGGAAGTTAGGATTGACGCTTTTTCAGATAAAAATGGCAGATATTTGCTGAGTTCCGAAGCCATGAATGGACTTAGAAATGGTATTTTACCAAAAAAGTGTGTACTTTAAAAATTCTGGTGAATTCCTTCTTAACACATATTCAGCATGGACTCATATGCTTGATGTCCATGTGTTCACCATCACACCCTGTTTGACAGTGCAGGGCCCATTAAGTCCCTGTGCTTTTAATCACAGCAAATACTGGTATGGAGGTAGCGCACTGACAGCTGCAATTAAGAAAGCCATGGGAGATAAGTGTGAGTGTTTGCTTATGTCTGTGTGCTTGCCTACTTGTGTGTGCCTGTTTTTGAGTGAGAGAACGAGGGAGAGTATCAGGACACTTTCAGGAGATATATTAAAGGGAATGTGTGGAATGCTTTTGTGTACATGTCTGCTTGTTTCTTTCTGTGTGTACGCGCATGCTAATATATAGTATTATGACAAAGAACAATAAATAACAGAAGGGTATTAGGAAACAGCAAATATTACAAAACAAGGAAATGTAACGTGTTATCCTGTTTGGCTTTAGTTATTTGTAATGAGTTAACTTGTTTTGTTCACATAAACGCATTTCATGTGTTTTGATATGTGCTACAACTGGTACACTAGCCAATATGTACCACCATATCTTGCCCTTAGCCCCACCTCTAGCCCCGCCCACTTGCCACAGCTCTAGCTTATCTTAAGGAGTACCTGCACATATTTTTTCCCATTTAAAGCACTGCCCAGGTCTGACTGCTTGACCTTTTCTGGCCGTAACAAGACAAACAGATTAAGGCCTGGCTTACAGCAGCGCACCACATTACATGTGCAGGCTCCGGAGTTGGGCGCATCAGGGATGTAGGTGAGGCCCTAGGGCCGCGTTCCTCTCTGAATAGGTGCAGAAGTGGCCGGTATTAGGCTAGTGTGCCTTGCTCCTAATGGGGTCCTGGACTCTCTATCGCATGCACTGCATGTCTCTTCTGGGCCTCATTTGCCATCTTAGCAGGATCCTCAACTGTGCACTACTGCCTGGAAACTCCAGGAGCCAGGGCGGTAAGTCCATTCCTTTGTGCTCTATCTCCCTAGGACGGCAGTAGGCTGAGGCCGGAGAAGCACAAATAGCAGCACTGCTTGTAGTGGTACAGGAGTTGCTGATAATTTGCTGGTGAGTGGGGCTATGTGACCTTGTGCTTCACTGGTTTTTTAAAGTTCAGTAGAGCTGCAAGCCCTCATGGTGGTGCGAAAGGTGTCATTGGGCCTAGAGGATAGCTTGCTTTCTGCAGACATATTCAACCATTCAGTCATTGTCTGCCACCACTTGTCTACAGCTTGTCCATTGCTTGTGCACTTCTTATCATTTGGTCATTTTCTGAAGCCTGGGCAGTGGCATAGTTGAAGCAGGTCATCTAGTGCCTTGTTGGCGGGCGTGGCTTGGCAAGCCACGATGGCGGCTGCAGATTGTTGAGGCTCCACAGTCGGGCGGCCAATAGCCCATTAATTCTCGTCTTACCGGGGTAGAAGAGCATCATACCAGGCGGCGGAACTCCGGCGGCATCAGGAGCGTCAGGAGCGCTGGTAAAACCCGGGTGCCCCGCGCCCGATGAGCAGACAGAAGCGCGGATCCAGCCTCACGGACTGGAGCCCAAGATGGCGGTGGCCAGTCCCTGACGGCCACGATTTGCCCGGACCTGCTGTGACCAGAGGATGCGAGAGACCAACACAGGCAGCGCTGCGGCCCCACCTGCCCTTGGCCGCTGCGCGAGGTGGCATCGCAAGATACCGGGGGGTTGTTGCAGTTGCCCCCCGGAGCACAACAGCCACCGGGACGATGCGGGGGATCACAGCCGTAACACCGACGGCTGCGGACGGCGGGAGAGGTTCTCGTCTCCCCCCCGACACACCGTCCCCCCCTGACAAGACGGTGCGGGGGCTCACAGCCGCAACACCGAAGGCTGCAGACAGCGGGGGAGGCCCTTGCCCCCCCTCCGACACACCGGAGCCCACGATGGCGGCGGCCTGTCCCTGAACGGACCAGAGGAGACGGCCATGATTCGCCCAGATCCGCAGTGACCAGAGGGTGTGGGAGGCCAGTGCGGGCCGCACGGCGGCCCCGTCTGCCCTTGGCTACTGCGTCTGGGGACATCGCCGGGTTCCGGGGGGCTGCCAGGGTCACCCCCCGAGCGCAACAGATGCCCGGACAGCGCGGGAAATCGCTACCGCAACATCGACAGCTGCAGAAGGCGGGTGAGGTCCTTGCCCCCCCCTGACACAAGCGGCATTCTCCCTGGGAGGGGCCAGCAACTCGATCTACCCCCCCCCCATAGGAGCTGGACTATCGGCGGGTGCCAAAACCTGCCTGACCCTAAAATGGCGCCCGCGGTGACACTGAGGCTGAGAGGATCCTGGGTAGCCACGAGAGCAGTCATCCGGGGGTGAGTGCCACGCGCTGCGACCTTCCATGTGGCCCCCCCATCCCCTGTGGGGTTCCCTTGACGGCTCGGACACCCCACTGGCGGGCCAACCTCCGCATCACCTCCGCCTGACCTTAAGATGGCGGCCCACACCCACTCACCTAAACAGGAACTAGATCTCATCCCCGATCGCACCACAGCGGACAGACTCGCCCGGGCGCTCGTTGGACAGTCGCTGTTGGGACGGGGGCTGAACTGCAGTTGCAGGGAGAACCCCCACCCCCCCACCCCATTTGTGAGCGCGGAAGTACTAAGTGGCTCAACGTAGGACCGACTGACCGCGGTGAGGCCTCACCTGACAGGCACGCCTGGCGGCACGGCCTGGCTGCCCATGCTGGGGCGCCGGAGACCTCAGGGCACACTACGCCCCCTAACGCAAGAAGGCAACGAGTCATACGGCCACCACACGGGGGGACGACCCCCAGACCCTATCTCCGGGCCCGAAGAAGACGGCCACAGGCTGTGCGCCCCGAGACATCGCCATGGGGTAGCCGAGGGCCACGCAGCAGACGGCGGTTCCAGAAACGACGCCAGAAAATCAAGCCCGCACGAGCGCCCTTATCAAGACGCCCTCATCGCAACTGGACCCTACCATCTCCGACAAACTGGACCGTGTCCTGGCGGCTATAGAACTCTCCAGGGCCTCAATGGAGGAACTCCTGGGTAACCAATATCAGCCTTATCCGCGACGACCAACGAAAACTGGCAGACAGGGTCTGGGAGGGAGAGCGGACATTGGCAGACATTTAACCCACTCTGAAGAGCCAGCAACAAACGCTGCGAACGGCCATGGACCGCCTGGCCACAATGGAGGAGCGGGTGGACGATTTGGAAGGGCGCTCTCGGCGCTGCAACATTTGTGTGCTGGGGCTGCCGGAGGGGGTCGAGGGTGCACACCCCATCGAATATGTAGAGGCCTGGGTAAAGTCCTTCACCCCGACCACGGATCGCACCGCCTTCTTCTCCTTGGAACGGGCCCATCGGGTTCCAACCTGGAAACGGCCGCCCGGCACCGCCCTGCGCCCCCTGCCGGCGAAATTCCTCCATTTTCAGGACGGAGATGCAGTGTTGCGCACAGCCAGGCGAGCAGGCCCCCTACAGGTCGAAAACCAACCCGTCATGATATTCCCGGACTATGCCAAGGCGGTGCAAAAACTCAGTGCATCCTTCCTAGAGGTGAAACGGCGCTTACGGGAGAATGACATTCAGTACTTCTTGCTCTTTCCTGCCCGCCTGAAAGTAATTCACGCAGACTCCACACACTTTTTTTTTTTACAGCCGAGGAGGCCTGCGACTGGGCAGATCGCCACTGCACACACGGATCGGCGGCGGCCCCATCGCAACAATGCAACCACAGGACGCCCCGCAGCAGAGGGCGACACCCGCGTCAACCGCAACAACAAGGACGACAGAACTGGAGGGACCCCTCCAATGGTCAGGAAGTTGAGTCGCCGGACTTGGAACAGCTCATGCAGGAACGCCGCAAGGCCCTACAGGCCGTGGTGGACATTGAGGCCCCCCAATCGGAAGAGGATGGCGAGGGGATTCCTCATCTTTTCTCATCCAGCAGTGAAGAGGACAGTAATTCGGCCCAACCCACAGCAGATTCCATTACCATGGCCCGGTTACCCCCTTGATCGCAGACTCTGCCCAATAACGGCACCACTGGTCCCAATCCGACAACTTACCCTGCCGGAGGAATCCCGCGGGTGGGCACCTCGACCTGGGGCCCCTCACCTAGGGGGCCAAGCAGGGGCTCTTCCCACACGCAATGCCACCATACTCTCAGTCACACCCGTACTCCCCGTATTCGTGCCACCACTCCTAGGCAAGAGTCACCTCTCATCAACCTACCCACGCAGCACGCAGATGTTAATATACTCACCCTGAACGTGCGCGGCTTGCACACACCACGCAAGAGATACACAACCTATGCATACAGTAAGCGCCAACGAGCCCAAACCGCGTTCTTACAAGAAACGCATCTCACAGCACCTGAGGCAGACAAGTTAAGTTCCCGATGGTGTGGAACCCTATGCGCCACATCATATTCCACGTTCGCGCACGGCGCGCTTATCTGGGTCCGCCCGGGCACCCCCTTTCAGGAGACGTGCAGAGTAGTGGATAAGGAGGGGAGATTTGCCCTGCTGGAAGGAATACTGGACGGACAGCTGGTCCTATTGGGTAGTATTTACGCACCCAACGTAGACCAGGATAGATATTGGGAATCTCTCTCGGGTGCGCTGGCCCAATTCACCACTCTCCCTTGGATATTAGGGGGCGACTACGACTGCGAACTTGACATTACACTTGACAGGTCCCACCCACCACCTTAACGGTCCGCGGCCTCAGCACGCACGGAGAGATTCCGCCACTGGGTCGATCACTGGTCACTAGTAGACTCATGGAGAGCTCATCACCCCCACACCTGATTGCACTCATTCCACTCCATCCCACATAACCTGCGGACCAGACCAGACCGATTCCTATGCAGCCCGTCCCTGCTACCCAAGGTCCTATACACTGACTATCTCGGCCGCGTAGTCTCCGACCATGACACACACATCCTCAGTATCCGCTGGAGGCCACTCCACCCTCTGGTGCCCACCTGGCGGCTTCCGAGAGATAGTCTGACAGACCAAGTATTTAGACATGATCATGCGCAGACGGTCTGAGAATACTTTGCTCATAATACGGGGTCCGCCACTTCTAGGCTTGTAGAATGGGACGCTTTCAAAGGCGTTGCACGGGGCGCTTGTATTAAACAGATAGCGGGGGCCCACCGCACACTCGAACGCACACTCGCCGACTCGGAACGTATGCTAGCGACACTCACCAAAAAGGAGGATGCTAAGTCAGCTACAGTGGCCCAGCTCACCGAGGCAAAAACAAAGTATGCTACTGCCCTAGCAGACCCGCGGAAATTCAATTTCCGTGCTTATGCCGCTCGTGTGCACCGTGAACGCGACAAAACAGGCACACTACTGGCGTGGCTAGCACCTCAAGACACAGACGCTGCACCCATTACCGAGATCCGGTCCTCCGCGGGCACACTGGTGCGTTCACAACAGGAGATACTTGACCCGTTCCAGCACTACTATGCCGCCGTGTACAGTACCCAACCACACTGCCGACAGGATGCGGTTCCTCAGTTCCCGGATCCACTGCCGCTCCCCCATGTCACGGAGGCCACCAGGGAAGTCCTAGACACGAAGAACACAGCGGCGGACGTCTCCTGCGCTATACGCTCCCTGGCCAGGAATAAGGTTCCGGGTCTCGATGGGCTACCCCTCGAGTACTACAGCACCTTCTCTGCCCTGTTGACCCCCTGGCTGACCGCCATGTTCACGGATGCCCTTGATCGGGGGGAACTACCAGTATCGCTCCGGGAATCGGTCATCGTGTCATTTCTCAAACCGCACAGAAAGACGCAACAGCTGTCCTCCTACCGCCCGATCACGCTTCTCTCGGCCGATTGCAAGATCCTAGGGAAAATTCTGGCTGCCAGGTATGAGCAGATACTACCCCCCTTAGTACACCCTGACCAGAATGGTTTTGTCCCCAAAAGGAACACGTCCCAGAACATCAGATGGGTCTTCCATGTTCAAGATCAGGTGGGAGACGCCTTTCCACGCGTGGCCTGCATTATCTTAGATCTCGAAAAAGCTTTCGATACAGTGACATGGCCCTACCTCTTTGAAGTTCTACGCCGGATGGGAATAGGCCCAACCCTTTTACAATACACTCGGCTCCTTTACACTAACCTTACGTCTCGTGTCAGACTTGGCAAATACATCTCAGCCCCCCTGCAAGTCGAGAGAGGTACCAGGCAGGGCTGTCCCCTCTCACCACTGATTTTTGCCTTGGCAGTAGAGCCACTTGCGATCCGTTTGCGCCTGGAGGGCACAGCCTGGGGCATTCCCATAGCCAATACGATCCACTGCATTTCGATATACGCGGACGATCTCCTACTGTATGTCCGGGACATCACTGCGGACCTCTCCTCCATCTGGACGATTTTGTCTGAGTGCACAGAGGCATCAGGCCTCCGTGTGAATTGGGAGAAGTCTGTGGTGTACCCCCTACATCACTCCCTTGACCCTCAGGAGATCCGGATAGGTACGCAATGCCTCTCTTGGACCACAGGCGCCCCTGTTATCTTGGGATTCGCCTTTATCGCTCACCCGCCAACATCTTCGAAGGCAATCATGGCAAGGTTCGCGCTGGCATCCGTGCCTCGGTGGGCTTCTGGAAACACCTCCCACTAGCCCCCATCGGGCGAGTAGCCCTGGCCAAAATGATCATCGTCCCTCGCCTACTGTATTACTTCACCAACCTTCCGGTCGTGCCTCCCAGAAGTTTCTTCCACGAACTGGACACGCTGCTCCGCACTCTTGTGTGGGGAAATGGTCGACATAGAATAGCCATCGCCAAACTCCGACTATCCACCACGCAGGGGGGCCTGGGTGCCCCTGACTTCGAATTGTACTTCCTAGCAGCGCAACTCCAGTAGCTCTCATACTGGATGGCAGGAAGGCATTCCAGGGAGACTCACACAACGCACGGCCCTATCCCCGTACCGGAACTCTGTCGGCTGCTGCTCCCTGGCACAAAACCCCACCGGACCTACCCCTTGCAGGTGTCCGTGGCCCGCCAATGTATGTTGCGAATTCACCGCATGGCGGTGAGGACCACTTGCTACTCCCCTTGGCTGCCACTAGCGGGGTGGCCATGGGGTGACTCTTAATTTCGAGCGCCATGGTACGCGCATGGACAAACTCTGAGGTCACAGAGGCGGAGACACTGTTCGAAGAGGGCCAGCTTCGCCCGTTCGCACAACTTATGGAAGACCATGGCCTCCCCCCAGGGCAGTTCTTGACACATCGCCAACTCATTGACTACTATCGCCCACATGGTGACCTAACAGTCAGTGAGCCCGCGACACACCCAGTAATACACACTATCCTCTACATGGGAAGCGGAAGGCACTTAGTCACTTGGCTATACAAGTCCATCCGAGAACTCACATACAAGCCATTGCTCACCCTGAGGACGGTTTGGGAGGATGAGATTGAGAGACAATTACACGACCGGGAGTGAGACAGAGCGCTAGAATTCCCAAAGAAGGTGTCGAGAAAGGCGCGGTTCAAAAACATACAATACTACCTTTTACATAGGGCTTACCAGACCCCGGCGCGCCTTCAGCGATTCTATCCTGACACTCAGTTCTTATGCCCCAGATGTCACTCCCCGGACGCACACTTCCACCACATATTCTGGGACTGCCCAACCCTTCAGACCTACTGGTCAGCCGTCCTTGACTCCATTAGCACCCTCACAGGCCTCACCGACCTGCATTCCTGGGAGGCGGTTGCCCTGGGGACAATCCGCAGGCCTAAAACTCACAAGGTGCTGTTCAGATATGCTGCGCTATCCTTGCTTCTAGCCAAGGGGAACATAGCCATGCACTCGAGACGTGGGTGGGTGCGGTGAGAAAGTGGGCTGCAGCGGAAGTGGACGCCCTTAGGGAGGAGGAAGCGAAAGGTCAGCGCAAGCGTCCTATCTCTCTAGAATGGGCCACACTATCCCACCAGTTTCTGTCAGCTCACAAGCGTGATACCCCAAGTCCCTCCCAACGTGCCCCAACACCCCGGGTGGCATCAACGCCTCCATAGGGGAATAACCGATGTGCCCCCCCCATTTCCGAGTCCACCTCTCCGGCCTCCACCTCGCTCCACTCCGCTTCTCCTCAATTCCCCCCCTCACCCCCCCCCAAAGTTTTTTACTCTGCAGGTGCGCCCAGTACAATTCACCTGCCCAGCTCCCTAGGCTCAGTCCACATCCCTCTCCCTCACCCCCCTCCTTCCCAGTTATTTCATTCCCCTCCGGGGCTCTCTCTTTTCTCTCTCCCCCCTCGCAGGGACACTGCTCTCGTTACCAATTTCCCTCATCCCACACACAGGCCCCCTGTTCCTTTCCCCCTAATTCCCCTTGCGCTCATGTTACATCAGTTCTTAGGGGCCCATGCCCCTACCCCACGCATCCTCGGAATATTGTATACATCTAACGGGCATGTCTTTACGATTGTAACATCTCCGCCGCATTATGATGTATTGTGAATATTATTTTAATTGATAAAAAATTAATAAAAAGATTAAAAAAAAATAAATCTAGTGCCTTGTTGTCCTCGGTGGCATTGAGAGGCAGGCTCCTCTGTAGGCCTTTCCTGGTGTGTGTGCCCGTGAGCAGTATTTTCTCAGACCGTTTGGCTGCCATCAAACTCTCAGGTATGGACCCTGTTATTAGTTTGTGTAAAGTGCAAAAAAACAGATGATGGATTGTTCTTTTTGCTGTTTCTGTAATTGGCGTGAGAATATGATGACTGCAGAAATTGCGCTCTGGGCTAGTCATTTCTTCCTCCCCTAGGCAAAACCAAAACGCAAGGAAATCATTTCACAGTGCTAGAAGCTCTCAGCAACAACATTTTAAATGCCATCCAGCTATCACTGGGTTTTGTTAGAAAAAGCCCAGAACGACCTCCAAAGCGGTGACACACGATCTTAGCCGTGGTTCTGCTATTTTATCACTTTTAACTATGTCCTCTTTCCTGGGCCACAAAAGCTTTGCAAGAGACTGTATTGTCACTGGGGGTGGGGCTCTTATGGTTGGAGGTGCTTAGGAGGGATCAGTCCAGCAGTCTTCCATTGTTCTTTCAGCAACTGCTGTGGGATCCTCTGCCGCTGCTCAGGCAATGCCATGCAATCCCCCTGATAAGACTTTCAAAGACTGTTGCTCTCCAAACACATCCCTGGAGGGAGGTGCCCACATGTCTTATGCGTCGGCTCTGTTCTAGATGAACCTTCGAGAAATGAAGCTAGTATTGATGTAGTGACAGCTTCATGTAGAGAGGCAGGGATTGGGAAAGATTTCACTCTCTCAGACATTGACAGTGATGGGCATATGGAGGTTAGGGGAGGTCCCTCTAATTGTAATCCTTTGCTGAAAATATCAGACAAAGGGAGTTTCTTGACTTAATACCCCCCTCCGCCCCGCCGCCACCCCCTTCCCGGCTTCCCTCTTTGCCTCCTCTGTATTATAGTTCAACTCCTTTGGAGGGTTCACCTTCCGAGTTATATCATGATATTTCATTCTGAGCACACAGTGGAGGGGAGGGTGCCCCATCTGATATTTTATCCTGCATCGAAAATATCCTATTTTATAATTTACCTTTATTGGAAAACACTGTGGTAAGTTCCTAACTTGTTTTGGAAATGATGTCTGCAATTTTGTTCGAAGTCCAGAATGTAAACAAGATTGGCCTCTCCAAGCCAAAATCAGCAGTGAATTCCTTTAAGGATAATTCTGTGAAATTTCAGTCCAAGATGACTAGGACGGTCTAGAGATGCTTCTGTTCAAGCTGGTATACCACTTTATCAGTTGCCTCTCCCAGAAATCTTTTGCAACTTTGAAAATGTAGAGCTACTTTTAAATATGTTTACAAAAAAAATGGGAACCCTGGCACTCTAATCATTTACATGTACAATTTTGTATATGAGTCTCTAAAGCAAGGAAACATCATGATGGGGCGAGATACCTTCTGTTACAGGAATCATCTACGAGAACAAAATCTGGTCATTTATTGGAATGATTATTTGCTTATAAATATCAAAAAATATAATCATTGGCACAACATCAAATATCATAACATTCAAGAAAAATGATTTAGTGATGTGCTTAGAAATTAAGTCCTTTGTCAAATAGAACAACGAAAACAGCCAACTCGCGTTTCGTCACCACCGTGGCTTCCTCAAGACTGTAGAAGTAAGCGTGAATACAATAATTGGTACATGTATCAGCAATTGTAAGGCCACAATATACCTCATTGTATTGAAGCAGAGTAGTGGTGTGGAATAGGGACCAAAGAAAGTGGCTGTCACAGAAGAACACCCAGAACAAAAACACATAGACTACTAGAGTCTGAAAACACCAATGAATGAGTGAAATATAATACCACACAAACACAACATTGTGCAGTGATTTGTGCCGTGACGCATTTAATTATAGAGTGGATCTCTAAATTAGAAAAACACATGAAAAAAGGAACAGAGAGAACCAAGCAAGAGTCCAAAAAGCAGTCGTTAGCCAAAAGGAGAAAATTCTAAAGTAAAACTGAAGGATAATACCCTTAGATCATTTAGACACAGGGGCATGAACATTTTCTTTGGCTCAATTGTCCCGTATATGTAAAAACTCCTGAGTCCTTACTCGAATCATTAAACAAAATACCTAAAGATCCTATTGACATATATAATCCTTTCTTACATATAATCCTTGAACTGGTTTTATTAAATATGCCAGCCAGGGAACCAAGACTCACTGCTTCCACAGTTTTAATATACCACTTAAAAACTGCAAAATGTCCCTCTTCAGTTACCTTCGTGCTCCTTATTGTCCACAATGTTAATGCTATTGCTGCTGCGTCCACCCTCCTCTTGTCTCCTGCTCCTTCTTTAACCTAATTCTTTATTTGCCACAATGCTTAAAACATGACTGTCCTGGGCAGCACATATGTTCTACCATGCGCCAACCTACTCCCGGCTCCTGGGGGTAAGAAGGCACCATGGCAGTCCAACCAAACTGCGGCACTTTAAGCTCATACACTTATGGAGACCACCTAATCCCCTCGACATCTCTCCTTAGTTATGTGTGGAGGGGGCACAGCTCAGCAAGCTACTGTTTGCTGCTTTCAAACGGCTCACCAAACAATACTGCCAACATCCCTTACACTTTGAATACGTTGCTAACAGCCAAGCTCCAAAAAGCTCCACAAATCTATCCCAAAGTGGCCACAAGCAGACAGGACTCCATTAGAATGCCGATTTCCAGCATGGACACGAGCACGGCAACACAGCACAGGTACAAGCGATAAATCAGGGAGGAGTCTGCACTCCATCAAGGCCCTAGCTACCACAGGTGCAATTATGGTCCTCAGAGGGATGGCCTCTGTGTACCTTGTGGCAAGGTTCACAAAAAACACAATAAACCTGTTACCCAAAATAGTTTTGGGGACCAAGGAACCAACAATGTTGATGCCCATCCTTTCCAAAGGGGTGCCAATGAAAGGCATGGGAGTCAGGGGAGTCTTGAGCTTCTTCCCTGTCTTCCCACAGGCCTGCCAGGTGAGACAAGTCCTACAGAAAGCATACAAAACTGCCCTCATCCGGGGTCAATAAAAGTTGGTGACAAGCCTCTCACAGGTCTTGTCCTGTCCCTCATGCCCAGTTAGAGGTATCTTAAGAGCCAGACTCAGTAGGAAGGCCCTCTAACATAGGGGGGCCATCAGCACACGTGCTTCCCATGCACAGGTGCCTTAGGCTTATATTAAAGGAGGTTGTTCTCCTAATCAGGTGATCTCCAGAGGAGTCACTAGCTGCCTGGGCTTCACCCTGCTGCCTCAGCCCCTCTAAGTTTGGGTACTCTATCTGCGCCTTTCAGAACTCATCCCTGTGGGTTCATACACAACTTGCCACCCAACAAGCTAAGGTAGGTCTCCTAGCGAAACAATGTCTGCCTCCTTCAGCACCCCATCCACCAGTACCATGGGAGCATCAGAAGCTGGTTTCTCGCACCTCCTGATCTTCCCTTTCTGTACAGCTTGAGCATCAAACTAAATAGTGGCTATGCTATTGGTTTGCACATCACACAAATAGCATCAGGAGTATTATAATCAATATATGTACCAACGCGATTTCCCAAAGTCTTTGATCAAGAAAGAACATGCAGTCCAAGTGTGGTGCTCACATGGTGTCGGCACACAGCTACTGAGGGTGTTTTTTCCCATACTGTGTGCACAGGCGGGACAAATTGCAGCAAAAGCACTGAAGAACACACTCTGTTATCTCAATGTGATCCTTGATAAGACAAAGTATGTAGCTAATTTTCAGTTCTTTGCAGTCTCTCCATTTATTATGCAATATAACATGTAATAAGTAGTTTCACCATAGAGTCAGCTGATACGTGTTTCGTCTACAGCACTTCTGTGTTATTAAAAGAGCAAACCCTTTATATTGTCCGTGATAGACTAATCATATTCTTTTGAGGCAAAGCAAAGGGAGAATAAGTGATATAGTGATATGTTCAGGGGTAGTGGTAAAATACATAACGACCACACCTAGTGTGAAACCCCAAAAGTGATTTGTATGGGTAATTTCAATATGCACCGAAATATTTTTTTCTAACATGTGCCACAAAATTCAATGACTCCATTGCAAGGTAGGAATCTCTTGTGACTGCAACTGCAGAGTCACTGTCTATGCTCCAATGTAAACTCAGTAAGCATGTATCTTTTGACCCAACATGGCCCAGTAGGTGCTGAAAAGGAAATACCAGAAGTTTTTTTTTTAATACAAAAATTCAACAAAAAGTTTTAGCCAGGCATCGGGGCTGTCAAACTATTAATACATATGAAGAAATCATCACCACTAAAGTTTAAAATACACCAAATGCTATTGGTGCTAACCTTAAGACAAAGTGGATCCTCATAGGGGCGTTGCTCCAGTGCACCCCTTCAGTGGTTGTTGGAAACAATTGATCTCAAATATAACAATTCACTAAAGCCACTGCCAGTTACACCAGCCCAAAATAATTATAAATTGCATCCAATTTAAAATATGTTGGTTATTTGAACAAGTGGTAATGTCAAGCACCATAGACAGCAATATAGCCTAAGCATAAAATGATAAAACTTGTTTATACCATCGATAACAATAGTCACTATATGCCATGAACCCCGTTAGTTAATGAGCTGCAGGGCCATTATACACCTGGGAAGTATGAACGCCTCCATTGTAAACTACATTAGTTTACGTTCTCCAATATCATACCACTATGCATGATGATATGCGACTTACGTGCCCCTTTTACCAGCTAACGGATGGCAAAAAAATGTGTGTTCCACCAGTAGGTCTGTAAACACAGTAAACATAAATGCAAGAGAAAAAGGATGATGACTGGAAAACCTGGCGTTGGCGTTGGATGCAGCTTCACCACTCTCCTGGACCTATGGCGGTTACAGATTTGGAGCAAATCATTCTGGGGCAACAACACGCTATTCAAGTGGCAGTACAGATCCATGGCTGTGACCAGAAGGATGTGTCTACGCAGTCCTCGAGTGATAAGAGTTCTTCAGCTACATGGTATGATTTGGTGGTCTCACCTGATAACACTCTGCAGATGTCGGCCAATATAATATGAGTCCTCCACTGTTACTTTGCTATTTGTGTCAGCTGTTCTTGCATGTATAGAACAGTTAATTGCAGTGCTCTATCTGTTGATTAGGGCTTGCTTCTTGTTTTACGTTATTTGCTGATTTGCCTTACTGTAGGTATTATGGCCTATTAGACGCAGTTCCTAAGGCAGTGACAAGATACATGCTTTACTCATATGTGGGTACATGTTACATACCATGTCGAAAGGCATATTACTAGGAGGTACCAATGGTGCCACCCCATGCTAATGTTGGGGATGTTGTCTCCCGGGCCTACAGAAACGCACACCTCCCTTTGTATTCACCTTGATTTCCTGTGTTGGACATAGTTCAACCACGAGTTTGGGCAGCTTCACATTAGGGGTTCGCTCTTCTGGTATTATGATAATGTTCTGTTGGTTTATTGTTATGTTTAATTGTTGCCTTCGTCCCGTTCTGTCATATTCCATATAGGTACCCTATATAGGCGCAGGTAACACTGCAACCTTTAAACTATATCCTTCCTGACATTAGATACATAACGGTTCATAGGACTGACCTTTTATGTAGATACGACACTGCATTCAGAACAAATTTTTTTCCCCAGTTTGGAACTCATACATTATGCATGTGGCTTCTTGGAAGCACTAAACAAAAGAATGCCAATACTGCTCTTATTCTCCTTATTTGAATTCAATAATACATATGAATTAAACAATATGTATCCTCGCAATTTGTCCAGAATAAATCTATTTATTTCTCAATGTATCGGATGGTTTATGGCTTCACAGACGTTAATGTCCACATCCGGTTAAGAAGACATCGGAAAATCAACCGGGCGAAAACGCTGGATTAATCGTTCCCGTGATCCACAGATCAATCAAGCAGTTTGTGAAGCCATAAACCATCCGATACACCGTGCCTGCCAACAAAACACAAGGCACACCACGAATACATGTATGCAAACGTATACCATAAATCACGAGCTTTCAAGCGTCGTCGTACACTCAGGCCGACATATAAGCTCCAATTCAGAAAGCTTTTGTCCTGATGAGAACTCCAAACTTGCAGCGAGTTTGAAACGCGTAGACACTTGTTTTTGAGCCATAAGATTATAATACTCTTGTTCCAACTGCTACAAAAACTAACAAAAAATTGTTCTATGGCATATTGTGAATATTGTAATTAAAGTATGAATAGGATGTATGTGTATGTGTGAGAAAGTTTGTTTGAATGTAGTGAGGTTGAATAGAAATGTATAGAGGGTAATGTTTTATGAGAAATGTGTGTAAAATTGTATATGTTATGTACAGATGGTGTTTTGAAATACAAAATTGGTAAAAATCAACCAAAATGAAGTAAAAAGAAAAATTGAGAAATAAATATATTTATTCTGGACAAATTGCGAGGATACATATTGTTTAATTCATAAGTATTATTGAAACCAAATAAGGAGAATAAGAGCAGTATTGGCATTATTTTGATTAGTATCAGTCAGTGGCTTGGCCGTGCTGTTGGGAGCCCAGACCCTGTGGTGGTTTTTCGTTCTTGGAAGCACAGCAGGACTGACAGCAGGCCGAACATCTCCTGTATAAAGTTCAGGCCCAACGTCATCCTTTAGGCCGACACAGTAACACAGCAAGGTAGGACCCGTGGGGAGACCTGTGGCTTCTTGGAAGCACTAAACAAAAGAATGCCAATACTGCTATTATTCTCCTTATTTGAATTCAATAATACATATGAATTAAACAATATGTATCCTCGCAATTTGTCCAGAATAAATCTATTTATTTCTCAATGTATTGGATGGTTTATGACTTCACAGACGTTAACGTCCACATCCGGTTAAGAAGACATCGGAAAATCAACCGGGCGAAAACGCTGGATTAATCGTTCTGGTGATCCACAGATCAATCAGGCAGTTTGTGAAGCCATAAACCATCCGATACACCGTGCCTGCCAACAAAACACATCATGTCATGCTTAGATAGACAGAGGAGAGCATGACTTCCCAGCTGACACACTGACCAGAGACGCTGAGGTTCCTGAATGCCGACACTCCAGCTCGCAGTGACCTAACATCCCTCGTGGAGTGTCCAATTTGAGATCAGGACGGGGTCCCTTATTCTCTCATTCTCAGGTAATGGGGTTGACTAGATCCTAGAGTGATTCTTGGCATTACTCCTACACAGATGTTAGGTACATTGAGGTATCATAGGAGTATGCACTTTTTATCATGTATTCTATGTACTTGTATATATTCATGAATACTGCAAAATGGTAGAACTGTACCATCCCTTTACTTTCGTAGTACTGCTAATCATATATCTCTGCTAGTGCCTAATAGTTGTTACAGCACATCTATTCTACGCTAGAATAACAACAGTTCAATTCATACTTATTGACAAACGCCCTGTATGTTAATTCTGTGTATCTCTGAGGCAAACTAAGGGAGCATGAGTGACTGAACGAAAGGTAATATATTGTTTCCATGATTCTGAGGGATCAAGGCTGTCATGTTCTGAGGTTGCCAGAAACTATTCTTTCCCTGATAAGAGGAGATTCTAGTGGCACAGTGAGCTAGCTAATCCAAACAGGCTAACATATCTGGTGGATCTGCTCGGAACAAGTCTGCCACCAATCCCACAGTTTATGTTATCCAAAAGTACAGATCTTGTATAGGGTATATAGGAACTACACAACAGCACTGCTCATATAATGGCAGAGTCTGGACTGCTTCTGGGTATAGGACTAGCTGCCTTCCAAGATGCGATCACCAGTCACACACATACCCCACTCCAGGATGACCTATCATAACATTATAATGTGGAATGTGTGTGGTATGCATGCCCCATCTCGTCGATATACTGTGTATTCCTATCTTAAACGCCTCGCCGGTCTTATAGTGCTACTACAGGAGTCTCATTTAAAGCTGCCTGAGTTGACCAGGCAGCAGCGTCTGTGGAGAGAGCAGTTCTTTGGTATGAATTTCTCATCGTATGACTGCACGGTATTGATCTGGGTCAGACCAGGGACTCCTTTTCAAGTTGATGAGGTTGAGACAAATGTAGGGGATCAATATAATTTTGTTAAGGACAGGCTTATTGGCAGACTTGTCTTACTGGGGAACATCTATGTCCCTAATGCAGACCAAGCTACATTCCTACGGACGATCTTACATAGACTATTGAGGTGGAGCGTACTTCTGTGGCTGCCAGGTGGTGATGACAAACAGCAAGCTGGACACTAGCCTGGACCGCTTCTTCCCTCCCTGTCACATACAGTCTCCACCACTAACACCTTGGCACTCCAGAAGTGGCTGCGCCACTGGCATCTCATGGATATCTGACAGACACACAATGCCCCAGAGTGTATTCTTTTTACTCCCACCCACGCAAACTACACGTCAGTTTGGACCGTTTGCTTTGTATCCTTAATTTACTATCTTCCAATATGCACACAGACTATCTGGGTTGTACCCATTTAAGCCATAACCATCAATATTTACATCTTACATGTGATTACGGGGCCCCTCCAGTCCCCACTTGGCATCTGCAGCTCACCCCATTGATGGATCCTTCTTTTCGGACATCACTCAGCACTGCAATTGAGGAATACTTTGAACTGACACAGCTTTCCCAACCTTGTTAGAAAGGGTCGCATTAAAGGTGATGCTTAGGGGTTGCTGTTTGAGATTGGGGTGTGGTATGCCATGACAGGTGGAGTGTGAGCTTTTCCTTATTGAATGTGATTTACTTGTACTTGAGACCTGCTCAGTGCCTGAGCCATCACGTATGCCTGCTCTCGAAAAGGCACTCCGAACATGCAGCACTGCTGGAGGACCTGCGATGCTTCAACTATGAGGCCCATTCTGCCAGGGTACATGCGACCACTTATCAGTCCAGCCCCCTTCTAGCATGGCTGATCTGACAGGAACAGCCAACACACCCTGTAATATCGCTGAAGTCTACTGAAGATACCCTGCTTTATACGTTACATGCTGCAATGGAAAACTCATGGCATCCCGTTAAGACATAGCTTTCCTCCTCTCCATTTTGTCCTTTCCTCACATCACCTTAGAACAGCAGATGGAACTAGCGAGTCGCATCACTCCGGCTGAAATTCACGAGGATATATGGGCGCTTGCACCCAGAGTGGACCTTTCCATTTGAAGTGCTGCTGTGCTATGGGGTTCGGTCCCGATACCTTCTCCTGGTGAAACTCCTCTACAACCAACTAATGTCAAGGGTTAGGATGGGACACCTTGTTTCTGATCCAATACAGGTACGCAGGGGCACTATGCAGGACTGACCCCTATCCTCTCTTCTTTTTCCCCCAGCCATAGAGCCGCTAGTCCTCACAATAAGGGCACAGGCAAAGGCATGGGGGATACCCACCGACAATGGACTACATGCTCTTTCACTTTATGCAGATGATCTACTTCTATTTATTAGGGATATCCGTCCCCCCCTCCCACAATCCTGTATAAGGCTTGCATATATGCCTTGGTTGCCCGTGAGCTGGGATAGATCCTGTTTATTCCCATTTTTCCCTAACCTGTTGAACCCAGCTCTTACCATTAACTGGGTGCCTGTGGCATGGCAACCCACTACATTCTGTTATATCAGTGTCTGAATTGATCAAATGGACCAAGATTTGTTCGACGGGAATCTCACACCGACGGTAACTTCCCTAACATCCTAAATGTCTTTCTGGAGGACGCTCTTAATGTCAGTAGCTAGGTGTATTGCTCTTTTAAAAATTGTGGTGCTCCTTCGCCTCCTCTACTATGTTACAAATCTGTCCCCTCTTCCTTTGTTAGAAAATATGTTTCTGACAGATAGTATTTGAGCATTTGCTCCTCCATTTTCTATTTCGCTTTCATTGTTCATTTTTCTTTTAGAAGTTTCATTCTTCCTGCAGTTTCTGTTCTTGGTAAACTGTAAGTTATGTTTTAGCATGTTTTATCATTTCTTGTAAACCATGTGACTCTTGTGAAACAACCCAGCTGCACCTCAGTCTTGGGGGGCGCTCTGTACTTCTTAAGGCTGTAAAGTCAGGTTCTGATAAGGACTTGTTTTGCCACATCTACAGATTCCTTTAGTTAACATCTTAGCCTAAACAGACTGGTTCCAGACGGTTTGTTATCACCTTCCTGTTTGTTCACTGCTATAAATGTAACCCTCAGATAACTAACGTCAGCTCACTCCTGTACATCCTCCCCTGAGGCTGTAAGGACCTGTGCCCGTTCAAGTGTATAATAAACATAGCTTGTTTTACTTTCCCTCCGGCTACCTGATTGTTCGTATTGGAGGGGACAGAGAGGTTTTAAAGCCAGAAAAGATGATTGAGTTGTGTCTCTGAGAATTTCTCGTATCCACATATGGTGCCTGAAAAGGGACCGCTTCGAGGATGATCCATCGGACAATTTGGAAGACCGACTGAGGCTGAGGAGCATCCACCCGAGACGGCTGGATTACAGTGGCCCCATACAAGGAGACTCGTTTCTCTGGTATCTGAAGTTTTGAACTGAGGCTCTTTGGCACTGGGTCATACCAACAGAGGTTCCGAACTGGTGAGTCTGGAAGAGGAGATTGTTTGGTCTCGGAACAGGTGGTCAGACGGAGAGAGAGAGAGATCGGAAGACATTATCAGGGGAGATTGTTCTGAGTCGAAATTGTCCATATTTGTGTGATAGAATACCCCTGCATAGAAGTTTTCCGAGCAGCTGTTGTTCTTCCATTGTGAGATTGGATGAAAGTCAGCCAATTCAAAAAGATGGAACTCTAGCGTGGGATAAGATGAAAAGAAAGGGATATGATGCAGTGTTGTTTAATTGCTAGTGGCACAAGTACACAAAAAAGAATGTAGCATTACATTGGCCTATATACAGTAGTTTTGATTAACAGAAACTTGACTATCCTGAGCAGTGCCTATTCGAGGGGGAAGTCCTGACAGGCTATGTTTGAGGTTTTGAAGTCATGACAAGACGAGGCAACTTGCAGATGGAAGAGGTAACAAAAGAAGACACAACAGGAGCAAAATAAAACTATTACAGAGAAAGCCCAGGAGCAGGGATGTGACAGGATAAGGAGCAGTATAGAATGATAGGCAACAATGAATTCAGACAGATAAAACATATGTCACTCGGCCGTCCAGTAGAATCGCTATGAAGTTATGAAATATTTGTTACAGACGACTCCAGTGGCCCTGCTGCCCTATGTCCCTACTGCCAATGCCACAGCTCCTCCAGACCTGTACTTGCATTCTGGTTACCCCACCCTGATACCCCACCCCCTCTAGATGCGTCTATGGGGACCCAATCCGACCCATACCACAAATTCATAGTTCTGTTCCACCTAAACACCAGAGAACATTGTGCGACAGCATAACGGGACAAGAGCAATATATGATTAAAAAAACAGTGTGATGAATGGATGGATGCAGATGACTACAAATTAAGGGACATTATAGAGGTGGTGAAAGGAATGGATATGTTCAACCAGAATTTGGCCATCCAATATTTGATGGCAAGAGAAGAGGAAAACTGAAAGGAGTTGGAGAAAAGGCGATTATTTACCTCAAGAAGTCAGTCATGTGGAAACGAGGGCAGAATAGTGAGATTTCATCTAAAGATATCCCCAATGTGGTGGAACAGTGTGTATGGTAGTAAGAAAAATGTCTCACTAGTAAGGTATATCAGTTTCCTATGTAGAAAGTGCCCCCAGTTCCATGATATCCCATATCTAACAATGCGACCAACAGACTAAAGCCTCATTTCATCCATGTCCCTTGGAGACGAGATGAAGTGATGGAAGTTACTGAATTTCTGAAAGAATCCCTCTGGATTTTATAAACAACTTAGGCCTGCTATCTTGGCTACTAACATGACTTTGGGAGATGTAGATTTTTTCTTTAAATGTTTACTGCAGCAGAGATATGGAATTCTATTAGGAATACTGGTGATGCACCAACCCTAGGCAAAACGTAAATTACAGACCATTATACCAGCAGAGACTCTAAGCTGGAACAAGTTGACAGCATGCAGACAAAAGCAGAGTTACAATATATTTTACCTATTTCGAGGACACCTTCACCGACTTTAGTGGACAAGACTTGACTACAGATGCAGTTAGGATATTGTTAATTGACAGATTTGTGGGAGGTTTGTTGAGAGAGATAAATGACAAATTAGTTCAGTTAGAAAGTTCCTGGACTGTTAAAAGTCTGGTGGAGATGTTGCATATTGCACAAAATTATGAGATGTGGAGAAAGGATGAGGAGGAGAGGTCCAAGAAGAAAAAAGGAAAAATTGGGAGACTAAAGTATTACTGCAACAAGCGTTCCCCAATAGGGGACCTGGAACAGGTCAAGGCAGAGGAAGAGGATGGGGCTTTTCAGCTCTACCTCTCTGCAGACCATTAGGACCTAACCAATGTGCCTAGTGGAAACAGGAGGGCACCGGAGGTCCGGGTGTCCCCAATTGGTTGAAGGAAAAGGTAGGTCAGTACAGAGAGGAAGAGGACCTGGCCAACTGAGGTAGTCAGGAAATGGTGGTGCTGAAAGACAGAATGCAAATATCTCTGACGATAAGCAATATTTCAATCATGACTATCTTGAAGATTATTTTTATTAGGACAGCCACGGAAAGAGCACTGGTCAGATCCAAATACCTGTTGACCAGTCAGGACAGTACGTAGATTTAGCAGTAGATGGCCAACCGCAAACATTTTTAGTGGACACTGGAGCCACCCGAACTTTAGTGGCCCACTATTTGGTACCAAGGGCTACTCTTTCCCGGCAAGCAAATGTTTCAGTGAGATTTTCTGGGATCCCCGTTAAGAGCCCAGTATCTGCACACATGACTGTTGCAGTCAGCCCATTCACTGTAAATACACCCCTTGTACTGACAACTGATTGCAGTGAGATTTTCTAGACCTAGACATGCTGAAACAATTACATGCTACTATACATTGTACCCCTGATGGCGTTTATGTAACTATGGACCCTACCCGATATGACAAGTGCATGTTTTCCAAACCTGCTTTTCTGCCACCAGAATTGAGTGAGATTAATGCCAACCTTTGGGCCAAGGGTGACAATGATGTGGGCAGTATGGACATAAACCCGGTTGTAATAAAAATAAAAGAGAATCTTAAATTACCTCGGATACCACAATACAAGATATCTAAAAATGGGGAGGAGGGCCTTAATCAAGTAGTTTCAGATCTTGTCCATGCTGGCATAGTAAAGGGGATAGCTTGAAGCCCATGCAATATTCCTATAATTCCGGTGGTTTTCAAGGGGCAGGAGGTAAGAAAGATACCTATTGGTTAGTTGTTGATTTGCGAGCTGTCAATAAGGTAGTAGTTCCCCAGTTCCCCGTGATCCCTGATATGAATTCCATCTTTACTAGGGTCCCTCCAACTGCTCAATATTTCACAGTCCTTAACCTTAAGAGTGCTTTTTTCATCATCCCCTATTGCTGAGGAAAGCCAGTTTCCTTTTAGATTTTCCCTAGCTGGCCACTCATTTACATTTTGCCGAGTGCCTCAAAGGTATAGAGACAGCCCAAGTATTTACAGTCAGGCGCTGACGGTCAACTTGATGAAATATCCCTACCTGGTGGGTTGATCCTTATACAGTATATATATGACATTCTTAAAAGCCCTGGACACTGAACAAAATTGCAAATTTGTTCCAATAGGACATACGTTTTTACTTTCCAAATTACAGTATTATCAACAAGAGGTTACCTATCTTGGTCACCACCTGTTAAAGGGGGGTAGATTAATACATCCAGATAGAATGAAATTGAGTCAATCAATGCCACACCCTACCACTCAATCTGAAGTGCGTGGCTTTATAGGTACAACCTCCTTTTGTCGCCAATGGATACCGAATTTTTCTTCGATTTTTAAACCTGTATTAGCCCTCACAACTAATGATGTCAGTGAACCTTTACCTTGGACTGAAGAATGCGAGAATCTCTACGTACAATTGAAGTTAGCTTTATTTTCGGAAATCCACACTACCACAAACCCTTTACTTTGTTTGTGCATGAAAGAGGGGCTTTGCTTTGTCAATTTTGACACAGGACCAAGGTGGGAAGAAAAGGCCTTGTGCTTAATTTTCATCCATCTTAGATCCGGTTTCTAAAGCTTTGCCTAGTCATTTGCGCAGAGTGGCTTCAACTGCTGCAGCAGAAAACCAAAATGAAGATTTTGTGGGAGGCAATGATATTACCGTATTGGTACCCCATGGGATGGATACTCTACTAAATAAGACAAAGACACAGCACCTCATCAGTGCACATCTGACAGAATATGAATTGACTTTGTTCAGCTCTAATATAACCCTAAAAGGATGTAACATCTTGGCAATGTTACTACCCCTCCCTTTGAAGTAAGAAAAGGTTGATCATGATTGTTTGTTTGCAACAGTGGAATAAATTAAAGGACTGGGAGACCTGAACGATATACCCTTATCTGACCCCAGGGTGTGCTGTTCATAAATGGTTAATGTTTCAAGTTGCCTGATGAGAAGACCAAAGCATCATATGCAATTACTACACAGTAGTTGAGACTAAAAAGATACCCCACAATTCTTCTCAGGCTGAGGAATTGATAGTAGGGGTGGGCGGAATTTGCGAAATTCACTTTTGCAAACTATCGCGAAAATGTAAAAAATCTCCACGATCACGCGGAAACATCACGAAAACGCAGATGTTTTTTCCCTCCCGTTCGCGATATTTTCTGCGTGATCGCGGCTCGCCAACTTACCCATGTTGTTGCTCACGGGCGCGGCCATCTTGTTTTCACTTGTCCCGCCCGCCCACGATGCTTACTTCCTGTTCCGGATCACGCAATGCATGCTCGCGCCCGTTCGTGGTACGTATTGCCTGTTCGGGAAAGCTTTTACTTGTTTGCACCGCTTTTTGCATGCTCGGGGAGAAAATATCGCACAAACTTGTGCAAGTGGTCGCAATGGGCGCGATCATCTTGTTTTTCACTCTATTGCATGGTCCTAGGGACTGATTTTGTATCTGTATCTTTGCAAACCTTTGTTTCCGGCCACTTTTTTAAAATCTTTTTTATTTATTATCTCTCTAACTATTTTCCTGCTTCTATATTTTTCGTTTTTGTCTACTTTTTTGAGTTTTTTAGCTACTTTTTCACTCTTTTTCTATTCCCTGCTATTTCCTTTACTTACTTTTTAAATTGTATTACCTTTTCATTCCCGCCCCGTCTCTCTCTCCCCAGAACCATGCCAACGGGTAGGGCTCTCCGCAGCCAGAGCCGCGAAGGCGGCGCCCACAAGGGGTGCAGGCAGGGGCCTTATTTGGGGAGGTGGAGTTGGCTGCAGTTATCTTCTTTGTGCAGCGCCACCTCCCCTCAACCCTCGCAGCAGGTGGCAGGCCTGGGTCCGGGTAGGTCTCCGGGAGCATCAACAGCACTGAGGGAAGGTGCGCAGGGCAGAGCACTGAAACTTTCGAGACACTCACCCCCAATCACCATTAGATCTGAGTTAAATCTATCATTGTTCTTTAGCTCACTAGAAGGAACAATTGGATTTATGCAACTCATTGAAAGAACGTGACTTTGCCCCCCTGTATGATCAGTGGGTAAAAGACAGTCTCTCAAATGTGGAGTGGGAGAAAATGCCTACCTTTGTTCCATTCAGTGGTTGAGTTTTGGTCGAGTATGCAAAGCTACGAGAGTCTCAGGAAAGGAAGCTTCAAAAGTCTCTGTCGCTTTCTGACAACACTCCCGTTTAGAAGGATCATGAGCAACTTGGTCTCCAGTGTTACAATTTGAGGCCACGTAAGCCCACTACACATACCATTGCTTTGGACACCACCTTTATCATTGAGGGACTTAGGGGTATATTATCAAGGGGGTTTATCTCCGCTTTTTTGGCTTTAAAAGCCAAGAAAGCGGAGATAAAATTATCTCCCTATTACCAAGCTGTCGCTAACACCAGTTAGTGACAGCTAATAGGAGATAGCGACCATCTTGGGCCCCACTTTGCATGTCAGTGATATTTATCACTAATGACATGCAAAGTGGGCGTGCCAAGATGTTAGCGACTGGAAACAGTCACTAACATCGCTATCTCCTATTACCAACTTTTGGAGATATTCGCGCTAAGCGCGAATATCTCCAAAAGCTAACACCTGCCCTGAGCAGTTCTTCACCATGTTATCCAATGGGAGGTGGATAACATGGCTAAGAGCATTTGCTCGATAATGCATGAATATCGCTGACTTTTCAGCGATATTCATGCATTGCGGCCGTTTTTTATCGCATTTGCGATAAACCTTGCTAATAGCAAGGTTTATCTGCGATAAAAATCGCCGATGTGCGGCGATAATTTTTGTCTCTAAACAAGTTAGAGACAAAAATTATCGCTAGTTGTTGGTAATATGCCCCTTAGTTAGGAAAGAGCTTCAGACTGAGCATACTCCAACTGCCAGGTGTTCAAGAGCACCAACTTTAATGGACTAACTTGTGCAGCGGGTTTAGTAAAATAGGGCCGCTGTGAATATTGGTTCTCCTATCACCTCTTTGGGCTTTGAACACCCACCCAAATGTTCTGCATATATAATATCTGTGCACACTATAATAGATGGATATCTTGTTATATTTTTAGTCATACCTCTGGGTTGTCCTAGATGCTAATAGTGTAAATAATAGAGCCCCTCCCTTGACTATTCCTCAAGGAAGTGATCTCTATAAAGAGAATGGAGTTGCTCCAATTTGGCAGAAGCATACATCCTGATAATGTGGAGGAAGGTGTCCCATTCGTTCGACGATCACCTCTTGGTCTATAAGGAAATGATGATATTGGCCTTTATCCTATCGATAATACTTGCATGAATATTTGGCATATCCGTGTTCTTAGAAGAGGGCACATTTCAAAAACATGTATTAAAATTTTTCTTCTCCCTTTTTGTTACATCAGTTCGTCTATCAGTGTAGTTTTGTGAGTATTGGTTTCTGTTTTATTGTTGCTTTGTTTATCTGTAGGTTGTTGATATGTGTGAGAATAGCTGTTGAATGAATGTTCTGAGAGTTGTATGGGCGATGAATTTGGATATTAGTGGGGTTAGCTTTGTGGTGCTCAAATATGTGGCACACCCTTTTCTTTGCTGTTTATGAATGTTAGTTATATTTTGTATTGGTATATATATATATATGTACTCCAAATCCTGCACTGCCGCCACGTTTCAAATCACGCAAAGCCGTCAAAGCAGGACACGGACCCAATTTTAGTGCTCGGTGTTATTTTATTCGCCCAAGTGTCTGACTTATATGTATATATATATGTATATACACATATTACCTACTGGCGGTTGCCAGTAGGTAGTTATTGTTAGGACCTATATTCCACAGGAAATCCGCAACAATCTATTCGCAATAACTTTGGCGCCGGTTGACGACTCTTCGCAAAATCTTCAAAACTTAATGTCAGCTCCGGTCCGCTCCTATCCTGAAAGTTTGGGGGTGATTCGTCAAGCAGGGGGCCGAGAAAAAAGGGGATCCAAAAACGCGTTTTCCCCATGTTATTTCCCATAGGAAATTTTAGACACGGCTACAGCCCAAACTGCTGAATGGAATTACACCAAATTTTGCAAAGATGTAGCCCTTGGTTCAGAAAGCAACCCTTTTTTCAAAGCGTGTAAATCCGTTCAGTAGTTCCTGAGAAATTAAAAAAATAGTGGTGAAAAAATAATTTTCCCATAGGGAACTTTAGACACTGTTATAGCAAAAACTGCTCAACGGAATTACACCAAATGTGGCAAAAAGTTACTGCTTGGCTCAGAAAGCGACCTATTTAAAAATGGTGTAAATTGGTTCAGTATTTCTTGAGAAATTAAGGAATACAGATAGTGATATCTATGGCTGCGGAGGATCCGCGCACCCTCCTCGCACCCTCCCGAGCACAAGCTTCATGTTAATTGGCTGTCAATACTCCAAACCAGGAAGTGTTGGCAGCCATCTTGTGCCTAGGTAGCCCTCACACGCCCCGGGTACCCCCACTTCCCCGGTACTCTAAATATTGTAATTGCGGGGGCCGTGATGGACCCCCCAGCCCTAGGGACCACCACCTCCCCGGGGCTTTTGAAATATTGGGAGGGGGGCCGCGCAGCTCCCCTCCTGGAGCCCTGTCATGGCACTGGGGACTGCCAACCCCCCCCCCCGGGTCGGCTCCTGCAGTGTCCCGGTGTGCCCACCCCCTGTACACTGTAAATTGCTATGGCAGGGCGGGAGCCTCGTGGCTCCCGCCCTGCCATGGAGCCAAGGCAGCCCCCCTCCAAAAAATAATCCCAAAAAAAGGGCCATACCCCGGGGGGTGGGGTCCCCGCCGCAGATTATGGCCTCAGGAGGGGGGCAACGTGGCCCCCTTTCCGATTTTTTTGTTTTAAAATAAAAATAGGGGGCAGGCCCTGGGGGATGGGGTCCCCAGGGCCAATACATTAGAAAAAGAAGGGGGCCACCCAGCCCCCCTTCTTAAAAGAAAATAATAACAAAAGACCAGCATTGCGCCGGAGGCCACGCCCCCTCCTTAAAGCACTCTGCAAACACCACCCCCTGGCGCGTTTGCAGATGGGGAACAAATTCCCCTTGAATACTGAGGGTCTCTGGGGGCCAATGAGCCCACCAGGAACCTCCAGTATGCGCCAGGGGGCTGCGTTGCAGAGAGATGTGTTCTGAGGACATGCCCCTTTTTACACCTCCCTGCAACGCAGCTCTGTGGCACTTAATGGAGGTAGCTGGTGGGCTAGTTGCACCCCAGGGACCCTCAGGATTCAAGGGGAGTTAATCCCCAAACTTAAAACGCGCCACAGGCGCGTTTGCACAGTGGTGAAGGGAGGGGCGGTCCTGAAGTGACAGGTGTGTAAACACGCCATGTGGCGCATTTTAAGTGGCGGAATACTACCTCTTCAATCCTGAGGGTTCCTGGGGGCCAACTAGCCGACCGTTGCAGAGTGTTGTAAAAAGGGGTGTGGCCTCTGAACACCTCTCTGTAACACAGCTCTCTGGCGCATACTGGAGGTACCTGGTGGGCTAGTTATAGTTAGTTGGACATTTCACTCAAGCAAAACCATTGGAATTCCCCCGTTATAGTTAGTTTAACTAACTATAACTCGCGCGCCTGCAATGCACTGCTGATGAAGTCACATATTACATCACTCATGACATGGTCCGTTACATCACTCATGACATCACTGATGACATCTCAAATGACATCACTGATGACATCACTGATGACATCATCCTTGTGATAGAGTGGCAGACTTCCTCTCACCCTAATGTAACCTTTGATACACACACTGAAAAATAGAAACTAACATTTTGAAAACAATGGGCATACCAATACCACTTACAACACACCTATTTAGTCATTCCAAGTTCTACACACACATCCACTCATTCACCAACAGTCCTATACAGTCACTCATACATGAACTCACTCATCATATGTACTCATACACCTATACATCCTCTTACACAATTACACTCATTCATAGAGTTACTCAAACACATAGTCACACATGCAAACAAAGTATCAAACATACACCAAATTGCATATACAGTTATACACACACTACCACACTTACTTCTACAGAAACTTACACATACTTACTTTCTTAAACAATCACTTATAGAAACAGCTACTTATTTGCTCAGGAGCTCTTCCAATCTCTCACTCTCACATATACTCACTTATATACACCAATACTCATATATACTAGTTTAAAACATATGTAGTTACTCATAATTACACTATTGAGACAGTCATTCACTCACTAACACACCCACAAACAGTGAGAGCTGGTCAGAGGCCCCACCCCCTTTCCCCACCATTCTGCAAAGACCAAGGTTACAAGTAAGTTAGGAATTAGCATTTAAAAAAATCTTAGAAATTCACTGAAAAAAACAAAGGTTACAGGGCTGTTATCATTAGAAAATGGTATTAAAAAAACCTTAGATATTCACTGAAAAAAACAAAGGTTACAGGGATATTATAGTTAGGCTGATATTTCAGTCATACAAAACCAGAGAAATTCAGCAGTTATAGTTAGCTGAGCTAACTATGACTCACGCTCCTGCAATGCACTGCTTGCGACCTCACATATTACATCACTCATGGCATGGTCAGTGACTGAGTATTTCTAAAATGTTTATGAACGTTAAATATTCATACACCAAAGTGTATTGATGAATCAGTGGGTGTATGAGTGCCTGTATGGATAATTTAGTGGGTGAATGTATGGATGAGTGACTCATTTGTGTGAATGTCTGTATCAGTCTGTCAGTTGGTATGTAAGTGGCTGCGTGGGTTGGTGAGTAGGTACATGAGTAGCTCTATGGGCTATTGATTAGTTTTCAGAGTACCTAAATGGGTGTATGAATGTCTGTGTGTGTGGGTGATGGGGTGCATGACTCCCTGCATGGATGAGTGAGTGGGTGAATCACTGGCTGCATTGGTTTATAATTGCTTCTGAGAGGGGCTGTGTGGGTGAGTGAGTGGGTACCCTCTTTCCCTGAACCTGCCAACCATGGTTTCTTTTTCTTGCCAGTTATGCTTTACTGGTACTGCAATTCCTCCATGTCTGAAGGAGCTCACCATAAGGGACACTCCATTTCAAATTGTCAGGATGTCCACTCAGGGCATGGAGGAGACTATTCCCAGCAGTGTCGTTTCTGAAAAGTCTAGTGTGTATTTCATTGCTGACAATCTCAACACGCACTTCAAGATATCCAATGCTGGTGTAACTGGTCATATGAGTGAACACAAGATTGATAGTGCTATTATTCAGTTTAGACATGAAGTTGGGAGCGAGGCAGTCTACCTCTTCCAGATGATAAACAGGTCATCGATATATCTCAGTCACAAAACCATATTGTCCAGAACAAGTGTCAGGGTGACATCCTCAACCAGCTGAAGTAGCCAACCTTAAACATGAGTTGCCTGTCATTATTGCTAATGTTTACACATCCCTAGGACAAAATAGCTTGGGAACCAAACCTTCAGTAACACCACTTGGCAAACCTAGTTCTGACAAGGATGCCAGACCTACCCATGAGTTTCCTAAGAATCCATGGGACGAAGGTTAGGAGGGCAAGTGAGGGACTATAGCCAGTTGGACTTACGGATACTGAGGAGGTATTGTGACTCAGTCCCTACATACTAATTTTGTGTGGTTCCAAGCATAGTTCTTGTTAGACCTGCCACCATTAGCGCGAGTCCCCCTTCCATTTTGTTGCTGTTGCCTCATATACTATTGCTGGTTATAGATGCTTTGGGCACTGTGCCACTGCTATTAAGTGCCACAGTGCAGGTGCTTCCTATGGTAAATTGATGTATGGATTAGTGACTTCATGTTTGGTTGGTTTGGTTTGGTTTACTTGTCAGACCTAGTACAGTGCACTGAGTGTGCCCAGGGCTTGTAAATCAAATGCCGCTGGTGGGCTTGCAGCACTGGCTGTGCCACTCACAGAAACAGCCTGTAAAGTGAGTCTCAGGTATGCCATTGCAGAGCCTGTGTGCAGTCTAGTACTGCCATGTTGACTTGGCAAGTGCACCCACTTTCCAGTCCCTAAACCTTCCCTTTTCTGCACATTAGTCACCCCTATGCTAGGCCCATGGGCAGGGTGCATTGTATGTAAAAGGTAGGACATGCCCTAATGTGTGTGGCATGTCTGATAGTGAATTACAACCATTTTCGTTTTTCACTATTGCAAGGCTACCTGTTCCCCATAGGCTAGAATGGGCAGTTTGGTTATACCAGCTTATAATCCTAACTGACTCAGGGAACTAGGTAGAAATTCGAGTTTAGTATGCTGGAACTCAGAATGATAAAATACATCTTTTAGTGAGGTTGGTTTTAACTTTCAGTGTTTGAATATACCACTTTTAGGAAGTAGGTATTTTCTTTCCTAACTGTCCATGCCTGCCTCTGCTAGCTGGTTTATTCCTTGTCTGGAGTTTGAGTGACAGGGACTGGGGTATTCCAGGAGACGGGGTGAGCCAGCACAGGGCTGAATAGAGCTATCTGCATGTAGATGGGTGGGAGGAGTTGCACTTGATACCTAAATAGGGGTCTGCCTGACTTCCACAATGCTGGCTCCCTCTCCTGCGGTGTGTCTGATGTCCCTGGCCCACACTGTCAAAGGAAATAAGGAGTCTTGTCAACAATGTGCTCCAGGACTGCACAGAACTGGTTTGGTCTGGGTACAGGACCCTTTGCCTGCAGAGGACAAATGATTTGATATTATAAATATGGGGACCTAGACCCCAAAAATTTAGATCACTTTTGGGAAACAAGAAAAACCTTTGCTGAGGAGAGGAACCAGAGAGAAACTGAAGGAGGAGACTATCCCTATGCTGAGTGCTCTTTGGGGGGTTGGCCTGCAGTGGTTGCCTGACTGCCAAAGAAAGGAGAAAGGAACTTTGTGCTACTTTAATCAACTTGTAAAGGATCTTCAAGTGCCTGGAAATTGAGCTTGCCCCCTTCTGAAGTCTCAGGGATAACAGACTTCACCAACCAGCTCCCCAAGTTCTTTTGAAGTGTCTGCTGTTGTGCTGCGCCTTCTGAGGGACTTTGTGTCGCAAGGAGCTGGAAGCGTGACTCATGAAGAAGAAGTGGGACGCAGCTGCTGTCGTCGCATCACTGAAGAAGGGTGCCGCAGCTGCTGTCGCATCGCATCACCGAAGCGCCTCGCATCATCGGAGAAGAGTGTCGCCGTCGCAGCTGACACCTTTGCATCACCAGAGAAGCGTGTTGCAGGGCCTGTCACTGCTCTGAAGAATCATTGAGTCGCCACACGGCTGTTGGGCGTGCACGCATCATTGTTGTATGAAGAAGAAGACGCCATTGCACCTGATCTTCATCGCATCATGGAGTTGCGGGTCGCATCGCCACAGAAGTGCAATAAGAAACCAATGCATTACCTCCCCATGCAGAGAAGAACCAACACATCACTGTCTCTTGCGCAGCAGTAGGGAACCGCACAGTACCTTTCTTGCGTGTAAGGAACCGGCGCATTACCTTCCCTGCAACACTTTCGTTGTATAGCGTTACGCATCCAAAGGTACATTGAACTTAATGTGTCGCATTCACCATCTAAAGGGAACTAAGCTATCAGTACCATTTTTAAAGTACAGTATTGTGGATTTTTGTCGTTTGTGATCTTGTGTTAAGTCTATATAAAAATACTTATTTTTATACTACAACTTTTGTGGTGTCCATCTGTAGTGTTGTTACTGTGTTACTGTATGTGTTCACAAATGCTTTACACACTGCCTCTGAGATAAGCCTGTCTGCTCGTGCCAAACTACCAAAGGGGTGAGCAGGGGTTATTTTAGGAGTGTACCCCCTTACCCTGTCTAGACGCCAGGGTCCCTATTTGGTCAAAGGTACCTACCTCTGTCAATTATAGACCCCCAAATCTAACAGCTCTGTTCCAGAGCGAAATCCCTGCAACACTGTGTGGACATCCCGACAACTTGAAGCAGAGTTTCCTAATTGTGAGCTCCTCCAGGAATGGAGGAACTACAGTACCAGCTAAGCATACCTGGCGGAACAAGAAACCATGGTTCACAGGTTCAGGGAAAGATGGTACATGGAATGGGTATTGAAGAGGGCCCTTACACAAGTTGGCAATGTCACAGGGAACAGCTTCTACTTAACAACACCACCCCTGAACCAGACAGACCCACTTACAGAGTGATACTTACCGTTAATATCAGCTCCAAGAGAGTAAGACTCATTTTGTCAAAAAAATGGCCTATCCTGAAGAGTGACCCTGTGGTTGCTCAAAGTTTGGACAAAATCTGAGTATCCTATTTCATAAAGCCAAATCATTCAGGGACATGCTTGTCAGAAGTTACATCACTGTCACTAAGGGTATAAGTTAATGTAACCTTAAAGGTTTTTACCCATGTGGCCACTGCAAGGCATGTAAGGGCGATAACACCAGTACACTTACACTACCTTCCATGGCAACACTCACAACATTCATCAATTTCTGACATGTAGTACCAACCATGTGATGTATGCTTTAGTGTTAACAGGTAATTTGTGATACATTGGTAGCACTATTTCTGCTGCCAAAAAAGAGCTTTGGAACATCTTAGGGCAATTGAACATAATGATCCTAAATACCCTATGGCAGGACTCTTCCATGATAAACATTGCGGTGACCGTAATGTATTAACATGTTTTGTCATTGAACAGATCTCACCGAGTCCCAGAGGAGGCAAGCCAATTTTGAAAATGAGAAAGAGAGAGTCACAATTGATTATTGATCTCAATAATATTAGCCTGGGTGGGCTTAACTAAGACGAAGAAATTAATATTAATTTATTCAATGAAAAATATAATATTTTAAGGATCAATATGTTCCTTGTTTTACTGCTTCTTTTTGCCAATTTGTGATGAAGTGCAAGTTGTGCTTCTCTGTACTAACTTTGGTATATTGTGTGTTGTTTGCACAAGGAAAGGAAGGGTTACTCAAGGACACTGCTGGTATCGTCACCGAATGAGTCCCCCTACCCTTTTTGTTTCCCATTTTCATGGTGTTATTTCACAGCTCAGATACGATTTTGGATGCACTTCTTTCTTTTATTTAGATTTTCACATTTTAATATTAATTGACATTTGCTTTTGTTTTGGACAGAATATTGCATGAAATTTGAGATATTTATAGTTTGCATTGATGCATTCAACTTTGAAACATGATTTTGTTCTGTTCCGGTTGCCCTTTGGGGTTTACGTTTGAATCCAGTGTCCATGTTTACACATAATTTTCCTGTGTCCCTGCCCACTAGGGTATACCAGGGTCATGCTTGTTTAATGTGTAGTACATTTTGATACGTATCAATTGCTGTATGTCGTTTTTTCAGCTGGATTGGTGCCATTATTACTGGCATTGTACTTTGGTTGGGCACTACACATTTTTTCTTTTATTTATTAATTTAGCCAGATACCTGATGAGCATCTGGCTATAATTCTTACCACAGTATGTTTGTCCTACGCTTGACTTGTGCAGTCATTTCAGGGCATGACCTTTGCCTTGTGCCTTACACTATTTCTGTCTGGAACTTCACTGTCTCCCCTATATTTTTGGTGTCTGCTATGTTCCCTTTGGGTTTTTCTGAACCCATGCGACACACATTCCAAAGCACTTATTTCCAGACCTGCACTGGCCTGCCCACCTTCGATATAGTCACTCTGTGCTTCGTTGACTCCTGACAGACGTACGTTTTGTGCCTCTCACATATGTTATGTTATGTTAATAATACTTGTAGAGCGTGTGATTACCCTAGGGTGTCCTGGCGCTAAGTACTGATTGCCTGAGAAACATAGGGCCTACCAATAAGAAAAAAGCCATGTCTTAAGGCTCTGATGGAAGGAGATGAGGTCTGGAGCATTTCTGAGTTGGAACAGGAGTTCATTCCAGGCTTTAGCTGCACAATGAACAAAACGTCTACCTCCCCAATTGTTTTTTTAAAAAGGGGGATTAGCACAAGTTTAGATCCGGTAGATCTTAATGTTCTCCCTGGGATATACCGAGCAAATTTCTTCCTAATGAACTGCGGACCAATACCAGTGACTGCTGTAAAGACAATAGATAGTGCTTTAAAGTGTGATCTTAACGGTACTGGGAGCCAATGTAGTTTTTTTAGATCTCCCTTGACAGAGGTAAACCTGGATGTTCCGGTCAGCATTGTAGTTTGCCGCGTTCTGGACCAATTGCAACCTGTTCATATGTTGTCTTTGAACATTGACATATAGACTATTGCAATAGTCCAGATGCGATATTATGACATTATTATGACATTATGTCAGCCATACATTAACTGTTAACGGCGACCCGGCTCCCATAAAGGCAATCTGGGCCTTTGCACTACAAGCTCCTCTTTGTCAGATCCATAAAAGACCCACATTTTGGTGTCTGCTAAGCTACCTGATTTTTCTGAGCCACTGCATCATGCATTCCAACATGCTCATTTCCAGACCTGCACCAACCTGCCCACCTTCTATATTCAATATGCGCTTCCTTGACTGCTGGCAGAAAATGTTGTGCCTGTCCCATACATTAGCCATACATTACATTTTCAAGGCGAGCCTGCTCACATGAGCATACAATGAGCTTTCACATTTAAAGCCCCGGCATGCATGCCATTGTCAGATCCTACTACAGACCTCTGTTGCCTACCTTTCTTGTTTCATTTAAGTACTACTTTTCAGCGGCAGCGTCTTCATTTAGATTTTCTTTACCATTGCACCTGTGAACCTTCTCTTGAAATGTTGATATTTTGCCATGCATACAAAGTTTGTTGGCTATATTATTTGATTTGATACATCATGGGCTTTCAGAGCAGAGTGTATATTTTCGGTTGATCACGATTAGGATTTAATGCCGATGTTGGTCTACTCTAGCATGTTTATATTTATGTTTCTATCATGGAGCTCACGTTTTACCTTCAGTGTTCATACATTCTAGTGTGGCTTTTATTTTCACTTACTTTGGTATATATGCACTGTGATTTCTTCCACTTGTACATGTGATCACGGCCACTGTATTGGCCAAAATGCGTCTTGTTTGGAAGTAAAGAGAAGTTCTCACATATCTCTGAATGAGAGTTAATTAGTGTGTTGACTGGAAATTAATGCCGGCAGACCCGTTCTGCTGTTAAGCTGCACCACTCATGGGACTCAGGTAGTTTATCGAGCAGTTGGAGTTAAATGCTCTGGTCTGGGAACATAACCTACGGGCTCTAAATGGGCAAACTGTTTCCGACCGTGATGGAGCAATGACTTTTAATAGGCTAGGTTGCCCATCACGGATTGATTATATCCTTCTGGATACGCAGTCGTGGGTTCATCTGGTGGATATGAAGGTTAGACAAAGATCAGATAGTGACCACAACCCTCTATGTATGGTAATTCATTGGGGAGACGGGATCAGCAAAAGGGGAATTCTAGAGATGACTACAAAAGAAGTTTTTCCTTCAAACTGCAATCGTAAGCTCAAGTGGAATGCAGTTAGGTGTGAAGAAGGGAAACTTGACAGTATTAAAGAGCTAGTTATGGCCGAATCCCATGCCCTGGCATCGGTTGCTCTAGTGGCCCCCCATCCTACGGGGTCAAATTTACCAGCTATGTATAAGAACTTAACAGAGGAAATTGGAAAGCTCTTTACTAAAAAATCCAAGGGGACGTCATTGACACACCATAAACTAAACAAGGGCAACCTCTGGTACACAGCTAACTGTAGGAGGAAGAGGAAAGTCATTACGTTGGCTATAAAAATTAAGGACCCTTTAGCAGTAAGAATTGCTAGACAAGATTACCACAAAAGCATAGCGACAGCCAAAAAGGACTGGGAGGAGCAGCATTGGCAGGAGCTCAAGGAGGCTGCCTATGGGAAAAATCCTACTCTTTTTTGGAAATTAATTAACACTCTTGATAGACGAGGGGCCGAGCATATTTTAAACCACATAACCGAGCACCAATGGTACTCTCAGTTTTCAAAATTGTACTGCGAGGACAGTGTGGAGGGCCAGCCAACATCTCCTGCTTTGGGTACCATGAGCAAGATTAGTACAGAGCTTGGTGCCAACGAAGAGTCCTTTTCACCACGTGAAGTTCAAGACGCCATCCTTAAGATAATCCCGGGAAAGGCGCCTGGCCCTGATGGCCTCCCGGGGGACCTATTGTTGTACGACCCCAAATCATGGGCAGACCTCATATCTATGATTATCAATTTAATTCAGTCTGGCCACCCAGTACCCGAATCCTGGAAAGGTGCAGAGGTCATTACCATATTTAAAAAAGGTGATAGAGGGGACCCTGCCAACTACAGACCAATTAGTTTAATTGATACCATCCAAAAAGTAGTTGGCAGGGTCATCATAAACCGGACAGAGATGTGGTTAATGGAAAACGATATCTTGACCCACTTCCAGGCCGGGTTTAGGCGCAATGTAGGCGCCATGGACCAGGTCTTTAGATTTTGTGCGGTCTTCTGGAAGTCTGTGTCTGTTGCCAGGGGGAGTTTATACCTGGCTTTTATAGATCTGAAAACGGCTTTTGACGTTATCCCACGCACCAAACTCTGGGAGGTCCTTCTGGACTTGGGGTTCCCTAGTTATTTGTTGCAGTTCATAATTAAACTCCATGAAGGAAATTATGCAAGGATCCGATGGGGGGACCAGGGGCAACTAACTATGTGGAGAAGCGTGGCTCAGTGGTTAGAGGCGGCAGACCCGGAAGCTGAGATCGGCCGTGGACCAGGGTTCGATTCCCCGCCTCGGCGGGTCTCGGGCTCAAAAATTCCACGGACTCGACAATTCTCGCTCCGGTGCCTACTCGACTCACGGGGTCACACTCTGTGACTCTGGGCAATAGCTTGCTTAATCTCCACTACGGCCCCTCGCGGTGGGATGCCTGGCTTTCCCCTTGTGGATACCCTGCCGGGGTATCTCACAGGGGAATACAAGGACGGGTTCCCTAAGCAAGCGCCTTGATGCCTACGGGTGATACGTGCGCTATATAAGTCGCAATACATTTACATTTACATCCCTGTCAGCAGAGGGGTGCGGCAAGGTTGTGTGATGGCCCCAACCTTGTTTTCTCTTTTTATAAATGGGGTGGTGGATCATCTGAGAGAGGACCCAGCGGATGCCCCTGTCCTTGCTGGGGAGAAAACACCCACACTCCTCTTTGCTGACGACACCCTCCTGTTGTCCAAAACCCCCAGTGGCCTGCAAAAACTCCTTGATCGTTTTAATGTGTTCTGTAAAGACCGTGGGTTAATGGTAAATACTGCAAAAACTAAGTTGGTGGTCATGTCTGTAAAAAGAAATCATAGGAAGGTCCATCTCTCCTTTAATGGGTCTCCTCTAGAGGTAGTGGATGAATTTGATTATCTCGGGGTTAGAATTGGCAACAAAATGAATTGGGAATCCCATCTGTGCAAAATGGTTTTAAATCTTAAAAGGGTTTCCGGTGCTATCCTAAATAATCAACGTCTTTCAGTCAGTAGACCGGTAGCCCCTGCCCTAGCGGTCTATGAGGGGAAGGCGTTAGCCTCTGCGGTCTACGGATCCGAATTATGGGTCACTGAGAATATTAAAGCACTGGTGGTGGCAGAGAACAAGTTCATGAGAGACCTAGTCTCGCTCCAACTCGCGACCCCTTTGAAACCATTATTTGCTGATATGGGCAAAAGATCTATTTTTGAAATAGTCCAACTCCGACCATTACTATTTTGGGTGCGCCTTAGAAGGACCCCGGAATTAGTAAAATATGCTTTAGTGCTGGACGAGCTAATTAGCCTGAATGCTTCAAATAAAATAAAGTGGCTAAACAATTTAAAGAAGCTTGTGGTATCTTTGGGATTGAGCGACTCCTGGGCCTCCCAATCCCCCCCACCAAAACAAACAGTGAAAAAACTATACTGGAAGTGGATAGAGGCCAAGGTTCTGCTCAACCCAAATTGGGGTCCCTTAACGGAGAAATTTTTCGAAACATAAGCATGTTGTAAAGTTAGAACCCTTCTTGGATTTCATACAGACCCCTCGAGACAGAACTTTATTTCTGAAACTTAGATATGGCATTCTCCCTCTTAAAAATTTCATGGCAGGATGGAACGAAAGTAGAGAAGAGGACCAGAAATGCCCAGGTTGTCCTTGCCCGGAAGAATCCCTGGGCCATTTCCTCTTTGCATGTAAAGCATACAAACAGGCCAGAGATAAATGGTTGAAGCCAGTCTGTAGAAAGCTAGAAGTTAGGGACCATAGATCAGCCCTTCGCATTATTGTTTCCGACACCTCTTGCATGGTTATTGTTTGCGGGGTTGCCAAGTTTTTGGCTAGTGCCTGGATTATCCGGTTAAGGTTGTTGTCCCATTCGTGCACAGATCATGACTCAGTATGAATTTTAACTATGTTATTTTCTTTAGTTTTAATTGTTTGTAATGTTGCAACGCTTTTAGGAGGACTGTAATACCTGAAATCTATGTATGTATTTTTATGTTTGTACTTTTATGATACATGTATCGAATAAAGTATTACAACAACAATATATATATGTATACATATATATATATATGTATATATGTATATATATACATATATACATATATATATATATACTAAAAAAACAAAGGTTCAAAAGTTAAAGTGACATTATAGTGAGAATTAGAATGATATATTACTTTACATAAAAAAACTAAAAAATATCTAGAAACTCACGGAAAAAAACAAAGGTTATTGGAACTCTATACTTAGGTGAAAATATCAGTTAAAGCATACAGTTTAAAACTAACTAAATCACTGAACTTCACCAGTTATAGTTATTTCAAATAACTATAACTCAAGCCCTAGAGTAACTATAACGTGCGCACCTGCCTGGAACAGTGTTGTCATCAATGAAGTAATTTCAGATGTTATCAATGATTTCATAGAACAAAAACTATTATTGAGAAGATTGTGGACCAGAATGACACCAGTTTCAGGCAGTCCCATGGCATGTGTAAGAATGAGGCGGGTTGAAACCCGCAGCACCAGCAGCTATCGTCATCTCTTATCCCCATACGATGTAGACCGAAGGGCGTCCTGTAAAATCTATTGAGGAATTTGAAGTGAATTAGACGAAGCCTATAATTTGGGGACAGTTGAGGTGAGTTGAAGACAGCAGTACGTCCATTGATCCTCAGTCAGTGGCACATGTAGTTCCACTTTCCAACCCTGTAATGCTTTGGGCTTCACCAGTGGAGTCGAGGTCTGCATCTGTGTGTGACAAGTTTACGGGGTGAGGGGGAGCAAAGCAGGTTTTCTAATGCTGGCAGTGAGGGAAGCGGCGCTGGAAAGCTGTCATGGAGGGAGCGGCAAGCAGCACGCAATATATGATATAGGAAGAGTTCAGCAAATGGTACCGTGTAACCTTCATCTGCTGTTGGAGGGAAGCAAAATGTGTTTTCAAGATACAGATCAGCAAAAGTGCGGAGGCTCATTTTTTGCACCGGTTGTTTGCTAATACCATCTTTCAAATTTGGTAATATGGGGTTGTGTGCTAGTGGTATCGAAGGGCAATACAATACAGGAGCGTCCACCCGCTTGCTTAGTACATCCCATGCCCAGTGTTGGGTCTCCAGGGTGTCTATGCCATTTCTAGGGTGGCGATATGACTGGTACAGTGCCACATGTATGGTACAGGTGCAACTGCATCGGTTTCCACAGCCACGTGGGGCTGAAAAGGTGTTGGTGAACCCAGTGTTATAGGAACTGAGCCTGAGCGCATGAGGCGTACAGTTGCATGTCGGGAGCGCCCATACCACCCTGTGTCAACAGGAGTGTAAGCAGCTCCCATGAAACCCTAGCCTGTCCACCCGCCGAAACCAGAGAGCCCAGTAACAATCTGAGGGTCTTAAAAAAGTAGTGTGTGAGAGGGATCAGGATATTAGCGAATAAATAAAGGAATTTTGGTAAAATGACTATTTTTGCTCGGGCTACTTTCCCTGCTAGGGACAGCGGGAGTTTACCCCGTAGTTTTACCTTCTCCTCCAGCCAGACAATAGCGCATCAATAATTTAAGGTCCATATTTCTTAAAGGTTACGGCTGATCCAAATGCCCACGTATTTGACCGTGATCGGTCTCCCATCTCAGTGATAACTCAGAGGTCACTGGGCCATATTATCCGTTAGTGGAAACACGACAGACTTGGCCCAGTTGATAGAAACCCCAGCCAGTCCACCGAATCTAATAAATTCACGTAAGAGGGGGTCCAGGTTTACCACGGGGTCTGTGATGTATAATGTGACATCATCAGCATATAGTGAGATGAGGAGGCTTCTGGTGCTGAAGCCTATGCCTCTGGTTGTATGATGTTGCCTGATGCGCGCAGCAAGGTGTTCCATCGCAATCGAGAACAGCAAGGGGGATAGTGAATTCCCTGCTTTGTGCCACGTGAGATAGGGAAGGGTTCCGACAGGAGGCCATTCACCTTGCAATGAGCCTTTGGCTTGGTATAAAGTAATCTAATGAGATTGATAAAAAGGGGGCTAAACCCCATGCGGGCCAAAATAGCGAATAAATATGGCCAGTCGACCGTGCCGAATGCCTTAGTGGCATCAAGAAAAACTGTGGAAGCCTGTACATCCAGGTGGAGGTAATGTAACACCGAAGAAATTGTCCTGAGGTATGAGAGGTAGACCGCCCAGGAATGAAGCCCGAATGGTCGGGCATGCGATGAGGGGAAGAAGGGGTTGCAATCTGTTGGCTATCAATTTGGCTGAAATTTTGACGTCTACATTTATTAGTGAAACCGGCCGATAGGAACTGAGTTCAGTCTCGGATTTTCCAGGTTTTAATAAAGTGATAACGATTTCCTCGGGCATGGATGAGGGTAGTATGGCAGTGGTATGGGCTTCTTCATACGTGCCAACAGATGTGGCGTTAGTTCTTCCACATATTCCTTATAATAGGCGGTGGTTAGGCCAGCCGACCCGGGGGCCTAGTCTAGAGGCAAACTTCGTATGACCTGTGTGACATCCTCTACTGTAATCGGGAAGTCCATGTAGTCTCTATACAATTAGATAAACCAAATGAGCTCCAGAGAGTCAAGAAAGGACAGCATACCCTCTGGGCATATCTCCTGGTTGGCAGTGTGGAGTCTAGAATAGAATGAAGAGAATTAATCTAGGATATCCTTCTGCCCCCGGACAGTAGCACCATGCACATTGATCAACTCATGGATGTAGGTGGTGGAGCGTGGAACACGGATCATGTCAGCCAATGTCTTGCCCGGCCTGTCAACCTCTGCATATTTTCTGAGAAACGTAACTTCCCGCTGTGCCTCCTCATCGTTTTCAATCAATTTGGCCTTCAATAAAGCTAAGATAGATAGGTCATTGGAGGAATAAAACTCTGTTTCCAGCCCTTTAATTTGAGACTCAAGAGAGTGCCCTGTATGGCTTTCAACACACCAGCCTGATGGGCAATGCATTGACCCCTGATGACCACTTTGAATGCTTCCCAGAGGGAGACTTTCGTATCCACCGAACCGGAATTAAGGGTGAAGTTGTCCGTGATATCTGTCCTTATTTCTTCCTTGAAAGCCTCATCTAATAGGGCGTGTGGTAGGGGATGCCAGGAGAACATGCGTGGGGGGGATTCTGGAAGTAACGATTTTAACAGGCATGTGGCATGGACCGAGAGGGATCTCGGGAGATGAGTCACCTCAGTAGTCCAAGTGGCCACGTCACGAGAAACCAACCAATAATCCAGGCGGGACCAGGCACAGTGGTGTTCAGGGATACAAGTGCCTTCATGGAGCTCAGGGTGTCTATGGCTCCAAATATCAACCAGGTCTCCATCTGAGATTATGGTGTTTAAAGCAGTGCTTGCTGAGGGTTGTAAGGTCTAGGCCGCCCCCATTCTGTCCATATTGTCATTTAGTAAGGCATTAAAGTCCCCCCCCCCAGATAGTGGTACTTCAACCGGGCGCCATAACTCTGGCCCAGACGTCCTGGAAGAAACTAGGGGAGTCCATATTGGGACCGTATAATGTAAGTATCGCAACCGGGATCCTACCCAATGAACCCAGTATGAAGAGAAATTTGCCATCTGGGTCACTATGTATGACCCCCATCTCTCCACTCCAGCCCCCTCCTGACCAACACCACCACCCCTCGGGAATAGTTGGAATATATGGAGGAGTAAACGTTGCTCCACCTGTTGTGTTTGAGTCATGTGGAAGGCACAGTATTAAGGTGGGTCTCCTGTAATAAACATATATCAACGTTATGTCTCAATAGGTAGGCATGCACAAGTCTAGATTTTCTTCAGTCATTCAGTCCTCTGATGTTCCATGTGGGAAAGTTTAAAGTGATATAGTAATGGTATCTAGCATGAAGTATGAGTGATCAGCTAAGCATAGGCAACTCAATCTGAACCCGGAAATGTTGATGCATTCAACATAGTAGCAAGCATACGTACTGGCTAAGAACATAAAAACAATCCCCCCCAACCCCACACCCACTTCAACCCCCCAATCAGGTTATTTAGAAGCCCTCAACATTATAAGAGAACAGGTAATAATAGGGAAACCTCTCATAGGGGCGCAGAACCACAGGGGTACTCCCCTGACAAAACAGGGTGGCTGGGAAGCTGCGGAGAGCTCAACCAAGGGTACAGATAAAGCAGACATGACATCTACGTGTCGTAATAATGGCCGGAGATACAGGCGCGCATACAAAAATAACACATCTCAGTTTCATATGTACCAATCCCCCCCTCGCATCATAAGGTCCATCAGATCCACCCTCGGGTGCTCGCAGGACATACGGCTGGCTGCTACTAGTGGAAGGGAGTGCAAATTTCAACCAAAACACAACAGTCAGATCTCAATAGAGCTTGAGCCTACCGTATTTCCTCCCCCAAAAGCTGAAAGCCAGACATCCCTGACAGATATTGCAACTATTGCAAAGGTCCATTAGTTGTTGTTGCTCAGTCTGTCTTCTGCAGAAGCTGGAGATCTGTTGCCCTGCTTTGACTGTTTACCACCGATGTGCTTTGCGAATTTCAGAGCGGATTTGGCATCAGTGAAAAAATGTGCTGTGCCGTCGTGGTTGATCTTTAGTTTGGCTGGGTATAGCAGCGAGTAAGGGATTTGGGCCTGTAGTAAGAGACGTTTAGCTGGCAAAAAATCAAGCCAAGCAGACTGTATCGCAGGCGTGAATTCAGGATAAAAAGAGATTTGGTTGCCCTTATGCGTGATCTTCCCATTCTCGCGTGCCAGACATAAGATAAGGTCTCCGTCCTGATAATTAAGCATCCGGGCCAATATAGGTATGGGTGTCGCGACTACTGTTGGCTTAGGGCCCAAGATCTGGTACGCCCTCTCAAACGCAAATACTGCAGACAGGTGGGTTCCAAAGAGTTCTCGAAGTAGTTCAGACACATAAATTTCCATTTTGTTGATGGCTGTAGTCTCTGGTTTGCCCGTGATGCGCAGGTTGTTGTGGTGCGATCTAGCCTCCAAGTCCTCATTTTTGGCGCGATTGAGACCCAGTACTTCATCCATCTGCAGTAGTTGTTCCTTTGTTTCTACCTGAAAGTCGTGGAAGTTGAGTTCCTGTTCTCAAGGATATCAAACCTAGTTTCGTGGGCGCCCACCTGTGTCTTGACCATTTAGAGCTGGGTAGTGAGCCTATCCAGTTTGGTGTCTATATTGCCTAGGCAGGACCGCATCTCAAGCATCAGAGTAACCAGGTCCTCTCCCCAATCTTCCATCTGTGACTCCGCAGGCCTCTCCGCGCAGGCCTCGGGGTCCGACTCAGTGAGCCTCGTGGCTCTCTGCTGGTCGAAAGTCAGCTTTGGCTGCTTGGCGTCCTGCTTGCCTATCGTGCCTGCATAGTGCGGCAGTAGTGACACACCGGGGGTGCACCCGCCCCGATCGGCACACCCGCTACTCGAGGATTCGCAAAAGCTCCACACCCCTTGAACCTCAGATGCAGGACAGGGGATCGCCCACACTCAGCATTAAAGAAGAACAACACGTATGTGATGGACCTGGGAGGACCTGGGAGGACTACGCCCTGCGTGGACACCAAGTGGTAAATGGGCCAAGGGAAATGCGCACTAGGTGCCAATTCTGATCACAGAGTGCCCCAGCACACGGTATAGTCCACAGGGATGAGGCACCCACACGAGGCAAGCGGATATTTCCCCAGGGTAGCGTGGATCTACATCGCACTTCACCTCCGCCGCATGCCCGTGGACCCCTAGTGACCAAAATAGCAATTGGGGGTGATTACGGCGCCAACCAGATCCCAATGGGAACAGCCCTGGCGAGCAAAAAGGGGGTCCTGCAGGGTATGGGGCACCCACCCAGGCTAGGTGTTTATCAGTCATGGTTAGAAGGTATCCTCGCTTTTGGGACTTTTAATATTGCCGTTGTCCCCTCAGCAGATCCGACAGAGTCATCCAAGCCAGACAGCTGCAGCAGCAGTGAAATGAGCTCCTCCAAATGCTACAGCAGCGGGGCCCAGAGATTGTAGTCAGAGCAAATGTGCTCAACAGTACTAAGCCCCCACAACAAAATGGCCATCTCGTAGAGCGCGGGCCCACCGGTATCAGGCTGGTTCACAGGCGTAAAGTCATTCAGGGCAGCGCTAATTGAGGCACATTTGAAGATCAGTGGCAGCTGCGCAGCTCCAAAATGTGGCACAGATGCGCCACAGGCGAGATCTACACCCCCCCCCGGGGATTTGGTAGCGCTGCAGCCGCCCGCGGCTCCAATTGAGCTCCGCAGTACCTCACCTCCTCGCGCTAGTCAGGGGCCGCCTCCGGGGCCCATAAGAAAACAGGAAGTCCACGGGTCTGCTCTGACCAGGGCCCTCAGCACGCGTGCAGCCGTGGATTCATTTTGTACGATGATCCGCCCAGATAGCAGCTCTGCCGGCGCGCGCCATCCCCGCCCAATCAGCAAGCGGGACAGCTCAGTCCCGGAGTGGAGCAAAGACTTGCAGATCACAGCGATCGTCTCAGCCTCATGTCCGCTATCAGTGAGAGCATGTGGAACACAGTGGGAGCTCCCCAGTTGACCGGATTATTACAGGATTATTAGCTGGCCAGCGGAGCTCACTCAAAGAGTGGACATCTTGCAGCACCGCAGGCCACGCCCCACTGCTAGCAAAGTTCACTGAACAGATACTACCCATGACAAACAATCTACATCTACTCAGGAGGCACCCAGCTGGAGAGCTGCCCCTAAGTAAACCTAAAAAGGCACTGCATATGACCAAGTACCCCTGAAATACAGAGGCACAGCCAGAACTAAATACCTCCCTAACGGGGTACAACTTCCCCTCTACTCACTCTGACCCATCTAGCTAAAATCGATCACCCTTGATCACAAAAAAAGGCCTAGCTCCATCTAGAGGAGCCATACACAGAACTCCCAAAAATAAAGACCAGTTTTCACAACAGAGCATATTTTACATGGGAGCATGAACACTATAAAAAGATCAAATATTTTACAAATCCTGAAACATACCCCAGAGCTGGCTCACTACACAACCGAAGACTTCTTACGAGTTCAGTTTAGGAAACTATTTTGTCACACATCACACATCAAAAGAGTACACAGCTGCCACTTGGAAACACTGTGAACAAGCCCAGAAAATATTGCCAGAGAAGGCTCAATTTGCTAACTTGGGGGATCCTGGCTCAGGCTCACATAACGGAAATAACAGCTCAGAGCCAATCCAACAACAAGGGAGGAGCATACAAAGAGGAACATCATTTGCACTTACCAACAACCTACCTAACCTGAAAATGTGGAGCTCCATTAACCCAAATAGGCCAACAGCAGTGCACATAATTATTGTAGACGTGCCAGATTAACATAAAGTAAGCGACTGGGGGTGGCTAGCTTCCAACTTGGCAGGGTGGCACCTTACTCATTCCTAGCACCCCAAGATCAAATAGGGTGAAACCCCACACCAAAGCCTTTGTAAAACCTTTCTTAGTTATCTCATGGAATGTATTCGGGCTCAAGATCACCATAAACAACGATGAAGCAATAGCATTTCTTCAGAGAGGCGATTTGTTATGCTTGCTAGAAACATGGCCTTTCTCCCTGCTACTAATACCTGGCTTTGCAGAAGTCCATCAACCGCCAAGAAGACCAACCTCTTTGCAGACCATCCGGAAGCCTATCCACTTAAGTAAACTTGGCATTAGTCACAACAGTTGTAAAAATCAAACTCACTACAGATCTGGCCCAGGCTGTGCTACTGGCTGGCCTAAATCTGAACAGGGTGATTGCACACATATTGTTACTAAACATGTATTTTAACTGCCAAGACACCTTGTAGCTAGATAAGATGGGTGTACTTGTGGGCACCATAGAAGATCTAATCTACTCGTACCTCACTAGCGAGATAATCATTACCGGAGATTTCAACACTCGCAATATAAGGGCAAGGTCTGATGGCAACAGTACTGTCGACCCAGCTGGCAGCATTTTAAACACATTCTTTAAAACTCACCAAATGAAGTCTGCTGAGGATGGATTTACTATTGTAAAAATGCCTAAGTCTTACAACAATGTCTCAATGTTGAACTGTGTGTTCCTGAGCAAAAGATTCCGGGCCACCAGTTGGATTTCTCAATTAAGCAGCATCAGAGAAGTGATTCCTACCACTAATCGCTATGTTATCTTTGCTGTGACGCGGTCGCCACAACATAAACTTCTTGGGCTCTCCTACTGTGGAACAAACTTATAAATTACTAAGAAGGGTGAAATGACATAAAATAAACCCCATGAGTCTGGCTGCCTGGGAATCTGACTGGATACAAGAGAACAACCCCAGCTCTGGTGACCAGATATTCTCACAATGGCCAAAACAGTAGTAGCTCTGCATCAATTACTCCAAGGGAAAACATTTGGCAAGCAACAAGGAGACCACACAAAGGAGAGCCACTTCCAGCAACGATAGAGCTAGGATGTGAAACAGCGTGAAAGAATCTTGAGGGATGACATTCAGCAATTTAAACGATATGGGAATGAGTAGCACTTCAACAAACAAGCCATAGCTAAAAAGTTTCACAACAGGCTCATATGGCATAACAAAAACAAATGAAGTCCCACTGACTTGTGTTACAACTTTCAGTACAATTTCCGACCAGTTCACCTAGTACATTAACAAACACTGGTGAATACCACAGAGAGGCAACATGCAGTGAGAAAAAACATTATTCTCATTTAAAAGAGCAAGGAGCCTAAAAGACTTTCTAGTCTCCACCAATCCGAGGAAGGAGATCAAGGCTGAAACTGCCAGAGTGCTTCACTCTTGGGGCCTCCCCAACTTGACTGGACATTTTCCCTGTGGAAATTGTAGTGTATGTCAATCTGACGGCCCTGAACAAGAGTCTGGACTTGGAACCCAACAAGACCTGGGTACTCCGAGCACACACTAACTGTAACTCAACAAATGTGGTGTATCTAATAACATGCCTCTGTGATTTGAGATGACAAGCAGAAAGCTAAAATAACACATCTGCGAACACCGCAGTAATATTAGGTGTAAGAGAAACACCACCAAAATGACAGATCATTTCCTACAGATAGAACATACTACCAACAACCTCAGGTGGACAGTCATTGAACAAATCAGGACCACAGGGAATGCACAAAATACTCTATCAGAAAAAGAACAGAGGTGGTTTTATAGGCTCTCTACCTATAAGCAGGGTCTCAATGACAATATCCTGTGTAATACACTATACCAAAGATGAGCCACCAGTAATGTGTAGTCCAACCGTATATGATTCTAGGACCCGAGGACAGAGGCTCAACTACACATATGAATGTGTGCACCCCCAATGAACATCAGATAGTGGTCCTTAATCCACATACATCAGTAACATCGGTCCGACATCACCATAATAAACAGTGGTGCCTTGATTAATATGTTAGAGGGAACATCAGAAAACTTGTTAGTGGTGTTCTGCGTACACTATTAGTCATACACACTTTAGTATGGAGGAGCATCCATCATCTGTTAACATTACTATTGAGTACAATCAATATATGGGCAACATTAAGGAAATGGTTGGGGGAACGGTCGGTCTGCCGTAGTTCACTTATATACTACAATTTTACGCTAACTGAGTTGGTCATCGCTCAAGATGTGATCACACGTATATGCGCAGCAATTTAGTCATACACTTGTCCTGTGCATTTTAAAACGAGAAGGATATTCAGCCTCATTTTCATAGGATACCAAGGGTTAACTCGCCCGAGAATGAGGTAGACGTGTTGACGTCACCACGCTTTCACGTTATGACGTACACGGACACAAGCCCAAGATACCGGCTGCTTAAAAATGCCCTGTATCTTTATCTTCAGGACCCTGAGCCGGGACGAAGTAGGTGCCAGTGGCGGGTGTTTGAACTTGACGAAGTAAGTAGGCTGTCTGATCGAACTTTATGTTAATCTACCACCGGATAGGGTTGTCGATTAAAACTCTCGATTTATTAATTTCCAGGGTTTGACTATATGCAAGGCCCCAGGCAGGGGCCATGCGGTATTGCTATCTTACGCTTCACGTAAGCTTTAAGATTTTTTCTCCGCCCTAGATTTTGAGAAAACTCTAAATTTACCACTGCATGAATAAGATTCTATGCCACCACGAATGTAGTTATGAGCATGCTCTTCAGTATAAATTGCATTCGCTTTTGCCCACAACACACATTAGGTAACACGGGTGGAATAAATGATTGCAGATCCTGGCATGTGGATCTTTTTTATCGCACCTGATGAACCTAATTATGTGTCTACTGCTGTGGAATACATGATTTGCCTGAATATAAGATGCCTTATATCATGAGTTGTTTTGTTTTCCAGAACAAATCGTTGATGACAAAACCGTAGGTTTTGTGGTTCAATAAACACTTTATGGGTGCACCTTAGCGTGTGCACTCAGTTCCATTTCACCTGTCCTGAAGAAAGCCTTGCTACCAGACACAAAGGGGCTGAAACATGTAGTCTTTGCCACTATTATATCACAGATGTCTGTGAGCAAGAAAGCCAGAGAAGACAGCCACCAACTCTGTTTTTAATCTTGTCCTATGACCCCACCACTAAAAAATGTCTAAGGAATTATTCCTGATATTATATGTCTTCAGGAAACCCATGTGGCTTGGGGTAATCGGAAGATATTGACTGAACTGGGTTATACACTATTAGTGGCATCAAGACAGGTTACTATGAACTGCGGGGTTGCAATTCTGGGGCGCCAAATGATAACTGCCACGGGTAAAATAAAAGCTGATAGTCTAGGACGGTGGGAAATCGCTGAGTGTATTTTTGGGGGGGTCACGACCACAGTATGGACTGTATATGGCTCGAACTTAGATGATACTGAGACTCTCGAGTTTTTGAATGTTGAGCTGGCATTGTGGGGTACACCCCTATTATTGCTAGGGCATTTTAATATACATGGCAAATTTTCTACTTGGGATCCTTAATTTACTAGCTATAGCGGCCGTAAGCCGCATGTCTTTAGAGCACTGCGGCAATTACTGCTCCAGCATGGTCTAGTTGATGGTTGGCCAGTGGTTAATCCGGGAGACCCTGGGTATACGTTTTTTTCCTCTCCCCATAATAAGTTTGTCCGGTTAGATTATATTTTTTTGCCTAGACCATTTACTAGTGGTGCACGTATGCAGGTTATGCCGCGTATTACATCTGATCATGGCCCTGTCGTTATGGACTTGCCTCCATTTAATATCCAGCGGGCACAGCGGTCATTTTCATTTAATAAGAAATTAATATCTGATGAAGAATATGTATGCCACATTCAAGCATGGGCTAAGCAGTTCCTGGAGCATAATAGAGGAACGGCTACTCAAGCAATGGTCAGGGACTGCTTTAAGGCTGGGATACGTGGTGAAACTTGTAGTTATGGTTGGTCTCAACAGAGGAAACAAAAAGTTGTTATGAAAAAACTGCTACTAGATTTAAAAAATGCAGAGCATGAAATTATTCTGGCAATTAGAGCACACCGTGATAGTCAATCTGCACAGACCAAGGTCGTATCTCTTAAGGCAAAGATTAATGGTGTTGGGAGTCGAGATATAGCAACTCAGTATAAAATCAACAAAGCTGAGAGATATGAGTATGGCGAATCTGTAGGCAGATGCCTAGCTCAAAGACTTTGTGGTCGGCAGACATCCCTGCGTATAGAGGCTTTAGAGAACGACCAGGGCTGCTTGGTAGAGACAACGGATGGCATAATGTATGTTTTCCAACAGTACTATAATGAATTGTATACCCAAGAATACTTATCCTAAGATCAGATTGACCAGTTTGTGTCTAGATTTGACTTTTCTGTGGTTGGGCCCACTGTAAGAGAGGAATTAGAAGCCTCAATAACTATTTTGGAACTTGAGACACCACTTAAGGATATTGCGTTTGGGAAAGCCGCCGGCCCGGACAAACTTCCTTTAGAGGTATATCGTTTGCTATTTTCTATTATTAAAGACGATATGCTGGCCACTTTTATTGCTGCTCAAACTGGCACCCCTCCTCCTTCGTGGGATGATGCAAGTATAGTGGTATTTAAAAAGAAAGATAAGCCCCCACATCTTCCGGGGTCATATAGACCCATATCATTAATTAATGTAGATGCCAAGATATATTCTAAAATCCTTGCTACTCGCTTAATTCAAATTGTTCCATCATTGGTATCTTATCATCAGCATGGGTTTCTTCCTGGCAGAAGTACTGTTAATCATCTGCATCGCGTGATTGCTATCTTATTATGCATCGGTATTTCACAAAAATATGGGCTTGGTGTTTCTGGATGCTGAAAAAGCCTTTGATCGTGTGGCATGGGCACTCCTATGGGCCATAATGGGTAAAATAGGGTTTGGGTCCCAATTTTTGCTTGCCTTACAAATTATGTATAAACGCCCAAGGGCCAAGATCTGTGCGATGGGACAAGAGTCATCCTTTGTTTATATTACCCGGGGTACACGGCCGGGATGCCCATGCTCGCCGTTATTGTTTGCCATTTACTTCGAGCCATTGCTGCGAATGCTTGAAACTACCCAGCGTATACAATCAATGGTAGTGGGTGATAATCATGTACGGGTCCTAGCTTACGCTGACGACATTGCAGTCGTCACATCTGATCCGGAACAAGCACTACGGGAAATTGAAAATGTAACACAAGAATATGGCAAATTCTCTGGGTATAAATTGAATATCTCCAAATCCCAGGTAGTGTGTAGTACTACTGGGCTATGCCCTAATGATTTACGAGTTACACACGAGGCTAAGTACCTTGGAATTAAAATCAGGATGTCGCTCCAAGAGATAGTAACCGTGAATTGGGCTGATATATTACGATCAGTCAAGCAACAGTTATAAAAGGTGAAATGCCTTCATCTAACGATGGTGGGGCGACGAAATGTTTTAAAGATGTGCATTTTACCCAGGGTACTCTATTATTTCCAGACCGTACCGCTGGAGTTGCCACGTGCACAATTAATGAAGCTGCACTCCATTACAGATAGGTTTTTGTGGGGTTGGAAGTCTCCCCGTCGGGCTTCAAAATTTATGACATTACCGCTTTCAAGAGGTGGATGGGGAGTACCGAATTTTGTTTTTTATTATTTAGCTTGCCTTTTCCAGAATATTAAAATTCTGGTGATAGGGGGGGGGAGACACCGGTATTTATTTAATGTTATTAGGATGCCAATCTCGACAAGTGTTTCTGCGATTTCTTGAACCGAGCTATTATAAAAGAATGAGATTTAAGACCGTATTAGCAGCATTTAAAGGGTGGAGGTGGGTACGTTAAATCATTGCTCTTAATCAAATTAACTTCTATACCGCTTGTGATTCTATAGAACTTTTTCCTTCTATATTTTGGGATACTAAGATGCAGACTTGGGCGGATAAAGGGATTGTCTGCTTAGGTAACATGTTTCATGCTGGTATTATTGTTACATTTGATGAGTTAAAGGATAAATATGCGATTCCTCAGAATGATTTTTTAAATATCTACAGTAACGTGACTTTATTTTTAAGCATCATAGCATTCTGCCTATAGGCATTAACGATTTTCTCGAAGTTTTGAACAAACCGGCCAAGATTGAGATTCTATATGATAGTTTGTTGCGCATGCAGCGTGATGATATTGATATACAAGATGATAAATGGAGTATTAGACTTGTCACTCCTGGCCAGTTTGTTCAAGAATCTATTGACATGGCTGGCAAAATTACTTTGACTGCCAATTTACTGTCCCAACACTATACAACTTTGTTCAACTTACATCATACACCGGCTAAGATGAGGAAGTGTGGAAACAAGCATAATGGGAAATGCTATAGGTGTCAAGCCGATATAGCCGACATTGTACATATATTTTTTGATTGTAGAGTGCTGAAACCATTTTTTGTATCTGTTGCACAATTTTTGTCAAATATTTAAAATTTTGATGTGGCGATATCTAGAGAGATGATGATGTTCGGATTATGTAAAGATATGGATAATTTGTCGCTGTACTACCCATATCGTTTTTTTCTTTTCATGGCTATGTCAGTTGTCGGACTATGCATCGCTTCCACGTGGCTGAAGCCCGATGCGCCCTCATCTGAGATGTGGGGGGCAAAGTTTTATAATGTATTCCATTTAGAATTAAATCTGTATCGCATCAAATCACTGAAGAAAAAACAATTAGGGATTAAAATTTGGCAGCCTATGATTCATCACTTAGAAAGCGAATGCCCAGATTAGGTGCTGTTATTTATAGTTGATTTATTTATGGAATCATTGTTCAACCACCTTGTTTCCCCCTTTTTTTTTTCTTTCGTTATCATGGTTTGTTTTTCTGGTGTTTCATTGAACTTGGAACACTTTATCTAATGAATTGATGTCTATACGGCTTGTATTTGCTTTAACTATGCTATGAACTGAATGACAATAAAAAAAAAATTAAAAAATGTCTAAGGAGTTATAGAGGTAATCTTAAAAATCACTTTCATTCATCTTGCACAAAAAAAAATATTCCGCTGTTATTCAGGCGTTGCAGCATACCCGAGAGGCACTCATCCCTCAAGTGGGAACCCAATGATGAAGAATGCCACAAACTAGGTTGGTGGGTAAGAGTTCCTCTTAAAAAAGGAATTGCTTTCCATTTTTTGACCACAGTTAGCAGTAATCCTTCCCAGGAATTACGCCTACTTAGTTGTTTGTTCAACAAAAACAACAGGAATCACAATGGCTATATGTCTTTAAGCTTCTGAAACAACACAATAAGGCCTAATTCTGACAGTACATTAATAACTTAAACTATCGTACCCAAGACTATCGCAATGGCGTATTCACTGACTCTTGGGTTTAGTAAGTCAAAGCATTGTACTGTAAGCCTCTCACCAGAACAAGCGCCCCCATCCAACTTGAGTCACAGTACAGTCCAGCATCTAATCAAACACACCTCAAAGCCAAGGGCCTGCACATGATCAGTCTTGCACCAAGCTTCACTTATGCGGACCGCAGCCGGGTTACTAAAATCCTGAAGAACACAAGGCAAGACGGGGCCCTTAGACCAAATCGGCTGCCATGAGGATTACGCATTTTTAGCTTCCCTGCTTTCCCCACTTTAGCAGCAGTGCATTGCAACAGCCACAGTTCATGACTCCTGGTGAAGATCAGTCTTCCAAACTAAACATAAAAAGGGCAACAGCACAGACCCGACCAATTACAGAACAATTGTGCTGCCAGACATCAAAACAAAATCTTTTACAAGTAAGACTTGGAAAACTTGGTCAGAGAAGAGGGTATTATTTATTTTATTTATACAGCTTATAGAGCGCTTGGTTACACTGGCTAGTGTGTCCCCGCGCTGGATGCTTAGATGCCGCTTCTCTTACGTCCTGGCCTGAATAGGGAGTGTCTTTAGTTCATGCACTAGTCTTTGGGAAACAGAATGGTTTTGATCTCTCTCCGGAAGATGGACTCTGATGTCTCCAATCGCAGCCTCTGTGGCAATTTGTTCCACTGAGTGGCGGTCAGGACTCTGAAGGAGCATCCACCCATTCGCACTCTATTGAACTTTGGGACCTGAACTTGCCCAGTACCACGGAATCTTAACTGGAGAGTGGGCTCATATCGATTGGGGAGACTATGAAGGTACTTGGGGCCCTTTCCCTGTAGGATGCGGTGCCCTACACAGAGGGCCTTGAAAGTCACTCGCTCCCTGACCGGGAGCCAGTGTAGGGTCCTCAATGCTTTTTTTGCTGACGCTCTTCTGGGTAGTAGTAGGATCAGGCGGGCAGCCGCATTTTGTATGCGTTGTAATCTCTGGAAACATTTTACGCTTGCACCTAGATATAGGACATTTCTATAGTCCAATCTGGACGTTATCAGGGTGTGGGCCAGGATTTGTCCTACCGGCACAGGCAGAAGATCTGGTGTTTTCCCTAGGACCCTTAGGGTATCCTGCCATTTTTCAAATTGGACTTAAGGGAAGGGGATTCTACTACTGACAGCATCATGGCACTAGCATATCTGGCAGAGCAGGTCAATCAGCCTAATAACCCCTCACTCTTCACATGCGTTGTTGATTACACCACAGCATTCAAATCTGGTTAATTTACACATCTGGGGAATTCTGAAACAAATGCTGGATACAGTAAATGCAGTCTATTCTCAAACTGGATGAGAATCAAGCTCATGCAAAACACAGCAACCACCAAAGTTTATATGGATCGAGGACTAAAACAAGGATGTGTCCTTTTGTCTATGATTTTCAACCTGTACACTGCTGATTTATGACAGTCTCTAATAGCTGCACACCTGTTAGTGCCCAAAATAGGCCTGGTGTGCTTATTCTTGATGTAGTACACAAATTATATGATCCTAATGAACCACACCAAGGTGGGAATGCAGAAAGCCCTGGATGCCCTAAATTCTACAACTTTAAGAACAAATTGGTGGCAAACTGCACTAAGACAAAGGTTGGCATATTTGGGCATTACCCAAACAAGCAAAAGTTGCAATGGAGATTAGGAAACCTGAAAATAAGGAGTGCCCCAAATACAACTACCTGGGCATGTGGTTTGCGAGCAATGGTAAGTCAAAGCTGCACATTACTCACATGGAAGAAAATGGTAAGGCAATGACATACGCTTTGAGAAAACTCCACCCTAGCCTGCACAGCCTATCTACTGGAGCAATACGAAAGGTAATAAGAGCTAAACTCCTACCTATTATCTGCTATGGCCAACTAGCCTTCCTGGTGAATTAGTGGATATTATGGAGAGGGCGCAATGTCAAGCCTATAATCGCATCTTCTGTGTACCTTCACATGCCCCAAACACAATGAAAGAGGTCCTGGAGGGCAAATTCATAGTAAAGAATAACCTCATGCCAGTTGTCGGATTGCTTAGTGGAAGCATGCACAAAACTAAACCTGTCCAGGGAAAATTGGGAGAACATCCAAATCTATCCAATGCCATTATATATTGCCCTGAAAAATCAAGTTAGGCTTCTATCCAGGCAGGAATACACAAGACTCATGGCTCTTCCATTCAAAGAACTAAATGGAAGCTGAAAGTCACCCGCCAATGCTGGCTTGTGCAGATTATGCCACTCAAGCAAAGAAACATTTGAGTACCTAATTTGCATATATGTGGCTCTTCTAAATGCATGTTGCACTTTACTAAAGCCTGTGTTCTTAACACACAGAGTGCGCACTTATAGGGAAGGAAATTAATTGCTCTACTGCTTGGAAACCATGGCTTAGCTGGAAAGATTTGGCAAATTCATGGCCTTAATCCAAAGACTGCTAACTGGCCAATTACTCATAAAAACGACAGCATAGTGAACAAAGCACAAGTCTGAAGCAGCCTCAAGGTAAAAAATCGAAACCCAAACCCTGATTTTGCCTCCACGATGAACACCATCCACTTTTAACTGTGGCTGCACTAATACATTTTAGCTCTAAAATCAACACTTTGACAGGCTGCAATGCGGGTCTTTGCAACAGTTCTGACCCATGTAACTGCAGCGATGCATGCATTCTGCTGGATCCACAGAGGCTGGTTGAGCAATCTAGATCCACTTCCAAGAATCCGGGACAGGGGCACAACTTGGCAGGGTGGACTCAAAGGTGGCAGGGTTCAAGGTTGTTGGAGCCTTCTTTCCCTGAAGCTATAGTGATGAGTCCCTTGTAGTCAATTTGGAGTCCAGGATAAGCAGGTTTAGTCTTTCTCACCCGGGCAAGAGGGCAGCAGGCAGCAGGTCAGCATAGCAGGGCAGCAGACCAACAGAGTGGTAGCCCTTTCAGCAGTACAGCAAACCTTGTTCCTGACAGAGTATCCACAGTTCCAGAAGTCTAATAAAGAGGTGGTTACGGAGGCCCAATATTTGTACCTGGTGTGCACTCTCTGGTAGGTTGAAGAAACTTTCCAGAGGCTTCCCTTTGAAGTTCCCAATTATCCTACCTTTCCTGTACTGGCTCGCCAGACTAGCTACTGGGGTATGTATGCAGCTCTTTGTGCGGCGGCAGGATACATCCTATTCAAATGTAAGTAGGGATGTGCCCAGCTCCACCCTCCCATCCTGCCAGTGATGGCCCATCCAGACACACCTAAGCTCACTATTGTGTGTAGCTGTCTATGACAAATACATAAAACGCAACTGTCAGCTACATCCAGTCGTGTGACCCAGAGACAGGCTTAAGGCACTACATGGGACAATGACAACTTTCTAAAAGTGTAATTTTCAAAATTGTAATATAAAATCTGACTTTGCAATGAGAGAAGATTTTTCATTACAATTCCAAAGAAACCAAATATGAACTGGCTAACTTTCGCCCATCTGGAAAATACAACGTATTCAATGGTATAATGTAACTCCAATGTTATCGTATGGGAGAGGTATGCCTTGCAGTAGTGAAAAACATTTGTAGCATTTTATCACTGCCAGGACATCTCAAACTAAAAAGTACAATTCCCACTTTTTAGGTACATTGCACCCTGTCCTGTGGGCTGTCCAGGGCCTACACTCCAGGTGACTTATATGTATTAATAAGGAATGTTTGGGCCATGCAAAAGGTTTATTTTGCCAGATGATAATGGCAGTTGTAAACTGCATACAGATGATATAGTGGCAGGCTTGAGATATGTTTGATTTTAAGTGCTTCAGACCCACTAGTTGAAATTAATTTACAGGCCTTGGGTACATGAAGTATCACTTTACTAGGGGCTTATAAGTACATTAAATATGCCTGTTGGGGTTTAGCCAGTGTTTCCATATTATACAGAAAGGGCACAAGCACTTTAGCACTAGTTAGCAGTTTATTAAGGGTTTTAAAGAACTGCTCCATTTGCTTGCTAATTTTGTCCATTTCTACTTTTAGGGACACTCAGTCTGACAGACACTAAAAATGTCAATTGTCCCTCGTATCTTAACACAATGATGATCAGGGTTCCAGGACTTTCATTGAAGTTTGAAAAACTTGATGGGTGTTGACTCCAAAATACCTGTTCGCAAGTTTAAAAGATAACTCAAGATATAATACATTGAGTAAATAATGTAATTGAAATTGTGTTAGCTTAATGCGCACTAACATATTCAAACTCTACTACATCATACAGAAAGCAGGTTCAGATTGAGGGCAGTGATTGTGCTGTGGTCCGAAGTGCAGCAGTTTATAAATTACACGTGTATGTAAATTTGCAGCATATGATACATGCCTTTTTCAAGCATTCCATCTATTTCGTTACAACACCATGTGGTGGATTTCTCATAGAGAAAAAAACTCATTTATTGATTCATATATGGCCTTTCCTCATTGTGATATATCTCACTAGACACATGTGCCTAGTTTATCATTTTTTCAAGCAGCACAACTCAGCAAGACACTTTGCTGAACTGCAGAAATGGCAGGAATGTGCCCTATTTCAAAATATATGGCACATTCCTGTCATTTCTAGCACTAGTGCATTTTTGGCACTTAGCAACAATACAGGCACAACTTGCATCATGGTGCCTGCGTTGTAGGGAGGATTGTTTTTGTGCCAGAAGGGACACCTTCCTGCACAAAAACAATCCTGAGAAGTATTTTCCTATTTCTATGTGTGCACATAGAAAGTAAAAAACGAAGAGAAATAAAGATATTTCTCCTTGTTACCCCTCACTTGGGGAGGCATAGCATTTTGACATATTCTCAGGTCTAACACTGATGGAAAATCTGGGAATACGCTAAAATCCATGGTGGATGTGTGGGAACACCCATTCTCCACCCATGAAATGACTCCCTGGTGTGGAGAAATGCAACGCAGTGATTTGCGCTGCCTTGCTTTAATATAGATTTATCAAGCCATGCAGGGCCATGCAAGGTGGCCTTGCATGGCTTGATAAATCTCACTTAGGTTTTGTGTCGCCCTTGCGTTACTTTGTGTGGTGCAAGGGCGAAGCACAACCTTGATAAATCTGACCCATACGTTGGAAGTCATTAAATCGTAAGATGCTCTTAGCAAGAAAGATCATTTTGTAGCTCTAGAAATTCACTATTAGGCTGGCTAGGGGGCAGTGGCTTTAGAATTTGCTAATGTTATCAGCAGGAGTAAATGGTGTGTAAGAAAGGCTCTAGCATCGAAAGGACTGTCAAAATAGTTGAAAATTCGCAGATGAACGTTAAATGTAATGACATGCTACTTTTTTATTAATGGTAGTTTTGTAGCCAATGTATGGATTCTTCTTTCACTTATGATTGAATGATTTTCATCCCAGATTTGTCCTATTTAGTTACCTTCTACGTTCTCCTCTCTATTTTGCAATCACATTTTTTAAATTAAATACATTCAGTTCAAAAATCTATTTTTTAACGTAAGAGTATAGTCTGCGACTGCAAACAGGTGAAAATATGCAAGTTTAACTCTAGTTATGCATGAATATAGCTTATTCGACATCTGATTTCCATCAGTCATGAATACAAACAAAATAGTAGTGATAACTAGGCGGGAAACATGCAAAATGTGTGGTAATGTTAATCTGGTAGCAAAAAATAGCAAGGATATTTTTCTCTCTGGTCTCTTTACCCTGTATTGATAGAGACGCTCCTAATAAGGCTACATGTGTTGAAATCAGATTTTCTCTGAATCGCAATTAGTTAATCACTATCCTTAATGTATGAAACTCAATTTTGAGTTTCATTAGCGATTTCTAATGGGTCGCAAATAGGCATACCTAATGCATATTAATGAGGTTGGTCGCATTTTGCGTTCCTTAGGAATCTATGCCATCACAGGATGGTGGCTTGCTGAGGTCAGCAGACCACCAAGTCTGTTATTGTATTTAAATAAAGCAGTCTTTTTTTTTATAATGCAGCCCCTTTCCTTAAAGGAATACGGGATGCATTTAAAAGAAAAAAATGAAACTTTGCAGTTTCACTTTTTAAGAGTAGGAAGTAATCCGTGGGACCACTGCCAACTCTTAAAAATATTTTATCCCCATTCTCAAAGGAGAATGGACCCCTTGGGGACTCCTTCCCAGTTGCAAATGGGTTACCACCTCCTTCAAGGAGTCGATAAAATATGAATGTTTTGCCACTGTAATTCGGTCGCAAAACATTTATACATCCCATTCAGATTCGGTATTTGAAAGGAATTCCCTAAACACGCCCCTTCCAAATACCGAATCACAAACACAAACTTAGATTCGGTAGCGTGTTACCGAATCGCAATTTGTGTTTCATACATATGTAAAAGCATTTTTACGGTCCGAAACGGACTGATCAGCCGTTTCCGACCGCAGAAATGCTTAATACATGTGGCTCAGTGTCCTTGCAAAGATCTGATAATCATATTATCATTTTCATGTAGCCGGCACACTAGGTAAACACGACATTATGGCCCAGATTTTCACAAAATGTGCATAACGCAGCACTGAATCCCTAAACGCTGTGCTGCGTTGCGTGGCATGGAGGGAGAAGGATAGCGCCATATCTACAGAGATATGGCTCTCTCCTCCCCTCTCTCTAGCTCCAGCACTGTTGTGCACCAGGCACAGACCGTAGCACTGTAGTACTAGAGTGTGTGTGTGAGTCTACCATAGGTTTTACACTGGAACGGTACCCTTCCAGTACAAAATACTATATGTAGACACACTTTAAGACTTTTCATACTTTGCATTTGTGTTGGACAGTGCAGCAAACATGCAAAGTTGGGAGAGAAAGGAGAAATAAAATCATTTCTTTTAAATGGTGTTAACGTTTAGTGCTAAACCCTGTCTACTATTGTTTGTCGATAGGGTTTTGCATTAAAAGCAGCAGCGGCGCATGCAGGTAAGAGCGGTAGGTCAGTGGGACAGGGTGGGGGGATTTCGACAAACGATAACGAGGGAAAATTTATAATTTCTTTATTTTTCCTTTGTGGACATCTGTCGAATCCCCCCAACCCGGCTCTACCTGTCTTACCTGTACGAGCCGCTCCTTGCCAAAAGGCGTTGATGGAAGGATGGGGGCACCATTTGCCACCCATGTAATGCCCCCTAGGTGCTAAGTAATGCAAAGCTGTTCTTCGTGCTTCTTTGCGCTACTTTCAGGGTACTTTCGTGCACTGGAAGGCAAATTAGGAAAATAACATTTGGTGCTGATTAGCATCACTTTTTGTGACTCTATCCCTGCTCAGAATGTCAGTAAATCTACCCCATGTTTTAATCACCTCACACCTTCTATAACTAATCTACTGTTACATTCAGTAAAACAAGATGATGCCTGGGCATATAGGAGATTTACCTTTTGAAGAATACAGAACCATGACAAACTCACTACAAGTACACAGCGACACACTATCATGAAATAGCAAAGAGCAGAAGTACTACCTATGCATCAGAGTTCCTATGTGTCAAAAGGAATTATTCTGACACTTCAATTTTTCTGCGCATGCAAGAGTTTTAAAATATTTCTTTGTAGTAAGCAACGAAAACAATAGAGAAAGATTGTTAGTGAGTGAGCTTCACAGGCAAAAGGGCATTGCTAATTAACAAACTTTAGCATGAACACGCCCAGGGCTCAGTGGAACATAAAATATGTTTTTGACTGCTTAAGGCAGGCAAGCTGGTTTTTTTACGCTATATTTTCGGTAATTAGTGCCCTTTCTTGTTTCAGGTATAAGTTTGAAGAACATCTTGTCGGAAAGGCTAGGAGTAAGTTTAAGTCATGCGCAAACGCTGCTGGCACAAGTGCTAGGAATCATTTGAATTTGTAACACGAAAGATGCTGGACAATTATATGGTTCATATTTAACGGGCTCTGCCAATTGCAATTAAGTGCTGCCTGAACCATGAAATGAAAGCAGAACAAAAAGTTGTGGGGCCCTACCAGCACCTTTGCACCTCCGGACTGTCACTTTTTTTACTTTCCGGTGGCGATTGTTCCTCAACCTATATTTGTAAGGCCACGTAAAGCCACTTTACGTAGCTTTTTATGGCCTCAAAACTATGTTCCCCTTTCAAGCAGAAAATTGTGTAAAAGGGGCGTTCCATGGGTGTTGATGTGGGTGTTCTTACGCAACACCCATGGAGCCTGACACATTCCCAGAATTACGAGAAATCGTAAACGTGGGAATACGTCAGAACTTAATGCCACCCCTGGGGTGGCGTTAGGGAGGCAGGACGAGGAGAAATGTTTTTATTTCTCCTCGTGCTTTCCTTTTTCTATGTCTGCTGCATTTTGCGGCAGACAGAGAAGAAGGAAATCTCCTCTTGTGATTGATTTTTTTGCAGGAAGGTGTCCCTTCCTGGATAAAATCAATCAGCCTCACAACACAGACACCCTTGCTCCATGGTGTAAGGATGCCTGCATTGGCGCATGGCAGCCTATTGTGCACTAGGGAAAAGGACATGAATGCGCCGTATAACATAGATACAGTGCATTCCTGCCCTTTTACTTTGACGTAAGGCAGTGCAGCAAGATTCCATGCGTCCCTGCCTTTCGTTAAAACCTCATAAATCAGGCCCTAAGTGATTGCTCCAGAATCACTGGATGTTGAGCAGGCTCGGCAAGTGCAGGTATGAGGGATGGGGTGGAGAGGGTTTGCCATATGACAAGAGGGAAACTTAAATAAAACAAAAGAAAACCACGTTTTCTTTATATTTATTTAAGGTTTACTCGTCGTATGCCGAATCCCCCTCACCCTGCCACACGGCTCTTATCTGCACAGTCCGCGTCTGATGTTGAGATGACACCAGGTTGAGGTCTACCTTGATGCTTGATCCCAGGACTAACAGAGACTCCAAGGGTTAGTTAGTGGTCCTCCTGTTCTGAGCTACAGGAGCATAGAAAGATACAAGAACCTTAAACCCACACCTGGGCCTGCTTAAGTAATTCCTGCCCTCTTAGTGGTGCCCACCCAGTGCTGGGCCTTTGGAAGTGGTACTGAAGGTGCCCAAACAGCCAAAAACTAAAACTTGGGATTTAAAAAATAGTTTGGACATTATCAAACGTAATTGATGGGAGCCCAAGGAAGTCCTAAGAGGGACAAAATGTGCTGGCTATGTCTACAATCAAAATGACTTTATAAGAAGATACGAAGTACAGAGTCGAAAATAAACTGCATAAAGGATTTTCGAAACATGGGCAATTGGTTAATATTATGTGTGAATTAGTATTGCACTGGTGATTTGATTTGGATGCTGATAAATATTGAATTATAGCAAATGGAAGCAAGCCATCTTCTCCAAGACCATCCGTGAGGATTCAGGATCATGAGAGTGTCTACCTTAGACAGGATAACGGAAGAGCTCCTGGTCTCTGTGTATGATGGCCAGACATCAGCTCTTGAGCTGTTTAACCTCTCAATTGCCTACAACTCTACAAATGTAAAAAAATGGATGTAAAATGTAGAATAATTGGTTGGCATAGCTGCATATGAATGATATTCTAAGATCCAGTTTAGTATTGCATATATTTTTTTTAAAATATTAATTTAGAACTTTGTGTTATGTAACTTCTAGCCCTGAAGAAGTCAGATACTGACAAAACACGTTAGCTAGAATGAAACACTATCATGAAAAAAGAAAAGAAGATTTGAGATATAAACAGTTCTGGACTTTCAATTGTGGATTATGTTGAAAAGAGTGCTCTAGGGTGAAATATACTTGCTGGGACTACCTTTTTCTTGTAGCTCTAAATCTAAATAAAGGTCTTAAAAAACAAATGTTGGATAGTCCACTGAACAGCATACAGACAGTAGGAAATGTGTCAGCCCCCTTGAGCCATTAGTGTTCATATTCAAGTCAACCCATAGTACGGCTAATGGATGTCTGGAGTGTAGTGTATTGTGTCTTATAGCAATTCGCCTGTTTATTATTAGGGTCTGAAACCGGAAAGAGCATCCAACATAAAGGTTTGATCACTTGAGGTCAAAAACTCATTGGAGGACATGAGTATATTAGTCTGCACAGCGATTGAGATGGATGCAATCCCATAGCCGGGCAGATATAAAATGATTCTGAATTTCTCCTAGGCTGGGTATTAATCCCACACTGGCCTCTTGTGAGTGGCGTGATTTGTTCATACGCCCTCCTAGTGTACCTACAGCCCGACTTCGGATTCATTCCAATATCTTTGATGCGATTTCTCTCCCCTTGGCCTTAACTTAATATGCTCATGTCCTCTAATGAGTTTTTGACCTCAAGTGACAAACATTTTCAGTTGGATGCTCTGATAACTATACTGTATGTCCTGATGATGACCATACCAATTTAGTTTGGTCGAAATGCTGTTGACTCATACCTTTGGCAAATATTGAAGAGGAAGCATTGATAGCTACTTCTGTTTCTGTGTTTTGTTCGATCAGTCTTTATGGTAATTTATCTGCCTCTGCCATTGTTTTTCTGTTTTCACTGTCAATTGTGTGTTTTTATAACGTTTGTTGCATTACTGTGTGAGCACAATTGGTCTATTATTATATTAGCTTTTTACATTACTGTCTTAGTAAAAGCAGCTTAATTCTGTATGGTTGTCATTTTATTATTTTGCACAGTTTTTTCTATGTGATATAGTTTTCATGTTTCGTTAGTATAATTTTTCATTTGTATTGTTTTCAATATTAGTTAGATTTATGATTTGTGAAATTTCGTGCTTGAACCATTGTTACTATTATACACTCTCTAAAAGAGGCATTTCTAAAATGGTAACGTAAAATCCAACTTTACCATTAAAGAGAATTTATTACCACCATTTCAAAAATAGTAAACATGAAGAAGCTAATCCTTTCCCATCAGGAATTACTGCATCAACGGTGTTTTAAGGAATCCCCAATGCTATGTTTGAAAGTTGTAGGCCTCACAGCGGTGAAAAACTAGGGGGCTCATTAGGATGGCGGACGGAATGACGACCGCCGTCCTGGAGTAGGCGGAAAAAGCCTTTTTTCTGTCCGCCTGCCGCGGACACTCCATCCGCCATATTAGGATGGGAAACACTGTCAAATTTCCGTACGCGGCGGAAGAGCACGCACCGCCGTGGAACTACACCCGACCCCGCGGCGGACGTGACCAATCCAGACACACCGCCGTACGGAATGACGCCTCCGACCGTCCTCCAAATCAAGATGGCGGAAAACACACATAAATTCGCTGCGGAAAAACAACCTGCCTGAACACGGCGGAATCACCACAGCGGAGATACACACCACAAGCAGATCGCCGTCATGGACCCAGCGCTACACGCATTTCTGATACTCTTCGTGCTCCACCACCAGCAAGTCATGGACCATCATCGACGACGACGCAGGTACGCCAACCCACCAATTGCTGTTGGAAGGGGAGTACCTGCCAGGGCTGTGACTTTGGAAGGGGGAGTGTCATGTCAGAGAAACTACATTGACGATCGCACCAAAATATACACAATTGAAGTACACAACCAGGAATGACAACGACAAACAAGAAAACATGATTTACTAGCTTTATTCAACATAATAGGTGTATAATATCAGAGTATTCAAGAGCATGGGCACTGGGTACAACAGAGCATGTACATCACTGGCAGCACGTGAGAGGGCAGAATGCAGTATCAGAACAGCAACAGGGCATTGTGGCCAACAGAGCAGGTACATCAGAGGCAGCAAATAAGAGTGGCTAAGTGCATCAACAGTCCATTGCACTGAACAGGTACATCAGAGGCAGCACATGAGAGGGCACAATGCGGTATCAGAACAGCAACAGGGCATTGTGGACAACAGAGCAGGTACATCAGAGGCAGTAAATGAGAGGGGCTAAGTGCATCAACAGTCCATTGCACTGAACAGGTTCATCAGAGGCAGCACATGAGAGGGCACAATGCAGTATCAGAACAGCAACAGGGCATTGTGGACAACAGATCAGGTACATCAGAGGCAGCAAATGAGAGGGGCTAAATGCATCAACAGTCCATTGCACTGAACAAGTACATCAGAGGCATTAAATGAGAGGGGCTAAGTGCATCAACAGTCCATTGCACTGAACAGGTACATCAGAGGCAGTAAATGAGAGGGGCTAAGTGCATCAACAGTCCATTGCACTGAACAGGTACATCAGAGGCAGCACATGAGAGGGCACAATGCAGTATCAGAACAGCAACAGGGAATTGTGGCCAACAGAGCAGGTACATCAGAGGCAGCAAATGAGAGTGACTAAGTGCATCAACAGTCCATTGCACTGAACAGGTACATCAGAGGCATTAAATGAGAGGGGCTAAGTGCATCAACAGTCCATTGCACTGAACAGGTACATCAGAGGCAGCACATGAGAGGGCACAATGCAGTATCAGAACAGCAACAGGGCATTGTGGACAACACAGCAGGTACATCAGAGGCAGTAAATGAGAGGGGCTAAGTGCATCAACAGTCCATGGCAGAGAACAGGTACATCAGAGGCAGCACATGAGAGGGCACAATGCAGTATCAGAACAGCAACAGGGCATTGTGGCCAACAGAGCAGGTACATCAGAGGCAGTAAATGAGAGGGGCTAAGTGCATCAACAGTCCATTGCACTGAACAGGTACATCAAAGGCAGCACATGAGAGGGCACAATGCAGTATCAGAACAGCAACAGGGCATTGTGGCCAACAGAGCAGGTACATCTGAGGCAGTAAATGAGAGGGGCTAAATGCATCAACAGTCCATTGCACTGAACAGGTAAATCAGAGGCATTAAATGAGAGGGGCTAAGTGCATCAACAGTCCATTGCACTGAACAGGTACATCAGAGGCAGTAAATGAGAGGGGCTAAGTGCATCAACAGTCCATGGCAGAGAACAGGTACATCAGAGGCAGCACATGAGAGGGCACAATGCAGTATCAGAACAGCAACAGGGCAGTGTGGCCAACAGAGCAGGTACATCAGAGGCAGTAAATGAGAGGGGCTAAGTGCATCAACAGTCCATTGCACTGAACAGGTACATCAGAGGCATTAAATGAGAGGAGCTAAGTGCATTAAGAGTCCATTGCACTGAACAGGTACATCAGAGGCAGCACATGAGAGGGCACAATGCAGTATCAGAACAGCAACAGGGCATTGTTTACAACAGAGCAGGTACATCAGAGGCAATAAATGAGAGGGGCTAAGTGCATCAACAGTCCATGGCAGAGAACAGGTACATCAGAGGCAGCACATGAGAGGGCACAATGCAGTATCAGAACAGCAACTGGGCATTGTGGCCAACAGAGCAGGTATATCAGAGGCAGTAAATGAGAGGGGCTAAGTGCATCAACAGTCCATTGCACTGAACAGGTACATCAGAGGCAGCACATGAGAGGGCACAATGCAGTATCAGAACAGCAACAGGGCATTGTGGCCAACAGAGCAGGTACATCAGAGGCAGCAAATGAGAGTGGCTAAGTGCATCAACAGTCCATTGCACTGAACAGGTACATCAGAGGCATTAAATGAGAGGGGCTAAGTGCATCAACAGTCCATTGCACTGAACAGGTACATCAGAGGCAGCACATGAGAGGGGCTAAGTGCATCAACAGTCCATTGCACTGAACAGGTACATCAGAGGCAGCACATGAGAGGGCACAATGCAGTATCAGAACAGCAACAGGGCATTGTGGCCAACAGAGCAGGTACATCAGAGGCAGCAAATGAGAGTGGCTAAGTGCATCAACAGTCCATTGCACTGAACAGGTACATCAGAGGCATTAAATGAGAGGGGCTAAGTGCATCAACAGTCCATTGCACTGAACAGGTACATCAGAGGCAGCACATGAGAGGGGCTAAGTGCATCAACAGTCCATTGCACTGAACAGGTACATCAGAGGCAGCACATGAGAGGGCACAATGCAGTATCAGAACTGCAACAGGGCATTGTGGCCAACGGAGCAGGTACATCACTGGCTACCCAAGTACGTGTGTCAAGCGACCCGTCACAAGGACAATAATAATGTCATGGTGGTTACATTCGTCAATCTACACACAAAGTAAAATGACATGTGAGTGATGGCAACTAAACCTTACACCACAGAATCTGGTGGAGTGCTTGAACTACTCGCCTCGGACACACCGCCAGCACCAGCAACAGGAGTGTGAGACACTGCCACCGATCTACTGAATGACACATGAGCCATAGACCCAGACACACCGCCAGCACCAGCAACAGGAGTGTGAGACAAGCCACCGATCTACTGACTGACACATGAGCCATAGACCCAGACACACCGGCATCACCAGAAACAGGAGTGTGAGACACTGCCACCGATCTACTGACTAACACATGAGCCATAGACCCAGACACACCGCCAGCACCAGAAACAGGAGTGTGAGACACAGCCACAGCTGTAGTGACTGACACATGAGCCCTAGACCCAGACACACCGCCAGCACCAGAAACAGGAGTGTGAGACACAGCCACAGATCTACTGACTGACACATGAGCCATAGAACCAGACACAGTGCCAGGACATGTCCCTGTACACTGACCAACAAATACCATGCCTGCATCTGACACATAAGAGTGGCGGACAGACACAGTGCCAGTACCTGCAACAGGAGAGGGCACAACTGACACAGTGCTACTACATGATGCATGACAGCGTACAATAGACACAGTGCCACTATCTGACACATGAGAGTGAACTGCAGCTGACCCACTAGGACCACTGAAATGATGAGCCACAGGGCTGTATGGACCAGGAGGCAGTGTGGCCCTAGGAGCTGGGGAAAGCTGTACTTCAGCGACATTGAGGTGGTCATGTGTCACTGGTGTGTGCCTCCGTTTTTTTGTGAAATGTAGGGGCACCTCGGACATGACTGGACTGGTAAGTGTAGTGGCATCATCAGACATCAAAGGTGTATCATGTGCTTGTGGTGGTCTGCTCTCTGGGGACCAGCTGGACCCTGCCTGCCGTTTGCTGTGGGCCTGCCTTCTGCCCTCTGCATCATGTGTAATGGGGGATGCAACAACAGTGTACTCCTTCCTCTGCTTCTGCGGGCGTGGATGGGAGTACAGGTATGGGGGGACTCCACCGCTGACACGTGTTGTACGTTCCTGAAACATCATCTTCAGTGCAGCCAGGGGTGATGTATGCCTCTCCTTGATGGTGCTCGTGTCCATGGGGGAACCCTTGGCCATGGGATGTGCCTTGGATGTAGGAGGTGTCCTGTCCCTGGAATGTCCCTGATCCCTTGCCGGTGCCCTGTCCCTGGGTGGAGACTTGTCCATTGTAGTGTCCCTCTCCTTTGAAGCTACCTTGCCCTTGGGAGTGTGCCTGCTCTTGGGAGGTGCCCTTTCCTTGGTAGTGTCCTTGTCCTTGGGAGTGTCCCTGCTCTTGGGAGGTGCCCTTTCCTTGGTAGTGTCCTTGTCCTTGGGAGTGTCCCTGCTCTTGGGAGGTGCCCTTTCCTTGGTAGTGTCCTTGTCCTTGGGAGTGTCCCTGCTCTTGGGAGGTGCCCTTGGCTTGGGAGTTCCTTTTGTGGGGGATGCCTGTGTAGCATGTGAATCCATTTCCCCCAACACCCCTTGATGATCCTGTGTGTCAACTCCAGTGTTGCTCACGTCGTCTTCGGACAAAGATATCCCAGTCCTAGGGGATGGTGTCTGTGCCCTCCGTGCCCTGCCTTGCTGCCTGTGGCTGCTCCTAGTGTAATAACCTGAATAAGAGGCCTGGTCTGATGACTCACTCTCCCCTGTAACATCAAATGGTGTGGATGGTGGTACAGAAGTAGCACCCTGTCTACGACAGTGCAGCCCGGTCACCCACCGCCAGTCCTGGCACCGCCCAGTCCTGGAGGAGGGTGCCCTGCCTGGATTGGCGGTGGGTGACTGGGCTGGACTGGTGGTGGGTGCCCGGCCTGGACTGGCGGTTGGTGCCCGGCCTGGACTGGCGGTGGGTGACCGGGCTGGACTGGCGGTGGGTGCCCGGCCTGGACTGGCGGTGGGTGACCGTGCTGGACTGGTGGTGGGTGACCGGGCTGGACTGGCGGTGGGTGACCGGGCTGGACTGGCGGTGGGCGCCCGGCCTGGACTAGCGGTGGGTGACCGGGCTGGACTGGTGGTGGGTGACCGGGCTGGACTGGCGGTGGGTGACCGGGCTGGACTGGCGGTGGGTGACCGGGCTGGACTGGCGGTGGGTGAGGCAATGACACTGTAAGGGGTTGTCTTAACTGCCATTTCAGATTGCATCATCAAATGTATGTGTTTGCCTGCACAGCCACCGCGGAAGGCGTCCACCGCCATACCGGCGCCAGTGAGTGATTGATTTCAAATGATGCACCGTCGCGGTAGTGCGCACATGCATTTAGCGGGGTGTAACCGGGATGGTCATTGACCATACAGCATATGTCATGATGAATTGCTGTGTAATCGGTCATCTCCTGTGTTGGTGGAAGGCGTCCCCAGATGGCGTTTGTACACACACTGCATGTCTCCGCACACATGTAATCTTCTTAGTTGTACGTGTGTGTCAGGACATGTCCGGAATGCTGTCAGATTTTTGATGTGTAGTCTATGGACCATGTCCACGTGCGACATTCATGTCCATTTGGTGCATGTGTGCTCAGACTGTAGATCTTGCCAGTGGTTAACAAAGGCTAGTGATGTGGGCCAAAGTTGCGTCAGATGAGCATTGCGACGTGTTGACGTATTGGTCTTGTGGACACACGTGTTAATTTCTACACATCTACACAGTACCGCAAGGGTGTGTACACACATTCATTAGCTGTTGTGAGTGTGTGGTTTGTGTGTGCAAGTAACAATGATGTGTGTGTACATGCATTCTGTGTATGCGTGTCTGTTGTTGTGTGCCCATGCATGTCAGCTGAGGGGGCATTGTAGGTGTGTTCATGGGTGCATGTACACAAGTAGGGTGTGTTCCAATTTCATGTTGTTTGTGCACGTACATGTGTGTCTGTGTGGACGCTTGTCCACATATGGGCCCTCAGTCATGTGTTGTTGCTAGATGTTTTAACATGTGTGCACGTCACATTGTACATGTTAGCCCACAGGATGTTCTTTGTGGCTGTACATTGTGTGTGTAGTCAGCTCTATTGCCTTATATATTGTTCTGGTCACCCATATCATCACTGTCTGCAACATGTATTATTAGCATTGTGGTGCTCTAGATGTGATAGTGTTGCACAGCTATGCATTGTTGGTCATTTGACATCTGCTGCCTTCTACTCCCACACAGGAGGGCTCCAAATGTGCATCGACCATACACTGTGCTGGAGGACATGGTTGACGAGGAGGTGATCCGCAAATACCGGCTTAACCGACTGAGATTGCAGGAGTTTGTCACACAATTGTCACCTCATCTGCAGCCACGCAGGACATATCCTGGAGCTTTCACACCCACAGCAAAGGTGATGGCGGCACTTCATTTCTTTGCGACTGGCACTTTCAAGTACACAGTTGGTCATGCGGGAGGGATGTCACAATCCATGTTCAGCATGGTTCTGCGGGATGTTCTGAATGCCATGATGCTTTACAAGGATGATTACATCCATTTTCCACGTCAGGCACAGTTGGCAGCAGTCAAAGGGGACTTCTATGCCCTGGCTCAGTTACCACACGTAGTGGGTTCAATTGATGGAACACATATTGGTCTCATACCACCCCAGGCACGTGAAGCTGTATATAGGAATCGGAAGCACTACCATTCGATCAACGTGCAAGTGGTGTGCCTGGCTGACAACATCATCTCGCATGTGTGTGCCAGATTTCCCGGTTCCGCCCTTGACTCCCACATCATGCGGAGCAGCATTGTCCCCCAACTGATGGCTAATCTGCGTCCAGAACGTGCCTGGCTTGTAGGTGAGTGTGCTGAAAGGACAATAGTGTAGTCAGTGTGTTGTGAGGACAATTGAGTCGTATGTGTGGCATGGTGTTTCCACAAATCCTGGTAATGAAATTTGTGTCTGTCATCACCCCACCTAGGCGATTCTGCGTACCCAAACCGGCCGTGGCTGCTGAGCCCCATGAGGAATCCAACTACCCCTGGTGAAATGCGGTATAATGATGCCCATGGGAGGACACGTCGAGTGATAGAACTTACTTTTGGACTGCTGAAGTCTAGGTTTCGCTGCCTTGACAAAACCGAAGGGGCCCTGCCATACTCACCAGGCAAAGTATGCAAAATCGTGATTGCCTGCTGCATGCTCCACAACCTGGCCTTGCGCAATAGCATTGAACTGATCATGGACCCAGAAGACCAACAGGTTGCTTGGCCTCCCATCCCACCCATGTCGACTGATGAGGATAGTGGTGAGGAAGAAGGTGTGGACCAGAGGCGTCAGCTCATTGATTGCTATTTCCCTTGAATGTGAGTAACTACCGCTTGTACAGCCAGACAATGCGTGATGTATGTTTGGTGGTGGAGTGTGGATGTGGTGTGTCTATGATGCCTGTTCTGGTATGTTCTGTTTGCAAATGTGTGTGTTAGATGGGGTACATGCTATGCTCCCTGATGTGTGTCCTGTGATCCACTTAATTGGTGATGAGTGTGGTTTGTGGGATGTTGCAGTACAGTGTGTTGTGATGGCTGTGAATCTCTTTCCTGATCTGTGTTTGTTGTTTTCTCATTATCCCTCGGTCACTCCCACAGAGGCATGATTCTCAACTACATTGATCCCTGCACCTGGTAACGTTACATTCTAAGTCAATCATGTGATTAAAACATGGAGGCCACACATCATTGAGTGTGTACGTGATGTTTATTTACAGGTTGAGGATTGATGGTGGTGCAAAATTACAAAGAAGTGTATGTGGGAGAGTGACAGTTGAAGGTCATGGCAGATGAAAACACCGTGGGGACACCACAATGTGTGATGTCCAGCTAGTCCAACAGATGTGTGGCAATGGTTGTCATTGAGGGACAGGATAGTTTGCAGGGTGAATGGCAGGCTCAGACAAGGGTGAAGTCATTGGCGCCCCCTCTTGGAGAGGGTAGATGGAGCAACACCACTGCTCCCACCTGCATCCAGCCTCGGACGGCCCCTCCGTCTTGTAGCCGGAGCGGAGGCAGCTGTGGGGGCAGGTTGGTCAGGGGCCACCTCCCTGTCCGTGGGCTCAGGTGTGGGTGGCGGTGGTGTTGGTGAGCGGTCCCGCTGGACACTAGGGTGAGGGGGTGGTGGTGTGGCACGGGATAGCCAGTCCCTCCACAGAGCAGTTTGCTGGCCCATGAGGTCCACAATTTGGCCTATGCGGGTATCAATTGACCGCAAGCGATGACTGCTCTCTTGTGAGTCTTGGTGGGCCCGATCAGACTGTTCCTGCGCCCGCTGATGGGAGGCATTGACTCTTGCGATGGATTCCAGGGTTTCGGTGCCAGGATGGGGTGGGTGTCCTTCCCCACCTCGCCGGACAACTGCACTCCTGGTTGTGAGCTGTGCCCTCACCTGTGTCCTCTCACGTCCACTCTCCCTGCTTGCCTGGGATCTTGATGGTCCATCATGGGCTGATGGATCAGGCAGGGTGGCACAGGCAGGAGCGGTGGTGTTGGTGGTGTTGGTGGTGGTGGTGGTGGTGGTGGCTGCACAGCTCACTATGGCAGGTGTGGGTGTGGTGACACAGGCTGAGGTGGTGGAGGCAGTGATGTCCTGGGAGCCTGATGGCCCTGGAAGTCTGCTTGGTCCCGCATCGTCCTCTGCGTCTGAGCTGGCAATGGGCTCGTCCCCAGAGAGTCGACGCTGTGAGGGGGGCGACTGGTGCTGGCGGTTGCTGCTTTCGCCAGTCAAGTTGCGATCACCTGAGGGACAAGATTATCATGATCAATGCTGTGGACATGACATGTTTTTGGTAACAACATTACAAATCAATTACCTCTCTCACACACCCCACCCACCTCTCGCACTCCCCCCACCCACCGCCACCCTCCCTGTGGACATGGGGGCCTGTTGGGAGTTGAAGTGCTGGTCTCTCACACACCCCACCCACCACCACCCTCCTTGTGGACATGGGGGCCTGTTGGGAGTTGTAGTGCTGGTCTCTCACACACCCCACCCACCACCACCCTACCTGTGGACATGGGGGCCTGTTGGGAGTGGGGGCCTGTTGGGAGTTGTAGTGCTGGTCTCTCACACACCCCACCCACCGCTACCCTCCCTGTGGACATGGGGGCCTGTTGGGAGTTGTAGTGCTGGTCTCTCACACACCCCACCCACCACCACCCTCCCTGTGGACATGGGGGCCTGTTGGGAGTTGTAGTGCTGGTCTCTCACACACCCCACCCACCGCCACCCTCCCTGTGGACATGGGGGCCTGTTGGGAGTTGTAGTGCTGGTCTCTCACACACCCCACCCACCGCCACCCTCCCTGTGGACATGGGGGCCTGTTGGGAGTTGTAGTGCTGGTCTCTCACACACCCCACCCACCACCACCCACCCTGTGGACATGGGGGCCTGTTGGGAGTTGTAGTGCTGGTCTCTCACACACCCCACCCACCACCACCCTCCCTGTGGACATGGGGGCCTGTTGGTAGTTGTAGTGCTGGTCTCTCACACACCCCACACACCTCTCGCAATCCCCCCCACCCACCGCCACCCTCCCTGTGGACATGGGGGCCTGTTGGGAGTTGTAGTGCTGGTCTCTCACACGCCCCACACACCTCTCGCACTCCCCCCCCCCACCCACCGCCACCCTCCCTGTGGACATGGGGGCCTGTTGGTAGTTGTAGTGCTGGTCTCTCACACACCCTACCCACCGCCACCTTCCCTGTGGACATGGGGGCCAGTTGGGAGTTGTAGTGCTGGTCTCTCACACCCCCCACCCACCGCCACCCTACCTGTGGACATGGGGGCCAGTTGGGAGTTGTAGTGCTAGTCTCTCACACCCCCCACCCACCGCCACCCTCCCTGTGGACATGGGGGCCTGTTGAGAGTTGTGGTACTGGCTGCTTTGACAACATGCAAGCCTGGGAACGTAGGAGGCAACATTTGTGTTTGGTCATGGTGGGTGCATTTGTGGCCAGGAATTCACATTTGGGTCACTGTGTGGTCCACATGCATGGATTGGGGCCAGGGAGATGTGTGTTGGCAGTTGTGCATGGCAGACCATGGCAGTGTGATCGTGGTCATTGGTATGTACTTACCAGCCTCTTCTCCCTCCTCAATTCCTTCCAGGCTCTCAGGGTGCAGTATGCCCAGCACCTTCTCCTCCCATTCCGCAAATGGTAAGGGCTCCGGGGGAGTGCCGCCGCCAGTGTGGTGTGCCCGCAGGTGGTTCTTCGCCCTGATGCCTTTCACCCTTGCCTTGAGGTCGTGCCACCGCCTCTGGATGTCGTGTTTGGTTCGTGGCACGGTCCCTGACGCATTCACTCTGGTCATTATCCTGTCCCACATGTGGTTTTTGGTTGCCAAGGTTGTCTGCTGGACTAGGTTGCCGAAGAGATGTGGTTCGACACGGATGATTTCATCCACCATGACCTTCAACTCAGTGTCAGTGAATTTTGGATTTTTCTTTGGTGCCATGGTGTGTGATGTGCAAGGTGTTGGTGTGGTGGGGTGGGATGTGCAGGTGTGTGGTGTGTAAGGATGGTGTTGTGTTGGTTTGTGTGGTGTGTGTGTTTGTGAGCAGGTTGTATGTGTGTTTGTGTGTGTCTGCTGTTTGTGGTAATGTGACTTTTGCTTGCAGCTATGCTGTGATGCAAAGGACTGTGGTAGTGGGAGGGATTCATTTTATACTCTTTGTGGTGGTGGTGTCCCAATGGTTGTTGGCAATCAGGTGTTCTGTGGGTGTGGTGATTTAGGTGCATTTTTCGGAGCTTGGGGGGGGTGTCATTGGGGCGTGTAGTTGCTGGGGGTGGGTGTTTCAGGTGGTTGGGTGTTCTGTATAGTGTATTTTCTATTTACTTCCGTCTGCCATTTTGTTTGACGGCAGGGGTGGTGTTTGTGTGGTCCTTCCGCAGTCATGGTCCATTTTCGGAGGTATTGTTCCCGCGGCGGTGGAGGACGGCGGTGAGTTGGCGGTGGAGGTCGGCGGTGAGTTCCGTTGGAATGGCGGCATTATCCTAATCGCGTGGACGGACACTCCGCAGGTATAGCGGCGGTTGGGCCTGTTCCGGCGGTCATGTCCGTCCGCGGCGGTGGGTGTTCTTTTGGTTCCATCCGCCGCGGACGGTGTTTGATGTGATCCGTCCGCGGCGGTCGGAGTTTCTTGACATGAATATCCTAATCGTAACTGCGGATTCTCCGCATTGCGGGCGGGAGTGATGTTGCCGCGACAATACCGGACGGTACCCGTTTCCGTCCGCCATCCTAATCGACCCCTAAATTAGGTGCATTTCACTGTCAGGACATGTAAAGCAGTACATGTAGTACATGTCTTGCCTTTCATTTAAACAGCACCCTGAGCTTAGGGTCACTTAGGGCCTACCTTAGGGGTGAACTATGTGTCATAGAAGGCAGGTTTATGGCTTGTCAAGTGGATTAAATGCCAAGTCGAGTGGGAGTAAACTGCACACACAGGCCTTGCAATTGCAGGCCTGAGACAGTTTTAAAAGGCTACTTGTGTTGGCTTCACAGCCAGTGCTGCAGGCCCGCCAGCAGCATTTAGATTACAGGCCCTGGGTATAGGGCATATATCTTTACAAGGGACTTACAGGTAGACTAACTATGCCAAACAGGTGTAAACTAATTATACCATGATTAGAGGAGAGAGCATATGCACTTTAGCACAGGTCAGCAGTGGTAAAGTGATCAGTGTCCTAAAGCCAACAAAATGAGTGTCAGAATAATAGGAGGAAGTAGGCCAACAGTTTAGGCTAACCCTGCAGAAAGGGTAATTTCCAACAACTACCACCGCATCTTGGTGCCTGTTCATATTCCCCTATCCACCGTTTGAACAGTAAGGATAATGGAAGCCACTTCACAATCCTTTTTGTACCATCTGTGCTAATATTGTTTTGCTCGTTCTCACCACACCTTGGATGTGAACCCATTCCCTTTCTTCAAACTCAAAATGAGCAAGAGAACAAAAATGGTTAAAATGCTTGGCCTTGATCCTTTGTTAAATTCCCACTCACATTGAAGTCTTAAGCTTATTCTCTTTGCTGCCATGGGTTGCTGTTTTCTTCGTGGCTAGAGGTACAAGTGGAACCCATGGCTGCTTCTCATGCTGACAGCCAAAACCAGACACATTCTCCAGTAGCTTGAGAACCAGCAACACTGAAATACATTGTGAGAAAACCTTACATTGATCATCCAGACTGCACTGATGAATGTGGTACAGTGGGGCATCTTTGCGAGGTGTGTGGGAGGAGGCTTTCTTCCACAGCAGAATTTTATGACAAGAAACTACTTTAAAGTGACAGCCAGAGATCTCGCCAACACTTCTATTTTCTATGTCAGTTTTAGTACCAGTTTTAGTATTTCAAGTCTTGAAGGTTTGGAGTTGTCATGCCAAAGTTTAATTTATTATGTACTGGCAGTTCAAAATGAACAAACATATCAGTTAACTTGCACTGAGCAATATCATTATTTTGACCCACAGGGTTGTTGACAAATAGGAGCTCTGTGAAAGAGTACATAAATCGTGCTTTTGAACTTGCAATTTAATGTGATTTTGACCCTCTAGAGTGTACGGTTGCCAAAGATACTGAAACCATTTTCATGTTTACACTTTGATGGTCATTTCAAGAAGGTGAAAGCTGTGCTGATAGCAGCTGATTAGTGGTGTATCATGCTGTCTTGGTGTGTGCGCATGAGTCGGAAGCAGATTCGGGACAATAGTGAGATACAATAATTGAGGGCAGTTGTGTATTTGCAAGGTGATTGCGCAACTGGCACGACAGTGCAGCACTTGGCATTAAATTCAACTCTGAATATTTTTATAAACAAAATTCTGCAGTGTGGGGTTTGGGAGAAGGCACCACAACAAGAGGCTTGTGATCAAAAGGGGCCAGTGGGGCAGGTGCTGGTGCTAAATGGCTGCATGTGACACCTTCCCTTGTTCTTCCTACTTAGATAAAAGCAATATGTATTTCTGGAATGTGCAGTGTTGCATTAATCATCATAAGTATGGATGTATCATCACAGCGTGCAAACTGATGACGTAGATAATGAAACTTGCAAAACACGAGTACACACAAAGTGCGCTCTTTGAAAGACATCAGAAGTAGGCTTGGGTTCACAGAGTTCTGCTTCGTGATACTTCGAAAACACTCCCCAGCGCTCTCCGAAGTTCGGGTAACTCATGTTGCTCTCCCTGACTTTTGCGCCTGGAATTTGTCCCCGCCAATGGCACCACATGCAGTGCAAGCGGGCGCTGCTTCTATCTGTCACTCAAGTAGATGTTCTACTAGAGCGGCAAGCTTCCTCAATGCAAGCAACAGGTTTCTCAACGCGAGCAGTAGCGACCTGCCGTGACCTCCTGCATTGAGAAATCTCGCTGGGAGTTGGTCTATCATATGTTTTTCCACCATGGAAGAAAACAAAAGGATAACCAAAAAAAAGAAGTTTAAACATGCACCCCTTTGCTAATAAATACATCACTTAATGAAAGCAGTTAGTGCATTATTAGCCTTTGATGCATCTTTCTCGGTTTTAACTACAGTGGAATCTGATTGCTAAATGAATGCACCCAATTAAATATTCCTGTTTTGATCAACCTAATTTAATTGAATACTAACGCAAATTGGTCAGCTGGTTGGTTTTCCTGCTTTAAAATACTTTAAAAAAAACAAACACACAGAAATGCAAACATATGCAGGAAAACAAGAAAAGTTTTCTACATTTTATACTCTGAAAAAATGAAGTGATAGAACTACACAACTCTATGAAGCCAAAAGGACTGACTTTAATGTGCTATTACACATAACCTTCATTTCTGCATGCCTGTGTTTGCATTTTTTATTACATTAAAGCATGATCTATTGGTTTTGCCAAAGCTTGATAGTATTTTTCATGTACAAACCTCTTTGAGACTTATGTGGGTAATATGAGGTATAGAGGCTTGGGAACAACCGGAAGGATGTTTGTCTCATCAGTATTCACATGTTTAATTGTAAGTTAGTGTAGGAAACGTCCCTGATGTGCCATTCTCGGAAGCTCTCACTACTCATCCGAAGCCTAGTGTGATCCCTTGCCAGAGCAGAACAGCGACAAACCTACTGCCAAAAAGAGCAGCTACATGTTTATCTCAGGAGGATCAGATTCTTGTGCTTCTGCCAATAGTACAATTCTGCCAACATGTGGGAAGAGAACAGCTGAGTTGTCATGAGCGTGCAGTTAACAACTGCGTGCCCATAGGTCATATGTGACACCTATTCAACTTTATGTTTTCTGACAGTTGCATGCTATTCTGTTTCATTGATGACTAGTTTATTTTTTATTCTATTGACCCACGCGCTTTATAACTTTTGTGTATTTTTGACTGATTGTTATCTTTTGTTGTTTACACTGTGCTTTTAAACAATACTATACATTATACATAATTCACTGAAAAACTACAGGTGATGTGATGTAATATGTGACATCATCAGCAGTGCATTGCGGGGGCGCGAATTATCTGAATTTCTCTGGTGTTGTACAAGTGAAATGTCCAACTAACTATAACGTCCCTGAAACCTGTGGTTTTTTCAGTGAATTTCTTAGGTTTTTTTAAATGCTAATTTCTAATTATAATGTCCCTGAAACCTATGTTTTTTTCAGTGAATTTCTAAGGTTTTTTTAAATGAAAATCTCCAACTATAACATCCCTGAAACCTGTGGCTTTTTTAGTGAATTTCTAACGTTTTTTATATGCTAATTTCTAACTATACCTACAGAGGCAGGGCATGTGCAGAAAGAGGAAGATAGGCGCAGAAGGAAGCTCCCTTTGTTTATTCAAATGAACACGGGGGTTTTATCCAACAGGAGACACAATTGTACTTGTTCATTCTAAGATTAATTTTTGTAGATCCTAGCTATTTATTGGTTTTCCAGGATTTTACACAGTCTTCTCTTAGTAATGTAATTATGCAGTAATGTGTGCGTAAAGGGTTTTAACAGCAATGTTTTGAATATTTATATTCTAACATATTTATTTATTTATTTATATGTTTTATATTTATTCTTAATTGCTGCTAGTGATGTTATTAGTCACTCAACCCTTACACTTTTGATTCATTGAAATAGTTTAAATCAAGTGGATGGTAAATCTTTCTTCCTTTGTAAATAGTATGACAGTATGTCTTCTATGTTACTTATTATGGCATGTTGCACCTTAAGTATAAATGAGCACTCCGCCCTTTGTACATTGTCATGTGATCAAGGCCTCTTCAGACTGAAACGCGTAATGGTGGCATGGTGTTGAGCACAAATAAATGCATACCGCACCAGTTCTGGGTCTCGCTTCGTCTTTAATGCCAATTGTCCAAGAAGACATCCCTCTGCCACATATATATATATATATCACCCCAACATATGTATTTAAACATACATAGCGATGTAAGTATGTACAAAACTTACATCATGTACATTAGAAAAATTATTTTCCTAAATCCATGAGGCACTAAGCCCAGTAACAATTAAAAAGGTCATGAATATGTGGCTTATAACTTTGGTGATAGGGAAATTGATAGGTTGATACTCAACCTAGAATCAAACTACCCCTCCCATAATGCATCCTAATTGCCAATTGGGTAGTAAGGGTATAAATACTGAAAAGTAAAAACGGACTTGTTACTACCGTGATCAAGAACAGTTGTGTTCGAAACGCGTAGGTGAGAAAGTTTTTCTTAAAGTTGGATTAAACAAGCTTGAAAACATCCGAGAAGAGTGCGGTGTCTTTTTTGAAATTGCTCGGAATAATTTACGAGTCTGGTCCTTGACTCGTCACCTGCACCAGCTGGCTGGCCGCTCCTCCTCCAGCAAGGGACGTTTGCTCTGAATACAATTGATACACGAGGAGAGAGCCCAGCACCCTAATAAACCGCATATTTGAACTGATGACATCGTGGCATGCAAAGAGAAACGCTAATGAGTAATCCAAAGGGTGCACAGACAAACTGAAGTAAAGACGCCCTTACTGAAGTGGATTAAACTAAAATATCAGCGCAAACCACGAGCGGAATACAAACAAACAAAGTCTACGGCGGAACGGAAAACACACCCTCTCAGGACTCGGTCGAGCGCTGACGCGAAAGTGCCGGAGGGCATTCAACGGTCCAGGAGACTCCCGGGTAGGTGAACGCCAAGAGAAGTGTGTGTGCGAGCCCGTAAAACTTATGGTGTTGCAGCGTATGATAATATCGAGTGATAGACTACTTGTCACTTGGTAAACTAAACTAAAATAAACGTGTAATTTTCTCGGACAAGCATCCATCTTTTAAAGGCATAGAGCCTTACAATTACATCGAAAACTTCCCACGTTCAGCATACAACTCGTTCGCCAACGACAGTAAACAAACAGACAATTGAATATAAACACGAACACGTAAATAACGTGTTGTTGTTGACCCAAGATATTCCTGACAAAATGGAAAAGAGAGCGGCAAAGCGCTTAGAAAAAGCAGAAAGTTTGTTCTCACATTCCCAACAAACTGCTACAAATGTAACCTCTGACCCCAAAGCAACGACCTCCAAGAGTCCTCAAGTAACATTAAAACAATTATTCCAACAGTTAGAAAAACTACTGCGCAAAGAGATATCGCGCTCCTGGGAAATAATAACACTCGAAAAATACCTGGAATTAGGACTTGTACCCAGAGGTCTACGTATATTTACCTTACCAAATCATCCAGATACAAGCGCAGCAATGCTGGAAGAATGGGGACATAACAACATGCAATGTTCTAAAAATATGATATTGATAATCATAAAACACGCTAAAATAGGAGTAGCTGATCTACACATAAAAATAGAGGACATGGAACAACAAATTAAAGCCTCACAAGAAGGGGAAGAGGAAATGAAAAAACTAAGAACCATAATGGAAAATAATTTGGACAAACACGAGAATGAGATAGAAGAAAGAAAACAGCGCAAATTCAGAAGGGATCAATATGATTATCCAAAATTGCCAAATATTCACGTTTGCCAAAAGGTTTGATGCTTTAAAACAACAGGGAACTAACAACCCAAAATCAACAGGAATAACACCGGGTGCAAGCGAAACTGAATCTGACGCCAGTGAAGGAGAACAAAGAGGGAGAGAAAAAACATCCGCTCATAAAAGGTTTTCTTTTTTAGAGGAAATGGAAATGTTATATCACGATCAACAAACTCCAAAAACACAATGGAGAGGACGTGGAAGAGGCAGACAGAGAGGACGAGGGAGAGGTCAATTCTCAAACCCAAATCCAAGCGCAAAACCAGAAGAGCCAAACACTCCAAGATATCCATTGCGCAATCGCACTCTGTCAAAAAAGTAGTAACGAAAAACAAAAAAGGAAATGATCCGGGTCCCGATCTAATTATAAACCTTTCCAACTATACTTTAACAACCAATGAAAAAACTTTATTGAACAAAGGTTTAACATTTAGCCCGGATAAGCATCAGGACAATGTGGAAACCAAAATAGATATGTACAAGTACATCAGAAAATTAAAATTGAAAACATTCTTTGCTAAATCAACCAAGAAAACTGGAGAGGAGTCCAGTATTGATAATAGCCTTGAAGAAGAAGGACATACTATCTCTGACATACCTGCACTAAAGGTAGCTCATGATTTGGCCAATGATGAAATCGACATATCAGTAACAGAAACACAGATACTGAGACAAATGGAAATTCCATATAACACGCATCCAAAAACAAGTTTCAAAAATCCATCAAAATTTTGTCCAGTCTTACATCCTGGCAACAAAATAGATGCGTTTCAAGACCTGATTAACATTGAATTAGACAAAATGAAAAATAATAACAACAGAGAGAAGGAAAATGTATCCTGGGAAGAACGTCAAGCACTCAAGTCTCTAAAAGAAAACCTGAAAATCGAAATCAAACCAGCCGACAAAGGCGGAAATATTGTGATACTAAACAAAACAGACTACATAGAAGAGGCTAATCGACAATTAGATGATGTTAACAACTACACAAAACTAAAAGACAACCCAATAGCGACAATGACAACAACTATACACCAACAAATAAAACTATGGCAGGAAAAGGGCTTGTTGACTCAAGAAGAAACAAACTTTCTAACAGTCCATAATCCAATAACACCGACAATTTACTTTCTGCCGAAAGTGCACAAAACATTGCACAAACCCCCAGCTCGACCAATAATATCCAGTTGCGGATCGCTATATGAAAACATTGCCTCATATGTGGATTTTTTCTTAGCTCCCATAGTGCCAACACTAAACTCCTTCATTAAAGATACTGGAGATTTTTTACGTATCATCATGGACACAGAATGGCAGCCCACGTATTTACTGGCCACAATAGATGTGGTATCACTCTATACATCTATTGAACATCAATTGGGTCTAGAAGCCATTGCATATTTTCTCAGGCAGAGACCAATAGGAGAACTCAATCACTCAGCAATGCTGTTGGACATGATACAGACATGTCTAACACACAATGTGTTTCTCTTTAATAATGGAATTTATTCCCAAAATCGTGGAACTGCCATGGGAGTTTCCTTCTCTCCAAGCTATGCTAATCTCACCATGGGTTGGTGGGAGAAACACATAGCTTGGAGAGAGGAGAACGAGCCATACACCTCCAAGACAATTCTCTGGCTGAGATTTATTGACGATCTCTTCCTATTATGGAAGGGAACAAGGGAAGAGTTGCTCGAATACATAACGATGTCATTGTGATGTCATTTGAGATGTCAAAAGTGATGTCATCAGTGATGTCACTGACCATGTCATGAATGATGTAATATGTGACATCATCAGCAGTGGATTGCGGGCGCGCGAGTTATAGTGAGTCCAACTAACAATAACGTGGGATTTCAATGGTTTTGTATGAGTAAAATGTTCAGCTAACTATAACTGGTGTGAAACCTATGTTTTTTTCTGTGAATTTCAAAGGTTTTTTAAATGCTAATTCCTAACTATAACGAGTGTGAAACCTATGGTTTTTTCAGTGAATTTCAAAGGTTTTTTAAAAGCTAATTCCTAACTATAACGATTGTGAAACCTATGTTTTTTTCAGTGAATTTCAAAGGTTTTTTAAAAGCTAATTCCTTTGTATATCGAGTTTGTAACCTACGATTTTTAAAGTTTTTTTTTAGTAGCTGTTTTTTATAACTATTAATAATAATTAATTTTTTTTCAAAAATTATTTTTTCAATGTATTTTTCATGTTTTTTTTTTTTTTTATCATTTTGTCCTGGAGCGCTCAGGGTGCGCGCACCGGTAATCTCACCCGAGAGCGCAGCGAGAGCGCTATTTCTGTGTGCGTAAAAAAATATGTATTTAAACTAAATAATAATTCAAGACATTCAGTACCATACTTATAAAAGTAGTATTTTTGATTTTCCGAATTAAAATGATTTTGCATTTCCGTAAAGCTAGCAAAACGTCATTTAGGCGCGCCGCGTAAGCGCCCACGGAAGCGCCTACGTTCGTGCTGTGTAAGCGCTCCCGGAAGCGCTCCGGTGCGCGCAGCGTAAGCGCGTCAAGTCATGTGACCTTAAAATAACTCTTTTCATTGGTTGTTAACAGTTTTTTTTACAAATAATGAAAACCCCACCCATTTCCTTCACTTCTTCTTTCACTTTGGAGACAGCAAGACCTGTTTTTTTCTGTTCTACCTTTTTGTGAAAAGAATGGCTGCTAGACCCCCTAGTAGCAGTGAGGACTCGGATGAGTTCATTCAGGAAGAGGCTCCTCAGCCCAAGGTAAAGGAGCACTTTATATGGAAGTTTTTTACCATACCAGCAGGTTAAAAAAAGGTGAATGCTCCAAAGGTGGAGTGTAGAATTTGCCAAACTGTGCTTTCACGGGGTGACCCTACAAGGAAGTATAGTTTTGGCAGCAAAACGATGATTCGACATGTTCAGAGGAGGCACCCCCAGAACTATGCCCGGGAGAGTGTCAGGGCCCTGGCACGAAATCCCCCAAGGGATGGTGCTCCAACATCTACTGGAGGACCAACTACATCATCCGTGAGAGGGAGACCTGAGCAGCTGATTCCTAACATTCAGCCTATTTTTGATGGCATCACTATAAAATGTAAGGACTGTGATGAACTCCTTTGTTACGGAGAACAAAGTATCATGAACATTGTACGTACAAAGGAAAACCACCGTTGCCGTCCCCAGCCCTAATTTTTACTCTTTTTTTGCTCCTGTTGAGCAGTTTGACATTCCCTGTTTTTGTTTTTGTTCACAAAGAAAACCTAAAAAAGAAGAAAAAAACAGTTATTTTTAGAACTACCTCCAATTCTCCAAAAAGAGCTGTATTCTTAACAAATTCAAAAGGAGTGAGTGAAGTGGAGTGGAGTTCAGTGAGAGAAGTAAGGAAAATGAGTAAGGGAGCAAACAAAGGGACGAGAGGGGAAGGGAAGTGAAGTAGGGGGATTGAAAGAAGGTGAGTGTGGGAGTATGGCTGAGTTATAGGGTGTGAGCGTGACAGAAGAGGAGTGAGACACTAAGGGGAGGGAGAGAATGAGGCTAATAGAGAGAGAATGAGGGAAGGGGAGTGTAGAACTAAGAGGACAGAGGGAGTAAGACAAGGAGTTAGTAAAGTGGAGTAAGGAGAGTAAGGGAATGAAAAAGAGTGAAGGAGTGAAGGAAGGGAAGAGAGAGGAAGGAAAGTAAAGGAGAAGGTCTGAAAGAAGGTGACTGTGGGAGTATGGCTGAGTTACAGGAGTGAACGTAATAGAAGAGGAGTGAGAGTAAGGGGATGGAGAGAATGAGACTAACAGAGAGACAATGAGGGAAAGGAAGTGTAGAACTAAGAATACAGAGGGAGTAAGAGAAAGAGTTAGTGTAGTGGAGTACGGGGAGTAAGAGAATGGAAAAGAGTGAGAGAGTGAAAGAAGGGAAGAGAGAGGAAGGAAAGTAAAGGAGAAGGTCTGAAAGAAGGTGAGTGTGGGAGTATGGCTGAGTTATAGGGAGTGAGTGTGACAGAAGAGGAGTGAGACTCTAAGGGGACGGAAATAATGAGGCTAACAGAGAGAGAATGAAGGAAGGGGAGTATAGAACTAAGAGGACAGAGGGAGTAAGAGAAGGAGTTAGTGAAGTGGAGTAAGGAAAGTAAGGGAAGGGAAAAGAGTGAAGGAGCGAAAGAAGGGAAGGGACAGGAAGGAAAGTAAAAGAAGGTCTGAAAGAAGGTGAGTGTGGGAGTATGGCTGAGTTATAGGGAGTGAGCGTGACAGAAGAGGAGTGAGAGACTAAGGGGATGAAGAGAATGAGACTAACAGAGAGAGAATGAGGGTATGGGAGTGTAGAACTAAGAGGACAGAGGGAGTAAGACAAGGAGTTAGTAAAGTGGACTAAGGAGAGTAAGGGAAGGGAAAAGAGTGAAGGAGTGAAAGAAGGGAAGAGAGAGGAAGAACAGTAAAGGAGAACGTCTGAAAGAAGGTGAGTGTGGGAGTATGGCTGAGTTATAGGCAGTGAGCGTGATAGAAGAGGAGTGAGATTTTAAGAGGACGGAGAGAATGACAATAACAGAGAGAGAATGAGGGAAGGGGAGTGTAGAACTAAGAGGATTGAGGGAGTAAGAGAAGGAGTTAGTAAAGTGGAGTAAGGAGAGTAAGGGCATGAAAAAGAGTGAAGGAAGGGAAGAGAGAGGAAGGAAAGTAAAGGAGAAGGTCTGAAAGAAGGTGACTGTGGGAGTATGGCTGAGTTACAGGGAGTGAACGTAATAGAAGAGGAGTGAGAGTAAGGGGATGGAGAGAATAAGACTAACAGAGAGACAATGAGGGAAAGGAAGTGTAGAACTAAGAATACAGAGGGAGTAAGAGAAAGAGTTAGTGTAGTTGAGTACGGAGAGTAAGAGAAGGGAAAAGAGTGAGAGAGTGAAAGAAGGGAAGAGAGAGGAAGGAAAGTAAAGGAGAAGGTCTGAAAGAAGGTGAGTGTGGGAGTATGGCTGAGTTATAGGGAGTGAGCGTGACAGAAGAGGAGTGAGAGACTAAGGGGATGAAGAGAATGAGACTAACAGAGAGAGAATGAGGGAAGGGGAGTGTAGAACTAAGAGGACAGAGGGAGTAAGAGAAGGAGTTAGTGAAGTGGAGTAAGGAGAGTAAGGGAAGGGAAAAGAGTGAAGGAGCGAAGGAAGGGAAGAGAGAGGAAGGAAAGTAAAGGAGAAGGTCTGAAAGAAGTTGAGTGTGGAAGTATGGCTGAGTTATAGGGAGTGAGTGTGACAGAAGAGGAGTGAGAGACTAAGGGGACGGAAAGAATGAGGCTAACAGAGAGAGAATGAAGGAAGGGGAGTGTAGAACTAAGAGGACAGAGGGAGTAAGAGAAGGAGTTAGTGAAGTGGAGTAAGGAAAGTAAGGGAAGGGAAAAGAGTGAAGGAGCGAACGAAAGGAAGGGACAGGAAGGAAAGTAAAGGAGAAAGTCTGAAAGAAGTTGAGTGTGGGAGTATGGCTGAGTTATAGGGAGTGAGTGTGACAGAAGAGGAGTGAGAGACTAAGGGGACGGAGAGAATAAGGCTAACAGAGAGAGAATGAGGGAAGGGGAGTGTAGAACTAAGAGGACACAGGGAGTAAGAGAAGGAGTTAGTGAAGTGGAGTAAGGAGAATAAAGGAAGGGAAAAGAGTGAAGGAGCAAAAGAAGGGAAGAGAGAGGAAGGAAAGTAAAGGAGAAGGTCTGAAAGAATGTGAGTGTGGGAGTATGGCTGAATTATAGGGTGTGAGCGTGACAGACGAGGAGTGAGAGACTAAGGGGATGAAGAGAATGAGGCTAACAGAGAGAGAATGAGGGAAGGGGAGTGTAGAAGTAAGAGGACAGAGGGAGTAAGAGAGGGAGTTAGTGAAGTGGAGTAAGAAGAGTAAGGGAAGGGAAAAGAGTGAAGGAGTGAAAGAAGGAAAGAGAGGAAGAAAAGTGAAGGAGAAAGTCTGAAAGAAGGTGAGTGTGGGAGTATGGCTGAGTTATACGGAGTGAGTATGACAGAAGAGCAGTGAGAGACTAAGGGGACGGAGAGAATAAGGCTAACAGAGAGAGAATGAGGGAAGAGGAGTGTAGAACTAAGAGGACACAGGGAGTAAGAGAAGGAGTTAGTAAAGTGGAGTAAGGAGAATAAAGGAAGGGAAAAGAGTGAAGGAGCAAAAGAAGGGAAGAGAGAGGAAGGAAAGTAAAGGAGAAGGTCTGAAAAAAGTTGAGTGTGGGAGTATGGCTGAGTTATAGGGAGTGAGTGTGACAGAAGAGGAGTGAGAGACTAAGGGGACGGAAAGAATGAGGCTAACAGAGAGAGAATGAGGGAAGGGGAGTTTACAACTAAGAATATAGAGGGAGTAAGAGAAGGAGTTAGTAAAGTGGAGTAAGGAGAGTAAGGGAATGAAAAAGAGTGAATGAGTGAAAGAAGGGAAGAGAGGAAGGAAAGTAAAGGAGAAAGTCTGAAAGAAGGTGAGTGTGGGAGTATGGCTGAGTTATAGGCAGTGAGCGTGATAGAAGAGGAGTGAGAGACTAAGAGGACAGAGATAATGAGACTAACAGAGAGAGAATGAGGGAAGGGGAGTTTACAACTAAGAATATAGAGGGAGTAAGAGAAGGAGTTAGTAAAGTGGAGTAAGGAGAGTAAGGGAATGAAAAAGAGTGAAGGAGTGAAAGAAGGGAAGAGAGGAAGGAAAGTAAAGGAGAAGGTCTGAAAGAAGGTGACTGTGGGAGTATGGCTGAGTTACAGGGAGTGAGCGTAACAGAAGAGGAGTGAGAGACTAAGGGGATGGAGATAATGAGGCTAATAGAGAGAGAATGAGGGAAGGGGAGTGTAGAAGTAAGAGGACAGAGGGAGTAAGAGAAGGAGTTAGTGAAGTGGAGTAAGGAGAGTAAGGGAAGGGAAAAGAGTAAAGGAGCGAAGGAAGGGAAGAGAGAGGAAGGAAATTAAAGGAGAAGGTCTGAAAGAAGGTGAGTGTGGGAGAGTGGCTTCTGTCACTGGAGCCTCACAATAATGGCACAGATTCTTTCTCAATACATAATAATAATAATAATACTGATGCTTATAAAGCGCAAACAGCAACCTCACAAGGAGGTGTCCCGGCGCTAAGAGAGTGCTTTCAGCTGAGCAGGAAGCTTGGTGAAATGGTTTAGGTTTTTTGCATAAAAAGCCAGGTTTTTAGTAGCTTCTTAAAACTTGCTTCTGTCGAGGTCGATTGAATGGCCAGAGGCAGGGCGTTCCAGAGTTTCGCCGTGCCAGCAGAGAAGGATCTGCCCCCAAGTCTGGCCTTCCTAACTCGTGGAATGGTTAGCTGAAGCAGAGAGTTAGAGCGTAGATGTCTCTCCTGATGGTAGCGGGGGAGTCTGAGTTTTAAGTAGGTAGGGCAGGTACCTTTCAATGCTCTAAACGCCAGGGTGAGAACTTTGAATTTAACTCTGCTTGCTACTTGAAGCCAGTGCAGTTCGCGCAGATGCGGAGAGATATGATGTCTGAAAGGAATTGGTTTTATTAATCTCGCAGCCGCATTCTGCACGATCTGTAGGCGCTGCATCAGATATTTGGGCAGGCCAAGGTAGAGGCCGTTTGAGTAGTCCAGTCTAGAAGTGACTGTCGCATGGACTACCATTTTGCGGCACTCAACAGGTAGAAGAGACAGAAATTTATGAAGGTTCCTGAGTTTGTGAAGACATCCAGTGGTAACCTGCTGCGCGTGCGAGGAGAAAGAGAGAATCACGTCCTATCTTAGTCCCAGATTCTTGGCAGTGGTTCCAGGGACTGGGGCAGGACCCAATTCGGAAGGCCACCATAGGTCTGGTGGAAGATGCGTATTTTTCCCAAAGAATAATACCTCCGTTTTGGATGCATTCAACTTAAGTTTGTTGGTATTCATCCACTTGGCCACATCTTGAAGGCAGCCCCTTATTTTACTAAAAGCTGCCTTTGATACTCCAACATAGGGGAAAACTAGTTGTGTATCGTCTGCATATGAAATTGCCTTGACCCCCCCAGTTGGCGATCAAGGTAAAAAGTGGGGCTAGATAGACATTAAAAAGCAGCGGGCTGAGTGCCGACCCCTGGGGAACGCCACACCACAGCCGTTTTGGTTTGGAGGAAAAGGCGCCCAATACGACTTTCTGTGAGCGATCTGTTAAATAGGATTGAAGCCAGTTCAGTGCCTTGTCCTCCAGACCTGTGTCCCTCAGCCTTACCATTAATCTTTCGTGATCCACCGTATCAAATGCGGCCGATAGATCCAGGAGCACCAGCATAGCTGATGCTCCTGAGTCTAAAGACCATCTAATCGACTCAGCAACCTCAATAAGGGCCGTCTCGGTGCTAAAGCCGGTCCTGAAACCTGATTGCGGTTCAGGTAGGGTTTCATTTTTCTCGATAAAACTGTTCAGTTGACGCTAAATCAGTTTTTCGAGCATTTTTCCTGGGGCAGCTAACAGGGAGATCGGACGGAGGTTGCTCAAGTCGTCGGTGGCACCACTAGGCTTTTTTTTTAGAGGGAGGAGTGTGGCATGTTTCCAGCAATCGGGGAACATGCCAGTTACAATGGATGTGTTCCATATATGAAGGAGTGGTGCTACAATCAAGTCCGACATAGTTTTCCAGAGTTTAGGTGGGCAAGGATCGTCAGGGCCTCCAGATTTGCATTTATTTAGTTCACTCAGAGCCTCATCACTAGAGATAAGATGGAATTGGGTTAGGGGGGAGGAGTGAGACTTTTATTTCTGTGTCCGCCATATTCTTGTACATAACCAATCAAAATTCTTCCCACACAAATTCAAAACCAAACCGCACATTTTAATTGGTTGTACATTTCAACACTTTGGAACTCACATAATATTCACCCATCCCTCCAGTGCTCATTCACCCTGTTACCATGGTAACTCCCTCCTAGTTCAAAAGTTCAACATAGTATGTTGCAAAAGAATCCAGCAAGGGTGTTTGACCTCTCAATGTACTAGCTAATCATATGCAATGTTTCTTTCAATTACTTTTTCCCATTAAAATGACTTCTTTCAAGAAACAAAAGCATGCACCCTAATTTTCAGTGGAGAATGTTAAGAAAGCACCAATCATTTCTTGTTTTTCAAGTGCATTGAATCTCAACCACTTTTCTTTTCATAACTCCTACTTTCAAACTGCCATTTCATTTCCACAACTCATCTGAATATAAGCACATCTACCTTCAAGATGCCATAAGTCTGGTTTGTGGGTCATAGCTTTGTCTACTGGAGTGAAAAATTTGCAAGTAACAGAGGTATTTACAACCTTGATTTACCAAATGTGGACATTGTGTGGATTGGACAGAGAGGATTGAGAAGTCACCAATTGATACCATTGATAAAATCTTTTTGCATCTACCACAGCCTGACCTTATTATTGTGCACTGTGGTGGCAATGACCTGGGCACTTTGACTGAGGTAGGTCTGGAAATGCTTTTAAAGGACATCTTTGGGCAATTGATGTCACTTTTTCCAAAAACTGCCTTGGTATTTTATAATATATGCCAAAGGCAAAAATGGAACTGGTCCAACCAATTTTGTCCACAGATTGAGAAAGCAAGGAAACATGTGAATAAATCTGTTTCTGCTTTCCTCAGAGACTATGGTATGGGTTCCATTTACCACAACAACTTGCGTTACAACATGCAAGCCATCTATAGGAGAGATGCTGTACATTTTACAGATGAGGGGAATAGAGTCTTCCTCTTGAATTTGAGACTTTGCATTGGTACCTGCTTGTAGGTACAAAAAACACCCACATAACACAACAGCTCTTTTCAGAGCTACCCTACCTCTAAGCACTCTAAATTATTTTTTTACTATATTTTTTTACACTGTTTTTCCCCGTGGTGCGCTCAGGGTGCGCGTACCGGAGAGCGCACATGAGAACGCGCCCAGCGCTTACCCCGCAAAAATGTTTTTTAAAAAAAATAGTTTTTTTGCCCTTCAGGGTCCTTCTAGGCCCCCCTCAGACAACCTAGGGGGTCAGGGGGTGTCTACCCTGCCCCCTTTTAATCATTTCCCCCTTTTTTTTCACTCCTTGTGTCTCAATTCTACGGAGACACAAGATGGCGGACTCTCCGGACTGTTTAGAATGTTGACAGACACCCGAGAGCCAATCAGCTTTCCGCTCGCGCACTCCCGTAGCACGCCGGGTGCGCTCCCCGGTACGCGCACTGGTGAGCGCTCGTAACGCGCCTATAGATATATATGTGTTTTTGAAGTTAATTTTCATAAAAACCACTGGAGCAATTTTCACCAAATATAGCAAAGGCACAGCTGCGTACCAGTCCCTACAATTTTGGCAAGTTTGGTGTAATTCCGTTCAGCGGTTCGGGCTGTAGACTTGTCAGAACGTCCTATGGAAATTAACATAGAGAAAACACGTTTTAGGACCCCCCTTTTTTCTCAGCCCCCACTTCACGAATCCCCCCGAAACTTACAGGAAAGGAGGGGAGCGGAGCTGGGCAAAATTTTGGAAAATTACACACAAATTCCTCAACTGGCGCCAGAGTTATTCTCAATAGAATGTTGCGGATTTCCTATGGTAGCTAGGTCCTAACTATAACTAGGTAATATATATATATATATATATATATATATATATATATATATATATATATATATGCCACAGAACTCCTCCCAGTAAAGAAGAGCAGAGACCCAGGGGAACAAAAAAAAACAAAATGTAACGGTTTAAATTTTCCCAGGTTTGTAGTCCATCAAGTGTCCTCCTCAGCTCCCCAATACCACCTCAGCCTCGGATTCCAGAGGGTACTTGCGGCAGGGACTACACTGACAGTGCAGGCAGCCCAAAGCGAGGTTTGAATACCCTCGTCACCACCAACTTGATTCCCCGGGCTCCAAGGCGGACTTTGAACTGTTCAAAACGCAAATGAAGGAAAGTTATTGTGGCAGGGAGCTGCCACAATGTGTGCCAGTGTCGTTCAAGCCCAAACGAAGCAGGGATCTCTGGAATGCATCCCTGGCCGACGCATAATTACTTGCCACAGAACTCCTCCCAGTAAAGAAGAGCAGAGACCCAGGGGAACATTTGGAGGCTCTTTAATGGACAGGTTTGGCGGATGCATTTCTAGCCGGTGTTTGGCCGTCGTCAGCGCCACAAGCCTCCATTGATGAGATGCACTCTGCTGCTGAGCGCCGCCTTATCAGAACTCGTGGTAGCGAGTTCGCACCGCCCCCTTCACAGTGCAGCACACCTGTGCAGTGTCCTATGCGTTGAAGGAAACTACATGTCCCAGAAGCCTGTGTAGAAGGTCCCCGGGGGTGTTGCTCGGGGGGAGGGATCGATGAGTAGAGATCCACTGTGCTCGGCAGAGTTACAGCAAAGTGTGCCCAAAAAAGAGAAAAAAAACCAATGTAACGGTTTAAATTTTCCCAGGTTTGTAGTCCATCAAGTGTCCTCCTCAGCTCCCCAATACCACCTCAGCCTCGGATTCCAGAGGGTACTTGCGGCAGGGACTACACTGACAGTGCAGGCAGCCCAAAGCGAGGTTTGAATACCCTTGTCACCACCAACTTGATTCCCCGGGCTCCAAGGCGGACTTTGAACTTTTCAAAACGCAAATGAAGGAAAGTTATTGTGGCAGGGAGCTGCCACAATGTGTGCCAGTGTCATTCAAGCCCAAACGAAGCAGGGATCTCTGGAATGCATCCCTGGCCGACGCATAATTACTTGCCACAGAACTCCTCCCAGTAAAGAAGAGCAGAGACCCAGGGGAACATTTGGAGGCTCTTTAATGGACAGGTTTGGCAGATGCATTTCTAGCCGGTGTTTGGCCGTCGTCAGCGCCACAAGCCTCCATTGATGAGATGCACTCTGCTGCTGAGCGCCGCCTTATCAGAACTCGTGGTAGCGAGTTCGCACCGTCCCCTTCACTGTGCAGCACACCTGTGCAGTGTCCTATGCGTTGAAGGACACTACATGTCCCAGAAGCATGTGTAGAAGGTCCCCGGGGATGTTGCTCGGGGGGAGGGATCGATGAGTAGAGATCCACTGTGCTCGGCAGAGTTACAGCAAAGTGTGCCCAAAAAAAGAAAAAAAACCAAAATGTAACGGTTTAAATTTTCCCAGGTTTGTAGTCCATCAAGTGTCCTCCTCAGCTCCCCAATACCACCTCAGCCTCGGATTCCAGAGGGTACTTGCGGCAGGGACTACACTGATAGTGCAGGCAGCCCAAAGCGAGGTTTGAATACCCTTGTCACCACCAACTTGATTCCCCGGGCTCCAAGGCGGACTTTGAACTGTTCAAAACGCAAATGAAGGAAAGTTATTGTGGCAGGGAGCTGCCACAATGTGTGCCAGTGTCGTTCAAGCCCAAACGAAGCAGGGATCTCTGGAATGCATCCCTGGCCGACGCATAATTACTTGCCACAGTACTCCTCCCAGTAAAGAAGAGCAGAGACCCAGGGGAACATTTGGAGGCTCTTTAATGGACAGGTTTGGCGGATGTATTTCTAGCCGGTGTTTGGCCGTCGTCAGCGCCACAAATATATATATATATATTGGAACATCAACGGGCCATCGCTAACAGAGATGAAAGCTACCCGATGGCCCGACATTTTGCCTTGTGTCACAACAGTGATAGGAACCTCCTCAGTTTTTTCAGCCTAGACTGTGTCCCACATAGTATAAGGGGCGGGGATCTGAAAATGAAATTAAGGCGACTCGAGTCCAGATACATTGTGGACTTGCAGACAAAATCACCTGGGGGCCTTAATGCAGGAGAGGAACTCCTATCACACCTTTGAGTTGCATCAATTGTTATGATGTATTGGAAATGGACTGTGTCTTCCCTAAGAATTATTTGTTTGTTTTGGAAATTAACCTGGAATTTCTGTTTGCGGAGGGGCATCTAACTATAATAGTATAGTAATGACACTAGGTGTTTAGTAAGAATAGGTACGAGGATGCATGTCATCATTGGTACACAGCATTTCTGTTAATTAAAATATTGGCTCTAGGCTATAGTGTTTTATTCAGCCTAGACATGTCCCTCCATAATTTGGGAACTTGTGATGATCGATTGCAATGAGGGTCAGGTCGGCATATACCGATTGGATTGTTGATATACAAGATGAATCAGCCCATCCAGGGCTCAATTTTGTATAATATTGTAATATATGCATAGATAATTGCTCTTTCTTATGAAATAGAGCTGTTTTGATTATTAGTACTGTGTTGACCAGTCTAAACATTGCATGATTTGTTTGCATTAGAATTGTTGGGCAATTCACCACTGTAAGATGGCGCCCATACATCTGAGTTAGTAGTCCATTGTTTGTTTCAGTGGACGCTGCTTTATTTTGCTTCCGCCTTGCCACCGCCAGCTGACACTGACGAAGGCAATAGCTGAAACGCGTTTGTTTTACTTTGCGCAATAAACTTTCTAACGGAGTTAACCTGCTGCGAGTGCTTTTTCTGGAGGGTTTTGCAAACCACGGAGCTCGAGATATATATATATATATATATATATATATATATATATATATATATATATATACATATATATATATATATTCACTGAAAAAACCATAGGTTATAGACCATATATAGTTAGGAATTAGCATTTAAAAAACCTTATTTTACTCACACAAAACCATTGAAATTCCATATATAGTTAGTTGCACTAACTATATATCGCGCACCCGCAATCCACTGCTGATGATGTCACATATTACATCATTCATGACATGGTCAGTGACATCACTGATGACATCACTGATGACATCTCAAATGACATCACGGATGACATCACTGATGACAACATCCAGTGACTGTGTGTTTCTGTAAAGTTAAAATATGTCTTACATATTGAAGAATGAGTGGAAGTATAAGTGTCTGGACGAAGGATTTAGTAGGTGCATGACTGAATGTATGAGTGAGTGATTACATGTGTCTCACTGAGTGCATGGGTTAGTGACTAAACTGTCTTAATTTGTGCATCATTATGTCTGTTGTTCTGTAAACTGCAGCATGTGTTGATCAGTAGCTATATGAGTAACTATATGGGTTATTGATTGATTGCCCAAGTATTTGCTTGGGAGACTGAGTGTGTGTGTGGCTGGCTGGGAGGTGTGTGACTCTGTGCAGATCAATGTGTACTTGTATCAATGATTGTATAAGAGACTAAGTATGTGTTAGTATATGGTTGAAAACGTAAGGTGCTCTATGTTTAACTGTATAGATTAGAAAATGGAAGTGTGATTGATTCTTTACAGGACTGACTAGGTGTGTGAGTAACTCCATGGATGAGTGGCAGAGTGTGAGTGTCTGTATAGGCGTATGAGTGCATATGATAGTGTTGTAAAGATGATTGATTGTATGTATGAATGATTGTATGGGTGAATGAGTGAATGTGTGTGTAGACGTAGGAATCAGTGAGTGCGTATGTAGTAACTAGTATTGGTGGGTCAATGGTTTCAAAAATTATACTCTGTATTTAACACTGAGTGTAACAGAGGTTATATTAAAATGTGAGGAGATGCATTGTATTGTCACATGAATGATATCATCAGTGATGTGGTCATTGATGTCAAATAAGATGTCATCAGTGATGTCATCCGTGATGTCATTTGAGATGTCATCAGTGATGTCATCAGTGATGTCACTGACCATGTCATGAATGATGTAATATGTGACATCATCAGCAGTGGATTGCGGGTGCGCGATATATAGTTAGTGCAACTAACTATATATGGAATTTCAATGGTTTTGTGTGAGTAAAATAAAGTTTTTTAAATGCTAATTCCTAACTATATATGGTCTATAACCTATGGTTTTTTCAGTGAATTTTCAAGGTTTTGTAAATGCTAATTCCTAACTATATATGGTCTATAACCTATGGTTTTTTCAGTGAATTTCATTGGTTTTTTAAAAGCTAATATCTGTAGCTGTAAAATGTATTCTTCTTTAAATCCAAAAATATATTTTATATGTTTATTAATAATTTTTTTTTAAATATTTTTTTTGTTTCGCTCCCGGTTCGCGAACCGGGAAGCTTTCCGTTAGCTCAATTTGATGCCGCGACCCGGTCCGCGAACCGGTAAACGTTCCGTTAGCGCAACTGCCGCGTTAGAAATCAACATCGTGACGCGTCGCGGAAGCGCGATGTATCACGTTGTCGCGTAATGCGTCTTATGACGCGCTGCGTTAGCGCACCCGGAAGTGCTCCGGGGCGCGAACCGAGGCGCGAAGCGCAGCTCCCCGGAAGCGATCCGCGCCGCGGCGCGAAAGCGCGACGTATCGCATTGCCGCGTAATGCGTCTTATGACGCACCGCGTTAGCGCACCCGGAAGTGCTCCGGTGCGCGAACCGAGGCGCAAAGCGCAGCGACCCGGAAGCGATCCGGGGCGCGTTCCGCAGCGCGTAACATAAGCGTGAGAGGTCATGTGACTTGTTAATAAAACTTTTCATTGGTTCATTTAACTTTTGGTTTCATAATCATGTAAGACTAGGTCAGGTGACCTAAACATAACACTTTTCATTGGTTTAGAACTATTGTTTTTCCCAAATGATGAAAACCCCTCCTTCTTTCCTCACTCTGACTTTCATCATTGTGAGAGGAAGACCTTTATTCATAATAGAGCAATGGCTTCAGTACTTGCTTCAGCTGGTGCACCCCCACACCACCTCCACCTCCTCATGGGAAGAGAGGACCACCTCCCCAGGTCATCACCAACACAGAGGAGGAAGAGGAAGAAATAGAGGAAGAGGAGAGAGAAGGACCACAGTTCTTGGAAGAGGTGCCCCGGGTTTCCCATAGGAAAGCCAGTTTCATTTGGCAGTTTTTTTCAATGCCTCCAGGGCAGAAGAAAGTGAATGCGAGGTATGTCACCTGCCTCATTTGCAAAGAGAAATTATCAAGAGGGACTGATAAAAAGTATAGCTATGGGAACTATACCATGCATAGGCACATGAGCAGGTGGCATCCACTCAATTACAGCCGGACCGAAATTCGTGACATGGAACAAAACCCAACAGCAACTCCTGTGGCCAGGTCCACCTCGTTAATATCATTGACAGCAGCAGAGGCACGGGAAACCGTGCCAAACATCCAGGATAATTTTGGGCATATGAAATTTACTTGTCTGCACTGCGGTGCATTGATATCATGTGGCAACATGAGTATTAATTCCATCAACCTGGCTTATAACAATCATAATTGCCCTAACCGCCCCACACAGTAATTTTTTTTTTGCTCCCGTTGAGCCCTTTTCAATGCCTGTTTTTTGTTGTTTCCCCCCCCAAAAAAAACCAAAAAAAATATAAAATTGTTCAAAAAATACAAAAAAAACAAAAAATGTTCAAAAAATAAAAAAAATATATAAAACAACAAAAACATTAAAAAAAAGTTCTTTTCAGAACTACCTCCCCTTTCAAAAAAAATTGCTAGAATGTTTAGCACTCTAGCAAGCTCTATTTCTTTTAGTTCGCTTCCCAGTTCGCGAACCGGGAGCGAACCAAAAAAAAAAAAAAAAAAAAAAAGAAGAGTAAGTATAAGGAACGTAAACAGAGAGTGATGTTAAAAGAAAGACAGCTATAGGGAGTAAACCAGAGATACTGTTTAATAGATCTATTTACCGAAGAAAAGACGGAAGAGGGTATAATTGTGGAAAACAAAATAGATAAGGAAGTGAAAGAAAAAAAAGAGAGTAGAACAATAACAAAGAAGAGTTTCTTGGAGAATGTGAGTGAATGTTCAAAATAAGATTAAAACATGGGGAATAACAGAGAGAAAAAATAGAAAACAGAAAACAAAAAATAACAGAAAAAGATTAATTGAAACAGCAAAGAAATGTAAATAACATAGAGCCATATCATCAACATAGGCAATAAAAGTTTTGCAGCTTTTATCGGCAGAAATATGTCACCAAAGCCGCTTTTGCGGCAGAAAACTGCCGCTAAAACCACTTTTGCACCAGTTTTCTGCCAATAAAAACAGCAATAATTTTATTGGCTGTGTTCATAATATGCCCCTTAGTGTGCTTCAACTACACAGAGAAAGCATTATGAAGAAGTAGTGAAAAAGTGATCAGTCAAAGACACTAAGAGTAATAGAGACGGAGTGAGTGAACAAGAGTGAGGAACTATGAGAAGAGAGGGACTGAGAAAAAGAGTGGAAGGAGTTGAGTAAGTAGGTAAAAGAGAAAGGAATGAGGAAAGTAGCAAAGGCAGGAAACTGAGGGTTAAAGAAATAAAGCTGTGGAACTAATAGTAGGTGAATGTGATAGAAATGTAACGAAAAGAATACAAAACATTTACCTTATAATTGTCGTTAAATTAGTCACTTTTTGTTTTTATACTTTCAATCTGTGAAAGAGAGAACAGACATTTGAAAAATATTAAAACATGTATTTAAAAATTACAAAAGACAAGGGAAAAGATTGAAGGACAAACAGTTTTTCAACAACTTTGACACTGACAGAAGCTTCTGCTTCTCCAGGCCCCCTACACAGTCCTAAAGATATACATTTTAAACTAACAGTATCTTGATGCAGATGAAGTGAGGCCTATCTTAAAACATGGTGCATCTTTTGCACTGCTGTTGTCTCAGAAAAGTGTCGCAAGACACTAACATTTTAAATGATTGCTTCAGGATGCCAATAAGATGTGTCCTATCCAGAGGTTTGTTTGAGGTGAGACCTACTCAGGGTTCCAAATGAAATTTCGAGTTTTTTGAGGAGAACAGAGGACATAATACATGTGGAGGCCTACCAACGAAGTGATTAATGTCCACTGCACTCTTGAACAAATGTCAGACCTCCTCTGTCTCCAGGAACAGGCCTAAACCTCATCTACACAATGTGGTGTGTAATGTTAGGAAACACAGGTAATATAATTGAAAAACATGCACATTTTTTTGCTCATTCCACAATCATATGACCTGTGTTTCCTTTGCTTAGGTATCTCATTGTGGAAATGTAGTCTATCATATGAAAGACTACGTAGAATATGAGCACTGTATGCAAGAACTTTGACACTTACAGAAGCCTCTCCTTCTCCATGCCTCCTACACAGTTCTAAATGTACATCATAAATGGAAACAGTACAGAATTAATTATACATGTTAAATGGTTTATTTTTGCTGTTCTCAGAATGTATCAAATTTCACTAAAAACAGTGACTTGAAGGTATTCATCATATAACAGCGGGGAAAAAAAAACACAAACAAAATGATTGTGTTTAAAAAACCCATACAACATAACAAATCAGAATTCAGAACTCTTTAAAGTTAACTTACTTTCCATGACGTCAAAGGATGTCCTATGAACAGCTTACACTCTGTTGTGCTGTTATTACTTTCAGCCCGCCACTTTCTGAAAGAAAACCTCCATCGTTTTGAAAAACATGTTACATACAATAAATGACTTCTTGCTCTCTACCACAAGTTTCCACAAGGCCAAATCTTGTCAGAGCCATTTATAACTCTTGGATTTCTTGTAAGCCAATCCCGTCATTTGGCATCTCTGCAACTTTCAGAATTAAAATGTTGAAGATCATTTTCACAATCCTGGACTAGTAATATCTTCCCCTTCTTCCTCAGTCATGTTCTACATTTCCTATGACACTGATACTGCTTACTATGAAGCAGACTTACACTACCTCTATGACTACTACAATTATTTAATTCTCTACATCACTTTTAATCACAAAGCAATGTAAAACAGTAGACAGCATTGCAGACTTACATTCTCTCTACTCTATGTTTTGATTGGCTGCTTCAATTAGCTTATAAAAAGAAATAGTTTTCTGAACTCATTCAAAGTGCACTTATTTCTCCATGACGTCCAGTCTTATGGTTAGAAGTTATGTCTCTGAACTACACTTATCCTCAAGGCCAAATCGTGTAGGAGCCATTAGAACTTCTTGAAATTCCTCAGAGCACATCCCGAGATTCTTTCCCTAAAATTTTGGTTTTAAAAACACCAGGTAAGAGTTTTTAAGGTCATACGGCAATTTTTTTTTGAAAATGAAAACAGAATCATTGCAGAATGACCAGCCATTTCTAGACTTTAAATAAGCTGTGTAATGTCCTGATGTTATTGAAGGACCGTCATGATATATAATTGCTGCAGTTACAAAAGTCCTTCCTGATATTGACAACTGCGAAGCCACAACATTTTTAATTAAAGTTGTCAATTTTGTTCCATCAGGCCTACATCGTTGGAACATTAAAATGACATACTGGCCATATGTTCGTATAAATAATGTGGACATCATTTCAGATTTACATTGGCTACACTCCATGTTGTGATCAGCTGCTTTTACTAGCTTATTAAAGGAGACTGATTTACTGTCTGGCAAAGTTAAATATATAAATCTTTCTGAGTCTACACTAGTAGTACTTGATACCATACAGTTCTCGCAGTCATGCTGCCATTGATAAGAAAGCCCAAACAGCTGATCTACATCTACACCTTCAGCATGCAATACATCAAGCATATACATTAAAAACTCCTGACAATCTTGCTGAATATTTTGAGAGAATTGTGTTTGGCCTGAACATCTGTCTAACAGATTTCGAATTTCAGACACACTTTCTATGTTTGTTCTATCAGTGCTACATTTTTCTAAGACAGAATTTAACAAACTGCAAAATCTTTGATCAGAATTGACCACAATCTCTTCTTTTACATTTTCTAGAGAAAACAAAACATTAACCACTACATTAGCATAGCAGTTGACACCAGAACTGTTTTCAAATTGAAAACCAACAACATCTTCAACAGAATCCTTTTTGTTTCTGCTTATAATTTCAGGTTCATCGACTTTTCGTCTTTTTGCTACAACCTCCCCAGTATTGGTCACATTTCTTCGTTTCCGGCCTACCACACGTTTCTCAAACAAAGGATATTGAGGCAAATGTGGCGCATACTCTCTTCTTAACCTATTGTATTCCTTAACACAATCTAGATCCGCACAAATGCTTGTGACATCACACTCAATCAAGTACAATCCCGATAAAGTTCTAACTCGTGACAATGCCACATATGCCATACCCTCCTTGAACACAGAACTGCCAATATTCACCAATGCACTGTCTACACTTAAACCTTGCGATTTATAGATTGTCACCGCATATGCTAAGCAAACAGGAAACTGCTTACGGCGAACATATAAGTCTTTTACAAGCAAAAATCTAGCAGAACAACGACCAATTAGCTGTACTTCCTCAATGCCATCAAATTTAATTTTTAAAAATTCAATTCCATCTCTATTTCTGTATTTTACAAAATCAACAACATTACCCATTGATCCATTTACCAGACCTCTTTCAACATGTAAATTCCTTCTTAAAATTATACGGCAGTTCAAGCACACATTCAGAGTCTTTTCAAACCTGCAGTTTTAGATATACTCTTCTCTAATGAATCCAATTTTGTTTTCAGATTCTCAGACAAAATAATTGTTGATCCCATATGCTCTACTCTGTCAATAGCTTCAAGTTTCACAATCTCTTGCTTTTCTAAATGCAACATTTTGTTGTTGAATTTGGCACATTCTGCAAGAGTTGGCATCAAACATATTCCAGATTTCTTCTCAGTAATTTTCTGAAAAATATTCTCAGGCACAACATCTTGTTCTGGATATAAATTTGACAGTAATCGTGCATGTAAAGCTTCTTTCCCATGCTCGGTCACTTTTCCAATTCTAACATCTTGTAGAATAGTCTTGTAAACTTCATCCTTCGCCTGACGCATATTTTCATGCAGTTCAGCATAATTGAAGTTTAACCATATATTGACGTTGCCAATGCTGCCTAGGCACTTCCTGGTATCTTCATGCGTGAGCATTTTGAACACAGGTTGCCCTTTCACTGGTGTCAGCTGCAGAAGATCTCCGAAAACAATGATGTGTTTGCCACCAAATAACACATCATACTCTGTTTTGAGAACTTCTTGCATTCTCAAATGCACAAAGGCAAGCATGACATTGGAAACCATGCTTACTTCGTCAATGATAAGAAGTTTCATTTTCCTCAAGATTCTTGAAACTTCAAAACAAGCATCTCCAGATAGCTTGTGATATTGTAATTTGTTGTCATGCTCCACTGGCAGCATCAGTAAACGATGTAAAGTAATCCCTTTAATGTTATGTGCTGCCAGTCCAGTTGGAGCGGTGACAACACAAGAGAGCGATGACTCTGTCCTTTCCTGCAAATAACATGAAATTGCTTTAATAAGGAAACTTTTTCCAGTTCCCGCTTCTCCACTCACGTACAGTCGGACAGGCTTCAACGACGTACATGAGCACTCTTTCTTGTCATGACTTAATCCATGATCAATTTGCATGGTAACTTCGTCATATATTTTCCTCTGCTCAACGTTGAGTTGTCTTTCCAACTCTTCTAAGTTATCCGCATCCTCCTGAGCATGTGCCATGGCTCTTTCCACTTCATTCATAGCAGTGGCAGCTTCATTTTCGATAACAGGTCCTCCTAGTGGATCCTGACTCAATGAAGCAGAACTCTGACTGTCCTGAGAACTGTCTCTGGCAATCTCGGCTGCAATCATTGCTTCCTGCTCAATTTCCGCATTCAACATTTCTACATATTTGGGAAAAGCAGGACATTCTATGGTCTACTTGGCGGCATTGAAAGAGTCTTCGTAACAGAGAAAATCTCCAAGCAGTTCCTCTTCTGCACGCCAAGGCTTGAAAAGTTGCAAAAGTGCTAAATAGAAAAACTCCTTATTTTCAGGAGATTCGCCACTCAATTTTCGATGGTTTACCAAGTGGCATTTTCTTTGCTTGACCAGACATCCCTCACTTCCTATTACAGCATACACTCCTTTCTCAGTATCTTCTTTGATGTTCCTCTTGAATATGTAATTTTGAAGAACCTCATATAAACAAACATTCTCGAGGTGAATGCTTCGATTTGGATAATATGTATCCAACATGTTGGTCTTCAAAATGTCGGTACTGTTTGGCTCCTTTTCCGCCAAATACTCAATTTCCCGCACAGGTTTGAGAACTCGATTACGCGTTGCAGCAAGACCAAGACTCGCCCAAACGATACTCCTGGACTTGGCATAGAGACTTGCTGAAAACAACCGGTCAGAACATTCGTACGCTCCAATTTCTCGATGCGACAACATCTTCAGACTGAAACTGTACAACTTCTTGCTGAGGCTCTTTTCATGGGAAATGTCCTCCCACATATCCTTCAATTCTGTCTTCTCTTTTTTGGTGATGTAAGACGTCACATACCGAGCCACAGCCATACAGTTATCAGCCACAAACTGTATATCCATGTTAGCATTCCACATGGACAAAATCACCGGGTTGTAGTCGTTGATGTACTTGGACTCTTCGTTCCTCTTCAAATTGTATGTGTTTTTAGGTGATTTCTTCATCACATTATGTCTCAGCGAAGACATCAAACTGTTTACTCTTCCTTTAGAAATCACCGGTCGTGGAAAGCCGAAACGACATTTGGTGTAGAACTTGTCCTTGTTTCGGAATTTACGACGACAGTACTTTCCACATCGATGGCTTTGGAAACGCAGAACTTTTTCTCTTAGGCTTTTCTTCTCCTTTGCGTTTGGAACAGCACACGTAGAATACTGTTGTATAAAACTCATCACTGAGTCTTCTGGATCCGTTCCAAATTTAGGTGCATCCTTGATCCACAGCAACATATGTATATGAGGAGCACCTCTTGCTTGGTACTCCTTTCTCCAGAAGAAATCCAACACCTCTCCAAGAGGTGGATTCTTCTTATTCATGATGAAAGACATCATAGCTTCAAATCTATGATTGAAGTACCTACATACATTGACTGGATCCAAAGAGCACAGTTCTCCAGGTGTCTTGAATTCGATGTTTTCTACGTTAGCATTTGCCTTTCGTAGAAATTCAAGTAAGTCTTCCCAGCCATACTCGGCACAGCTCAGAGTGAGGAACCATGTGGGAGTTCCTAAGTTCCTCAGCATACATTTTAAATCACCATGACGACGGTACCAGTACTCATTAGTACCACGCTGACACGCCATGAGATTAATCAGGTGAGAATCCAAAATACTGTCTTGGACATTGACTTTATCCATAAAGTCACTTGCCGAGATGTTTTGCATGTGTATACCACTTTTCAAGATGTGGTTCACTGCATATGACAGTCCAGACAGATCGCTTTCAAACAGGAGATGAAACAAATAAGGAATGCATTGTCGAAACCTAGCATCTCCTGCATACAATCGCAAAGTCCGGTATTCAGAAGCAGGAATTTGATGAGGTCGCTCATCATATCTTCCTCCCTGACCTGTTGGAAAAAGCTGTGGGAAACACCGAGCTTCCAAACTTTCCTCCCAAACACTAATGGGACTCCCTTTGGCTTGTTTCATTTGAAACAACTCAATAGCATTCCCCATGACTTCCTTGGAATGCAAAGGATGAACACTATAATGTTCATATATTTCTTCACTAGTAGAGGGTTCTACTTTCTCAATTTGACCAGCACACAAATCGCTATCCTCTTCCTCACTTACTTCCTCTTCTGCAACATATACATTCTTATAGTATTTATTATTTTTTTTCAAATACAATGTTGCCTTTTTAACTTTCCTAACATCCACTAAATCTTGCTATATTTTCTTATTCTTTGTCGGAACCCCATTAACTAAGATAACCAGAGGTTCCTCTTCCACTTTTTCTACTCCAATTGTGTTAATGTTTTTCTTCAAATCTAGAGGTAAATAAACAACTCTTCCCTTTAATCCTCTCTGTAAATCTGATGGAGGCAATTTCCCTGTCTTTGGCTCCATTCTTACAATAGCCTGAAAGGGATGGATACTTTGAATCAAAATAGATTCATAAGTATTTAAATCCTTCAATTCAGAAGGAATCTCAACCAATTCCAGATTATTATGAACTGCTCTAGCAGGCATCTGGTTTTGATTTAATTTGTTACAACAATAAGTACACACACGTTGATCCAATCCCAAATCAAAACAATTTTCTACTATCAAGTATGTTGTGAAATCCTTCCATTCACTATTATTTTCCCTTTCACTTTTTGCATATAAATCCACTAACTTAGTCTGATTCTTATAATAAGTGCGTCGACAACACACACAAGTGAAATTTGGCCTCTCACTTGATTTGACCTGAAACGTCGCAATTTCCCTCTGGAAATTATCTGTACTGGAAACCTGTACACTATCTTCCACATTACCTGCTTCTTCTTGGTCAATTTCAACATTCTCCTCTTTACTTCCAAAGTAACAAAACTCAATTTCTTCACATATATTCTTCACATCTATTTCAGAACCATGCAAAAGAGCAGCGCATAATTGTTTAAGCATAATTGCTGGACTCTTAGCATAATACAACATTCTAACTAATTTCCTCACTTTATTATGATGCACTGCTAGCATCCTGAAATGATGAAAAACACTCTGGCATACTCTCCTGGAAAGACAAGCCAGTGAATGACCATGCAAACCTGTCACTTCTCTCACTCTGCAAGGATCTAATTCTTGCAACAACCTCATTTTCTGCTTCAAACTTTTCTTATTAAATGACCGTACAAAATCACAAAGCAAATTGATGGAATCCTGTCGCACACTGCAAATACTACTACACTTCCAGGTGTACACAGGACCCTTAGCACATCTTCCTAAAACCTCATTACCTAACACCTCTTCTGCCTCTGTTGTCACAAGTTTTTCTTTTTCAACTGGACAACCATCTTTCACTTCATAAGCACGACCACTGGTGTCAACTGCATGCACCAAATCATTATCCTGGAAATAACTCTCCTCATTAAAAAATGCCTCACAGCTTGAACTATGCATCCATTCTCCAGAAAAAACTTCACAAAAATTACTACGATTAACTATTCTCTTCCATCTACTAATTCTTTTGAAATCATAAATTGCCTTGTTTAGCTTCCTAATTCTATTGATTATCAAAATAAATAACTTACGTTTAATTTCAAATGCCTGATCAATAACTTTCTCAACTTTTTTTTTTCTCTTATAAAAAAGCACTTTCTGTTGACCTTTCTTAATATTTTTTAACAAATTGCCAATTATCCTGTTGCGGAACATTCGTTTACGAATGTCCCTAAACTGTTGTTTCCTTCTACTATCATGCACAGAGTTATCTCTTGCTCTAGCAGTAACATTTTTGATTGGCCTTTCCTTTCCGTTTGAATTGCTTCTCTTTTTCTGGACTGAAACATTTTCTGTAGTAATATTTTTTTTACTACAAATATTTCTTATGAATGTTTTTGTACTCTTACCCGGTGCTTTCTTGGTGACTTTACAAATCTTTTTGTTAGAGGACTGCTGCTTTTTTTCATTCACCTGCTGTCTTTGACGTTTTCCAGCCTTTCTCAGTCTTTCTTTCGTTGGCATGGTGAAATGTTGAAATGATCTGCAGTTGAATCTGTGGTAAAATATATTAAAAAATGTTATTAACCACTATTACCCAACAGTACATCAATAACAGTAATCAAAAACTTAAAACACTACTTGACATTTTTACATAGAAGATTTTTTAGTGCTTGGCAAATTTAGAATACAAAAATAGCAGAAAAGAAATGGAATTTATATTCATGTTACCTGTGCTATTTTATATGTGAATCTGATCTAATTTTATGAGCATATTTTAATATTTTATTGAAGACACTACACATAACCTGTTTTTGAAGGTGTCTTTATTTTTAAATTAAACGGTTTACATTTTTACTTTTTATTTATTATAAATTTAAAAAATAAATGTTTATAGTTCCATAGGCTCAAGCAGGTCAGCTTCCCACCCTATGTCATATAATTCGGACAAATCTGCATCCTCATCACGTTCTTCTTCATCCTCAGGATTTAAATCATCCAAGGGATCAACATCCACTGATGTTTCAATTACGAGTTCAATGATGAGGTCAAAATCAACTGATTGCTGATTGTCGCTCATGTTGATGTTGTCTTTATCTTTAAAGAAAGATAACAACAATGAGATGTTGCAGAGTAAGAGACAAATCTCAGAGATTATAATAGTAAAATTGTTTTACAAGAGTAACATTTTGCAGCTATTATTTAGCCATGTCCAGCGATGCTGAGCAGGTGAAGCCTATGTCTAATTTTTCAGTGAACAACACTCATCTCTTCTTAACCTTGGATAAGCCTCACCGACTCTGTGTCCCCTGCACATACTTAAATGTAAAGGGGCAGATTTATGTTAAATGGCACATCCCCAGGCATGCACCAGTTAACGTGCACCTGCTCTGCCACCCATGGTGTGCCGCATTTACAATCAGATAGGACAAAGCTGCGTCAAAACCCTGCGCCTGCTTGAAGCAGGCATAGGTCTTGACGCAACATTGTGGAGATGGGGCACCCCTGAGCCTTGCTGGAGCTGCATCGCACTTGCGATACAACTCCAGCAATGCACCACCTTTACGGCACAGATGCGTCACGCATCTGTGCCGTTTTTGCCCCATGGTGCGCCGCATTGTAAATGCAGCACACCATGGGTGGCGGAACAGCGGCGCAGGATGACTGGCACATCCCTGGTGATGCGCCAGTCATCATAAATCTATCCCTAAGCTTCTTATCTTGTTAGAGATGAACCGCCTTATGTATCATCAAACTATTTTGCATTTCCTAAATAGCGAATTTTAAGGAATAAATAGCGATTCTTTACCATTCCTAATTTGCGATGAGCAAATTGCTAATTGCAAATTACCCATTCATTTCCATGGGCCAGGAGGCCCATAGGAATGAAGGTGCAATTTGCGATTAGCAATTAGCTCATCGCAAATTAGGAATTTTTCCAAGGGTGCAGGGGTGTCTCAAGAACACCCTGCTGCACCCCTGAAAAAGAAATTTGGGGGCATGTGGCGCACATACATGCCCTAAGGGCATATATGGGCGTCATATGGCACCTTTTGTTTTTTTGAAAAAAAGCTTTTTGAAAAGAATTCGCAAATTACCACCAACTAGAAGTTGGTGGTAGTTTGCAAATCCTTAATGGCATTTTTTGCATATTTTTTGTTTGATACATTGCATTTAAGGAATCGCAAAATTTGCAAATCCTTCAGTGCAATCGCAAAATAAGGAATAGCAAATTTTGCTATTCCTTATTTTGCATCAAACTTGTTTGATACATACCATTTGTCTAATTAGCATTCGCAAAGGCCGAAATTCGCAGAATTTTGACCTTTGCGAATGGTAATTAGCTTGATACATATGGCCCCAAGTGAGGCCTGTCTTGCAACATGGTGCATCTTTTGCATCACTGCTGCATCGGTTTCATGTGGCACGTTTTTTTTACACCATGACACATCTGCCTAAATGCATCAATTTGTAATTTTGTCGCCTCATAGCAAATCTTTTGCACCACCGCTGCATCACAAAAGTGACGCACAGTGGCGCAAAAGAGGCATACACCTATCATAAATCTGTCCCTAGCATTTTAAATGATTAATTCAGGATGACGATAAGGTGTGGCCTATCCAGAGGTTTGTTTAAGGTGAGGCCTACTCAGGATTGCAGATTAAAGTTACGCTTGATGAAGAATACAGAGGAGATAATACATGTAAAGGCCTACCAATGAAGTAAGTAATGTCCACTTTATTGCGCCAGTCATCATAAATGTATCCCTAAGCTTCTTATCTTGTTACAGATGAACCGCCATATGTATCATCAAACTATTTTGCATTTCCTAAATAGCGAATTTTAAGAAATAAATAGCGATTCTTTACCATTCCTAATTTGCAATGAGCAAATTGCTAATTGCAAATTACCCATTCATTTCCATGGGCCAGGAGGCCCATAGGAATGAAGGTGCAATTTGCGATTAGCAATTAGCTCATCGCAAATTAGGAATTTTTCCAAGGGTGCAGGGGTGTCTCAAGAACACCCTGCTGCACCCCTCAAAAAGAAATTTGGGGGCATATGGCGCACATACATGCCCTAAGGGCATGTATGGGCGTCATATGTCACCTTTTGTTTTTTGGAAAAAAAGCTTTTTGAAAAGAATTCGCAAATTACCACCAACTAGAAGTTGGTGGTAATTTGCAAATCCTTAATGGCATTTTTTGCATATTTTTTGTTTGATACATTGCATTTAAGGAATCGCAAAATTTGCAAATCCTTCAATGCAATCGCAAAATAAGGAATAGCAAATTTTGAATTAAGGACATTTTAAGTCATTTCCCTATGTGCAGTGTTTTCAAATTATGATTTGAAAATCGTTTTTGGGGAAAAGGAATGGTTTGTAAATTTATGACAAGGACATAATGGTGTATGCTTCTTTATAAGGCATTTCAGTCTCTCTGATGTCATTTTTCCCATATTACATTAAAAGACCTTTCCCCGTGGAGCACATTCCTTGTAAATATGCTCCCACCTGTGCATGGTAAATTTAGATTTTGACTGTTTGAGTTACATAGCCATGTTAAAAGTGACCCAAAAAAGTTGCAAAGGCTTTAAAAAAACACTTTCATGTGTCTTAAGGACATTTTAAGTCATTTCCCCGTGGGCAGTGTTTTGTAAGTGGCGCAAAAGAGGCATACACCTATCATAAATCTGTCCCTAGCATTTTAAATGATTAATTCAGGATGACGATAAGGTGTGGCCTATCCAGAGGTTTGTTTAAGGTGAGGCCTACTCAGGATTTCAGATCAAAGTTACACTTGATGAACAATACAGAGGAGATAATACATGTAAAGGCCTACCAATGAAGAAAGTTATGTCCACTTCATTGTGCCAGTCATCATAAATCTATCCCTATGCTTCTTATCTTGTTAGAGATGAACTGCCATATGTATCATCAAACTATTTTGCATTTCCTAAATAGCGAATTTTAAGGAATAAATAGCGATTCTTTACCATTCCTAATTTGCAATGAGCAAATTGCTAATTGCAAATTACTCATTCATTTCCATGGGCCAGGAGGCCCATAGGAATGAAGGTGCAATTTGCGATTAGCAATTAGCTCATCGCAAATTAGGAATTTTTCCAAGGGTGCATGGGTGTCTCAAGAACACCCTGCTGCACCCCCTGAAAAAGAAATTTGGGGGCATATGGCGCACATACATGCCCTAAGGGCATGTATGGGCGTCATATGGCACCTTTTGTTTTTTGGAAAAAAAGCTTTTTGAAAAGAATTCGCAAATTACCACCAACTAGAAGTTGGTGGTAATTTGCAAATCCTTAATGGCATTTTTTGCATATTTTTTGTTTGATACATTGCATTTAAGAAATCACAAAATTTGCAAATCCTTCAGTGCAATCGCAAAATAAAGAATAGCAAATTTTGCTATTCCTTATTTTGCATCAAACTTGTTTGATACATACCATTTGTCTAATTAGCATTCGCAAAGGCCAAAATTCACAGAACTTCGACCTTTGCAAATGCTAATTAGCTTCATACATATGGCCCCAAGTGAGGCCTGTCTTGCAACATGGTGCATCTTTTGCATCACTGCTGCATCAGTTTCATGTGGCACGGTGTTTTTTACACCATGACACATCTGCCTAAATGCATCAATTTGTAATTTTGTCGCCTCATAGCAAATCTTTTGCACCGCCGCTGCATCACAAAAGTGATGCACAGTGGCGCAAAAGAGGCATACACCTATCATAAATCTGTCCCTAGCATTTTAAATGATTAATTCAGGATGACGATAAGGTGTGCCCTATCCAGAGGTTTGTTTAAGGTGAGGCCTACTCAGGATTGCAGATGAAAGTTACGCTTGACGAAGAATACAGAGGAGATAATACATGTAAAGCTCTACCAATGAAGTAAGTGATGTCCACTTCTTTGCGCCAGTCATCATAAATGTATCCCTAAGCTTCTTATCTTGTTAGAGATGAACCGCCATATGTATCATCAAACTATTTTGCATTTCCAAAATAGCAAATTTTAAGGAATAAATAGCGATTCTTTACCATTCTTAATTTGCGATGAGCAAATTGCTAATTGCAAATTACCCATTCATTTCCATGGGCCAGGAGGCCCATAGGAATGAAGGTGCAATTTGCGATTAGCAATTAGCTCATCGCAAATTAGGAATTTTTCCGCAGGGGTGTCTCAATAACACCCTGCTGCACCCCTGAAAAAGAAATTTGGGGGCATATGGCGCACATAAATTTTAACAACATTCCTTTACGTCAAAAACGATTTTCAAGTCATAATTTGAAAACACTGCACCCGGGGGGAAATGACTTAAAATGTCCTTAAGACACATGAAAGTGTTTTTTTAAAGCCTTTGCAAGTTTTTGGGTCACTTTTAACATGGCTATGTAACTCAAACAGTCAAAATCTAAATTTACCATGCACAGGTGGGACCATATTTACAAGGAATGTGCCCCACGGGGAAAGGTCTTTTAATGTAATATGGGAAAAATGACATCAGAGACACTGAAATGCCTTATAAAGAAGCATACACCATTATATCCTTGTCCTAAATTTACAAACCATTCCTTTTCCCCAAAAACGATTTTCAAATCATAATTTGAAAACACTGCACATAGGGAAATGACTTAAAATGTCCTTAAGACACATGAAAGCGTTTTTTGATTGCCTTTGCAGCATGGTTGGGTCACCTTTAACATAGCTATGTAACACAAACATTCAAAATCTAAATTTGCCATGCACAGGTGGGAGCATATTTACAAGCAATTTGCTCCACAGAGAAAGGTCTTACATTAAAATGGGAAAAATAACATCAGAGACACTCAATTGCCTTATAATGAAGCATACACCATTATGTCCTTGTCATAAATATTATAACCATTCATTTTCCTCAAAAACGATTTTCAAATCATAATTTGAAAAGACTCCACAGCTCCTATGCACAATAACACCCTGTCAGTACTAATACTTCACATTTTCTCCAATTACATTTTCTCAAAGAAACAAAATCTATTTGTAAAACACTTGAGACAAAGCAACATTTGAAGAACACAACTTTCTTCATAATTTTCTCCTTAAAGCACACTATTCTCTATCTAAATTAAAGAAATATTTTCTCACCTTAGCAAATACTTTGAGTTTCAAAACAGTCTCAGAAACACACCAATTTGTCTTCAGCAGAGCAAAAGGTATGCACTCCAGAGTCTGCAGCTATCAAAAGCACAGAAATGCTGTAATTCTTCACACATATCTCTCATGTCACCCAATCAAAACTCTTCCCTCACTTTTTTTCAAATGAAAACCCTTCCCCCCTCTGCCATTTCATGCCTTTTCTGCATGGCAACCACCTCTTGGAAGACTTCTGGTGTTTGCAAGTTCACACAACAATGTTGCAATTGAACTCTGAACTCTCAGTGCACCTCATATCCAGTGCATTCTTTCATTTAATGATTTTTTCTTGACCACTCAAAATACATCTTTCAAACAACTCATCCATGCACCCTAAATTTCTGTTTTCAGCAATCAAAATCCACCAATCACTGTTACTGCTTCATTAACACAGAAACTCCACAGTTTTTTTCATTTTAAACTCTTATTTTTTCAACTGCCATTTCATTGCCACACTTCATCTGACTGCAGGAGAACCTTCTCTCACCATGTTTTCTGTCTGGATTGTTGGACATAGTTACATCTATTGGGCTCAGAGGTATGCTGAGAACAGGAATTTACCTAACCTCAATTTACAAGATGTGGAAATTAAGTGGTTTGGCCACAGAGGATTAAAATGTCACCAATTGATACCATTGGTGAAAACCTTTATGCATTTGCCAAAACCTGACCTGTTAATTGTGCACTGTGGAGGTAATGATTTGGGCACTTTGACTGGGGTAGGTCTGGAAATGCTTTTAAAGGACACCTTTGAGCAATTGATGGCACTTTTTCCTCAGACTGCCTTGGTATATTCAAATATATGCCAAAGACAGAAATGGAGGTGGTCAAACCAATTTTGTCCACAAATTGAGAAGTCGAGGAAGCATGTAAACAAATCTGTTTCAGCTTACATGAGAGACCATGGAATGGGCTCCCTGTACAACAATAACTTGCGTTACTACATGCAAGATATCTACAGAGGAGATGGAGTTCACTTCTCAGATGAGGGCAACAGAATTTTCATTCTGAATTTAAGACTGTGCATTGGTACCTACTTATAAGTACCTAAATGTACCATAAACCCAAAAGCTCTTCTCAGAGCTACCCTACATCTGATAACTCACAATTATTATTTTACTCTAACATTTTTCACTAATTTTCAACAAAGTACGCTCCCTGGGGCGCTACCCGGTACGCGAACCGGGAGCTAACCTCGCTAAATGTTTTTTAAAATGTGTTTTTTTCGCACATATGGGCCTCCTCAGCCACCCTCAGAAAACCTAGGGGGTCAAGATAAGTCTACCGTGCCCCCTTCTACCCATTCTGAACATTATTTGCCCTCCATCTTGTATCTTAATTCGACCGAAACACAAAATGGTGGACTCCCGAAACGCTTAAGGTTCGCGAACCGGGGCGCTCGCCAGTTCGCGTACCGGGTCGCTCCCTGGGAAGCGCACCATCAAAAAAGGTGGGAAAGTAGTTTACAGAAAAGCGACTGGAGACAATTTCACCAAATATAGATTAGCTCATACTACATACCAATGCCTACCATTTTCACAAATTTGATTGAAATTCCATTTAACCATTTAGCCTGTAGACCTCTCTAAATACCCTGAGGTAAATTACTTCACAAAACACATCTGAAGTGTTGGAATTCACAACCAATTAAAATATTACTTTCATTTTCTACTTTTTTTACCTGACATTTGATTGGTTATCTACCTGAATATATATAAAGGAAGAGAGAGAAACACAGCCATTTTGACTACTACTTCCTGAACTACATTGCAAGATCATTTTCACTCACAACTTAAACTTCTTTTTAGAAGGTGAGATATTATTTTATAAATTTGAAAACATTTTCAGATAGTTAAATACTATCCCTCTGTAAGAGTTAGACATTGAGAAAGGCTTCTTTATTATAATTATGGATTGATTTAGGTTTCTGTGGTATAATTATGAATTTACTTAGGCTTCTTCACAGGCACTTTTTAATAGTACTACTTCACGCCTGAAACCATACAGTGCCCATAGATTACTTCTCTGTTATAAACTCACAAGTACCTGTCTGAACTTAAACCCAACAGTGCCCTATCTCTGCTGATATATTTTTTTTTTTTATGCAAATTACAGCAATAAAATGGAAGGTGAGCAGAATGTTTCCTTCGAAATTGTTCTGGAGAACAACACAGAAAAAGATATTGAGGACAATGATGACTCAGATTTCATGGATGAATCACGGGACCATGAATTAGTTCAATGTGTAGAATCTGTGGATCATTTACTTCATTATGATGACGGTCAAATGTGGGAACTTATGTTCACTCAACAAGAGGACATATCGGACAGTCAAATGCTAGACGTTCTATTAAATTTTGAAAAACAATCCGAAAAATAAAATTGTATGTAATATTAAAAAATTGTTTGAGTCTTTAATCATTTTTATATGTAATTCATAAACTAGTTAAATGTTAGAAATGTTATTAAATTTTCAAACACAATCACAATAATAAATAATTGCTTAAAAAATTAAAAAAATTAAAAAATAATCAACAAAACCAACAATCAATTAACATACAGTATTTGAAAAGTCTATCATTCTTTTTTCCTTATAGTACGCTGCCCAGAACGCTTCCCGGTTCGCGAACCGGGCGCTACCCACGCAAAAAAAAACAAAAATTTTTTTTTTTTTTTTTTTGCCCCGCGGGGCCCTTTTAAAGCCTCCACATTAAACCTAGGGGGTCAGGGAGGATCTACTATGCCCCCTTATGGTCATTTCCCCCTTTGTTTTGGCCTCCTCTTGTCTCTCAATCCTACCGAGAGACAAGATGGCGGCCGCTCCGGACTGTTTAGAATGTTGACAGACACCGGAGAGCCAATCAGCTTCGCTACGCGAAGTTCCGTTACGCGTAAAGTACGCGAACCGGAGCGCTGCCCGGTCCGCTGTTACAGATATATATCTTTTCTTGAACGTTAATTTCTCAAAATCCACTGGAGCACATATATTGAGACCTAGCAAAGGCACATCGGGCTACCAGTCCCTACAATTTTGCCAAGTTTCGTGGAAATCCATTCAGCCGTTCGGGCTAAAAGTGAGGCCAACCGCCCTATGGAAAACTCAATGTTAAAAACACGTTTTGGGACCCCCCTTTTTTCTCGGCCCCCCCTTGACGAACCCCCCCAAATTTCCAGGGGCTGCTCAGAAACAAAATGTTCCATTTTCCAGAAAATTTCAGCCAATTCCGTCCACAAACGCCAAAGTTATTAGACATAGAATTTTCTAAAATCCCATAGGAAAAAAATCCTAACTATATATACCTACTGGCGACCGCCAGTAGGTAATATATGTATATATATATATATATATATATATGTATATATAAAAGCTCCGTGGTTCTCCCAATTCCAAGGAAAAACTTAAGCACTCCGGGTACAGCAAAAAAGATTTATTGCGGCTTACAGCAGGCGAAAGATGACAGACGCGTTTCAAACACAAAGTCCTTCCTCAGTGTCAATGAAATGCTGCGCGCGGCTCGTATTAGTACACGCCCTCACATAAAGTGAAAGCGGACTTGTTGTACCAATATATGTGTATATATATATATATATATATATATATATATTTTTTTTTTCTTTTTTTTCACTGAAAAAAACTAAGGTCTCAGAGATGTCATCAGTGATGTCAATTGATATGTAATCAGTGATGTCATTAGTAATGTCACTGACCATGTCATGAATGATGGGTCCTAACTATAACTACCTACTGGCGATGAGTGATGTCACTGACCATGTCATGAGTGATGTAATATGTGACGTCATCAGCAGTGCATTGCACGCGCAAGTTATAGTGAGTCCAACTAACTATAACGTGGGAATTTCAATGGTTCTATGTGAGTAAAATTTCCACCTAACTATAACTGGTGTGAAACCTATGGTTTTTTCAGTGAATATATATATATATATATATATTTTATTTCTTTTTTTCACTGAAAAAAACTAAGGTCTCAGAGATGTCATCAGTGATGTCAATTGAGATGTAATCAGTGATGTCATTAGAAATGTCACTGACCATGTCATGAATGATGTAATATGTGACATCATCAGCAGTGCATTGCGGGGGCGTATGTTATCTGAATTTCTCTGGTGTTGTACAAGTGAAATGTCCAACTAACTATAACGTCCCTGAAACCTGTGTTTTTTTCAGTGAATTTCTAAGGTTTTTTTAAATGCTAATTTCTAATTATAATGTCCCTGAAACCTAAGTTTTTCTCAGTGAATTTCTAAGGTTTTTTTAATGAAAATTTCTAACTATAACATCCCTGAAACCTCTGGCTTTTTTAGTGAATTTCTAAGGTTTTTTAAATGCTAATTTCTAACTATGCCTACAGAGGTAGGACAGGTGCAGAAAGAGGAAGATAGGCACAGAAAGAGGCAAGAGAAATGTAGAAAGAGGCAACAGAAGTCCAGAAAGTGGAAGGGAGGTACAGAAAGAAGCTGGAGATATGCAGAAATAACCAACAGAGATGCATAAAGAGGCCTTGTTGCAAAGTCATCCAGTGCCCGGAGTACCCCCAACCTTTTGCTGACTGGCACTGGTGTTAACTGACTCTGATCAACCTTGGGCTCTGCCTAACCAGTCCCAGAGCTAGTGCTATGCTGAAAGACACTAAGTATACAGTGAAAACCCCTACATACACTAGGGTACACTATGGGTTTGGGTACCCCTGTGATTGACATGACCGCCCCAGTAAGGCCCTAGTGCATAATAGGGCAGGGGGATTAAAACTATCTCTAAGTCCCTAGCATATAACAGGGCATGGCAGTTTAGAGGCCAGCAGCCCTTTTCTGCCCTTACATGTGTGCACTGCAGAGCCTTAGGTCAGTTTAAAAGTATCCATGTGTGTGCAGAAAGAGGCAAGAGAGGTGCAGAAGGAGGCAAGAGAAGGACAAGAAGAAGCAACAAAGGTGCAGCAAGTGGGAAGAGAGTTGCAGAAAGAGGCAAGAAAAGTGTAAAAAGAAGCAACAGTGGTGCAGAAAGATGCAAGAAAAGTTCAGAAATAGGAAACAGAGGTGCAGAAAAAGGCAGAATAGGTGCAGAAAGAGGGTTACATGGGTACAGAAAGAGAGTAGAGTGATGCCGAAAGAGGTAAAAGGGGGGCAGACATTTTCAAGACAGCTGCAGAAGGAAGCAAGAGCAGTGCAGTAAAAAACAATAGAGGTGCGGAAGGAGGCAAGAGGAGTACAGAAAAAGGCAAAAGAAGAGCAGAAACAAGCAAAAGAGATGCGAAAAGAGTGGTGCAGAAAGAGGCAAGAGAGGTGTAGAAAGAGGGAAGAAGGATGCAGAAAGAGGCAAGTGGGGTGCAGAAAGAAACAAGAGAGGTATAGAAAGAAGCAAGAGAAGTGCAGAAAGAAATAACAGAGGTGCATTAGGAAGCAAGAGCTGTGCAGAAAGGACCAACAGAGGTGCAGAAAGAGGCAAGAGGGGTGCAGAAAGAGGCAAGAGAAGTGCAGAAAGAAGCAAAAGAGGTGCACAAAGAGGCAAGCGAATTTCAGAAAGAGGCAGCAGAGGTGCAGAATAAGGCAGAAGAGGTGCAGAAAGAGGGAACGGGGTGCAGAAAGAGAGAAGAGGGGTGCCGAAAGAGGTGCAGAAATTTGCAAGAGAGGTGCAGATAGAAGCAAGACCAGTGCAGTAAGAAACAACAGAGGTATAGAAGGAGGCAAGAGGGGTGCAGAAAGAGGCAAGAGCAGTGTAAAAATAACCAAGAGATGTGCAGGAAAAGTAAGAAGGGTGCAGAAAGTGCACAAGGGTGCAGAAAGAAGGAAGAGAAGTACAGAAAGAAGGAAGAGAAGTGCAGAAAGAAGCAACAGAGGTGCAGGCACAAAGGGTGCAGAAAGAGGCAAGAAAAGTGCAGAAAGAAGCAACAGCGGTATAGAAAGAGGCAAGAGTGGTGCAGAAAGAGGGAAGAGAGGTGTTGAAAGAGGCAATAGAGTTGCACAAAGAGGGAAGAAGGGTGCAGAAAGACGCAAGAAAGGTGCAGAAAGAGGCAAGTGAGGTGCAGAAAGAGGCAAGTCAGGTGCAGAAAGATGCAACAGAAGTACAGAAAGATGCAACAGAAGTGCAGAAAGACACAAGAGAGATACAGAAACAAGCAAGAGAATTGCAGAAAGAGGCAAAAGAATTGCTGAAAGAAGCAACAGAGGTGTGGAACGAAGTAAGAGAAGTACAGAAAGAGGCAAGAAAGGTACAGAAAATGGCAAGAGAACAGCAGAAAGAGACAAGAGGGATGCAAAAAGGGAAGAAGGGTGCAGAAAGAAGCAAGAGAGGTGCAGAAAGAAGCAAGAGAAGTGCAGAAAGAAGACAGTGAGGTACAGAAAAAGGAAGAAAGGTCGCAGGTTAGCTGGATCTCCAGAAAGAAGCTTATTGGTTGATCATTGTTGCGCTGATGAATTTGTAGCACTCCACTTAGAAATGAAAAATTCCTGGAAGATTTATATCTCTGAAGAAAAGTGTGTAGCCATTCTTGTGATGAAAAGGGATTTTCCTGGGCAGGAAGAAGTGATGTTTGAGGATAGAATTTCTGCTTGCTGAGATAACCGAATATTTGCTGTGATTTAGCTGCACAAAAATGATAAGGGACTAGTTTTGCAACTATCAGCACAAGACTGAGATGACAATCTTGTGGTCTACTCCAGCCTCAATCTAAATTAACCGTTTGCGGACAACAAAAGAATTGTAGCCTAGGCTCACTGCCACTCTGGCCTCCCACTCATTACATCAAGCCTGTTGCAAACTTGGCTGGTGAACCCTAAGTTGGGCAAAACCAGCCCAGGGTTGCTTGTGTTCTGGTTCAGGGAGGACTTTGCTTGGCAGTTTGGACTAGACTGTCCCTATTGGAGCAGGGTCAAGACTGATTTACATATGGCTGGTGCCAAACTGAGGTGGCATGGTGTGCAAAATAGCAATGGATTGGGATAGGGCCATAGTAATTACCAGTGGCTGAACTTAATTCAAGCATTCCACCCATCACTTTTGTGTATACTTTAATCCATAAAAGAAAAGGTATAGTTTTAGCTGGCCTAGGAGATATTATTGGGATCTCCAAATAGCTTAGCCAAGTATATTTGTACAAGCAAATGGATGAGTGGCACACGGAATTGATTCATCATGACTATCCTAACAATAAATTGTCTAATTTAAAATTTGTAAAACAGAATCTGAAAATACCACTCCTGTCTTGTCAAAATTTAGCCAAATTGCAGAAAAATCAAAAGGCAAGGATCTCTTGTTAGTCTTAAAAAGACTATGACTCTCCATCTACTTTCTTTATTTTTTGAACATTTTTGTAACATGTTCATAAGACCAAAGAGCACAAAATAGTACTAGATACCTCCAGAAATGGCGGATTGGCAAGTAGGGTGACAGAGTCATTCAGGGTTAAATGCATGGAGCAAGAGGTGTCTGTTCAAATACTTTTGAAAGGAGCTGATGTTTAGATCATTCCAATGTGATCCTGGGAAGGAGCTCCATAGGGAGTAACCTTGACGCAGCAGAGATTTTCTTCCAAACCATTTTAATCTATTTTAATTTAAATTGGTGTCAAATGAGATGGTTGAAGGAGGCTAACGCTAGGCAATATGGGGTGAAAATTTTTGAAAGGTAGACCGGACCTGTGTCATGTAGAGAAATATGCACCAGTCCCAGGTTTTCAAATCAGAGGAACATCTCCTAAACCTTGCAGATGTGCTGAGAAATAATTCAGCATTGTAAATACTGCAGGGTCCATTAACAAATTGAATGTATCAACTTATATATGCACATATTGTCAGCCCAACCATTGCTCGCAGCGTCATCTGCGCCTTCACCTTGCACTATTGTTCTTTCTTGCCACCACCTAAACTGTGTTCTTGTAAATTAGTGGTTGCAGATGAACTTGCAAGATGTATAAATCACACTAGAGTAGGACTTCATTATTGCACAAGCTTCTCTGAGCATTCATTGCATAGATCACTCTTGTTCCCACACAGCCCCCTTACTTGGTCTCTCAAAATGTTAGTGAATGCTCCACTGGTGGGTTTATGAGTGCGTACTAGCGTGAGGCTGGAGAAGATGATGGAGTGGTGCATATTGGGAACTCCTGCAAACACTTAAAGGTGCAAGAGCATCCTGGTAGTGCTAGAGCCAGGGAGCAGTACGACCATGTTAGTGCAGCATAGGACCCCTGTGTGATGTGAATGCTGCAGAGATGTTCAGTGTAACAATTTAAGCAGTGCTGAAGCTGAGGAGCAGAGCAAGCACTACAGCTGGTGGTGGAACCAGGAACGGGCCCAGGATAACGCCTGTGTTAGGGGAAGTGCTGGATTCCAGGCACCATTCAGGTTTGGTTTGTTGTGAATTGTCTGGGTGTCTGGGGGGATGGGGGGGGGGGGTTACACTCGTTTATGGGTCAGGCTCCTCCAATACCATCCATGCCTCAACAAGTACCACAAACAGGTTTCTGGGAGGGGCAGCAGTGCCCTACGGTTGTCTGTTTGTTTTACATGGTTCTTTCCTTTAGTGTTTTTTGTTCAGTGAATCGTCGTCCGGGGCTTGCTGGGGAGTAAAGGGAACACGTGACTACAATTGCTTCCCAGATCGTTTAAAGGAGTTGTGTAACTACAACAAAGGCACAACAAAACACCTCACATCCAACCCCAGTCCTCCACACTTAATTAAAGGAGGCAGGGGCTTTGTTGTGCACTCAGGGCGAAGGCCTTGTGAGTTTAAGAGCAAGTCCTCCTGAGCCTGTGTGTACCCGAGCATCACAACCATGGTGTTATATATAAACACACACACACACCGTGCCAGCATTCTTTTTCAGGCTGATGTGTATGGCACAAAAGCGTGTTGTTTGTGCCATACAGTGTATACTGTCAGTACAGGGCTGTCCAGCACAGGGCCTCGACAGTGGTGCATTGAGGACTGGTGGGGTAGCCCCGAAGTTGGAGGGGAGACATACTTCAGACACATCGATGCATCATCTAAACACATTTCTGTTCAATATTGTCTCCTGCGCAGGTTTAGGGGATGGTAGCTCTAGAAAAATTATAAACAATGGGTTTATCTTTCATCATAAAGTAACTCTACTGCACCACAATAGTGTCTCATAATAAAAGCTGTAGTGTCTGCAGGCACGCAGCGTGGTGCTGGGTTTGCAGACAAAGCGATACAATCGGAATAAATGTGCATTATAAAGAAACGTAGGTCTGTCCTTTCTAGAAAAGTAACCACCTCCCCAAACACCACGTTTGTTTACATTATCTAGAAAAAAGAGGTTGAAGACGTTGTGCACGCGACAATGCAGTGCTGCACCGGAGAGGTCGTCGGTGAGTATATGCCACTGTTTTAGAAGCACTTTACGTGTCTAGGCGCTGCACGCCTTGTCTTAGCACAAATGTGAACGCATGATGCGTCACTAGCTGCTTAGACGTAGGGTGACTGCGCACAATAGCTGGTGCATGCTGTCCGTGGAAAAGCATAGGTGTATGTGGGCAATTAAAATGTGAAAATGTGTGCTCAGCATTAGTTGAAGTAAATGTGATTCTGTGGAACAGGAGAGAGAGAGAGGTGAGCGCATTTGTTGTCTGTGCGTGGCTATGTGCGTGAGTGTGCATGTGTGTTGTATCCTTTTTTTTTTTAATTTTTTTTTAATTTTTTTTTTATTTTCAATGGCAGAGGCATACAGAACACAAGGATGAAAAAAAAAGAACAACAAAAAAAACATTTAAAGCTATGATAATCATTCGCATTGTTGATAATACATTATTGACAAAACCAGATAAAAATTAGATGAAAAAGAAGAGAAAATAAACCAATGAAATATAAAAAACATGAGATATCTCTTTTTACAGATGTGGTCATTAAAAAATTAAATCCAATTATCAATAGGAGACCATAATTTCCTAGCAAATATCTTCTTTCTGTGTCCTTTCAATTTATACACTGCTTTATCCATTCTATATACGTTTAGTAACTTTCCCAACCATTGCTCAAATGATGGTGGGTCAACATCAAGCCATCTTGAAGTGATACAGAAACGGTAAATAGACATTCCAATAAACAAAAAATGTTCTTGGTCAACAGATAAACTCTCAGGAGGAACATATAAGCCAAAAATAATCACAGATGGACATAACTTGATATTAGTATTAAGCAAATTAGTCAAAAACTTTTCTATCCTATCTATATATACAGATAGTTTAGAACAGCTAAAAAACATGTGACATGAGTCTGCTGCTAAAACACCACATCGACTACAGTTAATACCTTTCGTGGCTTTCCATTTGGCCAGTTTTGCCGGTGTGTAGTAAAGATCTAAAGATGCCATATAGTGTTGACTTTTAAGAGAACTGTTAATTAATGTTTTATTGCTGATCTCAAACGCCCTTACCAGATCTATCCCTTCTATACCCAGTTTCCTTTCCCATTTCTGGGCTTGTTGGTCGAGATCATCATGCAGCCTGTTGACCATTAGCTGATAAATTGTACCGATGCGGCTATCCCTCCTACCGCTCTCCATAACAAAATTGGTCTCCATTTCGTCGCTATATAAGAGATTTTTTTTTTCCAAAAAGCTACGAATTTGTAGATATTTAAAAAATTCGTTTCTGGAGAGACCAAATATATCTTGAAGTTCGATAAAAGACATTAGAGCCCCATTTTGATACAATTGTCCAATTGAGTGAATCTGTCCTAAGCGAAATCGAATCGTGGGGATATCTTGAAGGGTACCAAATAACGAAATATTACAACAAATGGGTGTATAAAAGTTAAATTTTGGGATTAACCGTAGAGCTTTATTAATTTGTCTCCAAACCAAAAAAGCAGAAAGTAGAACCTTAAATTTTGTTTTTTTATAGTAGCTCGGCTCAATAAATATTAATAAACATTGGCGCACATGAGCTCCCATAAGCATTTCAAAAATGGATGGTGACAAGAAGGTTTCATTGACATAATCATGAAATAATAAAACCTTAATTGTTTTAAGAGTTATAGCCCAGTAGTACATTCTAAAATTCGGGACTCCCAGCCCACCACGCCCTTGCGGTAAGATACACCATTTTAAAGATCTTCTTGAACGGCGGTACCCCCAAAGAAATCTAGACAACATCCTATCTATTTTATTAAAAAGAAACATAGAGAAAAATAGGGGAATGGTTCGAAAAAAATAAAGACATTTTGAAAAAATCAACATCTTAATAACATTAGTCCGTCCAAATAAAGATAAATGTAGATTATTTATCCTTTCTAAGGTTCTGTTAGTGGATATAAGTAATGGATCCAGATTTAGTCCAACGATGTCATCTACTTTAGATGATATAGTTACACCAAGGTATGTAGCAGTATCATTTATTGGGATATCGGTAGGTGTACCAGTTTTAGAATGTACAATTTGGGTTTTTGAAATATTTAATTTGTATCCAGAAAACTTTCCAAATTCACTGGCAATTTCTATTATTTTAGGTAGGGCGGAAGAAGAATCAGGGGTTACGATGGCCACGTCGTCTGCGTAAGCTAGGACTTTATGGTCAATCTCATGGAGTCGGACAGGTAGAATACCAGGTTCTGTAGTTAATCTATTCAAATAAGGTTCTAAATAAAGTGCAAATAAAAGTGGAGAACAGGGGCACCCTTGCCTGGTCCCCCTGGTGATTGAAAATGGACTAGAAGTATCCGCACCTAATCTTATTACGCCCTTTGCATTTGAATAAAGTGACTGTACAGCTTGAATAAATTGTAGTGGAAAACCCTTCCATTTTAGCACAGACCAAAGGAACCCCCAATCGACTCTGTCGAATGCTTTTTCAGCATCAAGTAGAATAACTCCGACTGGGGATTCCTTTGCCTGAGCCCAGTCCAACAGTGCAATAACACGTTTAACGTGATCTGTGGTGTCCCTGTGTTTAATAAACCCGTGTTGGATATTAGAAACCAAAACCGGCATCACATCGTTTAGTCTATTTGCGAGAATTTTGGAATAAATTTTGCTGTCAGCTGTAATCAGGGAAATGGGCCGGTACGAGCCTAATTCCTTTGGATCCTTGTTCTTTTTGACAAAAACGACTATAGTGGCCGTAGACCAGGAATCGGGAGCTTTGTCTTGAAATGCTATATTAAAGATTTTAAGCAACTCTGGTTTCAACAAGAATCTGAATGTCCGATAAAATTCAAGAGGAATCTGGTCGGGCCCCATGGCTTTACCAGCTGCAAGGCTCGTAATAGCCCTTTCAATCTCTTCCCAGCTTATTGACCTGGCAAATAAATCTATATCATCTGTGCTCAAAGAAAGTTGGTTAATGGTTTGAAAATAATCTGTGGGGTTGAGAGTCTTGTCAACTTCATTGTTGAAGTCATTATAGAGCATCTTATAGAAACTCTGAAATGCCTCTAATATGCCTTCCCTATTTTCGTGAAGGATTCCATTTGTATCTTTAACACATTGTATTGTATTGTAAGACGATTTTTGTCGTAGGCGCTGTGCTAAAATTTTCCCTGTACGTTCGCTAAATTCGTACCGTTCCGTTTTGTATTGTTTAAATTTTGCGGCTACTTCCTCAGCAATATGTGTTCGGAGACCTGAGCGTTCAATAGTTAATCGTGTTTGTACATCCTCTATGTTAGCATTATTTTTGCATGCGATAGATAAATCCAACTCGACCTGCCTAATCTTATTTAACCTGTCCCTAAAATCTGTTTGATTTTTTTTCCTTTTATAGTTTGCAAAGCTGAATGTCTCACCCCGTACAATGGATTTAAAAGAGTCCCAAACTACTTGTGGAGAGGCAGTATCGTTATTTATTAGAAAGTAATCTTTAATAATATTAACCATAAATTGAAGATATTCTTCATCTAATAATACATTTCTTTGAAATGACCAGGATCTAGTGGAGTTTAGATGATCAGTAGAAAATTGTATCTCAGCGATTATGGGATTATGATCTGAGATGACTTGTGGTAATATCTCAATACGAATTTTCTCCAGAAAAATTGAGGATACAAAAAAATAATCTAAACGAACAAATTTGTGATAAGGAGTGGAAAAAAAAGTATATCCGGGGTCATTATAATGGAATTTATTCCAGACATCAGTTAACCCATTACTTAGTACCAGGTCTCTAAGCGCTTTATAAGTTTTAACCTTTCGGCCCGTATACCTCTTCTCTGATCTAATATTCCAGTCAGCTGACATGTGTATATTTAAATCTCCACAGATAATAATCGGTTCTGTCCAGGTAGATAGCTCTGTATTCATGGTGTTAAACAATTCGGCATCATCCAGATTGGGACCATAGATACAACATAAGGTAAATTTACAGCTTCCGATTTTTAGCTCGACCAGTCCCCATCTGCCCCATTTATCGGAAAGTGTTTTTAAACATTTCCCTACTCCTTTTCGCATGCAGATTGCTACGCCTCTTTTAATACCCATTTGTTTGGAAGTAATCAAAACTTCCAATCCCAAATTATTCAAAAGAAAACGTTTATCCCACGAAATATGAGTTTCCTGTATGCATAGTAAATCGATATTCAATACCTGGAGCATTGTTCGAAACATAGCAATTTTCTTTAAGCCATTAAGACCATTAATATTAATAGTACATATTTTCACCTTTTTATACATAACAAAAATGATAGAAAAAAATTATCGACCAACATCACAAGTATTTGTTCTTCGATGATATCATTTAGATGCCTTATAATCATCCCTGTGTTGAACACCTCTGCCTTACACCCCCACCACCAACCCTGACCCTCGCCCACCCCCACCCTTATACCCTGAACCCCTCCCCCCACCCTCCCCACTATATGAGGCACAGGAACTATCAGTTCCTGGAGCGTATGGATGCCGTGTCCCTAACCCATGGCGTCCTTACTTAAAGAAAAAGAAAGAAAAAGAAAAGAAGAAAAAAAAAGGAGAAAAGAGGAGAAAAAAGAGCGAACGAAGAAGAAAATTCAGAAAGTTCAGAAAGGCAGAGAAGAGAGTATAAAGATTACGCAACATAATGATCCTGTATTTGAATAATTATTAAACAGAGTAATTATTACGCCCAAATTCTAGATTTGACAAACTATACATTTGAGATTCTTCTTATTGTTCAGAGGGATTCCAAGTACTCCTTAGCTTTGATAGTAGAAATAAAGTATTTTGTTTGGCCCTTGTATATAGTCTTTAATTTTGCAGGACCCTGCAAAAATACTGCTACCTCCTTCTTCTGAAAGTCAGGAATTAGTTGCTTCAGTTGCCATCGTTGAGCCACAGTGGCTTGGCAGTAATCTGGTCTCACAAAAAACTGACAACCTAGACCATCTGCTTTCTTATCTGGTCTAGCGTTTACAAATATCGCTTCACGGGCAAGGAAATTATTAAATGACACCAAAATGGCCCTGGGATAATTTTCCTGGCCTTGTCGTGGTTTCCTTGTTGTAAATGGGAATCTATGTGCTCGTTGTATTTCCCGAGCCCAATCCCAATCAGTAATTTCAGGAAAAGCATCGTTTAGTAAATTGATAATAAACTTCCTCGGGTCTCCTCCTTCTTTGTTTTCAGGGATCCCCAAAAAACGCAGGTTGCTTCTACGGGCCTGGTTTTCCAAACTGGCTAGTTTGTCGGATAGGTCATCCTTTTGCACTTTAAAGTCTCCAACTTCTTGTCTTTGAGCCATACATTCTTCTTCAAGTACAGATATCCTGGCCTCTGCTTCCGTGACCCTATCAGCAGTCTCTGAGCATAATTTGATTGCACGTCTTACTACGTTTTTGACTTTAGCACATGTCAGTTGCGTGCGTTGATTCTCGGCCTTGCTCTCTGCTCTGTGACACATCATGGTATCAAATATTGTTTTCAGTGTGATCTCATCATTGTTCTCTTGCTGTGGACTATGATCATATATACCGTTGTGACTAGACCCCGGGATATCATTGACCACTGAAGCAGTGAATTTAGAAGATAGAGGATTCGTGTTATTTGGTGAATTAGAGGCAACCTCTTGGCTCATTGTACGAGAAGATCTCTTCTTTCTCCGCTTTTTCTTTATAGTAGTAACCAGATTAGAATTATCAGGACTCATGCTAATCTCACCCTCAGAAGATAGACTCTCGCCGCTGAGGTCTGCCCAATCTTTATTCGCTTCATCGGATGAAAGTTCTGATAGTGAATAAAATTTTTCAGAGAGCTCTTGATTATGCTCTTGATTATGCTGCTGCACAGTAATTTCTTTTACAATTCGTGTTTCGCTTGGGGCTTCGCTCGAATACAATGCCAGCGATGGAAGAGAGCATGCTCTGTTCGTAGTTGCGCCACCCGAAGTTGGAACTACAAGTCCCGTAATACCCTTCCTTGATGAGTCGGTCGGTACCTGAGTGGGTACTAAAGTAGAAGAATTATTAGGGTTAAGCTGATTGTCACCGCTTGCAGATAGTTGATTAGTGACCTGTGCTGCAGTTATATCAATTATATCAATGCTTCGATTATCATTGTCAATTACTTTCTTTTTTGCAGCATGCTTTTCAAATAGGTCTGGTAAAGTCTGTAATGCTGGGCTTTTTAAGCCGAGTATTTCATTAGATTTAACAATAGCCCCTTTATTAGAGTTCTTACCCTGTTTGGTGGTTTTTTTGCCAGGGATCAATGGCGTTGCCTCTGCCATCTCAGTCTCCTCCTTCTCTTGCCCCACGTTATTGAGTTCAGGCCCAGGGCCGGTTTTTCTGTTGCTGCGTGTGGCGATAGAGGATGGAAGTGGCGTCCTCTTTTTCTTCCGTGAGCCACCTCTGCCGGGAAAAACGTTACTCTGTGCCCAGCACAGGCAAAGTGTAGCACGCCACAGCGGAGACCGCCGATTGAACTCAAGGAAGTTTAGCAACATTCGTAGCTCCGCCTAATGCAAGGATAGTTTGTAGCGGATTGCTATTACTGTGTGCTAGGAAAACACGATGTAATTATTTCTTCCCTGTTCTTTTTTTGAAAACGTTTTATTCGCCGTGCTTCTGTGGCTTTTATTGACTTGCACGAGCCAACTCCAATATAATCAAGTCTGTCAAGCACTTTCCCCTCTGCTAGGATCCGCTCGAAAGTGGTCAGAAATGGTCAACGCCTCACTACCAGCGCAGAGCGCGGAGCTTCCGGATCCAGCCCTCCGGTCGGGAAATGGAGAAAAGAAAAGCCGCTTTCAGGTTCCGCGGAGCTCCGTTTTTCCGTCTCTCCGAGCAGCCCAGCCCGACTCAACCCGGGCGGTAGCCACAGCGGAGATAATGATACCAGCAGCCGACCGATATTATTCCACGGTTTACCAGGTAAAATAAAGCTTGTTTAGCTGCAATTGTCCATAGCAGCGCAAAAGATAGCTAGATTTCTCCTTCTTTGACGGCAAAACGGTGGGACGCCAGGAGCGAGGGAGCAAGCTGACTACACAGCCTTCCCCACGGCAGCCATCTTGCCTCTCCATGTGTGTTGTATCCTAGTGTGTCGTGTGCGAGTGTGTGGAATTTAGTTCTCAGCACTACTTTTTATAGAAAGGGCATTGATTTGGATGGTAAAACGCTTGTCTCATCTTCAGAGCGCTAAATTACTAGTACCATCTATGCAAATGCGACAGCATTTCTTTATTACTTTTTTATTTCCTCTCCTCTGTCCACCGCCTCCTTTCTCTCCATTCATTTATTTTACTTTATTTCTTCGTTTTTGCTTCTTCTTCGTTTATGTTTTCTTCTTCTTTGTTCTCTTTCGTTTCTCTTTTTTTCATTCTCTTCTTTCCTGTCGTTGATCGATTTAAGCCTTTCATTGTTATTTCTTCTATTTCCGTCTTTCTTGTTTCCTCTTGCCCTTCACTCTCTCTAACTCCTCTTCTCTTTCCCCTTTTAGTTCTTCCCTTCCACTTTGTGTTTCTTTCCCTGTTTGCTCTCTCAACATCTCTTTATTTCTTCCAGCATCAGCGACTCTTTCATCATTTTGCAGTTGTTTAATAATTTCTTACATTTTTTTTACCATATAATTTTCCTTTGTCTATATATTTATGCTGACAGCTGTTACGTTTCCGTCTACTTTTTCTTTAATGTGTTTCATTTTCTATGTTTTCTAAATCTTCTCTTTCTTTCCTTTATTCATTTTCTACTTCATTCTTAGGTTTCACTCTTTTTTTTTTTTTAATTTTCCCCTTGTTCCTCTGATCCGTTGATTCGGTCTCTTGAGTTGACTTATTGTTTTTATCGGTCTTTTTTGTGTCTTTCTTCCTTCGTTCTCTTCCTATTTTTTACTTCTCATGTCGTATTTTGCTGTTTTCTCTCACTCTCCACTTCTATTCTCTCTGCTTCCAGTATGCCTCTCTAACTCTCTCTCTTCTTTCCCAATCCCAGTCGCCCGCTCCTCTCCTCGAGCTTCAGTTTTTCAATGTATTGTATTTCCGCTTGTACTCATTTCCTTTTCTTTTTCCCACTCTTTGTTTTTTCTTTCTCCTTGACGTTCCTTACTTCTCCATTTCATTTATTCTTCCTCTCTGTCTGGCTCGGTTTCTTCCTGCCTCTTATTTCATCTCTCCCTTTTGCCTCTTCTGTTATGTCTGTATCTGTCTTGTTTTCTTCTCTTCCTCCCTACTTATACCCTCTTCCATCCCCTCCTCCTTTTTATCATCCATCTTTTTCTCTTTCTCTCATGCTTCCCCTTTGTCTGGTCTCTTTAATTATTTCTTTCATTCCTTGTTTCCCCTTTCCTCCTACTCCTTCCCAGCTTTCTTTCATTGCTGTTTTATCATCTAGCTCTAACCGTCCCTCACTTTTTATTTAATATTTGTCTCTATGTAGACCCCCCAACCCCACCACCCCCTTTCTTTCTCTTTCTCTCTCATCGTTCAGCCCGTGTCCAGGTCAGTCCACCGCCGCTATGTCCGTTGGAGGTGGGACAGAAGCCAGCGGCTATAGGCGGGCATTGCTCGGCTGCTCCTCATCCTCTTCAGCTGGGCTCTGCCCCTGCCCCGCCCCTTAGCCCTGCCTCCTGCTCTCTGCACATGCTCCGGTCCAGCTCTTCCAAAACATATCCCGCTCTCTTAATGCCCTTCCCAACCTTTGGGCAGGTGAGGCTGTCCAAACAGCGCGACCCTCTCAGGTACCACACTATTAGTGCTGCACAGCACGGATCCCCTTGTGGGTTGGCTGCTGTGGACCGAGGCATCCTACCCTGCTACTTCATCCCTGAGAGCAGCAGAGACAGCTGACAGAGAGCTGCAGCAGCTGCAGAGACAGCTTGCACTGCAGCAAAGGGCACCTACTGCAGGGAGCTGCAACAACTACAGGCAACAAGAGACACCGCAGCCAACTCAAACCATAGACTCGTGCACAGCGACAGAGACTCACAGAAGCCTGCAAATATCACAGAAGTGCGCCTAGAGACCATCCGGAAAGCGGGGGCGATAATTACTGCCGCGATCAAAGCTATTTCTGCCGCTTTGTGCATTTATTCAAGAGGACAATTTCCCACAAGCACGGGGCACATATCCTACTAGGTACAACTTGATGTACATAGGCAATGGGAAAACAATTATAGAAAGAAGAGGCCTAGGGGGTCAGGGTCTTTCTACCCTGCCCCCTTTTCTTGTTTCACCTTTTTTCTTGTGATTCAGTTACTGAGTCACAAGATGGCTGCCAACAAATGTGGTTTGGAGTATTGGCAGCCAATCAGGATAGAGCTTGTGCTCAGGAGGAGTTGCGACTCCTCGGTGCTCAGATATATACTTTTTAATTTTTAGGTTTCGCCTGGCATAGCACTGCATAATCATATGTTTTTACCAGTATGGGGCTTTGTCCCGCCTTCTCTTCCATTGGCTAGCTCCATAAATGGAGGCTAGCCATTGGAAGAGAGATCTGTCCGTTATTGTCGGAGCAGATTCGTGGGCATTCTGGCGATTTTTACTCATCCCGCCCCTTTAAGAACGTCATTGCGGCGGTGGGCGGGTGGTTTTTTTTTCTCCAAGGTTTTTTTTTTTCATTCCTCCGAAGATGGCGGCCGGGCAGTAGCTTACTTGGGAAGCTCCGCAGCTCGGACCCTTTTCTCTTGTTTGGCTTCGGCAGCCCCCGAGGATGTCTCCATGATGCCGGTGGTGTGGTCTCCCCCTCTGTGCCCGAACGCCATGAGCCTCGGTGTCATCCAGCACCTCCCGTGCTCCGCTCCCCCCTCCGGCGCCCCGTCCATGGTAGTTTCATTTTATTTGTTTTCTTCTCTCGCCTTTCTTCAATGTATTGCTTTCTGTTTGTCTTTATTAGTTTCCCTTTTATTTTGGTACTCGTATTTAATTCCTGGCAGTTTGGTAAGTCTTCACATTTCCTTCATTTGTGTGTTCATCGCGCGTATGTGCAGTTCCTTCCTCTCCCGGCTCGAGCGATAGGACGCTGCCACATTGGTCCAGCGTTTCAGTTTGAAGGAGCCAGAGAGCGGATCCTTGAGACAGCAACAGCTCGCCCCTAACATCACGTTCATCCATAACCTTCCCTCCCTGCGCGCGCCTAACAGCCCCGGAATGGCACCCGTGCCTCTGTGAAGCCCCTGCGCGGCCTCTGCATGGATCCCAGAGTAGGCTGGATTCAGCCGGAGCAGAAGGGCCCTGCCAATGCCTTCTGGATGCAAATATGGGAAACCTCCCAGCAAGGCTTGCGTGGGTCCTCCGCCGGGGGCTCCCGTGCCCCTGAGGGTCCAGACTGCTGTTACCCGCACTATCTTTGCTTGAATACCCCTGCCGATATAAGCCCTCCGCCCTCCCCCGTTTCTTCCCCGGATCATGACAGCCCCCCCGCCCGGCTACATCAACTCTCATCGGGCGCACTGCCCGCTGCGGCAGCTCCCACGGCATCGGCGCTCGTTGCACTGTCTGGGCTGTACCCGGCCAGAACCCGCGCCCGCCACTCCCTTACACCACCCAAACTACTATGACCACCTTCACCAGTACACCCTGGCCGCCGGAAGCGCGAGAACAAGGCAAGCACCTATGGCATGAATTACCTGCTGCCGCACGGGGCCCCTTGGAGGAGGAGGAGTGGCAACTACAGTCGAGGCCTGCAGGGGTAAGAGTTTGACTACTGAGGGGGTGAATTTCATCAAGTCATTGAATTAACGTGGAGATCTCTAGGGTTTTCGTCTTTTGGTCATATTGGCACGGCTGACCATGTTCAGGGTCCGGTTAAGTGGTGTCAGCTGTCACGTGTGACTCATGACAGCTGAGAGAGAGTGGGCCTGGCGCCTCTAGCAGACGTGTGTGCCTAAAGGTAGCTCTGTAGCCTCCGACCGTGGATCTTACCAGTTGATAACCGCACCCCCACCGGCACTCACACGTGGGTAGCTGTCACTGGCACTAGGTTTCGTTTCTTGAGCTGCCGTTCCTGGCACTGTCAGCCTCCCTCCCCCGGGCTCTTCCCACTGCTGTCACTGCGGCCTGTTTCCGCTGACACCGCATTTGACCAGGCTTTCCACGCTATCATACGGCATTTCTGGAAAGCTTTTTAATTCATGCAGTTTTCTATCAGTTTATATGCTAATTGCTGAGGCCGCGACCTCAGCGTGTCACAAGTGCTAGAGGCTGTCATTTTGGGCGCATTTCTGAAGCGAAAAGGTGCCTCCCTCTTTTGGGCAACCTGAACTTGTTCTGTCAGTTGAAGTACCGTGTACTAAGATGTCAAACATGTTTCAAAGCTATAATGGTTGAAATTTTAAAAACTGAGTAGTCGTTTTGGAAGAGCATCCTCTATTTTGACATGAGCCCTTCTATCTTTGTTTTGATGGGACACGTTTTTGTTGACTATAGTAGACCTAAGTCTGGCTCTGTGTGTGTGGGGGGCGGGCTCTGTGTGTGCGGGGGGGGCTCTGTGTGTGGGGTGGCTCTGTGTGTGTGTAGGTGTGGGTCTGTGTGTGTGTAGGTGTGGGTCTGTGTGTGGCATTTGCGAGAGATTAAGCTATTGGCATTGTAAATGACAATGCCATTTATTTATCCGTTTTCATAACCAACACATAAATGACAATTTTGTCATTTACAATGCCAATAGCTCTAACTTTTGCAAAGGCGAAACCGTTGCATTGTAAATGCTTGTTTGAATTTCTCAGCAACTACTGAACAGATTTACACCATTCTGAAACAAAAGCTACATTTTTGACACATTTTGTGTAATTCCGTTCAGCAGTTCAGGTTGTAGCCGTGTCTAAATTTTCCTTTTGAAATTTTAAAATGCATTTTACGACCCCCCTTTTTCTCGGCCCCCGCTTGACGAATCACCCCGAAACGACGATTCATCAAATGGCGCCAAAGATATTGGCAAAACATAAAAACGCTTTTCCTATGGAAACTAGGTCCTAACTATAACTACCTACTGGTGACCGCCAGTAGGGAATATAAGTAAACAATTTAAACTTTTGCACAAATCAGTTGTTAGCCGCATTGTTTTGCAGAGAGTGAGAGACAGAGACAAGAGGAATGCAACTAAGAAAGAGTGAGACTGTGAATTAGATATATAGAAATATCTATATCTAAATCTATATATCTATATAGATATGTAGATATATCTAGATAGATAGATATTTATACCTATATATATCTATATATAAATGTGTGTGTGTGTAATTGATACTTACTGCAGCGGTCGGAGCGCTCGCACAGCATCCACTTTGCACACAGAAGGAGATGGCACCACCAATGAGGTAATTCCTCAAGATATTGATTTATTAAGTATTTACATAGCATCAAGGTGAAATGGCCTACACGTTTCAACCATAGCCTTCGGCAGGGCCATAGAGACATGGTCTAGAGTGTACTTTGTGAAGGGACAGACGTCCCACCCAAACCTCAACAAAAACTTTATCAACCAAAAATGGGACACAAGCCTGTTGAATATGTTACAAACATCTACATAAGTGACAAGGAATTTTTTTTCTCTTTTTTATTTTCAAATTATTTCATTGGTGACACCTTAGATGTGCACTTTGTGTCAGAAAAGAAAGAGAGAATATATGAAGTAGAAAATACAGATGACAATGAAAACTAAGTAATCAATGGTAAAGTACCCTCTTAATGTGCGAGCCTTCGGGGAATGCATTCTTCCAACAAATTCATAAAGTATTTTCCATAAAATACATTTTCTCATGCACACTTGGGTTTGCATCTATGTTTGCATCCCAAAATGTATATGCACTTGAACCGCGACCACATGACCTGAAAGAAGCAAGGGATTCCCTCTTTCCTATCCTTAAATGTTATTTAACGCAAATCTCAAACAAACATTTTATGTTACCAACCCCTCATCGAAGTTGATTTGTGAAAGTGTCTAGCTGGTCATCCCTGCAGTTTCAACATCCAACTGACATCGAACTTTATTCAGTACCTTACATAGATTGTTACTAAATTGTGTGGTGCTTCAACTTATGCTTAAACCTCTAGTGACAGTTCTCCTAATCTAAACATTGCTCTTTGCCCGAATATAAATACACTGGGCCTCATTTATGAGAAGTGGTGCATCGCTGCGTGGAAGCAGCAATGCGTCACTTCTCAGTGCGCCCTCCTTGTGACACCAATGAGGCGTCATATTTACAAAAAGATTCATCATGTCGCAAGGAAGGACAGATACATCAGCATAACTGATTTATCTGTCAGTGCAAAAAGTGGCACATTGCTGGAGTTGTGTCGGAAGCCTGACACAACTCCAGCAATGTTCCTTTCACATGGGGCAAGCCCCATGTGAAAGGGCCTGCGTCACCCTTACGCCTGCCATGAGGCGTAAGGTTTTGATGCATTGGCGTCCTAGAAGTGGTGCAGGGAAATCTCATAGATTTCGCTGCACCACTCCTACGACCCTTCGTTGTGGGAGAATGCCCACCCTGCATATATTATACCTGGCGCAGGTATAATGTAGCGCATGAGTTTACGAAATGACGCATCTACCTAGATGCGTCACTTCGTAAATATGGCGCAACATGACACATTTTCTACGCCAATGGTGCATCACAAAAAGTGACACACCAGTGTCACAAAAGTGACGCTGGGGCTCATAAATGAGACCCACTACGTTCCACGGTCTAGCTGCTCCAGAGTTTCCATGAGGACATTACATTTGTATATTGATGGGCTGCTAACTATTGATTATATCTGGAGTCCATCTCAAGGGCACCCCTTAGTCAAATATTATTACGCTTTGCTGATATGCTAAAAAGTTACGGAACCTGAAATACATGTCAAAGTTGACACCGAGTTTCCATAAAGTGCTACGTGTCTAACTAGCAGCCAAAGACTGAGATGGAATAAGTACTACAAATATAGCAACATCAAGAGCTTCATCAAAGTGCAGTGTGCAATAATAAATAGGGCATTCAAATAGCACGAGGGCAACAATGTGAAACACATAAAATATAAATATCGGGCAGCATTTTATGGTTGATCAAAGTGCAACGTGCAAATATGACTAGGCAGCAAAATAAAGCACCAAAGACATATATCAACATATTAGCTCCTAAAGTTCATCAAAGTACAATGTGCAAAGAAGAATAGGCCATGCGGATCCTGCATAGATAAAACTATGGAACAAGATGCACAATAAAAAGATGTACTGTATAAAAATGCCATTTAATGAATTTAAAACAGACATTTATTATAGAAGACTCCCATTCTTACCATGAACCTGGTGACAAAAGAAGAGGGCACTATTGTTCTAAACAAATGTGAACCAAGAAACCATTATCCCTGTTTATAAGGATCCCCCTATTACTGAAATACGTGCCATGTTCTGCCGGAAGAGGGAGGAGACATGTTCTTTGGCATTTGTTTGATTTAGACCTCTGCCTCTCCCCCTCATTGTCTTTTGGAGCAGCCGGCGCTCCATGGAAAAATCAGTTTTTTGTAAATTTCCAGATGCACCCTCATCTCCGGAGCTTACTTCCGAGCTTTCCACACTGGTTGGGGGGGTCCCCTCTACCCCTTATTTCATTCTTTGTCTAGTGTTGAGAGCATCAAATCGTCTGGCAAACGTATACACTCTGCCTACTGCATAGTAAGTTTTGTCCCTGTTAAACTTTCTAAGTTTCTTCATCTGGACCTCTTTTTATATTTGTCCATTTTCCTTTCTAGTTCTTCCAAAGTTTTCTTTCCATCTTCTGTGGCAGCAAATTTCTTTAATAGTTTTGCCACTTCTTTCACTTTGTTCAATATTTCAGACAATTTCCTTTCTGCATGTACGATGAGGACCTTCATCAGTTTTATTGAGCATTCTGTTGTATCTCTTCGCCACTGTGTGAGAAGATCCGGGTCCAAGTCATTCAAAATGGGTAGGACTAGGATTCGCATACCCCTGGGTATTCGCTGACATTCTATATACCTTTTTAGAGTTGCACTCTCCCAACGCTTGTTCGTTTCTGCACCTCTTAATTGTTCTAGGTCTCTCACCAATTGCTGTGGATCACTCTCATGTTCCCTGCTGGGGTGAAGTGGCATACTCATTAATTTTTCGTACACCGCACTCTCAGTAAACATTTCAAATCACCAGTGGGTAGTTGTGGTTAGGATGTAGTTTCCATAGGTAGAGAGTTTTTTGTTTTGCCAATACCTTTGGCGTTGTTCGATGAATTGTCACCACATTTTCAAAACTAGTTTGCTGCTCAATTCAGCTGTTGTCTTGAAATGTTCAGTGTGATCTGTCAAGCGGTAGCAGGGTCTGCGTTTTGCCCATGTTAATTTCCATAGGAACTTTAATACTATAGCCCGAACTGCTGAACGGAATTACAGAAAGATAGATGTTGGGTCAGGGAAGTGCCTTTTTTGTGATTTAGTAGTTGCTAAGTAATTTAAAGTATTTCCCACTTGTATATAGGGACGCGGAGGATCTGCGACTCCTCCCGATCTCATGCTAAGATCTGATTGGCTGCCAGCACTTCAAAGCAGGAAGTGTTGGCAGCCATCTTGTGACTCGCTTGAATCAAGTCACAGAAATAAAGTTAAAAAAAAAGAAAAGGGTGGCCGGGTAAAAATACTCTGACCCCTAGGCCTCTTCAGAGGGTCCCACAGGAATCCTGCAGGGCCAAAAAAGCATGTGTGTAACACAATTTCAGCTGGAGCTGTGCCGGATCCACAGATCCCACCCGAAAATCTTTTAAAAAGTGAAGCCCTGGCACCTGCGCTTTGTTACTAATCAGCCTCTGGGTGGGTCAGCATCCGGGGGCATTTTAATAAAGGAGGGGGGCGTATGGGCCCCCCTCCTGGGGCCTACTGATTCCCTGGGGAGCACCACCTCCCTGGGGCTTTCTCATTTATATAAATGGGGGCTGCTTGGACCCCCCTGACCCTGGGGACTGCCACCTACCTGTGACTATATGTTTAAGCAATGCAGGGGGTCGCAAGGACCTCCCTGCAGCACAGGGGGCTGCCACCTTCCCATGGCTTTAATTGTAATTAATGCAGGGGGCCATGCAGACCCACTGCAGCCCCAGGGACTGCTTCTTCTTTTTCAAGGCTTTTAAAAAATGTAATGCAAGGAGGCTGCATGGCCCCCTGCAGCCACCACCACCTCTCCAGGACAACATTGAAGAAAGGTCCCCCTTCTAGAGCCATAGATGGCCCTGATGACTGCCACCCCTCAGGGCCAGCTCCTGCTAAGTTCTGGGATTCCAAACCCCTTGATATAGCTGTTTTCTATGGCTTGGCATGAGCTTTACCGCTCCCGCCCAGCAATACAAAAGGTGCTCAGCTTATAATAAGTGAGAGCATAAAAAATGCTCTTGCTTGCTAGATGTGGAGCAAAATTGCTTTTACAGAGCGGGAGCTGCATGTTAATGGCTACCTCTCTGTAAAAGCTAAGCTGGCGGGCACGGAGCAGGCAGGTCCTGCGGGGGCATTGAGGCTCACCCATGGTCCCCAACAAAAGATACTGGGTGTCCTGGGTGGGAGATGGGCACCCTGAAGAGAGGCCTGGCCTCAGTGGATGGGGTCCCAGATAATTAAATCGGCGTGAGAGGGGGGCTGCTTGGCCCCCTACCCTTATTGTTTAAAGAAAGAAAACAAAGGTCGAGCCCCAAGGGATGGATCCCCAGGGCCGAAACTGTCCCCGAAGTGGGGGGCAACTCGACCCCTTTTCCTTTAATTTAGTAAAATTGATTTTTAAAAAGGCCGGGCACAGGGAATGAAGTCCCAGGGGCTGAAATTCGCCCAGGGAGGGGTGCTGTGCAGTCCCTCCCCATTAAAAACAAGGCCTGGCACCGGGGCATGAGGTCCTCGGAGGCAAAAAAGGTCCTGGGAAGAGGGGGCCACATTCCCTGATAAATAAAAAACATAAAAAGAAAAAAAATGTCCAGCAAGACACCAGAGGCCTGCCTCATTTTACCACCACTCAGCAAACTCTTCTCCTGGCGCACTCTTGTTGTGGGGTGACATCCTCCTGACTCCGGGGGTCCTTGGGGCCAACTATCCTTCCTGTTATCTATAATAAGTCCTACACAGTGGGACTGCTGAGAGGTTGTTGGAGACCACACACCCTTTCTCCGCCACTCTGCAAATGCTACTCCCTGCACACTGCTGGCTGGGGGATGATGTCCCGTTTTGTCCTCTTGGTGCACTTCTGGTTGGGGGATTACGTCCTCTTGGGGGCCAAGCAGCCCTCCTGATACCTTCAGCAAGTCTGACACAGCAGGATTCCAGAAAGCAGGTCGGAGGCCCAGTCCCATTACTCGACCACTCTGCTAATGTGAATACTAGTTAAGAAATCATAGAAACTCACTTAATAAAACCAATGTTTACAGGGACGTTATAATTAGGAAATAGAATTTGAAAAACCTTAGAAATTCACCCAAAATACCAAAGGTTACAGGGTTTTTATAGTTAGGAAATAGTATTAAAAAACCATAGAAATTCACTGAAAAAAACACAGGTTACAGGGACATTATAGTTAGGCTCAGATTTCACTTGTTCAAAACCAGTGAAATTCAGTTAACAATAACTTACGCCCTGCAATGTACTACTTATGAACTCATATATTAAATCACTCATAACGTGGTCAGTGACATCACAGAGGACATCTCAAATGACCTCACTGATTAAATCAGTGATGACATCATCCACAGCATCTCTGACGCACCCATTTATCCCCCTACAGAATCTTTTATACACCCACACCCACTGCCACTCCCACACAACATTCACAAAATGATTCACAGAGCCAGACCAGTACTTACACCCCCACTCACTTATTCATAGATCAACACACATCCACTCACTCACCCATACTGTCACTCATACACCTACTCACTCATGAATACAGCCATTGACATATACTCACACACCCATACAGGCACTCACGCACTGAGTGAGTCACCCATAGAACTACTCATGCACCTAGACACTCACTGATACAGTCATTCACACAGCCAATCACTCACTCCAACAGGTACACACACGCCTACTTTCTTACTCATACAAACAGTAACACATACTCACTCATGTAAACAGTCACTGACACAAGCATGCACTCATCCATATAGCCACTCTCAAAAAAGCACTCACTCATTCATACAGTCACTCATATACCCCATCACTCATCTATACTGCCTTTCACATATCCTGTTACTCACCCATATGACACATGCACTCAATCACCAACACAGCCATACAGGTACTCACTCACTCATACAGCTTCTCACACACGCACACAGTACCCCTTACAGCCACTGACTCACTCACTCACTCCTCCAAACAGGCAGTCACACACCTTCTCACCCACACACCTAGACACCCAGACAACCATAGAGGTTGTCAGACAACCAATCAATCACGCCATTCATGTACCCACTAACACACTCATAAACCCACTTATACATCAACATTAACACAACCAGTCACTCACCCACACATTCACTGAGACACCTAATCACTCACTTATGCAGTCAGTCACACACCCGCTGAGTCATCCATACAGACACTCATACACCCACTGATTCACCAATACACATTGGAACAAATGTTAACATTCCTAAATGTTTTAAAAATACTCACAGTCACGGGATGATGTTATCAGTGATGTCATTAGTGATGTCATTTGAGATGTAATCAGTGATGTCACTGACCATGTCATCAGTGATGTAATATGTGCGGTCATAAGCAGTGCATTGAGGGGGAAATGAGGTATAGTTAACTCGGCTAACTATAAAGGTTGAATTTCTCTGATTTTGTATGAGTAAAATCGGCCCCTAACTATAACGTCCCTGTAACCTTTGTTTTTTTGTGAATATATATATAAATATGAAGTGAGGGAGAGAAACAGGAAATGAAACACAAGTTTAAGAAGCTTTCAGAGATAGCTCAAAGAGGAACGAGGCAATCAATTAAAAGAAGGCCAACAGTGCACCATCTGGTGGTCACCAGTGAGCTACTGTCACTCCCAGGATAACTATTAAACTTTGCAGTCATGTTTTGAGGTGCTCGGTGAACTAAAATCAAGAACATAAGCTGGAAGGTTTTAGGTTTTCAAAACTGTTTTATCATGGAGAGGAGTTTTACGAATTCAAGATCCCTGGAAGAGGTTCTTAGCTAGTTGCATCTCTGTAGAGTCTCAGATCAGAAGACTGTAGATAGCTCTGTGTGTACACTTATGAATTCTCATCCATTATATGAGCGCAAAGTTTCTTGCTCTCCTGAATATGTTATTTTCAGGTTTGTGCCAGGAGTGTGACAGGTTCAGATTCCAGTACTTTACACATAATGAGGTGCACTGGAATCTGTGACTGTGCGCCTCCCATTCCTCTGTGGCATTTCAGACATTGTGAGGGGCTGTGCAAAGGAAGGTTCATTTAAGGGTGACCGGGGCAAGAACTGTGAACTGACTGCATTGCAGATCTTGTACCCACCATACATAATCTACATGACCTGTGAGTACAGATTATATTAATTTCTCTACTTTATGAGGGGATGTGTGTCTAACCATTTCACATATGAAACTACTAATGCCCGTGCATGGCAATGTTGTTTCCATGAACGAGTTAGTTATAAGGGCCAGGACCTGCTAGCAGTGGCTAACTTCAGTCACTTAACCTATGGGAACCAGTTCAATGGGATTTTGTGCGCTGCCATGTTGAACTGTTGGTTCAAAGTTGAAAATGGAGGCCTTGCTGTTAGGGCTTCATTCTTTCTGAGGTCCTTATTCACACGTTCAGACACAGGATCTTAGAAATTGTCACCTCTTATAATGAAGGGCCTAAATGCCCCTCACAAAGATGTAGCCACGCCTCATGAATGTGGCCTAGGACTCCATAAAAGCCTCATCACGAGGGCAGATCTGGTCTTTTGTTCTTTCCATCTTATACATGTTCTGAACTCATAGGCATTTGTTCTAGTCAATGTTCCTTTAAATTGGGTTCACTCCATTTCAGACACTGTTGTTTAACCATCAATTATTTAGGTACTCATTTATTCAAAATATGATTTTAATACTGGTTGACATATTGGGAATAATCCAAGACTTACTCTAACACATTTATTTGTTTGTATTTTTACTGTATGACTGTAATCTGGAAAACTGATACATCATATCCATAGTTACGCTACACAGAGAACGAGGATTTGGGCCAACCTGCTTTAACCACTGCCCTGTTGGAGTATCATACATACTATAGTTTAGTACAGAGGACAGCATACACACAGTGAGAGACTACATGGAACCCCTACAGCCATTGGTTTGCAGGTTATTTCAGCCTGATTGTGTGTCAGACTACATCAGTGAATGCATTTTACATGCTTATTGTCTGCTTCTGCACCTAGAAATGACAGGCACTTAGGGCCAGATGTAGGTAGCCAAATACCGGTCGGTAACAGCCGAAATTCTGTAATTTCGTCCGTTACTGAACGGTATTTGGAAAATGAGATGTAGGAGTCAAAAATCTACCGATTCGGTAAATATGAGTCGGTATTCTACCGAATCGGAATTTACCGAATCCTTATATACCGAATTCTTATTTACCAAATCGGTAAATAAGAAATGGTAAAAAATGTCTATTGAGATGTAGGAAACCTAAAAAATACCGAATTCCATGAAATTCGGTATTTAAGAGTCGGTATTTACCATGGATTGAAAGCAGGTGATAACTTGGTGCAGGCTATAAAATAAGGCCCCAAAATGCAACAGTGTTACCAGAATGGTGGCATTCTACATCATAGCAAGGTGGCTACGGCTACAGGCAGCAGGAGAGAGGGTATGGAGAAGAGAGGAGCAAGTCTACACGCAGAGGATAACACTCTTCTAACTGACTGAGCCAGAGATACTGCAAAGGTACAGGCTACACCCCCACACCATCCTGGACTTGATCAGGGACCTGCACCCACTCCTGGAGCACCCAACACCAAGGGCCCACGCCATCCCACCCCATGTGCAGCTGCTGTGTAGCCTACACCTGCTTGCCTCTAGGAGTTACCAGAGTGTGATCGCTGCAGTTGGTGGGGTGTCCCAGAGCTGCCTGTCCCGTTTCTTCAGAATGTTCCTTGAGGCCATGATGCAGAGAATGCATCATTATATTAGGTTCCCTGACACACCTGCGGAACTTGCGAAGACCAAAACAGATTTATATCAACTGGCACACTTCCCTCACGTCATAGGCTGCATAGATGGCACCCACATCCTACTCTACCCACCTGCAGCCACAGAACACATTTACAGGAACCGGAAGTCAACGCACTCAATCAATGTGCAGGTGATATGCAACGCTGGCAACATCATAACAGACATTGTGGCCAAATTCCCTGGGAGTACCCACGACTCGTACATATTCCAGAACAGTGGTATATACACACGCCTTGTTGCTGGAGATTTTGGGGACGGATACCTGCTAGGTAAATAACTGTGACACACCCTGATAGTTATAGCAGATGAACGTATCACGAGTATGTAACTAATGGCACTCTCTTTTACCCCATAGGCGATAGCGCTTATGCCCTGCGGTCCTTTGTGCTTACCCCCTACCTCAATCCATCTACCAGGAGTGAGAGTCGTTACAATGTGGCACACAGAGCAACTCCCAATGTTGTCGAACGCACATTTGGACTCCTGAAAAGCAGGTTTCGCTGCCTCCACAAGAGCGGAGGTGCACGGCAGTACACTCCAATCATCTGCTGCAAAATGATAGCGACCTGTGCCATGCTGCACAATCTTGCCACCAAGGAAGGCAACAGAGGTGGAGATCACACATCATGAGGACATTGATGATGACACAGAACAGGCAGAGCCCTATGCTACAGCAGCAGCACCAGCAACAGATGGGAGACTGAGACGGGCAGAGATCACACATAGATATTTCTAAGTAAGTAAGGAGACACAGACAGGCTTAGTATTTGAAGTACGTAGTTTAATAGTCACTACCAAACTTCACTGACACCACACCATGGTACTACAATGTCTGTATTCCACGCTGGGTGGTCACAGTTTCCCTCACTGTGACCTATCCTGTGGGTTGAGGGCATCATCAATGTCTGCGCCCACGCACTACAGTGTGGGATGCACGAGGCTGTGTGTCACCGGTTGCAGAGGTGCCTGGGTCAGCAAATTGCCACCTGCTGCTCCTTCAAATGTCAGGAACAGGAGTGCTAGAGCCACTCCTGCTGGTGGAGTCTTCTGTGTCTCCGACACCTGTGTCTCCAGCAGTGGCTGCCTGTTGTGTGAGCAAAAGCTCCATGGCAGAGGTGACTCTCCCTATCCCCCTCGACAAATCAGTGCAGCAGTGCACAATGCCATACTGCATGTTGATAGAGCGCCGGCATAGCAGGGAGGTTGCTGCAGCAAGCTGGTTCATGGCTTTGGTCTGTTGCCGCTTGCACTGACGATCCCTGCGCCTCTCGGAGTGGTCACTGTCTAGTTTTTCGCATAGAGCACTCATGCTCTGTGTCATGTCCCTCATTCCCTTTGCCATGGACTGCATACACTCTGTCATGGCGCCAATCCCCCGGTCTATGATGGACATCCTGCTATTTAAAGTGCGTACCTGTCTATGAACTGCTAAAATGCCCTTTGCTTGCAGGCGCTGGACTTTAACCATGGTGGCCTCAAGACCACAGAAGACCCCCCTCTCCATCCTCGCCTTTGCCTCTCTCCCACAGCCTTCGGCCCCGGACACCGGCCCACACAGCTCCAGATGAAGTCTGCTGCCCAGCGTTGTCAGTCTGAGCTGGATTTGTTGGTGTGAGACCCTCCACATCTTCCTCATCTGATGTCTCAAGAATCCTGAGAGGGGGCACATCATGCCTCCTTGGTCTTCCCAGCACAGATGACTCTGAGGTTGGTGTGGGGGAGAGTGCTGGTGGCTCCAAATGTTGTGACCCAAACAGCAGAGGTAACAGAGGCTGTGTTGTGGTGGGTCCCTCCAGGGTAGTGGCTGCCTGCGCTGTGGGTGTGTTTTGCAGAACAGTGCTTTGACCTGCTCTATTGGTTGTTTTTTCACTCCTCTCCGTTGCTGGTGCCCTCTCCTCCCTTTCCTGCGCTGTACTGCGTGATGACTCTCCTGTGGACAGATATGAACATTGGGTCAGTGGTGTTGTTCACCTGTGTGTCATTATTAAATCACATTCCTATCACACAATTGCCTAGTCCTCAAAAGCTTGTGTATGTAGTGTGTGGCATACCTTGCTGATTTCTATGTTGACTGCATTGATGTATTTTCCTATGACTACGTCTCCCATGATGCATTGCTGGAAATAACTAAAACCAGTTCTGGAGTGTGATGCTGACAACCACATTGGGGAAGGGAATCAGGGAAAAGGGTGGGGATTCAAGTCCATCCATCTTACCTTTTTTTCCCACCTCTGGCTGAGCTGTCAGCATCCCCGATCCCATCGATACTTTCAGGCTCCAGGGTAGATTCCACCAGCTGCTCTAGGTCTGTCAGTCTTGGTGCTCTGTTCCTCCCTCCACCTGTGGCTCCGGCTTCTTTCCTCTGTGCTCCATTTTTTTTTTGGTAATGATACGCAGATCATACCACCTTTTTTTGAGGTCTTCTATGTCCCTGTGTATGACCCCAATGGCAGTGACCTTGGACTGGATCTCCAGCCAGGTGTTCCTTTTGACTGACTCTGCTACATGCAGAGACTGCTTGCCAAAGAGCTGGGTGTGGTGTTTGACGACCTCCTCAACCGGCAGCTGCAGTTCTGGTGGGCTGAATTTCACTATTCCTCTTGCGCTCAGCTGCATCCTTCTGGCCATCCTGGGACTCCATTCTGCTACTCAGCTATGCTCAGGACTGCCTGCTCCTCTGTGTTTCCTCCAGCTCTCCAAACAGTTCTGTTGCTCTGCACCTGCATGGGTGTTGCCACTTCCAGGTACTGGGGTGGGGGTGGTTGCATCTGATTGGTTGGTTTCTCTGTTGCTTTGTTGTGGGGTGTGGTGGGTGTTCCTGATTGGTTGACAGGCTCACATGGGTCTTTTTGAATTTACCGATTCGGTATTTACTGATTCGGTATTTACCGAATCGGTAAATACCAATTCGGTAAATACCGCTTCGGTAATTCCCATTCATTCCTATACCAGTGTGAAATTCCGACTGTTACCGAATCAGTACATTTTACTGATTTTATTCCTACATCCCGTTTTCCGATTCTGAAGTACCGATTCGGTATGAATCGGTATTTATGAGTCGGTAAACCTACATCTGGCCCTTAATCCTTTTTCATTGGGGAGTGCTCAACAGCACCTCCGACATGCGTATAGAGTTTCTCATTTAGCATGTAGTACTCTAGGTTTTTTCTCTGTCACACCCTCCTTTCATGAACACTTCATGTGGGTCACATCATTTTCCGCAGACATACCAAGCAGCTCTTCTTGTATTAGTGGAGGATTCATGTTTGTTTTTAAAAGTGAAATGCTTAAAACCTCCTTATATATTTTTGCTGGAATGCTCATTTCGTATAAAGGTGGCATAGCAGACATGCTGCACAGTAATGTTCATCAGAAGGTTATACTGTGCCAATACATAACCTTTACAGATCTTGAAAATAAAGTCCTCAACTAATACTACCGCCACTATTATCACCACCACCAGTACCACCACCACAATTACAATTACCATTACCACTGCCATTACCACAACCAGGATCATTAACACTACTATCCCTGCCATCACTAACATCATCATTACCATCAATGTCACCACCACCACCATTGCGACAAACACCATTGGCACAGCCATCACAACCACCTACATTATTACCAACAGCAAATTTTCCACCAACATTACTACCATTATCATTAGGACTCGCATTACCATCACAATCACCAATAGCAAAACCACCATTACCACCACTGCCATACAACTACCACCACTGTTACGACCATCACTAGTATTACCACCATCACCAGCATTGCCAATACCTCTGCTATTAACATCATTACCACCATTGCCACTTCTACATTGCCACTACGACCAACACCACCATTACTATCAATACACTCACAACCATAACAACCAGGGCCGGCCTTAATACAACCAATACCACTACCACAACACTTTTACCACCAATATTACTGCCACCACTACAATAACAACCATTAGCAGCTCCACCATTACCACAACCAGTGCCATTACGATCACCACAACCAGCAACATTACCACCACCAACATTACTTTCACCACCACCATTACTACCAGCAGCATTATACCCCATTACAGCCATCACCATAGCTACCACTGGCATGATCCCCACTACCACCATTAGCACATCTACGGTAATGGGCAACTCGATCACCACCTTCGTGAACATTATCACAACCACTAACACTATACCTACACCTATCATCTCCACTATCGTCAATGCTTCTATCACCACCATGATCATCTCTGCCACCCTCACTATCATTACAACTCTAGGTATCACTATAATCACCCTATAATCACCATCATCACAACTACTATTGCCAACATCAGCCTCACCACTAGCAACATCACGAAAATAACCACTACCACCACCACTTTTTCCAGTAGCACCAAAATGTTCTTGTGTGTTTGTGTGAGTAAAACCATTGTGTGTTTGACAGTAGTGTGTGTGTGTGTTGTGTGTGAAAGAGAGAGAGAGAGAGAGAGAGAGAGAGATTAGATATTGTATGTGTGCTATTTTTAATGAAAAGGCCATAACCGTTAACTTTGCCGATGATTGTTTGGTAGTGAGTTTTTCGAAAATATTAACTTTCAATTTTTAAATCTTTTTATAATGTATATCTTTGTAGATGAGAAAATTACATTAGAGAGTAAGGGAGAGAGAAAGACAGAGAGAGAGTGAGTGAAAGAGAAAGAGAGAGAGATGGAGGATGAGAGAAAGAGAGAGAGAGGCCTAGATTCACTATGCTATTTTGTTGGTATTTTATCATACAAACCAGTGCAGTTGATAAATCAGTATTTACTAAGCAGTGCAATATAGAAATTATGTAGTGTGATATATTAATTGTGTTGTTATTTGTTACAAGTGTCTGGTGCAAAAACTGTTTAAATTTTTTAAGACTGCAAGGTGGGTGTGTAAGGGCAAAACTATTGTAAAGTGCTCTTTATTTGTCAGCATGCAATGTAGCACCACAGTTAATTTGTACTGACAAATAACACAGATTAAGAGCAGGTTCAAACTCAAGGCTAACACTACTAGCAGTATAAAACAACAATAATCCTCATACAAGAATTCCTGAGAGACCTGAGACACCGTCAATACCTATCTCGACTTGGTAGGAGAAGAGGTCAAACAAAGGTGAGGATCTTCAGGCAAAAAAAATGCCACTTCTTTACCAGAGAGATGTGGAATTATAGACTGTTAGGAACATTGTTAAGCATTTGTCGGACAAAATAGGAGCACCTTCGAATAGTCACAAGCCATACAAAGTCAAGTGAAGCTTTTGCCAGGATACCACCTATTTGCCTCTAGAACACATGTGCCAATGTGGCAGATATATTCATTCCTGCCATCTGTCCTAGGTGTTTTGAAGAAATTGACATAACAATAGTTACAATTCCCAAAACCTAGACAGAAACAGCTACAGATGGAGCAAATATTTTATTAGATAGCCCCATTTCCACATGTTCTTGCGACAATGGACTGTGGTAACACTAAAACACTCACAATGTAAGCCAAGGGAATAATCCATTAGGAATTATAAAATATAATGCACATGGAATAAAGTCATAAGAACACTTATTAATCAATCCAAGGTTCACTATATATTTCATAACAACATGAGCTAAAGCAATGCACCAGCCTATGTTTCCAAATAATTATGGATAACTGGAATGTCGGAAAGTGTGTAGGAAGCTGGCTCTGTATATACGATATCAAAAAGAGGTATATTGTGCAGTGTCCAGGGGAAATCCAAAGGCAGGCAGAGATAAAAGTAGATAGCACCTTACTCTCTATTTGTGGTAGTGTGTGTGAGCAGTAAGGCTTTATCAGAGGGTATTGTTAAGCATTTATTGTACAAATCCAGGCAATAAATGATTTCACACTCAAAGACTGAACTCAGACCAATTTCTTTGTATAAAAATATTATTTAGTTATTTTATTTCTAGAACCAAGCCAGGCCTGGTGCAGGGGGGTGAAATACTTATGTAATTAATTACAGCTGAATGCAGGTCCAAATGCAGTTGGTTGATTTACCGGTAAGTCAATAATCATAGTTGCTTTTCAGTTACTTTGTAGATTACAATACGTGTTACTTCTTGGAATACATTTGAATTTACTTTTGCTAATCACTGTGATATGCCTATATCTCACACTGAGGCATTTCCCAGAGAACAGTTTTGATACATTTGCAGATTTTAAAGTTTTCATTCAAACAAACTCTACACTTTTCAAGGAAAATCAGTCAATGCTAAGTACTTGTTTGCGGGGGTTGGTATTCTGGGGCACTCTGTACTAGGGCAGCTGGGTGCAGAGTGCTGAAGCCCAATGTTATCCAATGGGGGATAGGGGGCCTCAAGTTGTTGGCTGCTCATGAGCAGGCCACAAGGTTGTGAGAGGAAAGCACCTGGACTTGAGCTCAGGGCGAAGGGAGATCCATTTTAGCAATCAAGGTGCACCCACAGCGGCACAGTGGTGGCCGGGTGTAGGGTGCTGTTTTGGCATTGGGGGCCCTGTTGTTTTCAACAAAGTTGCTGGTTTTGGATTTTGGCTGCAGGCTCGGTCGACTAAGACTTCCTGGAGGAACCAATAGCTGGGCAGGTAAGTTGGAGGGCTCGGGGATGTAAGTGCACCTTGGGTTCTCTTCTCCAGGGTGCGGGGCGCTGGATGCAGGTTTGTCTTTTGAGGGCAGATTTCACCTTACCGGGCCAGTGGTTATTGGGGGGGGAGTTCCGAGCAGAGGCAATAGGTGACGTCAGGGAGTCCTGGAGGGGTCAACTGATGGTGGACTCGGACTCTGGATCGCTGGGGCATCTCGCTGGGACTGGTGGGCCACTCAGACTCTGGCCGTAGGCATCGGGTGCAGTGGTGGTTCCAGGCATCTGTGTTCTTTGTCCTCAACAGGCTCAGAGTCTGTCTTGGGAGTTTCTTTTGAACAGAGCTGCTGTTCACAGGAGATTGAGTCTTTGTTGAAGGCAGTCAGTCCTCTCAGGGGTTCTGTGGGTCGCTGGCTGCAGGGCAAGATGGCTTTTGGCGCAGGATCTCTGGGAACTGCAGACGGGCTGGTAGGGCTTGAGCCAAGTCAGTTTCTCCGCAGTCTCCTCTGCTGGACATCTTCTTTCATTCTTCCTTTTCATAGTTTGCAGGAATCTGTCTTCTTTGTTAAGGGCTGCCCTCTAAATACTGTATTTAGGGGGTGTTTTAGGGGTGTTGAGGTCAGTAGCTACCGACCTTAGGGTGACTACACCCTTGGTGTGCTCACCCCTCATGGGGGAGTAGGCACAATTCCTAATCCTGATTGGAGAGTGCCTGCATTAGCAAGATGGCAGGCACTGAAGAGTGGGCTTCACCTTGCCTCCCCCATCTGAGGGGTGGGTTTGGCAGAAGTGTGCACACCTTCCGGTTGTGCTACTTGTTCCCTTCTGTCTTCCTGCCGAAAAGCAGGGGAGACAGGAAGGGGGCCTGCTCCTGATAGCAGGAAAGGCTAGGGTCATGTTAAAAAGGCAGCAAAGGCCTTTGATGCTCCCCTGCCACTGATGGCTCTTCCTGGGGGAGGTGTGACCACCTCCACCCAGGAAAGGCTTCTTTTCTTGGCTCAGGGAGTGAAGGCTCTGACCCTAGGGGTTCAGAAAGTCTCCTGGTGGCAGGCTGGTGTGTACCAGCCAGGGAACCCACAGAAGCTGGTGCATTTTTCATTAAATCCAAGGGGGCATCTCTAAGATGCCCTCTGAGTGTATGATTCTTTAAATCCCACACTGGCATCAGTGTGGGTTTAATATCTTGAGAAGTTTGATACCAAACTTCCCAGTTTTCAGTAAAGCCATTATGGTGCTGTGGAGTTTGTAATGACAGACTCCCAGCACCATATACTCTTAATGACATTCCTGCACTTATACTGTATAAGAATTGGTCTAGACACTGTAGGGGTGCAGGGCTCATGCACCTGTACCATCAGCACTTTTATAGTGCATCCAGCTAGAGGGGTAGCTGACCTATCCTAGGGCAGTGGGCTGTAGGCATGGCACGCATGGATGTGTGCCATGTTGACTCTTCACTTTGTTTTGCACCAAAACACGCAGCCTGCACTGGCAGTGTGTGTGTGTGAAAAGGTACAGGGCCTTTAAGGGTAGCATAATAAGTACTACAGTCCTTAGAGGCCTTTCCTGGCCACAGTGCCCTTGGTACTCATGGATCCTTTTACAAGGGACTGACATGTGGCCAGAGAGGTGCCATTTGGGGGTACAAGGTACAGTTTTGAGAAAGAACACAGGCCCTGGGAACCTGATTGGCAGGGACCCAGGACACATTAAGTCAAAGTGCATCAGTAATCTGGCAAAAAGTGGGAATGTTACTGAAACAGAAATCCAGATTCCTACACAGTGTCTCCCTAAAAGTGGTTTGATGAACCAATTTTATTGTAGTCCTTCATTATGACTCTTAGAGATCTACTGGATGCTGGGGTATAGGCAGTGTATTATTATATTTTCAAAATTGTTGTTTTAATGTAGTCATAATATTCAAAGCCCAAAAATGTATTTTAAAATGTTGATTCAGCCAAAATCTTCCATTTACATTTCTTTAGCGTTTATCTTTGTTAATTGATCTACTTAGAGATGTCTGCTTTAGTTGTAAAAGATACCAAATCAGCTGCCTTGTGGCCATCCCACTTAAAAATGTGTTATTTAGCCAAACATTATTTCCTACACATATTTACATTTTTATTTTATTCCATTGAAACAAAGTGATTCTATATTCTCAAGGAACATATAAAGGATAATATTACGTTTTTACACATATATACGCATCTAAATATTCTTATGATATCTGCTTGCAGTGAAGATATTCACCTAACAGTCAAAATGCTTTATTTCTAGACTGGTGAGGAGAGAAAAATAAATATCCATCAAGTGGAATCATTTATATTGATCCTTTGAGGGCAGGGATGGCTCCACGACTCAAAGGCTTTCATATTGAGCCATAGGTTGATTTTCATCATTGTATCGACCTAACAAGTCGTTACAATATGAACAAGTATACATTAGTTTATGTTAATAATATCAGTTATTTTATTTTGTATATCTTCAAAGTAATATTTTGACTATTAAATACATACATAAGATATGTTTTTTTTTCAAATTATGTTAATGCCTGCAGTGACTGAACAATTATCTCAGGTTAATATTTTTTGAAGTTCTCACAGTAAGGTGTCATGGAGGCATTGTCAGAGGCCTATATAGAAGAATGTAAGATCGCTGAAAAGTAATATTACCTGCTTACAGTGGCTTAGCACAGGCCCCCTCAGCCCGAGCGGTGCGGGGGCCTCCAATCTCCAGGGGGCCCCTTCAGCCCAATACTCTGGCTGAAGAGCTCCTAATTGAGTCCAGAGAGGGCTCCTCCACATACCTTGCAGGGGGGGGGCTTCAAGTTTGGTTACGCCAGGGCCTGCAAAACCTAATTAAACTGATTTTTGTGACAAACAGTGTTGTTATATCTTAGTCCTTGTAGTAGTTTATTAAGTATTGTTATTAAACAAATAAAAATATCTATCATATGTTCTACATTTGTTACATAGCAACTGAAAGTGTGTTGATACAATGCATTTTATATGTAGGCAATAGGTCATGTACTACTCAGTCCCTTTTAGCAGCATCCTGTGTTGATGATATCTGAATGTGTAAGTATAGTTAAAGTGTAACACCTGTATGGTAGAGCCTGTCCATCAATTTTAGTTCCAATGATCCCTGTTATGGCTTTAAACTCAGTTATTTTTTTTCAGATAAGATCACAAGATCTGATAAGATCCCATACCTTGACAGTGTACTGTATAGCGAGACGAAAGAAAAATATGGTTTAGTTTAAGTAATAACAAAGATAATATTTAATGTGAGACTACTAGTTTTCATTGCAGACACACCCGGAACTGTATTTAAACTCCTAGACATATTTAAATAACATAATCCTTTCTTGTTCTGCTGTTTGGCATCCAGTAAGAAAAATAGAGCAACACATCTGTGTGGAAGTAGTATAAGAGACACAGCTCGTGACTCTCGTTAAATTGTCACCCTTGTAGTACTGGCATGTAGAAACAGGGCCTGTATGTGTTTGCATAAGGGCTAATAAACTGAGCAAAAAACAAAAAAAGACCTCTCAATTGATTAAAACAATTTTATTTTTTCATTTTTAAATATTATACATGATTGGAGCCTTAGTCAAAATATTTAGATTTTTTTTAAACAATCCTTTCCATGAAATAAATATTAAGAAAATAGTGTGGAACATGTATTAATTTTTCTGTCAAATCTGTTTAAAATAGATTTTCGGGGGGAACAGTCGTCATTATATAAACAGTTTAAGACCTTGAACTGGCATAGCAAGGTTATATTCCTTTATACAGTAGCTGTGACATGAACAGTGTACAGATATCATGTATCATAAGGCACATTTGAGTTGAGAGCTCAACATTACACCAGTGGCATAAGCGTATTTACAGCAGCAGGTGACAATAGTTCTACTGTGATGACTAAACAACACAACTTTGCGCGACAAAATAGGACAGGGGGAGAAGAAATTTCAATGTGGGGGAAGGGGGAGGGGGTAGGAAAGAGCCCAGAGCAGGATCGATTACGTCATGTGTGGTGTCTATGGGGAAGGGGGACCCTTATCAGGTCCATGGGGCAGAGAGTCCGATTAAGGAGTCCCTCAAGTGTATGGCAGGAGAGTGTTCTCAAATAGCTGAAGGGCTCGCAGCCGAGGGGGAGTGTAGCGGAAGTGTTATAGTTTGGAGAAGTGGTGGATTAGCGGCATCCAGGTGTGGGGGAATTTGGTGTCCATATTGGCAAGGCGGCTTTCAGAAATCCATTGCCATGACATGCAAAAGGCCCAAGAACCATGCTGAGATGGGGGGACGGACGGTTTCTTCCAACGAAGAGCAATGGTTGGTCTTACTTCCCCTAGCATCTGTGCAATGAGGCACCAGTCAGAGTGAGTCACGGTGGCGAACCAAGATGGTCTGATGCCCAATAAGTTCACTGTGGGGGAGCTTGATATGGGGAAGCCCACAGTATCCTTGATGTGGCTTAAGACCTCCTTCCAAAACATTGTTAGGGTTGGACAGGTCCACCAGATGTGGATGAAGTCATTCACTGCTGTCTGGCAATGCCAGCAAAGAGGGTCAGGAGCACTCTCTTTAGGCGCGCAGGAGTGTAATACCAACGTGTCATTAATTTGAAAGCTGATTCGCGTTAGGGGATACTCCTGTAGATTTTGCTGATTTCACACCATAGTTGTTCCCAGCTTTCTGGAGTTATCTCCTCCTGCGTGTCCACTAGCCATTGCCTCTGGTATGTGTGTGGCTGATTTGGGGGTGAGTGCTGTTGTACTTTATATGTGGGGGAGATTAGGTAGTGGGTGTGTATTGTAGCCTAGAGGATTCGATGATATGGAAGGATTTCTTGCATTGCTCAAACGTTTTAAAGGTATGTCCCTCAAAAAGATCATGAATTGTGCAACATTCCCCATCCCCCAGGAAGGAAATGAATGTGGTTGTAGGGCTGGTGGAAACATGGGGTTGCGAACCACAGGTGTTATGGGGGAAGGGAAGAATGTGAGGCCTCTGGGGATTGCTATTTTGTCCCAGATGTCCAGTAGTGTTTTTGTGGGGGTGGATATATATGCGCTACGGGGTCAAGCCGATCTGGGGATCTAGGCCAGATCCCAAAGGGGCCTGCAGGCACCGCTGCGGTCCATAAGGAACCCATGTTTTTTTGCTTTTGCGAACAGCCCATTCTGATATATATCGAAGGTGAGATGCCCAGTAGTATTCTAGGAGATTGGAGCAAGCAAGGCCCCCACAGTCTCGGGCAGCATGAGCAGTTTGTTAGAGAAGCATGGGCAATCTTTCCCCTATATAAAGGAGTTTAGATTACGTTGAAGGCATTGAATGTCCACCTGAGGAATTGACGTGGGTAGGGTTTACAACAGGTATATTATTTTTGGTAAGAGTGACATTTTGACCACATTAAGGTGGCCAAGCCGGGAAATTTGGAGTTTTTTCCAGCAGCGCACGTCTTTCCGGACATTTCGCCTTCAGGTCAGCCAGTTGGCCCGAGTCCATGAGGACAAGGACGGGGTCAGGTTAAGGCCCAAATATCGGATCGAGTGTTCGGCCCAGTGCAAAAGAACAGGGGTTTGAAGCTGTTGTTCCTCTGAGATTGGGAGGGTTAGGTTTAGGTCATGGGATTTGGCCATGTTAATTTTGAAGCCTGAGGCATTTTCAAAGGTGCAAAGGAGGGAGGCTAGGAGTGGTATGAATGAGCTTGGGGCAGTTAATGAGAGTAGGAGATCGTCCGCAAATAAGGACACTTTTCGTTTGTGGGCTCCAAAAGAAATGCTGGTTATGTCTGCTGATTGTCATAGTGCAATGGCTAGGGGTTCTATTGCAAGGGCAAAGAGGAGGGGAGAGAGCGAGCATCCCTGCCTTGTGCCCTGTGTACAGAGATTGAGAGGGTGAGTCAACCGTTGATACGGATCCACGTTGTGCGGGAAACATAGGGACATATTCTCAAGAATGGGCGATAATCATCCCCAACCTAGGTTAACGCAATTTTACATACCGTCGTCTATCGCGGGAAACTAACGCTGAGTTAGCGGCGTATTCTCCACACGCCGGCAACAGGCGATAGTTTCCCGATAACGCGTCAAATGTCCAAGTTAAAATGACTGGGACACCGATAAAATAGGAAACCAGAATGTGAAAAAAGTTGCGATGGGCCCAACAGTGAAAAAAATGTCAGCGATAATCAGCGCCAGGCTTGCTGTTCCCACGTCAGGAGGAAAAATTCACCATAAAAGCTGCAAAAAAAAATAAAAATAAACAAAACCCAAACAGCTGAGAAGCACCATGGAGGAAGCTGGAGCAACTCTTTCAGGACAACTTGTCATTCGGCTGCGACATTCTCTTGGCTGAAAAAGATTTGCCACTTGAGTTTGTTAGAGATAGCCCATTAGGAGAAACAATAATTTTACCAGCTTTTCCTGAACTCGTTTCAAAATCAGTAAAATACACATATGCCAAGGAGTGGGATCTTAGCTCAAGCTCTGGCATTTTACTGTAACCACATGAGTTGGGATGAAGGTTCCCCCTGCCACATTGTACCTGTGAGATCCAGCTCACAACCTCAAAGACAATATCCCATTAAATATGAGGCCAAAAAACAAATTAGGGAGATACTCACAAAAGTTGAATATCAAGGTGTAATGGAAAGTTACACCTCACCAATGAATAATACCTTGTTGCCTGTAATGAAACTGGACCATTCATATCGTATAGTCTTAAAATACAGACACTTGAAAACTACTGCATGCACAGTTGCTGTTCAAAACACAGATTTCGAGGTACGGATCACTGACAGAATATAGAATACAAGAATATCGACTTACCAGAATATCGAGGTAGAAATATAGAATGACAGAATATCGACTACCTATCTGCAAACAGGTAAGTGCAAAAATATTGAATACAAAATATCGATGTTAAAAATATAGTATACCAAAATATCAAATTTTTTAAATGTCTTAAAAGTAATATAACATTAATTAAATAATAAATATAATCAAGTAAAACATACTCAAAATTACTTTAAAAAGTTCACAATAATAAATAAAACATGTAATCTAAAAAATAAACACATTTTAATCTTTATAATATATATATATAAATTTAATGATATTAAAACGTAATTATTATTGATAATTTGAAAACTTTGAAACATATTTTAAAATAGAATTACATATATATATAAATAAACCTATAATACAAATATAAAAATAAATTATATATAATAAGTTAAAACATTAAAAACATATTTTTTATTTTAAAATTTTACAGTACATTAAATATAACAATGGTGAAAACATTGCATAACGGCAGGGATAAAATGACTATTCCCACTCCAGTGAGTGCAACAGTAGGGAAAGCGTTGGATAGCGGGAGGGTAAAAATTACTATTCCCACTCCAGTGAGTGCAACAGTAGGGAAAGAGTTGGATAGCGTAGGGGTAAAAATTACTATTCCCACTCCATAGAGTGCAACAGTAGGGAAAGCGTTGGATAGCGTGGACATAAAATTGACTATTCCCACTCCAATGAGTGCAACAGTAGGGAAAGCATTGGATAGCGGGAGGGTAAAAATTACTATTCCCACTCCAGAGAGTGCAACAGTAGGGAAAGCTTTGGATAATGTAGAGGTAAAAATTACTATTCCCACTCCAGTGAGTGCAACAGTAGGGAAAGCATTGGATAGCGGGAGAGTAAAAATTACTATTTCCACTCCAGAGAGTGCAACAGTAGGGAAAGCGTTGGATAATGTAGAGATAAAAATTACTATCCCGCTCCAGTGAGTGCAACAGTAGGGAAAGTAAATACTTCATATATGAATAAAAAAAATATATATATTAATAACAATTACAAATTAATTAAAAAGTAAATAACAATTTTATATAATATAATAATTAATTCATTAAAAATACAAATACAATTTAATTATTAGAAAAAGTATTACCTATTAATATACATTATTTACCAATTAACAATTAACAAACAACAACAAAAAACAATAAATACATTAAAATATTTAATTAATTACAATTAAATTACTTCCCAACCTAATCCCCTATAAACACACAACCCGCAACAGAAAATACATTAATAAAATTAACATAATTATCAATTAATCAATTAATTAAAATTAATTACCAATTATATTTTAATAAATTACCAATTAAAAATGTAAATAACAATTAATTCAAAATAAATACCAATCAATAAATTAAAAAACTAAATTATTTATAATTAAATTACTTCCCACCCTATTCCCCTATAAACCCACAACCCGCTACAGAAAATAAATTAATAATAGTAACATAATTATCAATTCATCAATTAATTACAATTAATTACCAATTATATTTTAATTAATTACCAATTAACAAGATATTAACCATTAATTCAAAATAATTACCCAAAAATAAATTAACACATTTAATTAATTATAATTAAATTACTTCCCACCCTATTCCCCTATAAACTCACAACCCGCTACAAAATTATATTACGCAAAAATTAAATACCATTAAATTAATTAATTTAAATAAATTATAAAGTAAATATACACTTTTCACACATATACTAACATAAAAAATCACTTTAAAAATTGGGATATTATTAAAAAATTGATATTACCTTACTTACATCAAATTCGATATTTTTGTAGTCTATATTCTGTCCATTCGATATTGTGTCAATTCTATATTTTTAATTCAATATTAATTCAAATCGATATTAATAACTCGATATTTTGAGTGTATACCGAGAGGTACTAATGAACAATATAGGGGCCGATTCTGATCCTGGATTTTTATTTTCCATACAAATAGGATTTGTATTTTTTTCCATACAAATTGTAACAGTCCCTTCCAACCCGTGTAGTACGATTCGTACGGGAAAAATACATACAGATCGGCCCGATCCTTACAAATCGGATCGGGAAAAGCTGTACGACACGGACTTGTAAAAAAGACCATACAATTTGTAAAAAGGCTGTCCAACCCGTCAAGTACGATTCGTACCGGGTTGTCAGCATACGATTTGTATGGAAAATGGCCTGTATACGGGGAGTGTCTTGTACCGGGCAACGAAGCGAACCCCTATACGCCTCGTACCCTGGTATGACTCGTTCTGGGGGTATGACTCATACCGGGGTACGGGTCATATAGGGGTATGAGGCGTACAGGGGTCCCCTCACATGCGAGGCGTGTGTATGGTGCGTACCCCAACATCGCACATGTACGCACCGTACGTACGCGATTTTGGGGTACATACGCGATTTGGGGTACGATGCGTATGTACGTGATTTTGGGGTATGGTGCGTACGTACTTGATTCTGGGGTACTGTGCTTGTACAGTGCGTACACGACCAGTACCCCTTCATCGCGTATGTACGCACGTACCCCACTTTCCGTGTCATCCGTACGCACCATACATACGCACCGTACCCCTGTATTCATGGGGTGTACGACGCGTACATGAGGGGGTCTGTTTCGTACTGTTTTCGGGGCGTACAAGGTTTTTCCAGCACTTTTTGGCTCTTGTAAAAAAAGAGCCGTACCGAGTGCCGTTTGTACGAATCGTACTTGCCGGGTTGTAAACTGCTGCCGGGAATACATGGGCACGTCGCCTAAAGAGCAATCCGAATCGGAATCGCTTGTGTATACGAGTTGTATGGTCTTTTTAAAATTTGTATGGAGTGCATCTATTTGTACGGATCGTACTTCCTAGGTTGTAGCGGCCTCCTTACAAGTACGAGTTGTATGGGGAAAACGCTCCATACCACGATTTGTACAGCGTTTTTCCAGGATCGGAATCGGCCCCATAGTGTGCAAGAAATATAAAACCACATTAGACAATCCAAATGGGTTTTTCGGCCAAAACATAGACCCTGAAAGCAGGTGCTTGGCCAGATTCATCACTTTAGGCTCTCAAAAGCTATTATGTTTATTTCTCCAAGGGTATAAGAATAGCCCAGGGCTGTTTTCAGCTCATGTAGCAGAACGGTTACAACAATTTGATGACCAAGTATTGTCCCATGTTGATGATGTATACCTAATGGATGATGATTTATCAAAACACCTAGCCAGATTAGATCGCATAATTTTGGGATTTGCTCACATGGGCTACAAATGTAACTTTAAAAAAATCAAAGACTGCTTATCTCAGTGTCATGTTCTTGGGGTACGAGTTGTCAAGTGAAGGCAAAAGTCTGGTGACACATTTGTCAGAGAAGTGTGCATTTTTTTTTAAACCCCGAAATACATTGGAAAATACTGTTATCAGTATTGGATTTTTAAAATTTTGGCAGAACTTACATACCTGAATATTCACAATACTTAAAACCATTTATGACTTAATGCATCCAAACTTTTCAAGTACACATTGGACATCTGAATACACACACACAGGTTTTACTTTCAGTACAAGCTGACAAGTGAGGTTTGAAACACTTCTTCATACATGTCAACATGACGAATGTGGTGATCCGCATAATTAAAGGAACATCAGCTTACACAATTGTCAATTCAATGCAGGAGATACTATCTCAATTGAATAAAAATAATATGTATGTACAAATGCTGAAAGAATTCTGCACAAACAGACAAGATCCTCATGGCAGAACAGACAGCTGTAGTGAAAGAATGATCATTGTGTCAGGGAAACTGAACAATTGTAGTGACTCCCATTCCAGCCTTACAGGCTTTCATAAAGGGCAGTGTTTCCGAAGCAACTGTTTTACATCAAAGATGGATACAATGGGGACAACTCACTCATAGCAACTGATGTAGATTATGTCTTTGACTCAACACTACAAATACAAGCATGCCTTCAATACAAACAGGAATATCCTCTGCTTAATGAAATATTACCTCTGGATCAGTATGATTTGATAATGAACACTGATGGTTCTGCCCAGCCTGCTGTAGGGACAAAACACAAATACAATTCTGCTTGCCCACCGGTAAAGGGTAGAATGAGGGGTGGAGAATTTCAACCCCTAAAACATACCCATATTTACTTGGTGATTGCACTGCATACCTGGCTGAGCTGAAAGCTCTAATTCTGGGTCTTGAAAATACAGATCCTGAGTTCCCTACACTTATAGTGTGGGATTTGTATTGTCCTGGATATGTCCAGTCCTACAATGAGTATTTACACTACTGGAGCCAGTAAAGATTCAGAGACTCTAAAGGGTACATGCTCTAGCATACAATGCTTTGCGGACAAGTAGCTAAACTTAAAGCAAGTCTTCCACAGGCTTATGTCATTCACCCACTTGGCCAACAGCTTGTAGGAATAAAGGCTGCAGGGAATTAAATGGCCGATGAAGCTGCAAAAGCAACAATGCCAACTGCTGTGGTTGCTCCAATAACTCATTTCAGTGCGAGACTAGATGGGGACATCATTACGGTTGTCAATGCTGCATGCAATTGCACCCTCTTACCGAAAGGTTTTCCACTAAGATACACCTACCAGTTAAGTGGGGGTAGAGTAGAACCCTTTATTCAGATCGTAGGTAAGGATGGATCCTAGCTGCACATTAAGGTCTATCATCTGCTCGTGCAGGAGTGGTGCTACAATTTCACTATTGCAGCAACGCTGTTGGTGGCCAGGTCTTTACCGACAGGATAAAGTCTATGGGGAATATTTACAAGGAAGTGGCAGAGCGTGGGTTAGTTCCAAAATTGCTAATACAGCTCTCCTTATCTTTAGAAACGCAGAGATGCGCAGTATTTTCAATAATACGTTCGCACCTGTGTTTCTCCCTGCGCTGGTTTCTAAAATCTGCTGCCTACCACCAACGCAGACACCCTTGCACCATAGTGTAAAGGTGCCTGAGTTGGGGGAATGATTATTTATGTGCAGGAAGTGTCCCTTTCTGTACATAAACAATCCAGAATGGTAATTTGTTAACTCCTATGTGTGCTGCATTGTGCAGTACACATAGAAGTTGCTGAAAATGGTATGACTACATTATCCAGTAGGATATATTCTCTGGGTAACGCATCATCTGTTATTGACATCATACTGAGTGACCTGTCCTTTTTGCAACATAGGCAATCACAGCTTAGGACTATTATGCTGCTAAGCTGGATTCTACGGACTTCATGCACTGGTTGCATTCCATGGAAGCACTTAAATGCCACTAGTTTGTTTTCGTCCATACAGCTTAACAAAAGAACAGAACACCATGGTCAGAAAGGACGTGACATACACTATGTTGCACATAGAAAAGTAGAAAGATTAATGTTTACTATTGCTGAGGTACCATCAGCAGATTGGATAATACATGGGTTTATTTCTCTGCCAATTTCAACTTTTCACTTTAAATACTACTTCCAACACCATCAAGTAGGCAGATATGAAGCATTAGGGGAGGGGTTTGCACATAAGTCATGGACCCTACCTTTCACTTGTTGTTGTAGGAATGGTGCCACTGAGGTATTTATTAGCTGCACCCTCTGCTAAAATACTTTAGGCCATTCTTTGTTTAACAGGGAGGTGGCACTCTCTTGTGCATGTTCTGCATCCAAGGCGAACTTGTCATGTTATCTGAAAGGTTTCCTAGCTGTTGTAATTCGTCCAACATTCAAACAAATTTGTAATGGGAGTTATTTGATGTTGTATGATCAGGGTTACTGCAGAATGCAGGCACGGCCCTTCCCGGCCGTTATACTGGGGCGGTGACATCAGGCAGGCGAGGGTCAGGGTGGGGGGTTGTAAAATGCGGGATATGGACCATTAGAAGTAAGTACCGAAAAAAAAGAAAGAATTTTGTTGCCCACGCTGCATCACATTTGGCGATGCAGCGTGGGCAACGAAATTCGTTTTTTTTTCGGTACTTACCTCTAATGGTCCATATCCCGCATTTTACAATCACCCACCCTGACCCTCCCCTGCCTGACGTCACCGCCCCAGTATAACGGGCGGCACGGGCCGTGGCTGGAAGGATGAAGCTGGGAATACGATATCAGGCAACGGTTACTATGGTCATGATTTGTTGTACACAAGAGCTTTTCCCGCCTGCCTGTACAGTTAGGAATGCGACAATTTGGCCATCGATTGAAATTTTGAAAGTGAACTTTCATGCCTTAAGCAGACAGAAAGCCTTATTGTTACAGAAGGACAAGCATTATCATCTGTACGGAAGATGTTTGATCTTTAAGTTTCAAGGTCCTCTTCTGAGTTACCGTTGTTACTACGCACTGACTTCTCATATAATTTTGGGGAACTAGTGCACCGCATTTTTAATATCTCAAATACTGTAGGGATAGCACACTTTTTCACCGGTTGGTTAATACTCTCCAGATTGTCTTCAGAGTTATTCCATCTTTCATATACTCCGCATTGGAAGCATTTTTGGAGTGTTATCGCTTGTCCTGTTCCTGGTTGTCGGGACACTTTTTTTTTATTTCCTCCGCAATGCATGTTCCATTATGCAGCCATATGGGGATGGCACTACCACGTGTGCTACCACTTGTGCCACTGTGTCGAGTGATGCAGTCTTATGGCACACCCTTGCTTTAAGAACTAAATGACAACTGGTTCTTGTCCTTTCGACCTATCAGGCTACACTGTGTGCAGCCTGTATTTCACAGTCAGCTGTGCACTTGATTTATGCTTGGGAATGCAACCAATCCAATCTATGTGGTACACAAGGGGGTGGTGATGGACGGAGCATCTGAACCAATCAAACACTCACACCCAGTCAACAGATCTGGGTTTAATCCATCACCGTTCTTTAGCCCACTCTGCCACCCCAGTTCAGACATGGTCATATGCAAATCAGTCTGACCATGTGCCTCATGGGAACAGTCCATCCTGAACTGCCAAGCCATGCCTTCCCTGGACCGGAAACAAGCTTCCGAGGACCGGTTTCTGGCATTTCAGCCGTCTTCAGCCCAGCTTGCTTGAATCCAGTGGCAAAGTGAGCAAGGGACTCACGTCTGAGCTTACCCTGCCAACTTATGGCGAACAAAGTGGTACAAAAGGGGGTGGTGATGGACGAAGCATCTGAACCAATCAAACACTCATACCCAGTCAACAGATCTGGTTTTAATCCATCACCGTTCTTTATCCCACTCTGCCACCCCAGTTCAGAAATGGTCATATGCAAATCAGTCTGACCCTGTGCCTCATGGGAACAGTCCAGCCCGAACTGCCAAGCCATGCCTTCCCTGGACCGGAAACAAGCTTCCGAGGACCGGTTTCTGGCATTTCAGCCGTCTTCAGCCCGGCTTGCTTGAATCCAGTGGCAAAGTGAGAAAGGGACTCACGTCTGAGCATACCCTGCCAACTTATGGCGAACAAAGTGGTACAAAAGAGGGTGGTGTTGGACGGAGCATCTGAACCAATCAAACACTCACACCCAGTCAACAGATCTGGGTTTAAACCATCACCGTTCTTTAGCCCACTCTGCCACCCCAGTTCAGACATGGTCATATGGAAATCAGTCTGACCCTGTGCCTCATGGGAACAGTCCAGCCCGAACTGCCAAGCCATGCCTTCCCTGGACCGGAAACAAGCTTCCGAGGACCGGTTTCTGGCATTTCAGCCGTCTTCAGCCCGGCTTGCTTGAATCCAGTGGCAAAGTGAGCAAGGGACTCACGTGGGAGCATACCCTGCCAACTTATGGCGAACAAAGTGGTACAAAAGGGGGTGGTGATGGACAGAGCATCTGAACCAATCAAACACTCACACCCAGTCAACAGATCTGGGTTTAATCCATCACCGTTCTTTAGCTCACTCTGCCACCCCAGTTCAGACATTGTCATATACAAATCAGTCTGACCCTGTGCCTCATGGGAACAGTCCAGCCCGAACTGCCAAGCCATGCCTTCCCTGGACCGGAAACAAGCTTCCGAGGAACGGTTTCTGGCATTTCAGCTTCTTCAGCCTGGCTTGCTTGATTCCAGTGGCAAAGTGAGCAAGGGGCTCACGTCTGAGCATACCCTGCCAACTTATGGCAAGCAAAGTGGTACAAAAGGGGGCGGTGATGGACGGAGCATCTGAACCAATCAAACACTCACACCCAGTCAACAGATCTGGGTTTAATCCATCACCGTTCTTTAGCCCACTCTGCCACCCCAGTTCAGACATGGCCATATGCAAATCAGTCTGACCCTGTGCCTCATGGGAACAGTCCAGCCCGAACTGCCAAGCCATGTCTTCCCTGGACCAGATACAAGCTTCCTAGGACCGGTTTCTGTCATTACAACCGTCATCAGCCAGGCTTGCTTGAATCCAGTGGCAAAGTGAGCAAGGGACTCAAGTCTGAGCATACCCTGCCAACTTATGGCAAACAAAGCGGTACAAAAGAGGGTGGTGATGTCCATCACCACCCTCTTTTGACATACGCAACTGGCTTTCCTGTGTGCACTCTTTAGCATACTTGCAAGCCAGCTTGCAAAGCCAACTCAATGCTGAAGATGCCTTGGGTTAAGTTCCTTTTCCCTCAATGGAGGCGGTCTCTTCTGCCGCAATGGGCCTCGCGATAAACCTGTGTGCAAATTTTGATAAATACCCATTCTGAAGGAAGGTATGCTTCATTGCACACAAAATCCTGATATTCTTCCTTTAATCCATTGGTTTGCAGGCACCAGAATGATGCACAGGCAAAAGTGAAGAACTGCCAAAACAATACAGATTAGAAATCCTTTTAAAATGTAGTTGTAAAATAGTTACTTACAGGGCATGTTCTTTACAGTGCTACTATTCATCTTTGGAGAAGGGAAATTCCTTAGAAATGGTGAATATGATTGTGAATAAGAAGATGAAAATTAATAATTTATAGGACTGATAGTTCATCACCTCATTTAATGGCTAGTAAAACAGTCACAGCTGAATAATTAAAGCTATGGAGGTGATTCACTAAGGGTTGCTTGGGCTCTTGCACAGTGCCAGACAACTAGGCATTGAACTGCAGGGTTTTATAGTGGTAACAAAGAGTGACCCAAGTGGAGGAGAGGACGGGCAGGTTGGAGGACGACGCGACGGAATGGCAGACTTTCAAAGCAGACCAGGAAAAAGTGGTGGAGGATCTCCAATGGAAGATGGAGGATTTTGAGAACCGCCAGAGGCGGAATAACATTAGACTTCTAGGTCTGGCAGAAGGGGTGGAAGGGCAGGATCCCAGAGGTTATGTTATTAAGCTACTTAAGGGAGCCTTCCCTGATTCACATTGGCAGTGGGAGACCGAGGTCCAGCGGGCACATAGGTTCCCGCTTACACTCAAGAAGAGAAGGGATGGCAACCAGGATAACCTACCCAGGGCAATGCTAGTTTTTCTGGGTAACTTCCTGGCAAGGCAGGAGATTATGGACAAGGCCAGACCAGATGCCAAGAAAACAGTTGAGGGGGTCACCTTTTTCTCAAGACCGGATTTCTGCCACGTCACGGTTGAGAGGAGGTGGCGCCTTAGACAGCTAATTGCACCCTTTCAAGCTCAAGGCTCAGAGGCATACCTCTTATATCCAGCCAGACTAAAAGTTATAACCAGAGGAGAGGTCAAGATGTTTCAGTCAGAAATAAAAGCCAACCAATTATTAGCGGAGCTTACAGAAAGTCGAAAGGGTCAGGACAACGTAGGGAGGATGCAACACAAATAAAAGATGAGGTCATTTTTGTATATTGGTAAAAGGGAAGGAGAGGGAGGCGACACTACAGACTACGGCAGTCACACATAGGTCATGTATGACCTATTTGCCCGTAGCAGGGGGGGAGGGTCTCTAACAGGGAGGGGGGTCAGGGGTGGGAGGCGGGAGGGTTGGTGGTGGGGCTGGTGGTTTTGTTGGGACTGTTACAGCACAAGGATGGATATCGTATTTACCTGGGGGTGAAAGCACATTGTAGTATCAGAAGGATGCTGATAGTAAGAAAGGAAAAGTTTAATAAACAAATATGGCGCTGAGGATTGCCTCTATAAATATTTGCGGTCTGAATGACCAAGGAAAAAGGCTGAAGGTGGCTGCTATGCTTAGAATGTTAAAATTAGATGTGCTCTGCCTACAGGAGACTCATGTTGAGGGAAAGAACACATTTATGCTGGACCAGATAGGTTTTGAGGTACTGGCCTACACAAGACAATGTACAAAGACAAGAGGGGTGGCCATATTAGCTAAGAAAGGGGGGGTCAAGGTTATCAGGAAAAATGAAGATCAATGGGGAAGATGGGTGATGGTGGAGGGTGAAACGGATGTGGGGAGATGTACTATAGTCTCTGTTTATGGTTCCACAGATGACGAACCAGAAATCTTTGAATTTTTATACGCAGAATTGTCACTGTGGCCAGAACCCATCATTTGCTGTGGGGACTTTAACATCAATGGTATTGATGGGCTAGGTACATCGGGGGGTGGGGTGTATATAGGGGAAGAAAGAAGAAGTCCTGTCAGGCGATTGGGAATTTGTCACGCAACAATGCACTTGTGGATTTATGGGCACAGAATAACCCATCCGGCACAGGGAGCACGTATTACTCAGCACCCCATAGGATGGTGGCTAGGTTAGATTATTTTTTTATTTCAAGCTCCCTGGTTAGCTGCAGTCAGTTGGTCAGGGCACCAAGAATTCTGTCAGACCACAACCCTCTCATTCTAACAATAGCCTGCAATAAGATAATGAGGAAGGAACAAACGTGGACCTTTGAGAGAGGGCTTCTTAAGGAAGAAAGGTATCTTAAGCACATTCAGGAATGGATTGCATTCTTTTGGGAGACAAATAGAGGAACAGCTTCGGCAGGTACAACTTGGGATGCCTTCAATGCCGCAGTAAGGGGGGAGACGCTGAGCTACACTCTACATAGGGATAGGATGGAAAGGGAAAAGATAGACGAAAGGATTAAAAAGGTGGCAGAGCTGGAAGAACTACTTATTGAGGCTATAGTCAGGCAGGATCCGCTAGAGGACATCTTACTAAAGATTGAGATATCTAGGGCAGAAGCGAGCGAAAGTATAGTAAGGAAGGCTGCGGGAAACTATCTTTCTAAGAAAGAAAAATGCTACGAATATAGTGAGAGGATTGGTTATTTGCTAGCAGTCAGAGCAAGGCAAAGCTCGGCACTGGGAGAAATAAAAGAAATAAAGGATGGGTTAGGCGGGATTGTAAACAAGGTGGAAGAAGTTAGAGAGGTCTTTAGGACCTTTTACGAAAAATTATATGATCAGGACCCCGCTGACAACAACACAGAATCCCAGGAATATCTATCTGAGTTGCCACACCCAGAATTGTCAGTAGAGGAAAAAGATGAGTTAGATCATGAACTCACTATGCAAGAAATTTATGACGCTCTGAAGAAACTCCCCCTTGGAAAAGCCTCGGTCCCGGACCAAATCCCAGGAGAATTTTATAGAACTTTCTGGAACATTCTGGGGAAGGATATGCACGAGACCTTTAGGCAGGCACAAGGAGGGCTGTCTGTTCCATACTCCTGGGCAGGGGCAGATATAATAGTCATTTTAAAAAAAGATAAGCCACAACTAGACCCTGGATCCTACAGGCCAATCACGCTCATGAACGCAGACGCCAAAATTTATTCTAAATCACTGGCCCAAAGATTAGGTAGGATGATAGAGAATCTGGTCATTAGTTCACAGCACGGGTTTATTCCAGGGAAGGGAACCACCCAACACACAAGACAGATGATAACTATACTGGACGCAGCAGAGGTAGCAGGAGACCCTGTCGCGGCCATTTTTCTTGATGCCGAGAAGGCTTTCGACAGGGTCTCCTGGAACTACCTCTGGAGTGTGATGGCCTGGTTTGGTATTGGACAGGGATTTATTAAAGCAATTCAGGCCCCATATATAAATCCAACAGCTAGGGTTATGATTAACAAAGGATATACTGAAGTAGTACGAATAAGGCGTGGGACGCGACAGGGCTGCCCCGCATCCCCACTTCTTTTCGCTTTAAACCTGGACCCTCTACTACGTAGGCTGGCAGGCAACATCTCTATTCTCCCCGTCAAACTGCACAATATGGAATTTAAGGTATTCGCCTACGCAGATGATGTGGCTATTATTACACCAGATCCAGGGAGGGCTATGGTCGAAATTGAGCAGGAGGCAATACACTTCGGGGGAATTTCAGGATATTCGATTAATAAGGGGAAAACACAGATAGTACAGAATAATAACACAGTACATCAGGACGTCAGGGTGGTCCCCGAGGCAACCTATTTAGGGATAAAGGTGACTGCGGATTTAGAAAGGGTGGTGGGAATAAATATGGAACCTCTAATAGCCAAGGTGAAGAAAAATACAGAGAGAATCCACAATTTGCCTTTAACTTTAATGGGCCGCATAAATTTTATTAAAATGGTTACCTTCCCCAAATTTCTGTATATTTTTAGAGCCATTCCCCTTCTCTTTGATCAATTGTGGTTCTCCAAAATAGAGTCAATCCTCAACAGACTTATATGGGCACAAGGGAAAACAAGGAGAGCATATCGACACATCACACTGCCAAGAGGGAAAGGGGGTTGGGGTGCCCCAGATTTTAGAATATACTACTGGGCGGCGGCCCTACAATACTTCCAGGGGATGATAGGGGGAGGTGGGGAAGAGCACGGGGGCAATGGACCTATGCTCACAAATGTATATAGTGCACTGATGGGGGAGACGCTGTGAATGGTTTCTTAAATACAATTGACTTTAGCTATTTTAAGCATACAAGGTTTAAGACATTGAGGGCGGCATACAAAGTGTGGATGGCAGTCGCAAAAAAACGAGGTCTGGGAAGGTTTAACAGATATACTCGTCTATACACTAATCAGTCACTCCCTGCGGATATCTTTAGGGATTCAGTTGTGAGAGATTGGGAGGAGAAGGGTGTTAAGAAAATAGGAGATCTGTATGACCAGGAAGGTATCCTCCAGTTTCAGGAGCTACAAACAAAATTTAAGCTACCCGGTGGGAGTTTTTTCAAATATTTGCAGCTGAGGAGTTATTTTATGAATAAAAAGGGAGGCACATTAGGGTTTGGGCATTCCCAGATAATGGAATATATAGAGCGTAGCCAACAGTGTACGATTCGGTACCTGTACACAGAACTACATTCACTTAAAAAAGATGATAGGGAAAAATTTGCTACAAAATGGAGAGAGAAATTAGGCTCCTCTATTGAGATTTTTCAAGAGTCTTTAGATCTAGGCTGCACTGTGTTATGCTCAGCAACGCTACAGGCACAGCACTACAAGACGTTGTTCTCCCTATATCATACTCCTGCTAGAATAGCACAATGGGGCAGCACCTCGGGAATAACTTGCCCACGCTGCAATTCAACAAATGCTGATATAGTTCATATGTTCGCAGAATGTCCACAACTGCACTCATTAATAATGGCAATTAATGCCTTCATACAAAGATCATTAGCGATTGAAGCAGTAATGACACCAGAACTAATAATGTTGGGGCTTTCGCAGGAGGGTGAGACCCAGTTCACAGAGTTTTTATTTGTTGCGATGGCAGTGCATCGAATATGCATTGCTAAGGCTTGGTTGGATAAGGCCCGCCAACGTTTCAAACTTGGATTGCTAGGATACTTGCTACATATAATCTGGAGAAGGCAATATACGATAAGAAGGGGCGGAGAGCTAGAGTATTGGGGGAGAAGATATGGAACCCTATAGAGCGATGGAAGAGGGAACTGGTGTATTGATTAGCGAAGGTTTTTTTTTTTTTCAGATGTTCATATTGTTTAGAAACTATGGCTAGGGTGGATGTAATAAAGACTCCAAAGGTTCATGAGCATGTTTGTGTTTATAACTCAACTTTAAATGCCATAAGGAGTACAAAGTGCATGTATAAAGAGTTGATCATAGAATGTTTAATATAGAAATAAGATATGGTATGTTATAATCCATACAAATGTGCTGTAACATTGGAAAAAAAAAAGAAATCCTTTTAACATGTAGTTGTAAAATAGTTACTTACAGGGCATGTTCTTTATAGTGCTACTATTCATCTTTGGAGAAGGGAAATTCCTTAGAAATGGTGAATATGATTGTGAATAAAAAGATGAAAATTAATAATTTATAGGACTGATTGTTCATCACCTCATTTAATGGCTAGTAAAACAGTCACAGCTGAATAATTAAAGCTATGGAGGTGATTCACTAAGGGTTGCTTGGGCTCTTGCACAGTGCGAGACAACTAGGCATTGAACTGCAGGGTTTTATAGTGGTAACTAAACTGATGCACTGCTTTTTATTGCCTTGCTCCTCTTTGTGCCACACTCAAACCTAGTTCACGCTACTTATCACTTGAGCAATGCGTGTCAAGGTAATGGGTGTTGCAGAGATGAGAAAGAAGCGGAGTTAGGAATTTGATATTGTGTGCTTGCCAAGGTAAAAGGCCCTCCTTTTAGAGTTGCTTCAAGGGCAACAGGCATGATATGTATTTAAATTTACCAAACAAAGCATACTTATTTTTATCTTTGCATCCTTATTGTTTGAAGACTGAAATAAATTACTGAAATACTGGCTTGGAGTTGGGGTTGTAGTATTACTCAAGGGCCAAAGCAAGTTCAGAAATTACATTTACAAATTATATACTGCGTCTTAGTGTAGAGTAATGCCAACTAATCTTCCTGTTGTCAATTGTTGCAAAAGCCACTAAATGATGCATGCTATCTGCTCTTTCCATCCATATGTCCCATCTTGTCTAATTCAGCCATTCCTTTTCCGAATATTGAAAGCGCTTTGTCCACCTTCGGAATTTGTTTTGCATACATACACATACCTTAGACACTTTTTCTTCATCTTGATTTAGACCTCTTGGTCTTTCTGAAATGACTCTTTTTTTTCCATTTCTTAGTATTCATCAAGCCGGGAGTGGCAATTTTTCATATGAAATTCTTTTAGATATATCCATGCTTTCAGGAGTTGAATTAAGATGTCAATCTTTACTCTGCACCCTTTGTATAAATGTCCACAGTGGTTTCACACATAGATGTCCTTATACTTCAGTTGTTTCATGGAAAGCCTCTTTTTCTAGCCCTACACATTATATTCACTCACATTTTTTAGTTTTTGTTTTTGGATTAAGCTCTCATTTTTATATAGAGAATACAGACTTTGTCATGTTTTCCCCTTACATGCATGCTTGATGTTCAAATTTGCCGCCTATACCTTAAGAATTCGAAAAATCGATGTTTTTCGGTTCTTCCTTCCCACTATAGTGTAAACAATATATATATATTTTCCGGCCAATTCCCCTTATACTGCATTTTCTAGTTGCCTCAAACAGTCACTGAATTTTTTCATGGTCTTGTATTATGTCTTTTGTTTGATTTATCCATTGCCTATCAAAATGATACTTTATATGTTACCTGAATCTGTGGTTAAAAGCTATTTGATAATTTGTCATGTTTTTTAACTTTTCAAACTCCAATCTTTTCACAAATAGTAGTTTTTTATTGTCTCAAATATCCCTGCGGATGCAGAAGCGGAATCGCTTCTGCATCCCCAGGGAGGAACACACCCCGACTGACCCGGGGCCCCCTAACTTTACGCGATCAAGCAGACGCGTCCTTCCTGAGCCCCCGTAACTGGGTAGCTCCATCCCTTCTCCCACAATTTGGAGCAGACCTGCTCTTGCCCCGGAGGCAATAGAGGCTAATAATTATTAGGCTTCATTCCGTTGTCCAGATGATGATCCCTGTGATTTCTTAGCGGGATCGAAACACCGTCGACCTATATGTGCACCCTATACAGATTGGATAATATGTACTATGTATGTGTAAAGGTGCCTTTTGGATTTTCTGTTTAACTGTAATTCACAGAAACCCTCGTTCTTGCCTAATAGCCCTGTTCTTTCTTTTTTCTGTAAACAGTAATTACCTGTATGTGTTTGGGTACAGGCATGTGCCCCACTACGGTGAATTGTTGAAGGAATTCTTTGTTTTATCCTTTTGATCCAGTAAAGATTGCGACCTCTGTCCGGCTGGACATGTCAAAACTAATATAGATCAATCTTGTCTATATTCATTTGTCTGTACATAAAGTGTGCATGGGACCAATGTTGTTTGAAATGATCATGTTCCCCGAGGTCCTGTGCTGACTCATTGGGGCTCCCTTGTTGTTATAAACACTAATTTACATTGCGCCAGGGGGTGCGTTTGCACAGAGGTTCAGGGAGGGGGCGGGGCCTGAAATAGCAAGTGTGCAAACCCACCCCCTGGCACATTGTAAATTGGGGGATTAAGTCCCCTTCAATCCTGAGGGTCCCTGGGGGCGAACTAGCCCACCAGGTACCACCAGTAAGCACCACAGAGCTGTGTTGCAGAGAGGTGGTCTGAGGCCATGCCCATTTTAACTCCTCCCTGCAACGCAGCACTGTGGTGCTTACTGGAGATACCTTATGGGCTAGTTGGACCGTAGGGACACTCAGGATTCAAGGGGACTTATTCCCCCAACTTAAAACGTGCACTGGGGCGCGTTTTCACACTTGTCACATCAGGCCCCGCCCCCTCCCTGCACCACTGTGCAAACGTGTCCCATGGTGCATTTTAAATTGGGGGATTAATTACCCTTCAATACTGAGGGTCCCCGGGGGGGCCAAATAGCCCACCATGTACCTCCAGTAAGCGTCACAGGGCTGTGTTGCAGACAGGTAGTCCAAGGCCATGCCTCCTTTTTACACCACTCTGCAATGCAGCTCTGTAGTACTTACCAGAAGTAGCTGGGTGGCTAGTCGAGTTGGCCCCCAGGGACCCTCAGGACTCAAGGGGATTAATCCCACAATTTACAACGCACAAGGGGTGCGTTTGCACAGTGGTGCAGGGAAGGGGTGTGGCCTGATGTGACAAGTGTAAAAACGTGCCCTGTGGCGCGTTTTAAGTTGGGGTATTAGGTCCCTTTGAATCCTGAGGGTCCCTGGTGGCCAATTAGACCACCAGGTACCTCCAGTAAGAGCCATAGAGCTGCGTTACAGAGAGGTGGTCCGAGGCCACGCCCCTTTTTTACACCTCTCTGCAACGCAGCTCTGTGGCGCTTACTGGAGGTACCTGGTGGTCTAGTTGGCCCCCAGGGACCCTCAGGATTCAAGGGGAATTGATCCCCCAACCTACAATCCGCCAGGGGGTGTTTTTGCACTGTGCTGAAGGTTGGGGGCAGGGCTTGATGTGAAATGTGTGTACTTATGAAATCACTCCCCAAAGCCCAAGCACTTATAAATTCACCATGCACTCTCCTTGCAGCACTCTAATCATCCAGTCACTACCCATGCACTCATGCAATGACACATGCACAAACTTATGCACTGCTACAATACCCTGAGCACTACCCATGCAGTCCAGCCATTGCATGTCAGTACCCATGCACTCCTTCAATCACCCAGCCAGCACCATGTTCTTATCCAGTTGCTCCACCAAAACCCAAGCACTTATAAATTCACCATGCACTCTCCTTGCAGTACTCTAAGCATCCTGTCCCCACCCATGTAATCATGCAATGACCCAGGAACTAACACACGTAGTGGTACAATCATCTGTGCACTCCCCATACAGTCTTCCAATCACCAAGCCAGCACCATGTACTTATCCAATCACTCTGCCAAAAGCCGAGCACTTATAAACTCACCGTCCACTCTCCTGGCAGTACTCTAATAATCCAGTCGCTACCCATGTACACATGCAGTGGCCCAGGCACTAAGACATGCACTGCTACAATTACCTGAGCACTACCCATGCAGTCCAGCCATCTCCTTGCCACTGCTTATGCACTCCTCCAATCACCCAGTCACAACCATGTACTTATCCAATCACTCTGCTAAAACCCAAGTACGTATAAATTCACCATGCACTCTCCTTGCAGTACTCTCTTCATCCAGTCAGTACCCATGTACTTATGCAATGACCCAGGCACTAAACATGCACTGCTACTATCCCCTCTGCACTACCCATGCAGACCTCTAACCACCTACACAGTACTGATTCACTCCTGCAATTAACCAGGTGGTACCAATGCACTCCAGCAATCTCCCTGTCAGTACCCATGCACTCCTCCAATCACCCATCCAGCAGCATGTACTTATCCGATCACTCTGCCCAAACCCAAGAATATAAAAAAGACCATGCACTCTCCTTGCAGTACTCTAATCATCCAGTCACTATGTATGTACTCATGCAATGGCCAAGACACTTACTCATGCAGTGCTAAAATCTCCAGAACACTACCCATACATTCCAGCAATCCCCTGTTACACCCTGTGCACTCTTCCAATTACTCCATCAGAACCATTTACTTATCTAATAACTTCACCAAAACCAAAGAGGTTATAAATTCATAAAGACCACAATGCACTGTCTTTGCAGTACTCTAATCATGCAGTCACTACCCGTGTAGTCATGCAATGGCCTAGGCACAAACACATGCACTGCTACAATCCCCAGAGCACCACCTACTTACTCCAGCAATCCCTCTGTCACTCCCTGAGTACTCATCCAATCACCCTGCCAGCACCATGTACTTATCCAATCACTGCGCCAATACCCAAGCATTTATAAATTCACCAAGTACTCTCTTTGCAGCACTTTAACATCCAGTCACTACCCATGTACTCATGCAATGACCCAGGCACTAACACATGCAGTGGTACAATCACCTGGGCACTGCCCATGCAGTCTTCCAATCACCAAGCCAGCACCATGTATGTATCCAGTCACTCCGCCAAAACTCAAGCACTTATAAATTCACCATGCAATCTCCTTGCAGTACTCTAATCATCATGTGACTACCCATGCACTCATGCAATGACCCAAGCATTAACTCATGCACTGCTACAATCCCCTGAGCAATACCCATGCAGTCCAGCTCTTACCCTTTCACTACCCATGCACTCCTCCAATCACCCCGCCAGCATCAAGTACTTATGCAATGGCTCAGGCACTAACACATGCACTGCTACAATCCCCTAAGCACTTCCCATGCAGACCTTTAACCACCTACACACTACTGATTCACTCCTCCAAATACCCAGGTAGTACCCATTCACTCCGGAAATCCCTCTGTCACTACCCATGCACTCCTCCAATCACCCATCCAGCATCATGTACTTATCCAATCAGTCGGCTAAAACCCAAGCAGTTATAAAATCACCATGCACTGTCCTTGCAGCACTGTAATCATCCAGTCACTACCCATGTACTCATGCAATGACCCAGGCACTAACTCATGCACTGCTATAATCCCCTGAGCACTACTGATGCAATCCAGCCATCACCTTGTCACTAACCATGCACTCCTCCAATCACCCAGCAAGCACCATGTTCATATCCAATCACTCCACCAAAACCCAAGCACTTATAAATTCACCATGCGCTCTCCTTGCAGTACTCTAATCATCCAGTCGGTACCCAGAGGTAGTCATGCTAATCACAGGGGTACCCAACAGCATAGTGTCCCCTAATGTATGTAGGTGTTTTCACTGTATTCTAAGTGTCTTTTAGCATAGCTCTGCCTCTAGGAGGCCTGGTTTGTCAGAGTCAGTTACCACCAGTACCCGTCAGCAAAAAGTTGGGGACACAGGAGGACTTTCTGTTCCTCTGTTAGTTCTTTCTGCACATCTCTTGCTTCTTCCTGCATGTTTCTTCATCTTTCTAGACTTCTGTTGCCTCTTTCTGCATTTGTCTTGCTTCTTTCTGCGCTTTTCTTCCTCTTTATTCACATGTCCTACCTTTGTAGGCTTAATTAGAAATTAGCATTTAAAAAAGCTTTGAAATTCACTGAAAAAAACATAGGTTTCAGGGACATTATAGTTAGAAATTAGGATTTAAAAAACCTTAGACATTCACTGAAAAAGCGATAGGTTTCAGGGACGTTATAGTTAGTTGGACATTTCAAACCAGAGAAATTCGGCCGTTATAGTTAGTTCAGCTAACTATAACTTGCGCCCCCGCAATGCTCTGCTGATGATATCACATATTACATCAGTCATGACATGGTCAGTGACATCAGTAATGAATTCTCAAATGACATCACTGGTGACATCATCCACGTGATAATCTGATGCACCTCCTCATACCCTAATATAACCTTTGATACACCCACTCTAAAATACAGACTAGCATTTTCTAAACCATAGACACACCAATACCAGTTAATACATACCCACTCACTAATTCCTAGGTCTACACACACACACATCCACTTATTCACCCATACAGTCACTCATACATGCAGTCAACCATCAATACAGCATTATCATATACACTCACAATCTATACAGACACTCACACACCGCCACTCATCCATAGAGTTATTCACACACCTACTCAGTCATGAAAAGAATCAATCACACTCCCATTTACTCACCTATACAGTTAAACACACACCACCTCACTTATTCAAACATATACTAAGACATACTTACGCTCGTATACGATAATTAATACAAGCACACACTGATCCATACAGCCACTCTCACAATCACTCACTCTGACATGTAGTCGATTATACACTCCAACACTCACATATATTGCCTTTCACATATGCAGTTACTCACACATGTACCACAGAGGCATCCATTCACTCACCAACACACCCATACACACACTTACCCACCCATACAGCCCGTCACAGATGCACTCTTGAACCCATACACCCAGTGAATCATCCACTTACACATCTATGCACAGAGTCACACCCACCCACACAGACACTTAGGCACCCATACAGACACTCTGACAACCAATCAATGACCCACATAGATCCTCATTTAGCTACTCACCAACCCATGCAACCGCCTACACACCAACTGACAAACTAAACTGTGTGAATGTCTGTATCAGTCACTAACCCATGCATTCAGTAGGATGTATTCACTCACTTATACAGTCAGTCACGCACCTACTAAATCATCCATCCAGACACTTATACGCCCACTCATTCTTCAATACACCTTGGCATATATATAAAACATATTTAAACTTTATAGAAACACACAGTCACTGGATGATGTCATCAGTGACGTCATTTGAGATGTCATCAGTGATGTCACTGACCATGTCATGAATGATGTAATATGTGATGTCTTCAGCAGTGCATTGCGGGGGCGAGAGTTATAGTTAGCTGAACTAACTATAACTGCAGAATTTCTCTGATTTTGTGCGAGTGAAATGTCCAACTAACTATGACGTCCCTGAAATCCATGGTTTTTTCAGTGAATTTCTAAGGTTTTTTAAATGCTAATTTCTAACTATATATTGAGGCCACTGGGTGTTTGGACTCTTGCTATAAAATGTAGCGTGTTTCTTATTTACCTGGTTTGCTTTCCCTATCTCCCCTCTCCTGCTCGGTGGCACTGCATCAATGAGTCAACATTTGAGATCTTGTACATTTGAGCTATGGTAGTCCTTGAAAGTTGCGCCACCGGGTATGTGTTGTCTTGGTTGGTGATTGCTCTCATGTGTCAGAGTATTCTTTTATGTGCTTGGAGTTTGGTACTCCCTATGTACAGTAAACTACACGGGCACTCCAACACATAGACCACATGGTCGGTTTTGCAAGTCAAGATATTTGTGATTTTACGTACCTTGTTGCCAAACGGGGTCATGAAAGTTGTTTTGTTAAGACCCTGTTGGCAGGCTGTGCAAGTTTTGCATTTGTAAAAGCCTTTACGTTGCATCAGCCAACTTGTTCCCTCAATCACCTCAGGCCTGGTTTTGACTAGGCTTTCTCTCATAGTGGGTCCCCTACTATGAGTAATTGCTAAATTCTTTTTTTTTTTACGAAGTTTTATATAGTTCAAATTTGACCCGGCTTTGGGTATCAGAGCGCTATACATAGCACCAGTTGGGTTACATAAGGACACATTCTTGGGTAAAACGTGCCCAATCACTCGATCACTGAGCACTAGGGGGCAGTTATGTTTTATTATATTCCTAAGGATTTTCTCCTGATTACTGAAGTCTAGCATTATTCGAAATTCATTGGCTGCTTTTTTGTCTTTTCTAGGGTAATTGCTGCCTGTAGCCCGACTGGAGCCACCCATAGGGTTACTTTGTTTTTCCCTTAGCAGCTCTGCCCTCTCTAGTGTCAAGGGCTTGGCGATTGCATCATTTACTGTTTTCAGTGAGTAGTCTCTTTCTAAAAATCTTGATTTGCTTGCTATTTGGGCTGCTTTCAGCTCCTCACTGTTGCTGCAGATTCTTTTTAATCTCAGCATTTTCCCATAGGGGATGTTTTTAACCATGTGCCTGGGGTTGGTACTGTTTGCATGCAATAGTGATTGCCTGCAGTCTCTTTGCAGTGAACACTGGTCTCAATTTTGTCATATAAAAAATACACTGGTACATCAAGGAAGTTTACAGATTCATCACTGATTGTGGCTGTAAAGTGTAAGTTACTCTCCTTCGACCTTAAAGAGGTCTCAGCTGCTTTATTGTCATCAAAAACTGGCAAAGCGCCTGGCCCCGACGGAGTTCCACTCGATATTTTTGTGAGTAACCTCGATCTCTGGTCTCCAATAGTCACCCAGGTTATGTTTGCAGTTTTACAGGCCGGCCTAATAGAATCTTGGTCCTCGTCAGTACTGCTGCCAATTTTTAAAAAGGGTGAACGGGACAACCCCGCCTGCTACAGGCCCATCTCACTCTTGGACTCATTGGGGAAGGTTGCTGGCCGGCTAATCCTGGAGCGCCTCCAGGATTGGGCTACGGAGAACAACATTCTAACCGACCTACAGTATGGGTTCCAAGTGGGATTGGGCACTGTAGAACAGGCCCTTAACCTGACTCTACTAATGGGCAAGTATGTAGGGGCAAAAGGAGGCAACTTGTATTTAGTATACGTCAACCTCAGTGCCGCATTTGATTGTGTGATCCACTCAAAATTGTGGGAAATCCTGAGGGACATAGGGGTTGATCCCCCTCTTTTAAAATTCCTCCGAGAGCTTTATACTGACACCAACGCGTGCGTGAGGCATGGAATAAATGGCGAACTATCCCAGTCATTTAGTGTAACCAAAGGTGTCAGACAGGGGTGCGTCCTCGCCCCGTTTTTATTTAATATTTACACGAATGGGTTGGAACGGGCGATGTTGGAAGGTAGCCAAGACCTTCCTTGTATAAATACACGGCCTATTCCTGCCCTACTGTACGCCGACGATTCTGTTATCTTGGCGAGAACACTAAAACAGCTCCAATTACAACTGGACAAGTACTACCTGTTTATGCTCTCGTTAGGGTTAAAAGTCAATAAGACCAAGACCTTTGTGATGCATACCGGCCCGAAAGTGAAGAAACCGAAACCCCTTTTTGTTGAAAAGGTTAGGCTGGATTGTGCTAGAGAATATCCCTACTTGGGCATTCTCATCGACGACCAAGTAACCTGGAAACCTGCCATGGCGAGCAAAAAGTTATTATTTCAACGAACAACTGCGGCGCTGGTTTCTTTTTCTATGAAACTGGGCAAACCAGCTCCCGCCGAGTTGCTTAAAATCTATAACGCCAAATGTCATAGCGTTGCAACTTACGGTGCAGGAGTTTGGGGCTACGTTCCTACTGGTGAGCTCCAAAAAACTCAAAATAGGTTTTTAAAATACATTCTTGCCCTCCCTCAAAGCGCCCCAATTTACGGTTGCCATATTGAGTTAGGCATTGATTATTTATCGGATACCATCAGTTACCAGCCGATCCTCTTATGGCACCGTATTTGGACTAAACAGCAATGTCATCTTACTCGCTCCTTAATTACCGATTGCTTATCCTTGGCTCATTGGAAAAAGATTCCATGGTTATTGTATGTTTTCAACTTTTTGAAAGACTTAAACTGTTTAATATTTTTCACAGACCCCCCATCACTTTCTGATATCTCCAGGAAGGCTTTGAAAAACCTGTGTCTAGCCCATCTTAGAGATCTGCGTTTATGCACAGAGGTAGGCAAACAAACAAATACTCACCTACTGATGGTACAAACCTCTCCTGGTATTCAGTTGTATTTGTCTTTCTTTTTGTCTAATTATGAAAAGTTTGTTTTAACTAGGTTTCGTTTTGATTCCTTTTTCCGTCTTGTTTCTTTTCCTGAGGTTTCAAATTGGTCTCGCGAACTGATTAAATGTCCCTGTGATGGAATCGCACACCAGTCAACTTTGCATGTAACATTGTTTTGCAATTACTATGTGATTCCCCGCAAGCGTTGGATTATCCCTCTCCTCCGACAAATGGGCTTGAGAAGATGTAGACCTGCGCTTCTGGCGTTACAGTCTCTAGAAACCCAATTTGCTGCTAAAAGCATAGCCTGTTTTTTAAAAGCGTGTTTGAAAATCCGCTCACAAACAATATAGTTGTATACCAGAGATTTTCCCCGATTTTTGCTAGCAGACACCAATTGTCTTCTTAAACTGAAATGTTATTAATTGATTTGCAAGAAATTTGTATGTGACAACCTTTTTTAGAAGTTGATGTGTTTCTTTTTTTTATGTACTTTTTATGATTGTGAAAATTTCAATCGAAAAAAAGGCCTTTTTGACTTTGACTTTGACTCTCATTGTTGTTGATTTCTGTTACAAATTTTAATGCCTTATCTTTTGTGCCTCTCTAAATAATAAATAGATCATATATATAAAGAAGCCATAGCTTGACATTGTCTTTCATATACATACTGTGTGTGGTTCCGAGAACCAGCTCCTCCCACCAGCCCATGTAAAGACATGCGTAGCTGGGGGAGAAGCTGGCTCCCATGGCCACATCACGCATTTGCTGATACAACATATTATGGAACATAAAATCATTGTTATTGAGACAGAAGTTGACCATAGCGACCAGCATTTTGCTATGTTGTGACATTTGAGCTGGTCTGTTGCTCAGATTGTGTTCCAATGCTCTTAGTCCATCTTTGTGATTTATACTTGTGTATAATGACGTTACATCAAGGGCTATGAGTAAATAGTTGCATTTCCACCTGAAGTGTTTTAATTTTCTCAAAAAGTCACTGGTGTCCTTGATGTACGAAGGCAATGTCTGGACATACTCCTGCAGAAAATAGTCTACTCACATGCCCTTGCTCCCCACCCTGTTCTTCTGTGAACCTCTTCCCTTGCCACTTGAGACTGAACTATTTTGTCTGATGCCTGATGGAGCTACTTGGTTTAGCTATATGGGAGATGGGCCGTGGATTCCCTCCTTGGTCGTCACCTAACCAGTTGGTCTTTTGACAGACTTCCTTTTGTCTCTACGGTTGTCTCTTCCCTTATCCTCACTTTCCCTCCTCCCCTACCCCCCACTACTTTCTCGCTCCTCTCTCTCCTCCCCTAATGTATTGCTGATTGTTTGATATAATGTTTACTTGTTTGATATTTTCCTGATATATTGTTGAACCACATTGTTGCACTTACTTTCGTCTCTCCTGCCGTCTCCTACCGCTTCCGCCCTCTATTTATGTCTCACCTTCCCTCCTCTCTCAATGTATTGAGACTGAACTATTTTGTCTGGCGCCCAATGGAGCTACTTAGTTTAGCTATAGGGGAGATGGGCTGTGGATTCCCTCCTTGGTCGTCACCTACCCAGTCGGTCTTTAGACAGACTTCTTTTCGTCTCTCCATATTCTCTCGTCACTAGCTCCTATCCCCTCTCCCCCGAATCTCTCCCCTTGCCTGCTACTCTGCCTACCCCCCTGTCCTTTGTGCCCTTTGACTAAGCACTCCTTCTCCCCTTGTTGGGGAAAGATCCAATATTTATACTCTGGAGTCTCAGCGAACCCGCTGAGTGAGTCCACTGCGCCAAGGTAGCCACTCACACTTGAGGTATGGTATGGCACCCCTTGCCAAAGCACTCCCTCTCCCCTTTCTGGGGAAGGATCCAGTATGTAGGCCTTGGAGTCTCAGAGACCCCTCTGAGAGAGTCCACTGCGCAAAGGGAGCCTCTCGCAACAGAGATAGGGAAGTGATACCACTTCCCCTGGGATCACAGCTTACTGGAGTTTGGACGTTTGCCTTCACTCGTCTACCGGTTTGTGTACCCATCACCCTTCCCCTCCTCTTACCATGCTGTGTCTCTCACCCTGCCCTCCTCTTTCCCGCCTTCATTGTCTGTCTACTTCCCCTGCTCCAACCCCCCCTCCCCTGAATCTCTCACCGTGCCTGCTTTTCCCCTTACGTATTTGTGCTTATTGTTTATCTCGACCTTACAAGTAACTATGTGGCCATGCTCTAAGAACTATGTAACCTTTGTAATGATGTAACCTGTAACTATGATCTGATGCTCATGTAAAGCGCTCTGATACCTCTAGCTTTTGAAAATAAAAATAAGTAAATAAATAAATAAATGTGCCCCAGTAGACTGTCTAATGCAGAAATAATGAGTCTTCCAGGTGGCTTGGAGGGGTTTTTGTGTACCTTTGGGATAAAATATATTGTAGGCACAGTGGGGCTATCCTTTTTAAGGAATTTGTATTCCTGCATGCTGATCAGGCCCGCCCTTTTACAGGCTAGTACTTTAGAATAGTATTTGTTGTAAATAGCTTTCAGGTTTAGTGCATTGCTCTTTTTATAGCACGTCCTGTCATTTAGTTGCAAAAGGGCATCTTTTGTGTACTACTCCTTTGACCAAATTACAATGTTACCACCCTTGTCAGAATTACAAATTACAATCTGGATGTTGGTCTGTAATTTGTTCATCAATGTTTGTATTGGTGGTTTCGCCTGTTATATTTGAGCTTGGTGTTCTGTACTCTATGATTGAGTTGTTTAATTTGAGATACTACTTGCTCATTAGAAATGCCAATTGAATCCCTTGGGGTGATTGTATTAAATGTTGACTTTGGTTTGAATAATGTGCAGTATGCACCTTTGTTGGGCTTTCGGGAATACTATCCAAACTACTATTCCTTTTATTATCCAGTTCCTCCGATTGTGAACTAGAAGCATCATTCTCTTCCGCCAGTTCTTGCTTATCCCTTAGATGATGGCATTTCTGACAATTAAACGCTGATGAGTGGGCATTCACATCGTCCCATTTATTTGCCATATTGTCTTTCTTTCTTAATTGATGGTATTTTTTAATTTCAATTTTATGACACATTTATAACAATAATAATAATAATAATCTTTATTGCATGATTAATTAAAATCTTTGCAAAGAGAAGAGTACATGAATAAAGCCTTTAAAAAAAGCAAATAAAAAAAAAACATTTAGGAAAGTTAAAAACGTGAAAGAAAGACAAATTCAATTACTAACCGCTGGGTTTAAGGCCGTGTTTACTAATTTCATAAAGCGCACTAGCCTACATGCTAGTTGGATGTCTTCTCCCTTAAAGCACATCAACAGAGCTTGTCTGCGAGTTCGCACATGTCTGTGATTCCAAAGCTGTGTTAGTAGGCTCTTTCGGATGCTATCTAGAGCTTTACAACTGCACAGCAGGTGCAGAACATCGTCCTTAGCATTTTTGCAAAGCCTACACTTGGGGTTGCAGTCCAGGCGCATCCAGGGGGCAAGATGTGGTTGGGATGATATTACCCCCATCCTCAGCCGCAAAAAGTCTTCCTTCGCCTTCCTTGAAAAGCCGGTGCTAAGGTATGGCTGTGGTGAGGCGCTGATATAGCCTTGAATCACAAACCACCCATGAGACCTCTTGGTTAGTGATGTTTTGTCCACTTCCAAGGCAATTGTTTTTTACAGATTTATTGACAAGCCGCTTGAAGCAGTTGTGAGTGCAACTCGAGTCCCAAAGATCTTTTAGCACAAGGGAATTTATGGCCGCTTGGAGGTAGACCATTGCAAGGGAGTCCTTGTTTGATTCCAATTCTTTCCAAAGATGGGCATTCAAAGAGTCTTTTTCCGCATTCTTTACTTTGTGCCAGCATTTTACATATGCACCTTTGCGTGCAATTTGCTGCTTCTGTAGGCCAAACTCGAGGCTTAGCTGTGCTGGGGAAGTGTATGGAGGAAGCGCGAATAAAATTTGCAATGTTTTACTGACCACGTTGTCTAAGATGGTCTCATCCTTCCTTCTCATACATTCACTGCCGTATGTAATTGACGGCAGCAATTTCGCACGAAATATATCTAGCAAGGGGATTAAATTTGGGCCCGCTATTTTATTTTTTATGTTTTTTAATGCAATGGCCAATGAGATCCCTCTGTTCCTTATTGATGTTTGTTGTTGCTTAAAGGAGCCATTTGAGTCAAAAATTATGCCCAGATGCTTATATTCTTGGACTATTTCAATTTTTTTGTCTTGGAGAGACCATTTGAAGGGAGGCCTTTTTGATTTTTGATTTAGTACCATCCCCTTTGATTTTTCAATGTTTACGCTTAGCCCATTCTTTTCAGCAAATTTACTCGTGGTGTTAATGAGATGTTGCAGGCCTACTGGTGTTTGACTGATTAGTAGGAGATCGTCTGCGTATAGTAGGTTGGACAGCGTAAAACCCCCTAACTTTGGGGCATGAGGGTTACAGTTATCCAGATCTTTGGAGAGGTCGGACATAAAAAGGTTGAACAGGGTCGGTGCGAGAACGCACCCCTGTTTCAACCCTTTTGTGGTTGGAATTTCTTTTGACAGACAGTTGCCGGCCCCCAGTTTTACTTGGATCCAGGTATCTGTATGCAGTACCATCAGAAGTTTCAGCAATTTGGGGTCAACTCCCCACATTGAGAGTTTTGCCTGACAATTTTCCTCTGTCAACGCTGTCAAATGCAGCGGAAAAATCGATGTAACACACAAATTGTTGTTTTTTGTGTTTGATTATAGCATCTGTCATCAAGGAAAGGGCTAAAATATTTGTCGTGGTCCCTATATTTTTTTGGAAACCGGTTTAATTAATGGGGATTAATTTTTTGCGTGACACCCATGCAGTTAATTCTTCCAAGAGAAGCCCCGAAAAGTATTTAGCGTCAATATCTATAAGGGCTATGAGCCTATAGTTCTTTGCCTCGTTCTTATTGCCCTTTTTGTAAATTGGGGCAATTATTGAACCCCTCCAAGAAGATGGAATTTGTTCGGCCCTCCAGATTTCTACAAAAAGAGGGAGCAATTGATCGGCCCAATAGGTTGGATCTTGCTTGTAAAGGATGGGTGGAATTCCATTTGGGCCTGGAGCTCCCTCCTTCCGGCCTTTTGCAATTCGACCCTTCAGCTGGATTGTTGAACCTCGGAAATTGGACTCCTCAATTAAGGGTTTTGAAGCCGTCTGTGTCGCTTGACAAGATTTAGGGCTTTGTTGGTTTCTGCATGGGCCTTCAGCATTAAAGTGACTAAACAGAAAATGTGCCCAGGTGTCCTCAGTGATGTAAGAGTTCACACCATGGGCATTCGGATTCTCTATTTTATTGATGGTTTTCCAAACTCTTGCGCTATTGTTGTTTTTTGAGTCATAGAGCAGTTTCGCCCAGATTTGTTCAGTGGACTCTTGCCTAATTCGCCACAGGATTTTGTTCTTTTGGCACTTTTATGCTCTCAGTTTGGTGATTAGATTGTTATCACTCCCGGCTTTCCGCAGCTCGCGGAGTGTTCTATTTATGGCCGTTTTTATTGCCCCTAAATCGGGAGATAACCGACTCTGAGGGTGTTTTTTTGAGTCGCTGATGGGCCGTACTGATGTTTTTTGGCCTATCTGTACTTCAATTTCTTGAGGCAATTTAGACTTGAAATTCAAGAGAGCAAAAGATTTCAAGAAAGACTCCCAGGCGGTAATGTTACCTACATTCAGATTTGCAGCACTTTCCCAGCGCATCTTCGCATCTTTTGCTAATCGCTCCGGGTCGCTGATGTTACACTTGATTCTTTTACATTTTGTAGTTGCCGATAGCTTTGGGCAGTAGGTGGGAAATGTCAGAGCTGTTCCTTGAGCCCATAGTGTCAGTTCTTGCGGGAGATGGTCACTGCAGTCAAATGTGCCAATTCTAAAGGCTTGTACTAATGTGAACATTGAAAAAGATAGGATGGTGTAGTCGATCGCCGAGCTGGCCATGGTGTTGTGGAAAGTTGCCGCCTGGGGTCTGTCCCCCAGGGACCTGCCATTTATCGAAATCAGGCCCAGGTTTGATAAATCTTCCATTAACCTTTTTGATAGGTTCGTCGAATTGCCCCATGGACAAACTTCCAGTGGGGGAATCCCCCTGACAAGCAGATGATCTTCCATTAGCGGATTCTTCCCAGATGACTTCGAAAGGAACATGTTAAAGTCTCCTGAGACAATAATGTTCGCATTTTCCGCTTCCGTTATTAGTTTAGTCAATTCTGTCACTAGATGTTTAGCCCCGCTTTTTTTTGCCTTTTGGGTGTAAATAAGTGTTCACCAGGATTAATTCCTGCTTGGTGGTTCCCGGTGTTGATATTTCCAGCTGGACTGCAATGATCCCGTTTTCAATCCCCGAAGTATTTTTATTAAGGAGTTCATTTGCATGGTTTATTGTTTGTATCGAGGTGTACATGGTTAAGCCGCCTTTCTCGTGACCAAATTTTGAGGTTCTCTTTGCTGGGAGGTAGAATGTTTTATACCCCTGAAGATGGAATGGTTCTGCTAACCATGTTTCCTGTAACAAAATTAAGTCATACTGCTGAGTATGACAGTAAGTCTTTGTTAAGGGTCTTTGCTCCTAGTCCATTTATGTTCCAGGAACATAATTTTAGTGGCGGCCTTGTATTTGGGGAGGAGCTGTTTCTTTCGTTAAAATGTCATTGGTCATGCTGTCTGGTGTTGATTGTTTTAGCGATCCAATCCCATTCTTGATGTGGGATCCTGTTTTTTTGCTGGAAGGATGCACCGGCCTTTCTTTCGATTGAGGTTCCACGTGCTCCTCTTAGTATAGTTTTTTTGAGTGTGCCCCGCTATGGTTTACTCAGGGTCGATATAATCTTTTCTTGGGGCTTACGGAGTAGAGGAGCCGGGTGGCCGGGGATGAGATATGTTTTGATTCGAATCCCCCATTCTTTCAGTTGTTTTTCTTCTTTTAGAATATTCTTCCCCTGTTCTCCTGTGTTCCAGATTGTTTTTGTTATTTCCTGCTCGGATTGATGTTTCATAGTAATAAATTCAATAGATTCCAAGTTTTTGCTAGTAAGCGTGCTTAAGGATATAATTGAGTTCAACACTCGAAGGATGTTGCTTCGGTTTAAAATATCCTCATGGCCTTTGGATCTATAGTCAGGAATGAAGAGTATTGTTTTATACTCATCATCAGTGGTGGTCTCCTGTGATAGTTCTTGATTTGTTACCTGTCCCATACTTTGATGTATATCGTAGGCTTGTAAGCCCTGCACTTTCTGGGCTTGTAAACCTTGCTCTCTCTCGGTCAAGGGACCCGAGTTAACTATGGGATCGCAGGGGTCATACTTGTTGTTCTCCGGCGATGGACCAGGATCGATCTCGGGTGCTGTGTTTTCAGCTGGTCCAGAGACTTGAATTCTCCGAGTCTGAGATTCCATGTCAAATTTTACTTTGAGTTCTTTTTTACTGGCTGTTGAGAAGATACAAGTGACAGGATTCCAGGGGTTGGTGCCTCCAGTCGGTTGGGCGACCAGATTTTGTGCTGTAAGTGAGGCCGCTAACTGGGGAAATGAGGGTTTTTTTACACTTTTGTTTGTCGCCCCCAACTCGTCCCATTTTAGCCCTTCTTCATCTATCCCCTTCGTGGGCTGTGCTTCTGTATGATTGATCTTGGAAGGAGTTGGTTCTGGACACTTGGGATCGGGAGCAGGAAAGGAGTTCTCCCCGGACCTGGGGCTTAATTCCTCCTTTGTGCTCCTTTGTTCCTCCTTTATTTCTGCCAGTGTATTGTTTACTTCTAGGAAATAAGTTTTAATGGAGCCTGTCTTGTTTTTCCCCTTTCTCTTCATTTTCCTTCTTTGTTTAGCCGTCAGTTGTCTATTGCCCGGTTGATCCTGGGCTTTGACAATTGTCTGGACCTGCTGATGTTCTTCTGGCAGTTGAGCGGATAAGCATCCTGCTTGTTGGGATCTCGGTTTGTTCGAGTCCTTAGGCTGATCAATAAATTTATTTAGGTCCATGATAGAGTTGGGAATGGTCACGACCTCAGTTCTGTCCCTTATTTCATTACATGGGTTGTTTCTCTCGTTGCTTGCTGCTACCCACGCCTCTCTTTGCAAGTTATTTACGGACTTGAGGTCTGTTAAAAGATCGCTCATTGCATTAGGTAAGGTGGATAACTTGTCGATGATAGGGTAACATGTACAGCTGGGCGGATTGATTGTGGTTTGTGATTGAACTCTTTTAATTAACTCATTCAAATCCAATAACTTAGTGTCAATGTTAATGACATGGGTTGTTAAGTGAGTTAGCAGGTTTAATTGAATGTCCATTTTGTCCGAATGGTATTCCATTGCTTTTGTCACGAGGTTCATGGTATTTAGAAGTGACGCCCATAGACCACTCTATTCTATCCTTTGAATCTTTGCTGAGTCGTCAGGTTTGCTTTCTTTGTCTTGAGGTAGCTTCACCCCTTTTCCCTGGGAGTATGTGTCCACCATCTTTTCCCATTCTTCCGTTGTTAGGGAGAATGAATTGGCTCCAACTGTCCCCGGGGAACAAGCCTGCTGTTTGTTGATGACATTATTCTGTTGAGTAGGAGTTTTGGTTTGTTGCTAATTTGCGGCCTGCTCAGTTAGAGTTGTGCCAAGGAGGCTAGGTTGGGGTGGAGTTATTTTCTCCAGAGCTAGCTCTAGGGGCTCCGACTCTGATTTTTTAACTGGTGTAGAGTAGTGCGATTGATTTTGTAGTGGGAGTTGTTTTAGGTGCTCATAGAAGGATGACTCTTTGCCTTGGTCGTCATGCTCACCTGCTCCAAGACCTCTTTTTGTGCTCACGTCCTTATTGGTTTCTGGTCGTTTGGGTTGCCTTATGGGGTTTGCTCCGTCTTTATCAGTATTTTGGTGAATAATAGCTGTTGTGAATAAATAGTGCGTAGACATAGACATAGACGAGTTGGACGTAGGGGCCCGACGGGGCTGTGTAGGATTTTCATTGTCCGAGTGAGTTGCCAACGTCGTTACCGGTGGAGAGCTTCTTCCTGGCTCTATGCCTTCTGGTTTTGTCGAGACAGTTTTCTCCGGAAGCCGAGGGGAGGGAAGGTCTCTCTGCGTGAAGTTCATGTAGTTTAGCACTGCTCCAGCATCTTTAACAAAGGCAAATTTGGAATAGATTTTTCGTTGAAAAAGAGGTCTTTTTAGGTTTTGTTTGGTGTGGGTTTGTGGGTTAGATTGATCTAACACTAATCCCTCTCCTTCTGCGTCCCTGACCAGAGTAACTAGGGTATCATCCTCAGGATTTAGGCCAGATCTTGATTGACTTGTTGGTTTCTCCTGGCTGTCAGAGGACACCTTAAGTATCTTGTTTTTCTTCTTCCGGTTGTTCACTAGTGATGAGACACTCCGTCTTTCTTTGCCCGATCTCATGGTGTCTGCTATGCTGAGAGTGGGTAGTGACCCGGTGACCCGGTGCACCGAGTACACGGATCTTTCACTTGTCTGCTGTGAGCACTGTGTGGTTTTGTACTGCGGCCACAATACCCTCTGCTGGGTCCCGCTTCTCCTTTCTCGCTTCTTGCAGTTCGCAAATCGCGGTTCTTGTATGCTTCTTTAATGCTCCTTAATGCTCCTTAATGGTACTTAAGCACCAAAGCGCAGATTCTCCGTGGTTACAGAGTCTTTTTTAGCATCTTTTCAGCATCAAAGCTGTAACAAAAACTGATCGCCCACAGTTCTCTTGCGGGGTATGTCTTATTATGGGGATAGCTGCCGGTCTCCTACTGCCTGCCTCCTCTTGCTGCAGAAGAATTGGTTTTTTTTTGCGAGTTCAGACGCCGCAGGAGAGGTATTCGCGATCACTGCTTGCCTCTCACTGGAACCGCTGCAGAACCGGAGGGTTTTCCGAGGTTTCTGCTGCTACCGTAGAGGCGCTTGTGTTCTCCTGCATCCTCTTATGTCTTGCGACACCCCCCCCATGGCTCACCGCTCACGGCTTGCTCGCCGCTTGATGCTTGCTCACTACTCGCTGCTGCCCTCTCTGGATTTGGCTTCACCTTGGAGCTGTAGTCTAGCTGCCTGCTGGTGTTCTATGGGTGCACTCTAGCTGTGCTCCGCGGGGCTGGATGCTTGGTCGAGGCTTGGTTGATGCTGCCTGATCCTGCCTTCCGCCTGGTCAGAGCAGCACACTGGTTTGGCCGATTTCTCTACCTCCTTACCACCACATCTACTGGTCTCCTCGTTGGCTTGTAGGTCACCACAGGCTGGTCTCTTAGTCTTGCTGCTACTGCTAAACTCGACAGGACTCCAGTACTGCAAGTCCCACAATGCACCACACAGCGTTGCGCAGCGTAGCAAAAGCATGGAGAAAACTCAGCTTCGTCTATGGAAGCTTCTGCTACATCCGAGGCTGCCTCGAGCAATGGTGGCCCCTGCTGCGTTTGTTCGTTTTACACATTCGTTTTTGTATTTTTTACTGTGTCTTTTATTGTTGGCGGCTCCCGCCGTGTTCTGCTGTTTTTATGGTTGCATAGCGACTTCTTCTGTCGCGTTTTCAATTGGGGCCCTCACGGGCCGTACAGGTGAGCACCTGATAATGGTGAACACCTCACTCCTCCTCCAGCCTTGTTTGATGCCGTCGGCCCCAGCTCGCCAACTTACCACCTGTATCTGCGGCTGACGGCCCCCCCGTGGCTTCGCGGCTTCCCCCGGCGGCTTCTCCCGAGGTTTTCTCCGTTTAGGCGCTCCCCTGAGCTGCGGGGGTCACAGGGACTGCGGACTCGCCGGCTTCAGGTTTTGCCGGTTGCAGGCTGCAGCGGTGTTGTTCTTACAGCGCTGACTCAGCGCTCACACCTGCACGCAACCTATCTCTGCCTCCTCTGGTCTCCTCTGCTCTCCTCACTCGTCCAAACTGCTCCTGACACATTTATAGACATCCATCCTTGTTTTTGCATAATTAAAATTTCTCTCTGAGTAGCAGGACAAGGCCAGACTTAAAAGTTGTTCTTCTGCTTTTGTTAAATCATTGTTGGCCAAGTTGATGATGGTCTGGCTGGTTTGGGGGTTTCCATATACTGCGTTTCCATCTGCCGATTGTTTGTTTTTTGGTATTAGATATGTTTCCTGTTTGCTTTCCTCCTCTGCCTTCGTTTGATGTTTCTGTTTGTTCTGCTCTGGTTCTCTGGGTCCTGGGGTGGAGGGTTTGCCGCCGATCTTGGCATATAAAATCTAATTCCTCTAGAAATGAGAGCTTCTGTGGCCACTGTCTATCTCTAGGATGCTTTTGGTCAGACTCAGAATCACTTTCCACCGCTGAGCACAAATCAGAGTTTGAAGTATTTATTAATCTTTCTCTATTGGTAGATGTACTTGCAGTCTGTTCATTCCTAGTTTTACATTTGGACATCTTTAACAAATCATACTTTTTTGAGAATGTAAATACCTGTCCAGTTTCATAACCTGTCTTGTCCCTTTGGAATTTGTAGATTTCCCTTTCTTTTATTTTCTCTTCCTCCTTTCACAATTTCTTTGTCATTTCCTCGCGCATTTTCATTATTTCATCTGTCTGACCCATGTTTCTTAATTCTTCATAAATGTTGTCCCTCTGTTTCTGCAACTCCATTTGGTACATTTCGACGTATTTGACTAGGATCTGTACTAGTCGTTTTGATGACTCCACGTTGAACTCCGCCCATTCCTTCATCATACTTGGATTTGGATTCTCATAGCTTGGTGCAATATATTTATTTATCTAATGGCTGGTTAATTAATAAAGTTAAGCTTAGGAACTTTATATTTGTTTTAAAATAATAGGGCTATGTTTTATATATGTTATGTGTTTGAAGTAAAGTACTTTTCCTACTGTCACACAGACTGGAGTGGGAATGGTAAATGTTACCTCTCCGGAGTCCAACACTTTCCCTACTGTTGTAAAGACTGGAGATGGAATAATACATTTTACACCTCTGCAGCCCAACACTATTCTACTTCTGTATAGACTGAGTGGGGATAGTAAATGTAACCATTCCCGAAGTCCAGCACTGTACCTACGGTTGCAAAAACTGGAGTAGTAATAGTAAATTTTACCCCCTCTAAAGTCCAACTCTTTCCCTTCTGTTGCACAGTCTGGAGTGGGAATAGTAAATGTTACCCTCCGGAGTCTAACGCATTTACTTCTGTTGCACAGACTGGAGTGGAAATAGCAAATGTTACCCCTCCAGAGTCCAAGATTTTCTCTACCGTTTTACAGACTGGAGTAGGAATAGTACATATTTCCCTTCCAGAGTCCAACGCTTTCTCTAATGTTACACAGACTGGAGTGGGTATAGTAAATTTTAACTCACTGAAGTCCAACACTTTCCCTACTGTTGCACAGACTGGAGTTGGAATAGTACATTGTAGCCCTCCAAAGCCCAAAGCTTTCTGTACTCTTCCACAGAGTGGTGTGAGAATAGTACATTTTACCCATCCGGAGTCCAACGCTTTCTGTACTGTTGCATAGACTGGAGGGCTAATAGTAAATGTTATCCCTTTGGAGTCCACTGCTTTCCCTACTCATTCACAGGTGGAAGAGGTGTGGCGCCGCGGCCAGGGCGACTGACGCTGGAATCTGGGGATCAGGGTTCGATCCCCGGCTCCGGCGGCAGGTTAGCCCAGCACCATGTGACTCTGGGCAATAGCTTGCTTAATCTTCCCGACGGCCCCCAGCGCCTAGAGACCCTAACGGGTGATTGTGCGCTTTACAAATGTGGATTATTATTATTATTATTAGATTGTAATGGTAATAGTACATTTTACCCCTCTGGAATACAATGCTTTCCCAACCGTTGCACAGTTTGGAGTGGAAATAGTAAGTTTTACCCCTCTGGAGTCCAGCACTTTCTGTACTGTTGCACTGACTAGAATCGGGATAGTATATGTATGATTCTCAGATTTTAATGTTGTTAGTGTTTAAATATATCCAATATTATTATTATTTTATTTGTTTACTTTTATAATATTTATATATACATATATATATATATACATATCACACGTGAACAAGCTGCAAGGCGAAACGCGTTGTGTGGATTAAACCTGTGTTCGTACCAACTGGTGTTTTCTGACTCTTTTTCCTGAGAGCGCACAAACTTTGTTTTTGAACTTGGAATTGTGATTACCGGCCGCTCCGCCGGAATGTGCGCCACCCCTCTCGGGTCCCAGTATCACGGAAGGAGCTTTCTCTTGAAGGATACATATACATATATGTATTATATTGTACAATTTTGTTTTTGAATATTTTAGTATGCTTTTTATAATTATTTAATTTTGTAATGTTTTTAAAGTTTTGCATTTGAATTGTTATTTTATATATATGTATGGTTTTTAGAGTTGCAAATTCAAAAACTCTATATAAGGGCAAATATATTTTCTAATAACAGTGTTGTATTGTATATATGTATATATAAATATGCCACACACATATATATGTTTGTGTGTATGTTTATATAAGTATTTTTTTTTTTACAAAATTACATATAAATATATTTGTACTTATCTTTATTTATTGTATTATACTTATATTACATTTATGTTATATATTAAAATATTAAAATACTTAAGCCTTACTATTTTTTCAATACGTTTGTATTTGCCATTATAATTATAAGGAAAAATATTTTTGTAATCAATATTTTTTCACTCTAAATGTATGTCTCTCGATATTGTTGGAATCAATATTCTATCAGAGACCTATTTCGCAGGTGTGCTCCATTCGTTTTACGATAAAGAAGGAGGTTAAAACCCAAAAAGTCATAACTTGTATGGTATTTACACAAGTTTTCAATTGATTACCACACCCAGCGGGTACACCTAACCTCAGTACTTAAAAAGACTCGGATCTCTGTGGAAATTAGGGGTGAAAAATCACACATTTTCTGAGTATCAAAGGACAGTAAATTCTCCACCAAGCCAAATAACAGAATTGTGTGGAGAATCAAACAGTGTACCATTAACGTTATGGAGGGAAATATTCCAATATTTAACATTGTTTCAGCATTTAAATCACATCATATTCATTCAGCTGTCCATGTTGAACGCTCTGAAAAATATAGAAGGCTACTGCTTGGATTATGTGATAACCTTAACTAACCGTGATAGATAGGAGACAATCAAGACAACTTGCAATTTTGATGACTTTTAAAAAAAATAAAAAAAGCAGGTACTTATGAGGAAAAATAGGGACTGTTATCTGGGGCGCAGTTATTTTCTTATTTCTTCAGAAAGAAAAATATCTTCAAGCGAAGAAACAATATGATGAGCATATTTTCTGAGTTTTCATAACAAGTCTATCGCTCACATGCCTTTCCAGACATATTACTTTGGGATTTTGATGAATCATCCACAAATGCATAAAACAATGTAAAACCTGCTTGCATAGGTTCCTAATTTTATGAAGGTTTTCATGAATAATCACTACCTGTTTATGTGAAGAAAAAAATAAATCAGTAATCATACTCGTCAGAAAAGTCTGCAATGCAAATCATTCTTTTCGATTTTGTTTTCATACAGAGACATTTTACAGCAGACAGATGCCACGCCACTGGACCTTTCTCTGGAAGGCAACTATATGAAAGTGATGCGGTGGTACCCTCAGAAAACCTCATCACTTTTGGTGATGTGTTAAAGGTTATGGGAGACGACGACATAAAGAAAAAGACAAGGCTAAATCAACATGCGAAATTCAAAAACAATTTTTTTTGAAGATTATTCCAACTAACAATATTAATAGTTGTAAAAGTTTCTACATATAGTTATCAATAAAACGTATAAAGAAGCTATGCAAAGATATAAACAATATGATTTCCATTAGGAACAATAATATTTATCATAGGCACTGAATAGACTGATTTCTTGTATTGGTGTATGTACATGTCCCAAAATAATTTTTGGAAGAATTACATTGGACATCTTCCAGGAAGTGACTGATAATCGCATGTTGAGACTGGCATTACACCTGTTAATTTGCAAGAACATATAAATATCTTTTTAGTATTGCACAAAAACCCAAGAAAGAGAAGCTGAAATCAGCTGCACATTATTTCACAGTAACAGTTGGCTTCTCAAGTAAATTCAGAGCTTTGCTTGTTATGTCTTTGACACTGTAGAAGTATAAGAAAACGTCAGCCTAAACTTTATTTTAATTATAGACACATGAGCCTGAATTATGTATTTCAAAGTAGCATTTTCTGATTTTGGCTGTGGAAAGTTTTATACTATGCTTATATATGATAACAACCGCCGTTTGAGATGTATTATTGTCATGTTGTCAGGGAACAATCTGGGGATAGATGTGGTAAAGTTGGCCAGGCACCACCACAATGTGGTTCTCCTTCAGAGCACAGCATACATTGCAAAGTATGTAGTAAGTCAGTCGCATCACATTTTCTAGTTTATGTATGTCGATTTGGCATTGAAGCAGATGTCTTTACTGCTGGCATAATTTGTTAAAATCGCATCACAAAACAGAAAAAATGTGTTCCAGTGTGTCAGCGAATAACTTCTGGTAATTTTGGGGGGAAACTATGAAAATGTCACCATAGGTATTCCTCATATTTTGCAGCAAAGCACAGAAACTGGAAGGAAAGCCCGCATTAACCTTATCTATGCTATAAAATTTATCTCTTGGATTCTCAGCTCAGAAGTAGGGGTGGGTGGAATTTGAGGAATTGCGTTACGCAAATCTCTGTGAAATGGTAAAAAATCTCTGCGAACACGCAGACATTCCGCGAACACACGGAATTGCTTGTTTGCGATGCTTTTTTCTGTTCGCAATCGCCGTTTGCGTGCTCGGGGGGAAATATCTCGTGAACACGCATTTGAGAACGCGAACAAGCAAAAAATTTCACGAAATCGCGGAACGCAGATTTTTGGGCAATTTTGCGTTCTCTGCAGAACGCGAAATTACCCAAATTCCGCAATTTCCGCGAGCGGAACGGAATTTACCGCCTAGGCCTACTCAGAAGTTGAAGTGTGTTTGACGAGACTGCCTGCACCATTTAAACTGTAGATCAATTACAGTAGTGTTTCCCACCAGAGGAAAATGGAGAATTTGCCCCTTTGCAGTTGGTGCAGTCTTTTTTAGCGAGAACTGGAGCTTAGTGCAAGCAATTCAATTATTCTCGAAAATCTTCCTTTTCTTCATACATTCATGAAATTTGGGAGTCGTGCTCCCAGGCCAAACATTCTTCCCCAAAGAAAGATTTTGGGATTCAGAGAATGGAGTCGGTAGGAATATAAACATTCAACTATCACTGCCTCATTATTGCCCTATCAATTGTGCTGTGATGCCACATTATGTAAGGTTTGGGCTTAAATTCAGTGTAAAGTCATGTGATGTCTTTGTTGACTCGTTCATCGACAGCCAAGCTGGATATAATAGTTTTGTGGTATTCTCAAACTTACCATAGTGATTGAAGTTTCCACAGACTGACTGACTGATTGACTGTATGTATAACATAAACCTTACACTAGAAGGTCAAATAACAAGCCACCTTAAAAGTAGTAAGCTGCTGCTACGGGGCAGTAGTGCTGGGGAGGGGGCGAAACAAATTAAAAGAAAAATTCTCTTACCTGCCGGCCTCCATCCTCTTGTGGCTCGGCGCTCAGACAGGTAGTGGGAGGCTGCGCATGTTCTCCACCCATGCTGTGCAATACAGCTGGCTTAGGAAATGCTAAGTGTGCATGACTGTTTGGCCGACCCAATATGGCTAGCCAAACTATTGTGCACACTTAGAAAGTGTCCATCACTTCTCCTCCTGCTCTGTGGGCAACCCAGACCCGCACCTACAGAGCCAGTAGTGTTACTATCATTTTAGCTTTCCTGTGAGGCTATGCTCTGCCACCTTAGTGGAGGAGCCACCACTAGTTTGCCTCAACCAAAGATGTGTTTGAAAGGCTTTGCTTATCTAAATTTTTGTTGATTTAAAAAAAAAAAAATCCTAGCACTAACTCAATCCCGAATTTGTAGTGTAACAATTTAAAACACAGAATGACAGTGGAATGACAGCATGCTTAAAAATACCATCATGAATATCTACCCCACAAATCTTACTAGAAATTATTCGGTACTTACTCAGACCACCAAAAGTAAAGTGCAATGACGCCAGTTGAAAGGTGCCCTGTCTGATCAAGATCGGGGAAGCATACAGTTTCAAAGTTATTGGAAGGTTAGGCTTAAGTGAAGACCAAGGGGCTTATTTACAAGCCACTTTTGTTTCATATTTAACATGGGAAAATGACGTACGGGTGGCTCAAGGGGTTTGTAAATAACTCCACAAATGTTTATGCTTGTTTGACCTTTTGTTCATTGGCAACTCTGTCATAAATGACTTTTCAGTTTACTCATACTCACCAAACCATTCAGATTGACACAAGTGAAAAGGACAACTGTGCTGAAGTATCATAAATGTCAAGCAGCAACAAACAAGAAGTACTAAATGTAATGCTTGATTTAATCTCAACTGCTTGCTATTTCTCTGGCAGCATTCATGTTCATCGTTTTCTACCCACAATGCCACTCTAGACAGAGGCCTTTCATACGCAAAGTATTATAGGTCCTGCTCCAGTAGGAACAATGCAGGCCAAACTGTCACTACACATCCTCTCCGCATTCAAGGACGTGAGCAACCCTAGACTGGTTTAGCTTACTATAGTAAACTACTTCTCTACTATTCCCCACCGTACTGCTCTGTTGGAGTGTACCATGACATCATAGAATGCCTGAGTGCCTCTCTGTGTCTAGAGCGTCAGTTGGTCAACCCAGGCTGAGCAGCTAGGAGCCTGCTCCTGGTGGGGCTGTATCTGTATCTTCAATCTTCTCTTATTCACTTATCCTAGAATCAAGCTACAATAAAGGATTACTCTACAAATACAGATGGACTGTGTATCTTCCTTTACTACATTTTGGTGACGAGGATGGGATGCGAATGAGGCCTCATCAATGAGGTACAGATTTAGTTCTGTGGCACCATAAGCATGGGATACACATCTGGGCATACCCCTTCACAGTTACAGCAACAACAAAAAAATGATGGATGGAATGGTTGCATTATTTTCAGCCACTCTTGATTGCTTGGGCCATATTCCAACCATCATGGTTTGGCCAATATACAACACTAGAAAGAGACCAGCCATATATTCACATTTTCTTGGTCCTGCTCTAGTAGCAATAGGTCAGCCAAAACTTCCAGGCCAGCACACTTCCAGACAGGAACAAAACCAACATCGGACCTGGTTTTGACCTAATTCAGCTTTGGCACAGCTTGATCGAACATGCGACCCACATCACTTAGGGAGCGAACAACAAAAAAAAACAAATAATACATGGAATGCCCAAAATCATCTCAGCCACTGGCAATCAATTGGAACTGCATTTCAATCCATCTTTTTTCATCCTCTTTGCCTCCCAGACAGAGACTTTCCATATGCACATCTGTGTAAGACTTGATCCCGGTCCCAGCTCAAGCTGCCTGGCCAGATCCCCTGCAGATACAAACCACTTTGAATGGTTTTGGCCTTCTGAGGCCTTGTCAGTGGAATATTACTTAAGACATATGACACAGTGAGAACGTTTGGGCATACCTGTCCCTCTTAATGCATGCTCATCTTAAATAACAAGTGATGGTCGTAATGGGTGAATTATTCGTAGCCACTGGTGATCACTCGGCTGTGTTCCAGTTCATTTTCTGCACTCTGTACCACTGAAGACAGAGACCTGCCAGTTGCAAATCGGCCTTGGTCCTGCTCCAGTATGAACAGGGCAACACAAACTGGCAGATGGGAAAAACAAGCAACTCCAGACTGGTTTTGGCCTATCAGAGTTTTTGTCAGTGTGCTACAGTGACCACAGGACCCAGATCTGTGCATACCTGTCGCACTTACAGCCTGAACTGCAACATATATAGGTTTCATACTCAATTTTCCACCGGACTAAAGCACCCCCTTACTAATGAAGCCCAAATAGACAAAAACTGATCTGTGGTTGCATGTGTTCTTGCTCAGATGGGACATAGCTTGGCAGTTAGGGGTGTACTGTTTCTATTTAAGCAGGACCAAAGATTATTTGCATATGGCTGGTTCCTGTATAACATGGCATGGTGGGCAAAAAACAATCAACTAGATTGCCACCCAGAGTAATTACCAGCGGTCGAGATATTTAGTTTAGGAAAAGCTACAGAGATATTTCAACGAGGCCTGGGTAAAACCTAAATTACTTTGGTATCATTCTTGTAATGTTGGGAAATTCACGTTATGCATCTTATGTGAAATTACCGAACTTATATCATTACATACCTTTGTGTGATTATGCACCATTTGCAATAGAAATGGACTGCAAAAGGTGCCATCCATAGTAAATATTTACTGCAAATGTGCACGGACAACAGAACACGTGGCTGTTGCTGTTGTGCTTTCTTGAAAATGCATTCTCATGACAAAAAAGACAAGAGCAAGCATTTTGAGCTTAAATATAGTGCAAAGTGACAGATCTGGATTTTACCTACATACACGTAATTTCACATATTTTGCCAACATTTTCCATAACACAAGAGCAAATTACGCACATTTTGCGCCCCACTAATGTCAACCACTATGTTTAATATTTTATAAAAATACAATTTACTGATGTGGTCAGATTTTTAATAAATATGCAGTAAAAATAAAAAGTTAGACTTTGTCTGCCTGACTCTCCAGTGGGCTAATTTTACAAGAGACTGCAAGCAGCTGCCCCTGTCAGTTGAACCAGAGAAGAAACAATGGCTTAGGCCCTTTGGCAGAAAGACCTGGGTATGAGGTGTGTGAATCATTGCAGCTCAATATGGGCAACTGGGGTGGATTTAGAAACTTCAATAACTTGCATCATTCAGTTTAAAAGAAGACTTGGGGAATAGAAGCCTTCGTTCCCTAGACCATCTGTTGCCAGCTCGGTACTGGCATGAGGAGATAGGTAGCAGATTTCAAGTTTAGTTGAGGAGGAGGGTACTACACATTTTCCTGAACACACCCCTGGCTGGCACACCAGAAACCTCCGAGGGCAGAAGTGTGCTGCCATGTTAGAACTGGCTCAGATTAGTGCATTGTGGGATTGTTTGCAGTAAAACAGCAAACAGCATTCAGTTGGTTGACCTCGTGTGTGCCTCCTAGGAGAAACCAAACCACAAGAGACCTTTTTCCTTGAGTGCTCAGCTGACTAGTAGCAACTGGACCTGGAATGGTCTTGTTGCTTTTTTTGCTGGAGTTAGCCCTGCCTGCTAAGTTTTGTCCCTGAGGTTCAGGGAGCTTCAGAAGACACCAGGAGGAACTGCTACAGGAATTTGAGAGAACTTTATTGGAGACAGTAAATCAAACAACAACGCGAAGGGTTTTACCAGGTATGCACCGGGAGAAATTTTATAAGCAGTTCAAACTAAAATGTCTCAATTGCAGACGCACTTCCTCCAATGGTCTACCGTTCAGGCCACAACGTTTCAGAAATATGAAGATGAAATGGAAGGAGCGTCACATTTGTAAAGAATTCCTCAGTCCAGTACAGTCAGACAACAGGGGAGTACGGTCCAGCCAGACATCCCTTTCCTTTATTTAGGAAGTGGTCAATAGCATATTTCAGAATTTAAGTTTGGATGAGTTATGTTACTTTAATTATTGTTGAAGTTATCATGAAGTATGTTTTGTGGAACTAGTAGTTATTGTTGTCGAGGGTAAGGTGGATTCGTTCACTAGATGCGATGTTCTAAATATTTCTTGTAAACTCATGCATGATGTAAGTTAGAATGGAATATAGGCAGGACAATCATGAGCCAGTAGTTATATGTGTAATTAAATTTTAGGTTAAAGTGAACTGTTCAAAAATGTATTTTAAATAGTACATTTGTGTTGTCTGAATGTGTTTGACTAGGAGCACATCATGATATCTTTTTCTGTTTTATTTCACTGCCCTGATGATGTCCTAACGGATAAAACGCGTAGGCTGTTTTGAGTTGTGAATTTGCACTGTGAATCTGCACGTACAAGGAAGCATTGATGTAGGAAGAATTCATCTTGTAATAACATTGGATTGGATACAAATATTCCTTTCTGTTGGAAATTAACTTGATTTGGAAACTCTGTTGGAAATTAACTTAATTTGGAAAAGGATTTTGAACAATAAAAAAAATCTACATGGACTACAGTACTGGACTGAGGAATTATTTACAAATGTGACGCTCCTTCCATTTCATCTTTATTGGAGACAGCTCCAGGCTTGACTCTCAGGAGGATTTTGAACTCCAATAAAAAATCAAATTGGAGATAAGCCCCCTCCAGTTGGCCAGAATCTATGATCCATATAACCGCCTCAAAAGCCCCCCCCGATGCTGCCGCACCAACTATCTTGGAAGCAGTCAAACTGTAAGGAATGTTGGTATATTGACTTTTAAGGGAGTAAAAGAACCCCCCGCTCTCCTGCCCCCAGTCCCCAACGCCCTCACACACCCCGAACTTGTGTGCCTTCCTGGTGTACCGAGATATGCTATGGTGATAGGGAAAGTCCCTGGTAGATGTCCGTATGTTATGGTGTGAGGGACAAGCTTGAGAGCCGGAGAAGGCGAATATATCTAGGGCATGTAATCTCATTCATCTCCAGCGACCGTAAAGCAAACAGTGGCTGCCAGGCATCAGTCAAGCTGGCCATAGTATTGGATAGAGAGGCCTGTATGCGTTCCATTCCTAAGACATACCATAGTCTATGTAGCCACCCCAGCCGTGTCGGTCTCATAAGTGAGCCCCAGTATGATAGGATGTTCTGCGTGGCAGCTCCTAAAGCTATCCCATTAACCTGCCCCGCCTGGACTTGAGTGGATATTTTATGGGGTTGGGCAGTCCGAAAATCACGTCAGCGGGGAAACGCTGACTCTCAGTATCAAATTGGCGATCGATATAATCTAGAACCTTTTTCCAGTAGCTCTGAAGCTCTCCGCATTCCCATAAAATATGTACCAGAGTGCCATCCTCCCCGTAGCTGCGCCAACACAGCGGACTACGAGCTGGATTCCCCCTATGCAAGCGGGCCGGGGTCTGATGCCAATACATGGCTAACTTACCTGATGCTTTCCTGCTAGCCATATTGCGCGCTGTGTGATTTGCGAAAAAATAAATGTCCTCCCACTCTTTGCTCGTTAGTCGTCTCCCCAGTTCCCTCTCCCACCTCCTCTGGCCTGCAGTCAGTTATCATTGCTTTGTCCGTATTTTTGGTATATAACCACTTCTCAAACTTAGTTAGCTTCCTAGCTACTTTAGGGTGATCATCAGTGTGGAGGAGCCAGTGTCTGAGCTGGAAATAGCGAAAATGCTCTGTGTCCGGAAATCCATAATCGCTCTTGAGGTTCTGAAAGGGGATGATGCCCTCGAGGTCAAAGAAATAGCCTGCCGACCGGCAATCAGATGCCCTCCAGAAAGAAAAAGCCCTAGTGTCCACACCTGGGGAAAACTCCTTATTATCAAAAAGAGGTGTCATGGGAGAAGGGAATGTTGTCAAGCCTCGTCTTACCGCCACCCCGTCCCACGCTCGCAGCATAGTCTTTGTGACAGGGGAGACCTGAAGGCCGGGTGGTCTGTGAGTCCGGTTAACAAAGGTGACTTTCCAGAGATCCATTTGGGCTATTGACTAAGCATGGGCGTAAAATCTGTTCCGCTCGCAGATTTTGCGGATTTTCGGTAAATTCGCAATCCGCGAACTCTCGCGAACTTACCGAAAATTCGTAAATCCGTGCGAAGCGGATTTTTTTGCTTGGTCGCACTTGCCAACTAGAATACTATACAATTTCGCGGGAGTAAACACTCGCGAAAACGTAGATGCGGCGGGCAGCGACAATCTTGCAATTGCGAGATTGCAAAATTTGCAATTTCGCACAAGAAATCCACCAGCAGGCAGCATAAACCTTGAAAATTATGATTTTTATTAGAATAACTCCTCAGGTTGACATTTGCCTGCACTTTTTATTTGCAAGGAGTCCATTTTGGGGGGGGGGGGGTGGGAGGAAGGAAGTGCCCCACAGTCTCCAACTTCCTGTTCCTGTCCAGCAGGCTCCTCTCAGTGCTTTCTTCATGTGCTGGTCACTTTGATTTGGATCTTGACCTGGAAGCACTCAGCAGGTGCAAAAGTTCAAACTCATCATTAGTAACCATTCCCTGTAGTGCTTCCTGAGGGGCCCCCCCAGAGTTCAGTTGCCTACTTGCAACTATTCTATGACCCTGCTCTGACCCTCACAGCAGGCTCAGAGAATAGCTACAAGTATACAACAAAGGTCCTGTTAAAAAAATTACACTGCAACAGAAAGCAATTACAGATAAGGAAGCAGGTGCCAGGGATCTTGACCTGGAAGGATTACTTTTTGTGGATGCTGCTGGATATTTGGATTTTTGCAAAACTGAAAGCACTCAGCAGGTGCAAAAGTTCAATCTTATCATTAGTAACCATTCCCTGTAGTGCTTCCTGAGGGGCCCCTCCAGAGTTCAGTTGCCTACTTGCAACTATTCTATGACCCTCCTCTGACCCTCACAGCAGGCTCAGAGAAAGCAATTACAGATAAGGAAGCAGGTTCCAGCGAGGAAGTTCAAATTCAGTAACACATTAATCAGCCCCTAATTCATTTATGTCAGTTGAGGCAGGGCAGGTGTGTTTTCCACCCATAATCTACAGTGATGAACTAGAGGGTGGCATGGGTGAGCCAGAGGGTGGCATGGGTGAGCCAGAGGGTGGCAGTGGTGAAACAGAGGGTGGCAGTGGTGAAACAGAGGGTGCTGTGATGAACCAGATGTAGAAACAACATGTTCGCGACCGTTGCTACCCGAAAAGTAAGTTCGCGTTTGCGAACTGGTACAAAATCCTCACGAACTGGCAGAAATCCTTGCAAACACACAAAAAAAAATCCGCAAATTCGCGAGAGTTCGCGGATTTTGCGGATTGCGAATCCGTAAATACGCAATTTCGCGGATTGCCAATTCGCAAAATCCGCCCATGCTTTCTATTGACCTATCTTGGAAAAGCAAGGTTTTCTCACATTCGGGACGCTTCCACTCCACTAGATATCTCAATTGCACTGCGCGGAAATACTCTAAAACTGAACCCTCCTCACAGAACCAGTGGACCAAGGCCTTCCCGATATTAACCCGCAGGCCCGAAACCTGGCCAAAGTCCTCCCGTTCCTGCAAGAAGGCAGGGACCAAGCGTGCCGGTGACTCTAGGGAGGCAATGATATGATCAGCGTATAGACTAACAGTATGCTGTTCTCCCCCAAATGGGATGCCCTTTATCTCCCGATTGTCCCTAATCCTCTGCGCCAGCGGTTCTATATACAAGGCGAAGAGGAGGGGGAACACGGGGCATCCTTGCCTGGTTCTCCGTTGTATCTCAAAAAGTGTGGAAGTTACCCCATTCACCTTAAGCACAGCTTTGGGGTTAGTGTAGCAGCTCGATATTCACGCCCGGAACCTGTCCCCAAATCCACAATGTATCAGGGTTCGGTCCAAGAAGTGCCAATCCACCCGATTGAATGCCTTTTCGGCATCCACTGATAAGAGATAAGCGTCCATTTTACTGCAGTGAGCTTTATCTATAAGATGGCATATACGTTTTGTGTTGTCTCTAGATTGCCGGGTCTGTATAAAACCAAACTGATATGGATCAGTTATACCCGGAATAAGGGGACCCAGACGCGCTGCTAATATCCCTGTAAACAGTTTTAGATCGATGTTAAGCAACAAAATGGGCCGGTAGGACTTGCACTTGGAAGCGTCCTTACCCGGTTTGGGCAGTACCACTATTGAGGCCAATAGCATTTCCGGGGGTATCGTACCAGGGCCCGTGAAGGAACTGGAGAGTCTGGTAAGTACTGGAGCTGTGACGGTGCAAAACCTCTTATAAAACCCAGCCGAAAATGCATCCGTCCGAGGGATTTCAGGAGTTTAAGGCAGGAAAAGGCTCCCAATACTTCCTTGATGCATATGGGATCGTCGAGCGCTTCGTCATTTGACTGGTTTAGCGCTGTCGTGTGTGCCTGTTGAAGGTAGGCATCTATCTGAGGGGTGGACGACGACTCCCCCTCGTATAGAGATGCATAAAAGTCCAAAAAAGCCTGAGCTATTCCCACATCATCAGTGATCTGGCCTCCCTCTGGGTTGGTGATGTCTTTAACCTTGCCCTGTTGTGTCTTCGCCCTCAACCTGCTAGCTAACATCTGGCCTGTTTCATCCCCTCCGATATAATAAGAATGCTTTAAGTGAAGAGCTGCATATTCTGCTCTATCAAGGTCGAGCCCCACCAACAGGGCTCACGCATTCTTCAGTTGTTGCCAAATCTGGGGAGCTCCAGTTCGGCTGTGTGCTCTCTCCAGCTCAAGCACTTGGGCTGTGAATTCTTCCCTCTTGGCTTTGTGCTCCCTATTTTCTGCCGCTGACAAAGCGATCAGCTCACCCCTCACAATTGCCTTGAGCGCCCTCCAAAGTGTAGCCACGGAAGTGTCTGGGGTATCATTAATCTCCTGGTAGTCCTTGATACACTTGAGGATTTGCTCCTGAACCGCCGGTTTGTGAAGCATGGTCTCCCATAGTTTCCAGCTCCCCGCGGGTCGAGTTATGCGAGGGGCCCCCACTGTGACCACTACCGCATCATGATCTTACAAGGCCGCTGCAGCGATATAAATATCTTTAATCGTCTCTTGGACCTCTACGGAGCCCAAAAAGAGGTCTAATCTCGCATAGGTGCGATGTATGTACGAGTAGTATGAAAATTGGGAGGCCCGAGGGTGAGACGCTCGCCATAGATCAATCAAGCCCCTCTCTTCCAGCCATTTCTTACCCTCTCTTCAGACCCTCCCCGGGACAGTCGGCTATCAGATCCGTCCGCTACTGTGTCCCTGACTAAGTTCCGATCGCTTCCCACCATAATGAAGCAGTCTTGTGGTTCTAAAACTTTTGAAAGGGCTGTTCTAAGGAACACCTCTTGGCCCGCATTCGGAGCGTATATCGTTCCAATCATTAGAGCAAGGCCTTAATCCAAAAGTGGTGTGCCAGTAGCCTTCCCTTAATTTCCGCTACTTTGTATCCGACCGACCCTCGAAACTTCCTCGCTACCGGAATTGCCACCCCGCCCTCTTATCAGTTGTAGAGGAGAGATATTGATAAGGGTACCCCCTGGACGTCAACCTATGCCAGTCACATGTTAGCAGATGCGTTTCCTGCAGCAGGCAGATATCCGCTCCTGTATTCTCTAAGAAGGATGAAATGGCTCATCTCTCATTGGGGCTATTGAGGCCTTTAACGTTAAGTGTGAGGATGGTTAGGTCAGTGTCCTGCATGTTTGGGCAGTGAAACAGAGCGCTCCCAAGCCCGCCTTGCTAGCTGGTGAAATAAACCCCGGGCCACACCCGTGTGAGTGAGATTCATGAAGACACAACCTAGGAGACGCAAACACCCCACCCAAGCACACCAGTTCCCCTCCCCCTCCCTAACCCCAACCCCAACTCCCAAAACAGTCCCCACCACTATAGTCCCGCACACACCATGTCCAGTAGTGCGTTCGTGGTGAAGTACGACGTCCGGGGCATCCTGTGGCTTGGGGAATGTAGCTAAACCCTCCGCCCCCCCACCTCACCGCCCGTCCCCATCCTCACAGGAACACACGCATGGCACCAAGAGCCCTCCTGAGTCTTCTTGGGGGGATGTGTCCGTAGTGACTGCGTTGATTGCTGCTCTTCATTCCTGCGCTAACGCCAGGCCTTTGGGCAGCCCCCCCAGAGCGTCTCCTCCTGACCGTCTGCCAACGCACCGGGGACTGGCTTCGATCAGGTGTACTCTCCGTTGCTGGACTCTGGTGCGGCAGACCCAACAGCTTACATGCCTCAAAAAGGGACAGTATCTGATGCAATCGTCCTTGCCATTTAAAGATTATATGAAAGGGGTGTCCCCAGGAGTATGCCACCTCTTTATCACGCAGGTACACTGTGACTTCCTTGAAGTCTCTTCTTTTCTGCAAAGTGCCCGCCGCCAGGTCTTGATAAAAGGTGATATTCAGACCCTGATATTGGACTGGATGTTTTGACCTAGTTTCCCTGATAATGCATTCTTTCAGTGGATAGTCCAGATGGAAGGCCAGTATGTCCTGTGGTGGAGCATTGGCTCGCCGTCGCAAGTCCACCCTGTGAGCTCTATCAATGCGGATCTCTGTCTCCTGGGGTGCTCCCAGAATGTCTCAGAACATTCCCTGCAGAAAAGTGGTGATGTTGGTCCCTTCTGCATCCGATGGTACCCCCGGACTCGAATGTTATTCCGCCGAGAGCGGTTCTCTAGATCCTCGGCGTGAGCCTGCAAGTCAAGCTGTTGGTCCCTCAAGCGTATCACCTCTTGTTGTAGTTTTGTGACTTCCTCATCCTTGGCCCTCTCCTGGTCCTCGATGGCCGCCACCCTGTCTCCAAGGGTATCCACCTCCCTCCGAAGTTCACACACCTCTCCCGCTACTTTGCTTTTCAGGGTGTGAAAGTCTTTGCGAAGTTTATTAAATAATGACTCCAGGAAAGATTTGGTTATGGGAGTATTTTCATCTTCGTGATCTGTACTAGCTTGAGGACCCTTGGTGAGCATCTTTTTCAATGTGCGCTCCTTCCTCCCCCTTTGGTTGGACAGCTGAGAGTTCACTGGGTGCTTGTCGGCCCAAGGCTCTGTGCAAGCTAACCTAGGGCTATGCTGCGGTCTGGGAGGGAACGCACCCCAGAGAGATTCAATAGTCGCCCAGGAGAGTATTGCAGCCCCCGGTGATCGTGACAGGTGGGCAGCCGGAATGTTAAGCCCCCTGTAGCCAATGATGATTAGGTTCCTGAAATCCGAATGCAGGCCCCCGCTCAGGGCCAAGCTCCAGTTGCCACCATTAGTGACGATGAAGAAGCCCTCGCCAACAAACCAGGACCCTCGGGTCCCAGCCGCGTCTCCTCCGAGCAATGAGAAATGGAGGGTTAGGTGCAAGCTGGGGACTGCCTTGCCACTGATAACCACCGGCTTCAGAATGGGAGGCCTCTGCAAACAATCAGGGCTGACCTGCGCCACCTTGCAAGCCTCACCAGAGGGAACAATGGGGGTCTACGTCTGCTGGAACACCTCTACCTCCCCTCAATGCCAGCCAAGTCGCCCTGGCCGATACCTCCAACTGTGCAGTGCTGTCCCGATTCCTTCCAGTGCGCCAATCTGCCACACTGCTACACCGCACCACTTTGGTAGGCCCGTGTGTGTTACAGTCCCCCGGGTCTTTAGCGCCATTGCCCGCTTCAAACTGAGTTTGCGGGGCCAGAAGCTGCGTGGACGGGCCGCACACCGGTTCCCCCTCCAAGCCGGAGGTGCTGCTCACTGTCACCTTCATCCAGCCAGAAGGCCTCCACATGTCTAAGCGTCCCTCTGCGCTCCCCAGCTCCTCCGTCCCTCGGGGTAATGCCTCCGGACTCGCAGGTGAGAGCAGGGGCTCCGGGCCATCGCACCCGCAGCACCAGTGTGACAGCTGGACTTCACCGGCCGCCCGCCTCCAATCTACTCTGCCCACAAGGAGCACAGGCCTCCGCTCCTCTCTGCTCTGGAGCTCCTCCCGCATTGCAGCCTCGTGGGCCTCTTACCCAGCTGGCTGTGTTGGGGACCCTCCTCCAAGCCCGTCAGCAGTTTGCTGCACTGGTGCCCTTGCCTGTGATCATATGGGTTGCCATTAGTGGCGCAGCTTGCGTCCCCCGACAGGAGTAGTCGCTAAGGAGCAGCCCGGCCTCACTTCATCGCAGACTGCAAGCTTTAGTTTGGGTGGGGAGCAGATCTGCCGCTCCCTGGGTGCTTTAGGGGGAGAAATACGTTAGATTGGTGCCGAGTTGGGCTTCGGCGGGCGGGTAGATGAAGCAACACACGTCCTACACGCTCGCCATCATGGCCACGCCCCGGGAGTTTCATCATTTTATAGAGGTAAAGCTGGTGTTGATCATTTGAGATTTTCACCCCAAAAAGCATAGCTGGGTAAAGGTGTATGTTTCTCAAAAATTAGGTATATGCAAGATAAAGTATATTACTTCCTCATAGTTTGTTTCTGTTGGAGTTGGTCCTCTCTGGAGCGTCACCTGCAAACATGTTGCCTTCACCCCTCCTGTTTTGCTGAATTTGTTTTTTTGGCCTTAGGACTTTGTGCTCTTTACCACTGTTAACAAGTGATGAAGTGTGTGTGCTCTCTCCTTTAAACATGGTAAAATTGGCTTGTACCCAGCTGGCACATTTAGTTTAGTTATAAGTCCTTAGTAAAGTGTAACTACATGTACCCAAGGACTATAAATTAAATGCTACCAGTGGGCTCACCATGATATTTGGGCCATATAGTGTAATTGAACCTTCTCAACTGTAATTTGTCTTGTTCCTTTTCTTCCTTTAATTTCTGGTGGTTTATATTTATAAAGAATTTCTCACAGGCACAAATTATATGTGACCTGTTGTATGCTATTACAGATTGTTACAAAAACTGGTGTTTACTGTAAATACAACATTGGGATGTGGTCAGGCAACTGGCCCCCAGTCCTGATGATGATCCCATATCTTCAAGGGATCGAAACGGTGTCAACATGCACTCTGACCCTTTAAAACTATGGGGCATATTATCAAGGACCAGTGAAAAAAATTATCGCTGTTTTATCGGCAGGTTCACGGCGATAATGGGCTTGATAATACGCCCTTGTTAATTCCCATAGAAGCCCATGTTATGGTGTTAACATGGGCTTCTATGGGAATGAACAAGGCGTATTATCAAGCCCATTATCGCCGTTTTCTCTGCAGTTTCCTGCCTATAAAAAGGCGAGAATTTTATCACTGGTCCTTGATAATATGCCCCCTATGTTTGCAATTACTTCTTCTCAGGGTGCAGTAGTGTGTTGTGCTATGCAATAATTGAGTATTATACACAAATGTTAGTCACTGTCTCTTGTTTTTTTGCGTATATGTGTCTAAATGTTTTGTTTCGTCTTTTTTTAAACCTGCTTTTTTTAAACTTGCTTTTTTTCTTTGTTTCTTGAAATTAATCCGGTAGGGGTAATTCACATATATATTTTTTGGGGTTTGAACTATTGTGTTGAAAATTAATATTTTAGATTTTGTTTATCAAAACTATTCATGGAACTTATTATTGTATCCAAGGTTGATTACTTTTCCATCTTTGTTAAGGGACCCTTGTTCCTAAAAATACCAGTGGGCTTGCAGCATGTATTCTGCCACCCACTTGAGTAGTCTTCTTAAAACATGTCCCAGGGCTGCCGTTGCAGCCTGTATTCAGTTTTAAACTGCCACTTTGACTTTACAAAATAATACTCTAGCCAAGCCTAAAACTTCCTTTTATTACATATAAGTCACCCCTAATGTAGACTCAGTAAACCGATGAGGCAGGGTTCATTGTAATTAAAATGTTGGACATGTACTTTTAAGTTTTATATGTCCTGGCAGTGAAAAACTCGCAAATCATTTTTTCACTATTGTGAGTACTACTTCTCCCATAAGATAACATTGGGTTATTTTATTACATGTAATAAGTTATATCTTTTGGTTGGGAGCAGGTTAAAATGTCATGTTTGGTGCCTAGGGAATTGTAATGTAAAACCCTCTTTAATGGTAAAGCTGGACTTTGTCACAGTTCTGAAAATGCTGCTTTTAGAAAGATCGAATTTTCCTGTCTAAACCATTTGGTACCTGCAGCCTGTTTTTTGGGTGAGATAACTAGGTACAGTTGGCGTTTGTGTATTCCTCCCACACAGCCACACAACAGAGAGACTATGTCTTGGCAGAATGGGGCATCCAAGGCAGGATGGGGGGAGGGGGCTTAGAGCTGTGCAGAACCCTACTTTCACTTCAAAAACAGTGCCTCAGCTTACACACAAAGAGCTTCACACGAGCCTATTATACCTACAGACAGACTGGGACCAGGGCAGGGAGGCAGGAAATTCCAGACACTCCCTTGGGGGTGGGAGGGGGTGGAGCGGGGTGGCAACTACCAAAGTTTCTCTAACTTCAAAGTGTGCACCAGTTATATAATAGACACTTATGTCAACAACAAGATCCTTTGGGCTCCTTTTTGTTCAAAGCATACCCACAGTTGTCATATACACTTCATATACACTTCATTCAGACCCACAACATTCATGCATAACCAAAACAATAATATAAAAAGTTATTTATATTTTGTTATATTGCACAGTGTATAAATAAAAACAAATTCATAAAAAGATACACATCATCAATGTACATCAAATGATCAAAGTTTCCAATTGTATTTAAAACCCACAATCTAGAAGATTGTTACAATAACTGGAGACATAAAACTCAATCTAAACACATTGGCACACCAAGTCTTACAACTGTGGTAGACCTAGGTCAGCATATTTTCATGTTATTATCTTTTTTAGTGACCCTAGGCATGCTTGGGTGCTCAATGAACACAGAGCGACGCGTTTCAGTGTCTCTCATATAATCCGTTGTGAGAAATGGGAGAACTGTTTCTTCTTCAAGTGTGGTAGCTTTTCACATCCGAGCCACACCACACAAACAATAGGGCTGTAGGCTGTGTTCTCCCTTACTGGAAGGAGTTGGAGCGGGCCTGGAGACTTTCATGTCCCGGCAGGAGGTCTAAGCAGCATCAGAAGGGATTAGAACTCCACACAAGGTGATCTCACCGAACAGGAGATAACTCGCCATAGCTCCAGTGGTGGTGCGGGGCCGAAGCCTTTAAAAGGGAACGAGTGAAGGTTTATTCAACCTATAGGGCTGTAGGCTGTGTTCTCCCTTAATATTTTGCCTTTAAATTGTTGTGTTGAGTAGGGGAAAGACTATCACTTGAGGAAGAAACAGTTCTCCCATTTCTTATATCCACCATTTTAAACAGACACATATTAACCTATAAGTCACTCCTATGGCAGGCCTTGACAATCCTGAAGGCAGAGTGCTTGGTTTTGTGGGAGAGGGTTGACCTAGCATGAGCTGAACCCCTCTGCAGCTTTCGGAATCCCTTCATTATAGCTGTTCTGTGATATGGCCATACCATATACTCTTAAGTGCATTATAATCCTCACGGTTAATGCTAACACAAAATGGATGCTGCTGCCACAGACACGAGTCTGACCTCCTGCTGCTGGACGAAACTTCAACAGGGGAGGCCTGGACAATAGGTTTTCAGCCCAGGGAGGTGCTAGCACCTCCCCAGACAGGCTTTAGTGTATTGGGGCAGGGTGGGTTGCATTCAGTGAATGCTTTTCAGACACTTTCTGGGGCACACAAGGTGCTCCATGCATTTCCCAGCTCAATCCGGTTCCTGGGGCATTCAGCCCCAGCTCTGGCGCGAAACTGGACAAAGCGGAAGGGGTGAACCACCCCCTCCCCAGATCGTCAAATAGGTGAGACCCTAGAGTTAGTCCATCCCCTACACTTAGTATAAGTATAGGAACCCAGTCCCTGAGACTTTATATTACCCTGGACGAAACTCTGAAGATGAAATCCTGGACCTTCGACATTCCATATCGACTGGAAGACGGAAGAAATCTGCCTTGAGGTCAAGGAGTGACTTCCCTGTTCAAACAGGCACCAAAGAGCATCTTGCTGGTCTGCACTTTCGAGGCTCCCACCGGATCCCGAGGATCTGCGACACAGGACATAGACTTCCAGACATCTCTGAGGCCGACATGAGATCCCAGCAAAGCTGAGACCTGTAGCCGAGACGAGAGACGTGGGACCGGAACTCCTGGACATCCTGTACATTTGCAAGTGCACCTACTTCCCGAAGTTTCCCAAAGTTGTGCATTGGGCTATTTGTTGCCCTTGCCCCGAGCACCTTTTGCACCGACGCTGAGAGGCCTACACTCCACGAGTGTTCCGTGGGCCTGCTTTCTTCACCGCTGCTCGAGGCTCCTTCGCAATCTCTAGTCTGTTGGCTAGTTGGTCCCCACGAAGGACAATCCTTTGTTTCTTGAGCTTTCCTGGTTGCTACAGATGTGCTCTGACTCCCCTCCAACGGGTGAGTCCTTCAGGCCTTGCTCGTCTGCACCAAAGCCAATTTCTGCATCTTGCATGGGTTGCTGTTGCCAAGGCTTGTTGGGTCCAATCCGGCTTCCTACACTGCAGCACTCCACATCCTTTGTGGGACAGCTCGAATCCAGCTACTGGTTGCTGTCGACACCTCCTGGTCCTCTTGGCTGAAGAGTCAAATTCACCTACTTCACTTGAAAGCACACGACATCGGCCGGCATCTTCTTGTCACCATCTTGGTCACTGGCTAGTGACCCAGACTCTGTCCCCTCTGCTTTCAGGTTCTTCAGATTTCCGATCCACCCTTGGATACACCCGGACACTTTTCCTCTGGTCACCTGCAGCACTTCTTCGCAGCTCTCCATTGGAATCGACGACAAAACCCAACACAAAAAGACACCTATGCACCCGGCTTCCCTGGGCGAGGTAACATGAGTGCTCCGGTGCTCCCATGGGTCTTGACTCTCGAAGTGTCTTAGTCTGAAGGGGTTTCACCGCAGTTCACTCCTAAGTGTCCTTAATCTTTAAAACTGTAACTTTAATTTCCGCCACAGAAGTCAATGGTGATTCTCGGCTGTGTTTAAACACTGCACGCGTCCCCCGTGGGTCTCCTGCATCCCTACCTTGGGTAGTTCCTGGTTGCCGCAGCGGTTCAACAGGCTGCTATTCCTACGTAGTTCTTATAACACTATTTTAGTAGATGGTTTGTGAGGCCCCTAGGGCAAAACGTATACTGTGCTATTTACTGTGTACTATTTAAAGTTCTTGTATTGTACTTTTGCCTCTAGCCTCATAAAGAGACTAGAGGGGTTGTGTTTCGAATAAATACATATATATTTGATATATACCTTGTGTGGCGTACTTTCATTTGATTATTCAAGAGATTATACACTGGTAAAACAAGCTTCTTTACATTCCTTCAAGACTTAGCCTGAAGGCTGCTCTCCACAGCTACCACTAGGATAGCTTTCTATAAGGTTGTCTTAAACCTACCATCAACAAGGGTCGTTTGAACTGATGCAAGGTGCCCACTAGAATAGTGGACATCATATGCCAGGCCAACTTCTCACATCTGCTGTTCAAAGTGGAAGCAAAAACTGAAAATTTAGAGGCCTGCTTGCATAGTACTGACATACGGATTTCTGCGATTGCTGAGACCGTGGCTATCGTCCATCCTGAAACATTATTGAAGCAGCTATTCATTGCACTCTTTTGTGTGGAAGAGTTCTCCTTGACCGTCTTGGTTCGGAGGGCGCATAGGTCCCTCGGAGTGTCCACCTCCTGGAGCTCTCTGATAGCACACCAGCTTAAATTCAAAAAGTGTATCTTAGTTCTTCCTCTAGCCCATGTGAAGGGACTGCTTCATTAACAAGGTTCTGCCATATCTATTATTCCAGATTTCACACAGATGGTGCAGGAGGCCTGTATGAAGTTGTTGGTTACCAAGGGGATAAAATGGAGCATGCTTTACCTGGCACAGTTGAAGATTGCCATGCACTACAAAACGCATATCTTCACCAACCCCATGGATGCCAGTTCCTTTTGCAAAAAGCACTTCAAATATAGGAGCTGGAGAAGGAGCGCTGAATCTGCAGCCGGATGTACCCCTGGCAGAGATGACAATGGACTACCACCTGATTTAGATGTTGGATCTGGTGTCAGGATAGAGGGCACGAATAACATATGAAGTTCAAATTGAGGGGGTGGGGAGAATGGGAAAATGTTTCAGTTCTGCTTTTCTGTTCAGTTTTGAAAGATGCAGGCACCTTGCTTGCACAATAAATGACATACACACAGCCCGTTTTGCTGGTCGTCTACTACCTTGCTTACTTTTGTGAAATAATGAGCACAGGTTACAAACAATTCATCCATAATCCACATAAATGTAAAATGGTGTTATCCTACAGGGACAGTTATAGTGTGGATATATAGCTTATCTTCAGGAAACACACCTGGCGCCTGGGAGGTGTGGGACTCACAGGTTTTACTTCTACATTACATACTCAAGGGGCATCTGTATCCTCATGCATAAATTCATGCATAAATTAATAAGTCTTGTTCTCTCATAAGCTCATACCAGCCAAGAAGGGAGATTTATTGTGTTGGAGGGTATACTTGAGAGCCAGAAAGTAATATTTCTTAATACTTATGCCGCAAATGTATATACACCTGGGTTCTTCCACCCAGTCAATCTAGCCCTACAGTGCATCGATGCTGCTCCAGTCTTTTGGGGCAGGTACCTTAACTTGATGCTTGACCCTGGTAAGGACAACACTGGTACTAGAAGTAGGGCCAGCTTTAGAGCTGGTGGCACAAAGTGCGACAGTGTTTGCTGGCTTCCTCCAATGACCGCCTCGGCCACAGATTCCCTCACTACCACCCTTTAACAGTGACCATAAAGTCTCCATATCCGCTGTCTCTCAGATGAATTTATTTAGTTTTATAATGCGGCCACTACTCATACCAGTTTAGGGTGTCAGAGCACTTTACATCACACACACTACACAGAGACAATCAGTCGTAAGTGTGTAAATCAGTATATAGGAAATGCTACATAAGACAAAAGACTACAAGGTGTAGGTGTCACTTGTCATCCAAACCGGTAGACAAGAATGTTTTAAAGTGCTTGGTCTGGATATGCACTGACTAAGAATTTAAAATTAACACCATGGTTGGGGGTTCTTTTTAATAATTAGAATGGTTTCTATCCAAATGAACACCTTTTCCAACATTAGGATAACAAAAGATGTAGGAAACAATCATAACGCTCTAATCTATACCTTGCAGTTTGCATGCTGCTCTTTGATGACAGTTAATAGCTCGCTTTTCAGTGTCAGGATTATAATATATAAACTGCAAGTAACAAAGGAACTCTTAGACAAAAGCAGCAACCTACTTACCTATATACATTTATATGCATTTTGTGATCTGAATGGTACATGTTCTTGGCATCAGGCATATTAACCCTCTGTGGTACCTTACCAGTGGTCATAACTTACATTAGACAAACCTCACAATATCTCTCTAGGAAGAAGAGTAATCACCGGAGTTATCTTAACATTTGTATTGCTGTCTAAAACTTGCTGGAGGCCAGGAACGTGGCAGCAGGTGCTTTTAAAACCATAATATACTTCAAACACATCACTGGAGAGAATCATGGATATTAACGACCTTCTACACGCATGGCGATTATGACATGCTTATGCCCGGGAGAACACGTTTTACTCAGCCCCGTATAGGCTACTGGATCCTCACCCAATATGTCATGACATGGTGCCAATATTGCACATCTTTCTCGCACCTTATCAGACCACTCCCCTTTCAACCTGACACATTATGTGCCTTGCCATAGACAGGGCCATTTTTAGGTGTTTTGCCGCCCTAGGCGAGAATTGAAAAATGCGGCTCCCTCCCTTTTACTACGATCACTCTCGCCCCCATCATCCAGGATAGAAGAATTAATGCATCAGATATAAAAGAACTTGTATTCAACATTAAACAATAAAACACATCAAACATTAAATAACTGAATAAGCACCATTTATGATATTTGAAACAGGGGTGTGGAATTTAATAAAATTACTACTTGTCCATGGGACAGGTTGCTTCATAAATTTACTTGTCCTGTAAAAAAATTCACTTGTCCATTTGGTGTCATGTAGTGCAGCGAAAAATTATGGCTGCAATCTCATTATATAAGAGCTTCGTGGTCTTCCTTTTATTTTATGCGTTTTTATATAGCGCAGACTTTACCCGAAGGTGTCAGAGCGTTTCACAATAGGAACAGTAATGATACATGAGGAGAAAATTACAAGTGAACAGATTACAAAGGCATACGTTAAGTTACATGAGGCAGAAGTGACAAGTGTGAGCAAACAAAATACAAGAAGTAGCAAAGGGTACATTACAGGAGGATAAAGGGACATGTGTGCAAGTCACAAAAGCGTACAAAGTACAAGTAGAGTTATAATACTGCAATAAATGGCAGACCTCCACCCAGCCTGGCACTGGCGCTCCACGCTCTTGACACCAGGCCCAAGCACAGACAGTTAAACACTGCTGGAATGCAAGCAGCTCAAGGAAAGGGGGGCCTCAGACTTTAAACTAGTGGAAGGCACACGCTCTTCGCGGCCTTCCTTGACCCCCTCTCCCGTACCCTGACCTCCACCCAGCCTTGCCCACATGCACAGTTGTGGCAAGATAAGGATTCTATCACCTTACTGACTGGAGCAGAGGCCTGCCGCCTGGACATGGGGCCGGGAACGCCAATAACAATGCCTGCCATTTTATGACTTTTGGATTAGGGCCTGCTGCTGCTGCAACAAACAAACAAACAATAACAAAACCCACGCAGACGTATCTCTCACAGTTGTGCACCCGTCTCTGGAGCAGTGAGGACCGGGACGAGCTCAGAGACTGACTCAGACTCACAGGCCTCTTTTTTAAATTAAGAGTAAGTACTGTACACTTTTTGCACATTCGCAGCAGGCCTGCGTGATGTTTGTAATAGTCGCTTTGCTCTAATTGGGTGGTAACGTTCTGGACTGTGCTCGGGGGAAAGGAAGTCACGTCCACGCGCAAGTTCTGTGCAGTCCGAGGCTCATGCACTGCTGGCCTCTGTCAGATGCTCTGCGCTACCACCGGCACTACTACTGTGAGACTCTGGGGTCTCAAGCCAGGCCAGTGGGAGCCGAGGACTCGGAGTAGACGTCTGCCGGCCGGGACAGGTCTGTGTTGTAGTGGGGCACTGGCAGAAGACAACAGGTCGGGCCTGGCAGTCAATTCTCCATTAGCCAGCACCGCCACACACACAGTCCAGACGTTAACCCCGCACCGACAGCGAGAGGGTGGTGCGCTTCACGCTGTCACCGTCAGTGGCTGCTGAAGCACCGCTCGGGGATTGGACACAATTATCATTGGTAGCGCTATCCCGCGCTACTAGATTGACGGCCCTGGGGAGGGACCCGCACATGATACAATACTAGTGTGTACCGCTCACCCGCTCCTCTCCACAGCACCACTATCCACCACTAAGCTAGGGTGCGCTCAGCGCTGCGCAGCAACAATGTAGTAGTACAAGCATAAAGCAGGTGCGCTTGCACTCCACCTATAGGTGCTGCTGCCCACGTGTTTTTTGCCGCCCTCGACCTTTTGCCGCCCTAGGCGGCCGCCTAGTCCTGCCTAATGGCAGAAACGGCCCTTGCCATAGAGTCGATCTGCACCCTTGGTGATTCCCTAGTGAATCCCTCACCAACAAACTCTTTAGGGGTAAGATCCATAAAGCAATTGTGGAATATTTCAGTTTAAATGAAGGATCGGTTTTCACGCACACTATGTTCTCGGAGCCGTTTAAAGGTATACATTAGGGGCATGGCAATTTCTATATAAGACGGCAGGCGTCCTGAAAGCTATAGGCACTCAACTCTCTAAAATTGATACCGACCTCACACAGTTAGATTCGTCCAAATGCAGCACACATCCATATCATCTAAAACACCACTGCAATACAGGGAAGCCCGATTCACAAAATTAATCTGAGATAAAATCCTAACTTTACGACTTTTGGTATTCACAAAAGGCATTTAGGAGTAGTAAAGCTAGGATTTCTAACTTTACTACTCCTAAATGCCTTTTGTGAATACCGAAAGTCGGAAAATTTGGATTTTGTCACAGATTACCTTTGTGAATCGGGCCCACAATTTGCAGAGAGTGAGGTAGCATTCCTAGATAAACATGCACAAGTTCATTGGTATAGTGAGGGAGTGAGATCAGGTAGAGCACTGGCCAGATTACTGAAAAGTTGTTAGCATTGAACACACATAGCTCACATCCATACCGAAACAGGGGAGACACTCTTCATCACTGAGGGCATATCACCCGGAACTTGTCTGCTACTGTGGGCAACTATACACCAACCGTCCAGACTAATCCCCCACTGAGGAGTACCTTCACAAAATTGCTCTGGTATGGCTAGACCAGAGAAGCCAACAATTCCTAAGTGCTTCTCTTACACTCAAGGAGATTCTGGCTGCTATTGAAAGCTTACCTGCGCTGGTCTGACTTACTTGTGAATTTTATAAAATTTACAAAACCCTTCTAGCCCCATCTCCTAAATGTCTATACTGAAGCAGTGCAGACAGTCATCCTTCTTCCTTTACCCAGTGAAGTGCTGATGATGCCATTACCTAAACCAGGGAAAGAGCTCATTGTATGTGTCACTTATAGACCGCTTTTTCTGAACAATCTTGATAGTAAGATAATGGCAAAGGTGCTTACATCCAAATGTACTGTAGTAATGGGGCTCATTATCTGTGTGCCCCACAGATCCACATTGATTAACCTTCGTACTTTATTTAAGGTGCTGGATCAGATGGCTCCACATGTGCCAGCTGCGGTGGTACTCCTTGACGCAGAGAAGGCCTTTGGTTCTTTACAGTGGCCTTTTCTCTTTCAAATATTAGCTACAGTGGGCATCCCCCTAACTTTCTTGCACTCATCAAAATTCTTTATGTGGAACCAGTGGCCCACATCTTGATCAATGGCATACCAATATATAGCGGTGCAAGATAGTGATGACCTCTCCCCTTCTAGTATTCGTGCTAGCCATGGATCTCCTTGCAAGTCTTTTGCAGGAGCGTCATTCACGTAGAGGTCTGGTGTTCTCCACACAACATCTTCTCGTATGGTGATGATATTTTGCTGTTTGTAAGAGACACACCGACCAACCACTCAGCAATTATTCTAGACATAATATGATTGGGGCTCCACTCTGGCCTGGTCACTGATTGATCAAAATCCTCCCCCTCACATACTTCATAAGGCTAACTCAGCTAGACTTCCCCATAGGCTGGGTTACCAATTCAATCAGATACCTAGGCATAATACTTACCCGAAATAAGGATACTTTATTGCAACAAAACTATGGCCCAGTAATGAAATTCCTGGAGGCACAGGCAGCGATCTGGATTAAGACCCCCCCCTATTGCTTGCCGGCAGGGAAGCCATTATTAGGATGATGGTCCTCTCCCATTTTAATACCTCTTTATGAATATTCCCATTCAACGGCCAAGACCTTCTTTAACACGCTCCACAGCACACTAATTAAACAGATTTGGCCTGAAAAACAACCCTGCATTAGTTGGAACATTTTAACCTTACCACTAATTGACATTCTAGTACCCCCTAATTACCACATCATCAGACTGGATAGGAGTGGCAAGACAGGGAGTGGAATCTCATGTATTCACCGGAGCAACCTCTCAGTAATTAGAGCCATATCCCCTATATTCTCCTCCTGTGAACACTTCTGCCTCGACATCAACAGCGAAAGCAATCCTGTATGCTCTCTACATACTATCTACCACCCACCAGGGGACAACCTCACCTTTACTGAACACCTTCTTGACATGATCACAACGATCTCTGGATGACAAAACACACAAATATTCCTTGGTGATTTCAACCTCCACTGGAGCGATCACAACGACTCTGTGGTCAATAGTCTTCCTCAGCGCTCTAGACCTCACCCAAATTTGCAACAGCCCTACTCAAGATGAAGACCTTTTCGTGGATCTAATCATTTCCAAAGGCGACTCCATCCAACTCGAGTCAATCCAACCCTGTGACTGGTCTGACCACCACATTATCACATTCTTCATCAATGAAAACGTGAAATCTAACCCGGTTCAATCCACCAAACCAAAGTTCTGGAAGGGAGACCTGAAGAAACTCAATCCCGACTCATTACCTTCTCCCAGCTACAATCTTCTCCTACCCCCTACCGGCGCCTCTGATGTACAGGTTCTCACCGACCACTACCTCAAGTCGATGACCTCTATTATCAATGAGGTTGCCGCCTTCAGTTAAAGAGAGTTTCCTCTAAAAACTCTAAACCATGGTACGACGGGCTGCTTAACGAAGACAGACTAGCTATGAGATGGCTGAACGCAATTGGAGATCAGTCCCTTCGGCTATGCACCTCAAAACACTAAAGAAAAAAAGAAACGCTTACGTTAGAAAAATCAATTGCTTGAAAGCAGATTTCTTTAGCCACCAGCTTTACCAAGCAAGAAACTGGCCAAAAAAACTGTTCGAGTTAATCAAAACTCAATCCAAGGAAGAACCTCAACGACTGCAAAACACTACTAGCACACTTCCGACCTGTGAATAATTCTCTACTTTCTTTAATCTAAAGACAGAGAACATCAGGAAAGATCTCCTCACTGATCTAAGCCTATACTCTCACCCCACAGCAAAACGCCCTTTGATCTAAAAAACAAGGCTACGTGGTCGTCCTTCAAAACTTACTTGGAAGAAACTATAGGCAAGATTCTCAGCACACTGAAGCCCTCCAATCACCTCACTGATCCTCTACCCGCAAACGCTGTAAAGGACTTTATCCCATTGCTTCTCCCGCTCTGGACCAAAATCATTAACAGCTCACTTCAACAAGGATGCATCCCGGACTCCCTCAAAGTGGGACAAGTATCGCCCATACTAAAGAAACCCACAGCAGACCCCACTGACCTGAACAACTATCGCCCTATCTCCAATATCCCTACCTTGGCCAAATTGTTAGAAAAATGTGTACACCTCTAACTGACAAAACACATCGAGCACTTTGACCTCCTCAACTCACACCAATCAGGCTTACGAGCAGGCCACAGCACGGAATCAGCCATGACACACATAATTGATGGCGCGCTTTAAATTCTTGATCAGAACGGTACTTGCCTCCTCATCCTACTCGACCTCTCATCAACCTCTGATACGGTCAAACACGAGAACTTACTCGATCTGCTGAATCTCAGAATGCGTCTATCAGGGACAGTACTCAAGTGGTTTACCTCCTTTCTGCATAACCGGACTCATAAATTCAAGATTAACAATACTGTGTGTAATCTCTCCTGGAATTTATCCTGCTTGTGAGCCGCGTTTTCGGACTGGGGAGGTGACTCCGATCCTGATGGTGTATTCCCCGGCGTGTTTCCAGCGGCGGAGGGGGTGTAATGTCCTCGTTCCTTCCCCGGCTCCTACTGGCGGTGAGACCGGGTCTTTGTCCGTGAGAGACGGCCGGCCCAGATCACGGCGGCGGCGGCCATCGTGGGCGGGGAGGAGTCGGACGGCTGGAGAAAAGTTGCCGTACTGCGTTTTCCGCTGCCGAGACCTGCGTTGTTCCTTGAGTCGGCACGTCTGGAAGGTGTTGCTGCTGAGCGGGATACAATGTATCATCTCCCCAGCCTGTAGAAGACTCGGCCAGTTCTTTTATCTCTCCCTCCGCCATGGTGGACGCCATTTTATGCCTCGCATACTCGGCACATGTCTTTGATGATCCTGGGCACGATTGAAGGTCCGAGTGACGGCCGGCATTGATCAGCGCCGTGGGTGGTGGCGATATGGAGTTTGCTGTACCTAAGCATCTGGCCCTGATGTGCTATGAGGGACGTTGGCGGGGTGACCGGATGATCGCAGGAGGTGCTGAAGGTCCGCTTCGAGGGCCATTACAAGCCTGTGAGCCCTGGGTGGAGTCGAATGCTGCATCCTTTCTTCCTGGGGCGCCGTTGGTAACCGGGGATATCCTGGATGCGCTGGGTGATTTGCGAGATGCCCTGCACGATAATGCCCTGAACCTGGGGGGCCGACTGGATGCCATTCTCCGTGGTGTGCCCTCGTCTGGTGGTGCTTGTTCTCGAATGCGGGGCACTGCGCCACATCCTGTGTCCGCTTGCGGTGAACTACCTATCCGGGTATTTGCGGAGGCGTTGGAGGAGAAGGGACTTGATTCAGCCGCAGTGTTGACCGCGATGATTGTGCAGAGGTCTTGTGTACGTGGCTCCGTGCGATTACTAGAGACTCGTCTTTGGACACCATCTTTGGCGACTCCTTTGTGGTATGATGGCGTGCCTCCCCGCCCTTTCCTGGAGCGGCTGCTGCTGTTCTGGCCTGCCGGCCTTGGGGGTTTGCTGCTGTGTTTCGGTTCTCTCTGTACTGTTCCTGGATGTATGGCGTTGGTTTGGATAGACTTTGTCGGACAGCACCCCGTTCTTTTGTGGCCTTCCCGGACGCCTAACTCATCTAAGATGGCGTCTGCACGGCTGGACTTCGTCGACACACCGGATCGAAGGGGGCAAGGATGAGGACGTTTCTTTGCTTACTGTTGCCTGCACTGCTGGGATTGTGACGGACGAACGATATTTGGACTGAGATGAACGTTGGTATTACATTGGGTCGGGGGTCCGGGGTTGGGCGGCTGAGAATACATGTGTTGGTTGTCCTTCTCCTCCTCTCTTTCTTCTTCTTTATCTTCTCTTTACCTATCTTCCACATTATACTTTTCCCTACTGTGGGGCAGTTCCGGGGCGACAGGCACACTGTTAGTGGGATTGGCCGTAGCCATTACAGGGGTGCAGGGTGGCGGGTATGGGGGGGGTTTGTTATTTTAGTTTGTTTTGTTCTATGGTCCCTATCGCTCTTTTCCGGCTTTGGGAGGGTTCTTTCCTCTTCAGGGGGGTGGCGGTTTCTGGGTCTTGCACTTTTTCTCTTCCTGAGTCTCAATAAATTTTGGTTTCTTGTCCTTAGGATGGGTTCTCCGGGAATATGCTTGGAATTGTTGCTTTTCGTGATACTGTTTGTTATCCGGTCCTATTGCTGCGGTTATTTAGCCGATATAGTTGCTGTAATTTTAGTCTAACTTCGATATTATATGGGGTACGTCCCTCTTGCTACATTTCCTTTGTGTCCCGTTATGTGAGACGTGCAGTCCTTCCTATTGCAGCCCCCTCGCTTCATCTAAACTTTAAAATGGAAACCCTTTATCCTGTGTTGCGCACCCCGTTCTCACTTCTGGCGTATTTCGCAATATCCTGATTGTAAATTGACTTATTGTTCTCCTGTTTTTTCTTATCTGTTTTTGCAGCCGGCCGTGATGGTTGTGGGCTTGCGCATGTATCTCTTAATTTTGTCTCAATAAAGGTTTTCGAAAAAAAAAAAAAACAATACTGTGTCCACACCCGTTCCTGTAACACTAGGTGTCCCACAAGGATCCTCCCTATCCCCAACATTGTTCAATCTAGTCATGGAACTACTCACTGCACTGCTTCAAGCATCTAATGTGCAATTTCACATGTACGCAGACGATACCCAACTCTACCTTAAAATACACACCCCTGAAGACATCAAACTACTCAACACAACACTTAGGAACACACAGACTCGGCTGGCAGAGAATCATCTCAAACGTAACTCTCTAAAAATGGACTTCCTCCTAATAGCACCTCCCGCCAAAGTCCCCATCACTCAGACTTGGCTTAAACTTCTCACTGCACTCAACGTTCAACCTACCATCGTGGACTCAGCGAAATATTTAGGCATATCCCTCGACTGCAATCTCAATATGCAGCATCATATCAGCAATGCAACGAAGGGAGGTAATTTCCAAATCAACACATTGAGGAAGCTGAAACCCTTCCTCCCAGCCAATGACTTCAGGTCTGCAGTCCAAGCCCTAGTTACCCCTTGAGTAGATTATGGAAGTGTCGCCCTCTGTGGCCTCCCCATATCGACAACCGCACCCCTAAGAGCCACTATTAATGCTGCAGTGAGACTCATCACTGCTCCAAAAAACGCTCACACATCTCTCCTGACTTAAAATCCTTGAACTGGCTGCCATACGAAGCTAGAATACACCTGAAAATCGCATGCATGACACACAAGGCTATACACCACAACTAGCCCAGTTAGCTAGCTCAGAAATTGACAATCTCGGGTGGCTGAAGAGCCACAAGAAGCGCAGAAAATCTTCTTTTGAAACCTCAAAGATTCCACAAGAAAAAAACATATAAATGCTCCTTCTCAGGGATGGCGCCCAGGATCTGGAATGCCCTCCCTCCAGAAACCAGACTTATCTCATCCACGGCATCCTTCAAAAAAGAAGTAAAACGCTCCTCTTAGCTAAATTCCCATGAATATAGACTAAAGAAATCTCGTGACTCATTATTTTTCCTTTCATGACTATGTCCAGCCAGACCACCTATGCACCGTTGCTACCTTGCCTCTATTGATAACCATTTGCTCATCTTTGCACAAAATGCTTTGTTTAATTATTATTCTTTTGTCTTTTTATCCCATTTGTGTGTAAAGTGCTCTGATATCCATAAGGATCTTGTTCGCGCTCTATAAAACTTTCAAAATAAAATAAATGTGACAAAGGAGGACAGGAAGTGTCAGACTTGGAACTCTATTGCCTAGTGGCACAATGTCACAATGTACAACACTGGTACCATCCTGACGTCCAACTTCTTTACTTAGAAAGAATTTATGCCATAACATTAGCAATGTGTATGTTCAACAGAGCGTGAGTTCAACATTCTTTTACACGGGATGGGAGTTGATCTTCATTTGATGCTGGGTGGACCTCCAAAGCATGACCAGATCTTTGATCCTGGACCAGCGAAAGAAGTCCTCTTAGAGGTTGTTATTATCCTGATATTTTCTAGTGACAAGTCCAACTCTCACTGCAGTGCACTCCCATGTGATAACTCTATGCTTTGCCACGTTTGTTGTTGCTCAGTTCAGTAGTGGGTCACATGTGTATCTGAAGGAACTTTTTGAAGTCCTCCAATATTCGCTTCTTCATGGACAATGTTGGCAGCCCTCTTTTTCCTTTTTAGTCATTTTAGGGGTAATTAGATAAAAAGACGAAGCATGATGGATAGAGCTATTGTCATATACGATTGGATTTCTTAGGAATTGCACTTCTGCATTTCCTTCAATGTATGTACGGTTGGTGTAATATTAGGCACTATTCCGTGTATATATCTTCTGTTGAGAAGCTGAAAAAACAGGTAACAGATTGCTGGGAGAGGTGCAATCTATTATGCATTGGGAAAGTCACTATGCAGGCCATACACACTTCCTATCCTGCTATATCCTTAACAATCATAAAGAGATATGGTTCAGAATGCTACAACCAATGTACTTAAGTTATGCACCCACTCTGTAAAAAATGCACAGTTTTCTCAGGCTGCATCCAAAATGAAAGACCTTCTGGGCGTAGAGAAACAGCTACGGACAATGAAACAATGCCTGTGCTGCTGAAGAGCAGCAGTGTGCCCCATAAGCCTTTGAAAAGGCACCATTTGCCTATTTCTTTTGTGCTATTCAAAGGACACGGCGCACCTACATTACCTTAAAAGTATTCTGAAAGACACCTGAATTTACTGCAAATCTCATAGGGCACCTTGGGCATGTAGAAAGTATTGTAGCATAAAGTCCTCCAGGAGAGAGAATGCAGATGTCCACGATAATAAGCAGCACTACTATTTTAAACGCGTAGGGATCTATTAGGATGGTGGTCGGAAAACCTCCCCCGTCCACCAAGGTAGCAGTAAAAGAGCACCTGCAAGGACCGCAGCATAACCGCGGGTCCAATTGGGATGCTACGCAGTCGAAATCCGACCGTGGCGGTCGGCTTCTGGTGATTACCATTGCAGCGCTCCCTGCTGCCAGCAGCACCCCCGCGACGTGAAAAGGAGCATGTCCTGCATCTCCCTGCACTGCATGTCAGGCACTGCACAGTGCTTTCCACATGGCACAGGGAACTGTAGGGGATACCCATGGTATCCCCCAGTGAACCCACACCCCCTTCAACACATAGGGGGCCTTCAATGGGCTCCCGGAACATTTCTAAGCATGCCTTTCCATGGCGGTTCCACCGCTGCGGAGAGACTGGCTACCGCCGGCATCATAATCTTACCGGCGGTGCTTGACACTGATCTGCCATAATTGTAGCGGTCCAGCTCCGCCCACCAGGCAAACGGGCAGACTGCAACCAGCAGAAAAGTGGGGGGCGAAAATCACACGGCCGCGATCACAACTGCGATCCTAATCGGACCGGTGGTTTTCCGGGTTTCGATGGCGGGCGGATAGCCAGCGCCGGTACGGCAGTTGCCACCGCCGGTCCGGCGGCGGCTATCCACCCACCATCCTAATAGACCCCTTAATGTGACATACTTTTTGTGAAGATCTTGGTAGAGTTTGATTTTGTATGTAGTGGGGTTAAGGGATTGTTCTAAGGGAACCTATTCAAAGCAAAAATAATATTATTGTCAAAGTTGGGGGGTCTTTCTTCTTTTTAAATAAAAACATATGTCAACGCTATTAAGCATCAGTTTGTTATTGTTAAGTGCACAGTTAATTAAAACCTTTTCACTAAGTGCCAATGTTTTAAAGCTTTACGTGAAAAGAAACATAAAACAATAATTGTAAAAGACGACATGTTAAAGACATTATATTAAAATACTGTGGTACTAAAAAGCATTTTTAAGGTCTGCATTTCTGATATGTTGCTCAAGACTGCTGCTGTTCACTGCTGAGCTACCATTGTTCGTATTCAGCTACTAAAGTCATCACATGTTGGAAGTTTTCAATTTAGCTCCCGGAAGGGCCCTCATGTAGTCTTTAGCAGAGTTCTTCGAGCTGAGCTGTGTGCAATGTGGTTAAAATGATGTTAGTGAGCTTCCCTGCCCTCGCTAGAGCTTGACAGGTGTTGTTAGTGAAGCACATGTCTGAAACTTCCCAGCAGCATCTAAGGGATTTGCCCCAACAAAGTGGGATCAGAAGGCGGCATCGGTCGGTGGCAAGGTGAGGTCAACAGCACAGCAGGTGCAGCCAAGACTCATGCTCGTAGTTACAAAGCCTGCACATTAGCTTCCTGTTCCTCCGTGCCCAGAGCAGGTTGACATGGTGAATTGGGAGGGCTAGCAGCTTTCCCCTTGATCTACAAGGTGTCCAGGGCTGTAAGGAGGGTTTTTTTGTGGAAGACTTGCATTGTCTCTCCCAGATAGTTGTAACTGGTACATGGTGTGATTCCCAATCCGCCCATTCGCCAGCGCAGGGTTTTCTTTCTTGGATGGTTCTTGAAGACAATAACTTTGGCTTTTGATTTGTTCACCAATATTTTATTTGTTGTGTTGTACATTTCGAGGGTGTTGAGCACTCTTTGTAGACCTGTTCTTGTTTGGTCCATGAATACGCTGTATTCAGCATATTGCATGGTCTGGAGACATACACCCCCTAGTTTTAGGGCAACCAGGCTTGTGCCTGCCAATGATTTTGGCAGATCGGTGGTGTAGAGGTTGAAGAGTAGCGGGCCTAATACGCAGCCTTGTTTTAGGCAGTTTTTTTAATGGAATTTTGGCGGATACTGTAGTGGCACTTTGTTTGATCCTCACCCAGGTCTCCTGATGCAGTGACAGTATAGAATGAAGTATGGAGGGTATCCCCCAGCAGTTTAGTTTTTAGAGTTCCCCAGTCGACTCTTTCAAAAGTCCCGCTATAGTCCATAAAGCAGCAAAATAGAGGTAGCTGTATGTCCTGAGTAGCTCTCCAAGATAAGTATACCAGCACTGTTATTTTTTGTCTGTTGTTAATCAGACCAAACTGAATCCTGACTGGGTGTGGGGAAGTGTTGGACAGGCCTCGTGGCTGGGCCGTCCCCCCTCCGCACAACGGGGCCCGGACCCCGGCTCTCCCTGAATCCCCAGCAAGAGCCACCCCGGCAACCCCCCGAGGCAACCCACAACCCGTCCACAACGGGACGCCAGCTCCTGAACCCTCCCGTACCGGCTGGCCCTGGTCCCCGTCAGCACCATGGCCCCGGCCCAGCCGCCATCTTTGGACACTACAGCACGAGGCCGCATGGCCTCGACTCGACCCCAACCCTGGGCCTGGCCCGGCCCCGACATCGAGGCACCAACCTCCACACAGGAGGTAAAGAGACCACTTGGCAGGTCAATGAAAGGAGAAGGAGTCAACGGCTCTCCTCCGCCGGGTGTCGATCACCCCCGGCCTCCCTGGGCGCTGGCTCCAACCCCCTGCTGGGTGTCGGGACCCCCTCATTCCGGACCTCCCGACCTCAAGGCGCGAGGGTCCGGGCATCAAAGGGATCCAGACCTATAACTGGGGAAGCCCCAGACCAGGAGGGCAGTTGTATCCTGGAGTCGAGAGACACCGAGAAGAACTCATCCTTGACGGACTGCTGGCGCTGCCGCAGCCCTGCCCTGTGAACCCTTCGTCTTGGCCTGCTGGCGCTGCCGCGGCCCACCCTCGTGAAACCATCGTCTTGGCCTGCTGGCGCTGCCGCGGCCCTCTGCAACGTGAACTACCACTGTTAGACTTGGGCCTTAGGGCAGGTTCACCCCTAATCTTTTTGCCTTTATTTGTGACCCTGTGTAGTGATTTTTGGGTCTTGGCGCACTTTTTCCCTGTGTCCCAGAGTGAAAGTGCGTGCGTGTAGTATGGCTGGCCTGCCCTCCCATAGGAATGCATGGGGAATGTGTGTGCCCTGGTAGTTCCTGATGTGTGGGGAGTGCAGGCTCGAGTTTAGTATGTATGAACTCGTGAGAGCGAATGCTGCAAGATGGTGTCTGCGGCATGTATGTGTCTAGAAGGGAAGTGCTACTTCTGGACATTGATGTATGTGTGCAGTGAGGGTGCTGGAGCGTGATTGGCTGGAGCTGGCTGGCATGCCAGGCTCCAGGAAGTCTGGATGGGTCTGCCCGGTGGTGAGTGTGAGATCAGCATGAGTGATGTGTGGGAGGAGTAGATCTGTGTCCTGGATGGGCTGGGTTTTTCCCCACACAATGCTGGCTCCGCCCCCCTGTGGTTTGTCTAATGACCCAAGCCTCCCCAGTGAATGAAAGGGGTGGTTGGGCCATCAAGGGTACTCCCAAGCCAGCTGCAACTGGTTTCCCCCCACCCTGCACCTCCTAACAAAGGATTTCTCTGTATAAATATGGGGCTGTGTCCCCACAGAAATTGTTCTGCTTGTGGATCCTTGCCAGAGGGGGCTGCTGCTGCTGCTGGGGCCAGGAGGACCGCCACTTGGCTTGTCTCCCTGCCTGGAGACCCAGTGTGCTGGCTCTGGCCCTGCCCTGCCCCCCTGTCTGCCTCCAGACCTTGCTGGAGCTTTGCTGTGCTGGGGGAGCGCTCTCCCTTGTCCCCAGCGCTGGGAGCGCTTCGTTTTGCTTTTAGCGCTAAGAGCGCTTTATTTCCCCCTAAGCGCTGGGTGCGCTTTATTTTGATTCTAGCGCTTTGGAGCGCTTTGCCAGGACCGAGCGAGTGCCTACCTCGCTTTACCTTTATTTTCGGAGAGCCGGTGCCACCCGGCATTGCCCCGTTATATTTATTTTGAAGAGCGGCTGCCCACGCCGCATTGCCCCGTGATCACCGCCGCAGTCCCGGGCCGAGCAGAAGCAGCCGCCAGCGTCATAGCCCGGCCGCGCTGGGATTGGCCCAGGCGGTCGAGCCTCCCGCCGCGTCATCGGGGGAGGAGAGCGGAACCAGGAAGCAGCTTGGCGCGTCTCGCCGAGGCTCCCCGTTTGGAGAGGAGCCCCGCGCTGCTAGGAGGCTCCCCGTGTGAAGAGGAGCTCCGCCCGCCACAAAACACCCGGTGAGTGCAGCAGTGCCGGGGAGGGAGAGGGGCCGCGGGACACATTGCCGGTGTCCGCCCCTCCCCCGTAGCGCGATTTCGCGCGCGCTGTTGTGTGGAGCCTCGATAGGCTCCGGGGGCATTATTGATTCCTGAGTCCCCCGTGAGGGACTCCCACGTGGCCGCATTTTTGGTGCTTGAAGCCCCGAGGCTCGAGGGGGCATGTTATTGATCTTTGAGCCCCGAGAGGCTCTGGGGCCATTTTAATTGTTTGAGAGCGCTGAAGCTCTACACTAGTGCCCATTTGCTTTGCGAGCCACAGAGGCTCTAGGGGGACACAGGCAGTGAGTTGGTTGCAGCCCCGAGGCTCCCACGCTGTGTCTCCCCACCATTGTTCTTGAGCCCACCTGGCTCCAACGTCTGCCTACCTGATATTTACAACTGTCCAGCACTTAGTGGACAGTTGCTACGTTTAGGCTTTTGTGTCTGTGCTGCCTGCGCAGACCTCCCTGACACTGAGACTCAGGGCATTCCGCCCCTTTCGAGGCCAGTTGGCCTGAGGGACATTTTGAGTGTTGTGCCATGTGCACCCTGCGCAATTTATGATTACTGCTCATTTGATTTGTGCGCAAATGTTCTACCTGCACCTCTGAATGTGTTTTAATGTTACATGTGCAATTCTTGTTTATTATTACCTTTGCTAAAAGTGACCTGCTTAGGTAATTCTTTATGTGTTTATCCCCTTTGCTAAAAGTGACCTGATTAGAGGATTGTTGGTGTCATTACCTTTGCTAAAAGTGACCTGCTTAGGTAATGCCTTGTTCTTTTATTCCCCTTTGCTAAAAGTAACCTGCTTAGAGGAATGTTGATGTTTGATTGCCTTTGCTAAATGTTACTTGCCTAGGTGATTATTTTAGGTTTCCTTCCCCCTGCGTGATTTCCCTACAGAGACTTGGGTGGCGTAGGAGGTGATAGGTTTTCCTTCCATAGGTCCTGATGATAAGGTCCTAGCTCCCTGCGTGATTTCCCTACAGAGACTAGGGTGGCGTAGTAGGTGATAGGTTTTCCTTCCATAGGTCCTAGCTCCCTGCGTGATTTCCCTACAGAGACTAGGGTGGCGTAGGAGGTATTTTCTCTTTACCAGTAGTTACTGGTTGTATGCTACATTTACTATTTCTGTGTTACAGTCATTGTATGTTTATGTGCTAAAGTGTTATACCTACAAGTATTATTTCTAACAAGTGCATACCCCTGACAGTGGTCCAGGTGGCCCTGTCCTGTACATAATCCCTTGTAAATCTTGCCCGTGCCTGTTGGCACATTGTAAAGTGTGTGTGTTATCTAATGTGTTCTTATTATTATAATACAAAGGCTATTTCTGATATAACCTTGTGTGGAGTTTCCTTTGTGGTGGGCCTTTGGTTGTTGTCGCTGGGGTGCGCGCGCAAACGCTTTACACATCGCCTCTGAGATTAGCCTTGCTGCTCGCGCCACGTTACCTAGAGGGTGAGCGGGGGTTATCTTGGTGTGTGACTCCCTAGCCCTGACCTTGGAAATGGTGATCCCTGACTGACCTCGACGCGAGTCTTGGCCGGCCGGGGGTCCCGTTTCTAACATTGGTGGCAGCGGTGGGATTGGACTTGCGTTTGCGTTGTACCACAGTGGCGACAGGCCACACTTCAAAACTCTGCAATTTTAGATAACCACATTTTGGGGATTATTGTTTTTTAGGGAAGTTCAGTTTTGCTTCTCCTGAAAGGTGTCATTTGTATTTTGTCCAGTACCTTGTTCCCCGCCCTGCTCCCAGAGTTTGGTACCTGTGTCGCTAGTGGTCAGGTTGAGATAATCAGGGGTGGTAGAAACTGCCTTACCAGTCCGAGGGGAGGGTTGTGTGTGAATGAGTGGTGTGTTACACTGGACAGTGGAGTGCAAGTTCTGAGATAGGAATCTTGCTGAATTGTGTGATTGTATACTCCTGTTTAGCTCAGACCCCCAGGTTCCCTGTGTCAAACTCTTCTTGAGAACGTCCGCCAAAATGGAGCCTGTTTTTGATCTCTGTTGTCTTTTTAGGTACAGTAGGTCAGAGCTGGTCAGATTCTGTGAAGAGGGAGGCATGGAGGTGAGTGTGTCGGATACTCAGTCCCAGCTTAGGGACAGCCTGATCCAATGGCAAAAGGGTCAGTGGGATCTTGAGTACAGTGACAGAGAGAGGGCCCGGGCCGCACGTCATGAGGATGGTGAGTCTGTGGAGAGCCCTGAAGAATGTGAGTTGTATGAGGATGACAGTGGATGGATGTCAGCAGATAGTGAGGACCCCATAGGTAGGGAGTCCCTTGCTGAGTCCAGTGTCAGTACCAGCGCCACATCCCTTGTCCTGTCCCCAGAGGATTGGTTAGATAGGAAGGAAGAGAGGGAGCATCAGTTAGCGATGGAAAAGCTCATGTTGGAGCATGCCCAGGCTATGGCGCAGCTAGAGATCGAAAGACTCTTAGCGCAGGAGAGGATAGAGGTGGAGAGAAGGGCCATCATCCGTGAGAGAGCAGCCCTAGAGGATAGACTCTTCCCTGCGCATAATTGTAATTGTCTGGATTCCCCAGGGAGGGTGGAGTCCAGTGGTGGCAGCTTTTTAAATATAAGTGTAGACAGTCCCACTCCCAGTTCCCCGAGTATGTTGCCTGCTTCCCCCGCAGAAGAGTTTGGGTTGAAGTTCAGGAGACTTAGGAAACAGCCTCATCAGTCTTGGGAAGACTTTGAGGACGAATGTTGTGGAGCACTGCGTGATTGGGAAAAGGCTCACGTGAACGACAAGTCTGGCAGTTTATTTTGCATGGTTGTCACAGAGCACCTGCTCAGTTATTGTTCGCCAGAGTTACGCCAGCACCTGTTGAAGTTTGGATCGTTTATTGCATGGGAGCTTGCAGAGGAAGCAGACCGATGGGACAGGGCGAGAGGTTCTTTTGAGTCACTAGTGAGTGATTCCAACAATAGTGGGTCAGGTGTCTTCCAGCCCAGTGTGGTGGAGGAGGGTGAGAGTAGCCCAGCTAGGTCCTTGGTTAGTGAGAAGGGTGTAGGGGCTGACTGCCTGTCTCAGTGGAGCGGGAGTGAGTGTGTGACCGAGAGTCCCCAGACGCCCGAAGCCCTGTCACAGAGCCTGGATGGTTTCTTTAGGGAACACCAGGAAAGGAACCTAGACTTGCCTGTTAGTTCACTTGAGGGAGATCTCCTAGTGTGTAGAGAACCTGGAGCATCTGTAAGCGGAGCTTCCACGGCTCTAGAGTCTGGCAGTACCGCTCCAGGAGGGAGAGTACAGAAGTCCAGTGAAAGGAGTGATTTGGGGATAGGATGTGAGTCCCCAGAAGTCCTGGAGTGCCAGGCATTGGTTCCACCGAAGGTTTTAGACCAGAGGTTGGATGGCCAGGTTCAGGATCCGCCTGACCTGAAGGGTGGGACTACTGTAATCAGTGTCCTAACCAGTTCTTTCTCCAGAGGTACCGCCCCGGTTGGGAGGGAGCAGGACTCTGGAAGGGGGTGCAGAGGGTGGGAGAGCCCACCTCTGACCCCGGGACCACCTGAGGGGTTAAACCCTAGGTTGGGAGAATGTTGTTTAGAGGGGACCCCTCGCAGGAGGAGGAGGAACCCTAGGAGAAGAGGTAAGGGGAGGAGAGCCTTCCCTGAGGCTCCTGGTCCACCTAAGGTTGTAGACCCTAGGCTGGAGAACCAGTGGAAGTCTAGCCCTGTCTTGCAGACAGGAAGAGTGGAAAATGGCTGTTATGTGCCAGGGGTTACTACCCCCCACTTTGTGAGTATACAGGATCCAGTGGTACCTGGATGGCCTAGGGCCTGGTCCTGGCCGAGGGCAGCTGGAGAGTATCAGTGGGGTACCCCAGTTAGTCCCTACAGTAGTTTTAGAAGGAACCCTAGGGGTTCACCGTGGCGTAAAACAGGAGGGTGTCCCTGCAGTTGTGGGCCCGCGTCCTTGTTTTATCGCCCCAAGCAGGGAAGCCCATCACGGTGGTGATCGGTCTGCCCTGCGTTTTGGCTGGAAGGGGGTCGTGTTAGACTTGGGCCTTAGGGCAGGTTCACCCCTAATCTTTTTGCCTTTATTTGTGACCCTGTGTAGTGATTTTTGGGTCTTGGCGCACTTTTTCCCTGTGTCCCAGAGTGAAAGTGCGTGCGTGTAGTATGGCTGGCCTGCCCTCCCATAGGAATGCATGGGGAATGTGTGTGCCCTGGTAGTTCCTGATGTGTGGGGAGTGCAGGCTCGAGTTTAGTATGTATGAACTCGTGAGAGCGAATGCTGCAAGATGGTGTCTGCGGCATGTATGTGTCTAGAAGGGAAGTGCTACTTCTGGACATTGATGTATGTGTGCAGTGAGGGTGCTGGAGCGTGATTGGCTGGAGCTGGCTGGCATGCCAGGCTCCAGGAAGTCTGGATGGGTCTGCCCGGTGGTGAGTGTGAGATCAGCATGAGTGATGTGTGGGAGGAGTAGATCTGTGTCCTGGATGGGCTGGGTTTTTCCCCACACAATGCTGGCTCCGCCCCCCTGTGGTTTGTCTAATGACCCAAGCCTCCCCAGTGAATGAAAGGGGTGGTTGGGCCATCAAGGGTACTCCCAAGCCAGCTGCAACTGGTTTCCCCCCACCCTGCACCTCCTAACAAAGGATTTCTCTGTATAAATATGGGGCTGTGTCCCCACAGAAATTGTTCTGCTTGTGGATCCTTGCCAGAGGGGGCTGCTGCTGCTGCTGGGGCCAGGAGGACCGCCACTTGGCTTGTCTCCCTGCCTGGAGACCCAGTGTGCTGGCTCTGGCCCTGCCCTGCCCCCCTGTCTGCCTCCAGACCTTGCTGGAGCTTTGCTGTGCTGGGGGAGCGCTCTCCCTTGTCCCCAGCGCTGGGAGCGCTTCGTTTTGCTTTTAGCGCTAAGAGCGCTTTATTTCCCCCTAAGCGCTGGGTGCGCTTTATTTTGATTCTAGCGCTTTGGAGCGCTTTGCCAGGACCGAGCGAGTGCCTACCTCGCTTTACCTTTATTTTCGGAGAGCCGGTGCCACCCGGCATTGCCCCGTTATATTTATTTTGAAGAGCGGCTGCCCACGCCGCATTGCCCCGTGATCACCGCCGCAGTCCCGGGCCGAGCAGAAGCAGCCGCCAGCGTCATAGCCCGGCCGCGCTGGGATTGGCCCAGGCGGTCGAGCCTCCCGCCGCGTCATCGGGGGAGGAGAGCGGAACCAGGAAGCAGCTTGGCGCGTCTCGCCGAGGCTCCCCGTTTGGAGAGGAGCCCCGCGCTGCTAGGAGGCTCCCCGTGTGAAGAGGAGCTCCGCCCGCCACAAAACACCCGGTGAGTGCAGCAGTGCCGGGGAGGGAGAGGGGCCGCGGGACACATTGCCGGTGTCCGCCCCTCCCCCGTAGCGCGATTTCGCGCGCGCTGTTGTGTGGAGCCTCGATAGGCTCCGGGGGCATTATTGATTCCTGAGTCCCCCGTGAGGGACTCCCACGTGGCCGCATTTTTGGTGCTTGAAGCCCCGAGGCTCGAGGGGGCATGTTATTGATCTTTGAGCCCCGAGAGGCTCTGGGGCCATTTTAATTGTTTGAGAGCGCTGAAGCTCTACACTAGTGCCCATTTGCTTTGCGAGCTTCAGAGGCTCTAGGGGGACACAGGCAGTGAGTTGGTTGCAGCCCCGAGGCTCCCACGCTGTGTCTCCCCACCATTGTTCTTGAGCCCACCTGGCTCCAACGTCTGCCTACCTGATATTTACAACTGTCCAGCACTTAGTGGACAGTTGCTACGTTTAGGCTTTTGTGTCTGTGCTGCCTGCGCAGACCTCCCTGACACTGAGACTCAGGGCATTCCGCCCCTTTCGAGGCCAGTTGGCCTGAGGGACATTTTGAGTGTTGTGCCATGTGCACCCTGCGCAATTTATGATTACTGCTCATTTGATTTGTGCGCAAATGTTCTACCTGCACCTCTGAATGTGTTTTAATGTTACATGTGCAATTCTTGTTTATTATTACCTTTGCTAAAAGTGACCTGCTTAGGTAATTCTTTATGTGTTTATCCCCTTTGCTAAAAGTGACCTGATTAGAGGATTGTTGGTGTCATTACCTTTGCTAAAAGTGACCTGCTTAGGTAATGCCTTGTTCTTTTATTCCCCTTTGCTAAAAGTAACCTGCTTAGAGGAATGTTGATGTTTGATTGCCTTTGCTAAATGTTACTTGCCTAGGTGATTATTTTAGGTTTCCTTCCCCCTGCGTGATTTCCCTACAGAGACTAGGGTGGCGTAGGAGGTGATAGGTTTTCCTTCCATAGGTCCTGATGATAAGGTCCTAGCTCCCTGCGTGATTTCCCTACAGAGACTAGGGTGGCGTAGTAGGTGATAGGTTTTCCTTCCATAGGTCCTAGCTCCCTGCGTGATTTCCCTACAGAGACTAGGGTGGCGTAGGAGGTATTTTCTCTTTACCAGTAGTTACTGGTTGTATGCTACATTTACTATTTCTGTGTTACAGTCATTGTATGTTTATGTGCTAAAGTGTTATACCTACAAGTATTATTTCTAACAAGTGCATACCCCTGACAGTGGTCCAGGTGGCCCTGTCCTGTACATAATCCCTTGTAAATCTTGCCCGTGCCTGTTGGCACATTGTAAAGTGTGTGTGTTATCTAATGTGTTCTTATTATTATAATACAAAGGCTATTTCTGATATAACCTTGTGTGGAGTTTCCTTTGTGGTGGGCCTTTGGTTGTTGTCGCTGGGGTGCGCGCGCAAACGCTTTACACATCGCCTCTGAGATTAGCCTTGCTGCTCGCGCCACGTTACCTAGAGGGTGAGCGGGGGTTATCTTGGTGTGTGACTCCCTAGCCCTGACCTTGGAAATGGTGATCCCTGACTGACCTCGACGCGAGTCTTGGCCGGCCGGGGGTCCCGTTTCTAACAACCACCTTGGCCTGCTGGCTCTGCCGCGGCCCTCTGCCCATTGAACCATCGCCTTAGCCTGCTGGCGCTGCCGCGGCCCTCTGTACTTGAACCGTCGCCTTAGCCTGCTGGCGCTGCCGCGGCCCTCTGTACTTGAACCATCGCCTTAGCCTGCTGGCGCTGCCGCGGCCCTCTGTACTTGAACCATCGCCTTGGCCTGCTGGCGCTGCCGCGGCCCCTTCATCTTAGCCGGCTGGCGCTGCCGCGGCCCGACCTTGCAGACTCCTAAGCTCGAGGATTGTGAGCTTCTCTCTTACCACCCCCTGTACCGACCCGGTACCAAGACTGTCCCGCTACCCCTTTCCCTACAGAGACTAGAATTGAGAGGACCCTCGAGTCCTGAATCTCCTGTACCGCTGATAACCTTGCCGCAAGAACCCTATATAAAGAGTGTCGATCTCATCCTGGTGTGGTGTCTATCTGTGGGGAGGGAAGTGACTTGTCTGTACGATCGCCGGAGACGGCCCTCATCGGAGGCCTCTCCCCCAGTATTCAGCCGACCCTCTGGGTCCCCGTCTAACATTGGTGGCCAGCGGCGCAATCCGAACCTACGCATAATCGTACAGAGGGTCACTCGCCCCACGACACACAACCACCATGACAACAAAAGAGAGCGGAGCAACAGAAAAATTCCAGATGGAAAAGCTGGACGAATACAACCACAGAGAACTGAAACAATTTTGCATGGAATTAGGCATTTCAACCACAGGACTGAGCACGAAAGAGGACTTCAAACGAGCCCTGGAATCTTGGGCGGAGACGGGTACGACCGTACCCCAAACACAAAGCCACGAGACACCTGAAACAAGCCCCACGCCGACGGAAGAAAGAAGATCGGGTCTCTCCCCAGAAGAGGTCCGGGAACGGGAAAAAAGCAGGCTCCATGAATTAGAACTGGCACGACTTCGCTTAGATGGAGAGCTCAAATTGGCGGAACAAAAAAATAATGTTGGAACACTTACGGCTCCGAGAGGAGCGAGAAGAGAAACAAAGGCAGAGAGAGCTAGAAGAGAAGAAGCTAACCTACGAACATGAGCGCAACCTCAAAGAACTAGAGATTCGGAAGCAGAACAAGGAACTCGGGGTCCCCGAACACTCCTGCCCCTACAGACCCCAAGGTCCACATACCCAAAGATGTCGTCAGAGAGTACTACAAGAACGATGACATCCAGCAATGGTTCAAAGCGTACGAAGTAGTCATGACCTCCCACCGGATTCCCCGAAGCGACTGGGGAGCCGGGTTATGGGGGAGGTTTGTCAACGAAGGGCGAGACGCCCTGCTGCAACTCCCGGACCATCTGATGACATCCTACGACCACATGAAGGCCGCCCTCCTCACTCGATACGGACTCACACCCGAGATGTACCGCCAGCAGTTCCGCGACTGCAAACGGATCCCGGGTACAACTTGGGTGGAATACGTGAACTTCTTTAGCCGGGCCTTCGAGGGGTGGATCAAGGGCAGCAACGTGACCACCTACGAACAGCTCTTTGACCTTGTTGTGTGGGAGCACCTTTCTAACAACTGCTTCATCGAACTCAGGCAGCACCTCCTGGACAGTAAACTAACGGAACCTCGGCAACTCGCCGCCGAAGCTGACCGATGGGAAAGCACCCGAGTTGGCCGAAACGGACCCAGCGAAGCGCACAGAACTGCCCAAGGGCCCCATCGCCCCCGTGGAGGAGGAGGCCAGGGCCGGGGTAGGGACACCGGCCCGGTGACTCCCGCCAGCAACACCCCGCCCCCGGCCGGCAGGGGAAACCCCCCGATGCGACCCGGCTTCCGAGCCAACATCACTTGCCACCGATGCCAGCGACCCGGCCACTACGCAAATGATCCCAATTGCCCAAAGAACCCGAACCCTTTACCCCGCCAGGTCGCTGCTGCAGCCCTGGGGGAAGAGCAGCACCCAGAAGACCAAGAAGAGTACGAAAACGACCAGCCTGAGTGGGAACCGGCCGCCATGTCCCTGGTTTGCTTAGGGGAACGAGACCTGATCCCTCGGGCCCCCCTTCCCGCCAACACGCAGAAGTACAGCCAGTGGGTCAACATTAATGGCCGCCGGGCGGAAGCCCTCCGCGACACCGGGGCCAGCGTGACCGCGGTCCGCTGTCATCTGGTGGCCCCGGACCAGATCTTGCCGAACATTCTTTGCCCTGTCCGGTCGGCCGACAACTCAGAAAGTCTATGTCAAATGGCCTACGTCCCCTTAGAATGGGGAGGAGTATCAGGGATGCTGAAAGTAACTGTCCGCGATGATGCCCCCGTGGATTGCCTCCTGGGGAACGATCTCGAAAGTTCTCCCTGGGCAGCAGTCGAACGGAGAGAGCACCTGGGGATGCTGGGCCTCCCCGAATGGGTCTGTGCTACGACCCGGTCCATGACCGCCCGTGCCGTCCCCAGTCCAGAAGAACCCGAGTGGCCGGAACCTCCTCCCACGATTGTCCCGGAGGTGGCCACCCCAGAAGCAAGTCTCCCGGCCCAAACCGAAGAAGGACCCGGTCGGCTCCCGGACCTCCCCGACCTGGCCCAGTGGCGTCAAGAGGGGGGCCCCACCCAGGAACAATTCCAACAAGAACAAAGAACCTGTCCCTCCCTCGAGGGACTCCGGCAGCAAGCCCTTGCCCAGAGCGCAGGGGACACCTCGGGGGCCCACTGGATCTACTGGGACAATGACCTGCTCTACAGTGAGCAAAGGATTGCAGAACTGGGGGCCAGTCGGGTGCTGGTGGTGCCCCTCCGCTTCAGAGATTTCCTCTTGAACTTAGCCCACGATATACCCCTTGCCGGACACCTGGGACAGGACAAAACGTACGACCGCCTGGTGACCCACTTTTACTGGCCCCGAATGCGAAAAGATGTCACCAACCACTGCAGGGCCTGCCCCACCTGCCAGGCCAGCGGAAAAAGTGGCCGAAAAACCAAAGCACCCTTGCAGCCTTTTCCCATCGTCACCACCCCGTTCGAACGGGTGGGAATAGACATTGTGGGGCCCCTGGACCCCCGAACCGCCCAAGGACACCGGTTCATCCTGGTCCTGGTGGACCACGCCACCCGCTATCCCGAGGCTATCCCTCTTCGAACCGTGACGGCGCCTGTGGTAGGCCGAGCCCTGATGGGGATCTTCTCCCGGGTGGGCTTTCCCCGGGAGGTCGTCAGCGACAGGGGCACGAACTTCATCTCGAAATACATGAAGTCTCTCTGGCAACAGTGCGGGGTCACCTACAAATTCACGACCCCCTATCACCCACAAGGAAATGGATTGGTCGAGCGGTTTAACCGCACTCTCAAAGGAATGATCATGGGCCTAGAAGAGCCCCTCCGTCGCCAGGGGGACGTGCTACTCCCGTGCCTCCTGTTCGCCTACCGAGAGGTCCCTCAAAAATCCCTAGGCTTCAGCCCATTTGAACTCCTGTACGGGCACCCCGTCCGGGGTCCCCTCAGCCTAGTCAAAGAAGGTTGGGAGAGGCCCCCCCAGAAAACTCCCCCGGATGTGTACAAATACCTCTTGGCCCTTCGCAACCAGACTCGGCGATTCAGGGAGAGCGCCAAAGTCAACCTTGAAGCCAGTCAGGAAGACATGAAGAAATGGTATGACCAGCACGCCTCCTCCCTCGAGTTCGAGCCGGGACAGCAGGTCTGGGTGATGTCCCCGGTTGAACCCTGTGCTCTACAGGACAAATGGTCCGGGCCCTTCAAGGTGATCGAACGCAAGGGGCCCGTCACCTACTTAATCGACATGGAAACCTCCTGGAACCCCCTACGGGTCCTCCACGCCAACAGACTCAAGCCCCATTTTGTACGTTCAGAACTCAGTCTCCTGATGGCTACCGATAATGGGACGGAAGAAGACTCCGAGCCCCTTCCGGACCTGCTGAGGACCCTCGAGCAGGATGGCTCCGTGGAAGGGGTCAGACTCTCCGAGGCCTTGGCCCCGGAGCAACGTCAAGACTGTCAAGCTCTCCTGACACGATTCGCATCCTTGTTCTCTCTCACCCCTGGGGTCACCCCCTGGTGCCTTCACGATGTGGACACCGGGGACAGCCCCCCTATTCGCCACAGGGCGTACCGCGTACCAGATCGGGTGCGCGCCTGCATCCAGACCGAGGTGTCCAAGATGCTAACACTGGGAGTGATCGAACCCTCGGACAGCCCCTGGGCCAGCCCCGTCGTCCTGGTCCCCAAGGCCGCCGCCCCGGGCGTTGCCCCTGAGCTCCGGTTCTGTGTGGACTACCGGGGACTGAATGCCGTTACCAGGACCGATGCTCACCCTATCCCCCGGGCAGATGACCTAATTGACCGTATGGGGGCCGCCCGCTACCTGAGCATCTTCGATTTAACAGCGGGCTACTGGCAAATCGGCCTCACCCCCAGGGCCCAAGAACGATCCGCCTTCTCTACCCCGGACGGTCACTACCACTTCAGGGTGATGCCATTCGGCATGAAAAACGCTCCGGCAACATTTCAACGACTCGTGAACCAGGTACTGGCGGGCCTCGAAGGATTCAGCGCCGCCTACCTGGACGACATCGCTGTGTACAGTCACCACTGGACCGACCACCTCCGCCACCTGCGGGAAGTTCTACACGCCCTCCAGCAGGCCGGGCTCACCCTCAAGGCCAGCAAATGTCAGGTGGGCCAAGGGTCCGTGACCTACCTAGGACACCAGGTGGGAAGCGGTCTGGTGGCCCCCCTCCAGCTCAAGATCGCTGCCATCCAGGCCTGGCAACCCCCTACGACCCAAACCGAGGTCCGGGCCTTCCTGGGGCTCACCGGGTACTACCGGCGGTTTGTGAAGGACTATGGCAGCATCGTGGGGCCCCTCACGGAGCTCACATCCAAGAAGAGCCCCAAAACGATCAACTGGACTCCGGACTGCCAATCGGCCTTCGAGAAGCTGAAGGCCGCCATGTGCACTGCCCCCGTGCTCCAGGCTCCCGACTACGGCCGGGAATTCATCGTGCAGACGGACGCCTCCGATCATGGCGTGGGGGCGGTCCTCTCCCAACTCAACACCGAGGGAGTCGATCAGCCAGTGGCATTCATCAGCCGACGCCTGCTGGCCCGGGAACAGCGCTGGAGCACCATCGAGAGGGAGGCCTTCGCCGTAGTATGGGCCCTCAAGAAGCTCCGGCCCTACCTCTTCGGCACCCCCTTTCGGGTGCAGACGGACCACCGACCCCTGCAATGGCTGATGCAGATGCGGGGGGAGAACCCGAAACTGTTGCGCTGGTCCATCTCCTTACAGGGGATGGACTTCACTGTGGAGCATCGTCCAGGCCAGGACCACGCCAACGCAGACGGCCTGTCACGCTTTTTCCGCCTCGGCGAGGAGAGTCCCCAAGAGGATGGCTGACTCTCCCTGCCTTCAGCTGGGGGGGACGCATGTTGGACAGGCCTCGTGGCTGGGCCGTCCCCCCTCCGCACAACGGGGCCCGGACCCCGGCTCTCCCTGAATCCCCAGCAAGAGCCACCCCGGCAACCCCCCGAGGCAACCCACAACCCGTCCACAACGGGACGCCAGCTCCTGAACCCTCCCGTACCGGCTGGCCCTGGTCCCCGTCAGCACCATGGCCACGGCCCAGCCGCCATCTTTGGACACTACAGCACGAGGCCGCATGGCCTCGACTCGACCCCAACCCTGGGCCTGGCCCGGCCCCGACATCGAGGCACCAACCTCCACACAGGAGGTAAAGAGACCACTTGGCAGGTCAATGAAAGGAGAAGGCGTCAACGGCTCTCCTCCGCCGGGTGTCGATCACCCCCGGCCTCCCTGGGCGCTGGCTCCAACCCCCTGCTGGGTGTCGGGACCCCCTCATTCCGGACCTCCCGACCTCAAGGCGCGAGGGTCCGGGCATCAAAGGGATCCAGACCTATAACTGGGGAAGCCCCAGACCAGGAGGGCAGTTGTATCCTGGAGTCGAGAGACACCGAGAAGAACTCATCCTTGACGGACTGCTGGCGCTGCCGCAGCCCTGCCCTGTGAACCCTTCGTCTTGGCCTGCTGGCGCTGCCGCGGCCCACCCTCGTGAAACCATCGTCTTGGCCTGCTGGCGCTGCCGCGGCCCTCTGCAACGTGAACTACCACCTTGGCCTGCTGGCGCTGCCGCGGCCCTCTGCCCATTGAACCATCGCCTTAGCCTGCTGGCGCTGCCGCGGCCCTCTGTACTTAAACCATCGCCTTAGCCTGCTGGCGCTGCCGCGGCCCTCTGTACTTGAACCATCGCCTTAGCCTGCTGGCGCTGCCGCGGCCCTCTGTACTTGAACCATCGCCTTGGCCTGCTGGCGCTGCCGCGGCCCCTTCGTTGTCGACCTTCATCTTAGCCGGCTGGCGCTGCCGCGGCCCGACCTTGCAGACTCCTAAGCTCGAGGATTGTGAGCTTCTCTCTTACCACCCCCTGTACCGACCCGGTACCAAGACTGTCCCGCTACCCCTTTCCCTACAGAGACTAGAATTGAGAGGACCCTCGAGTCCTGAATCTCCGGTACCGCTGATAACCTTGCCGCAAGAACCCTATATAAAGAGTGTCGATCTCATCCTGGTGTGGTGTCTATCTGTGGGGAGGGAAGTGACTTGTCTGTACGATCGCCGGAGACGGCCCTCATCGGAGGCCTCTCCCCCAGTATTCGGCCGACCCTCTGGGTCCCCGTCTAACAGGAAGGATACTTTTATTTGTTGCCTACGTTTCTAGCTCGGCTTGTAGGATGCGGGCATAGGCCTTACCTTCAGCATCCAGTAACGCTATTAGCTGGTAGTTGGCTGGATTTGTGCAGATCCCCTATTTTTTCTGGACTAGATGCAGTATTGGGCCCTGCGACGTAGGTGGAATGGTGGCTGTAAGAATGACATGTTTAAAGAGAGGCTTGAGGAGCCCTGCCCAGAAGGTTTGATTTGATTTAAAAACTGCTGCAGGTATACCATTAGGTCCCTGTGCACTGTCACTCCTCATTTGATTGACAATTTTAATTACTTCAGCTTTTAGAATATCTCGGCCCAGGATGTTTTGAGGATTAGATGTCTGGGTAGGGTGGAAGGCTTACATTGCACCCATCTCCCCGCTGTAAAACTATTTAATGTAGTTGACCCATACACTCTCGGATACTCCGTTCTCCCTAGACTGGTAGTGATTGCTAATTTGATTCATGTTTTTCCAGAATGGGGCAGGGTTTTTTCCTTTGAGAAGGGAAAATATCTTGAGCCAGGAGGCTTCTTTCCGTTTGGTACGTTGCTCCCATGTGTGTTCTTGTATGCAGCTCGAAAGGGTCCAATGGTGTCACTCTGCAGTGTATTGTCTCCTCTCTGTTTTGCTTGTAAGGCCTTTCAAAGCTACCACTTGCATGAAAATATCTCTTGGACTTCCTTGTTCTGGTGCCTATTTTAATGGTTTTGCCCCTGCTTAGGGCGGGCGTCCTTTTTCCGCCCAGCACCAGGTGTAGGTCAGTGTAAAGAGTGGGCCAGTGACCTAAGAGAGCCTCCGGGCTGCATGAAGATTCTGGTTGGTTGTTTTTAGCTATCCAGGTAGACAATCTGAGCCAAGCTTGGCAGAATATTTTATTCTGCGGAGGACTTTGTTGCGTTTTTCCCCTGTGGGTTCACCTATTGATGAGAACTTGTGGGATGCAGCTGTGGATAGTCTAAAAGATGCTCTGAGGGGCTATGGTCACTCTCTGCCCGATCATCTATGTCGAAACTCTCAGCTGCAGGGATAGTGGGTTGCTGACAAATAGGTAGCCGATTGTAGAAATATTCCTGTATGCTGGGAGCAGACGCCATGTTTGAACCATTACTTTGTTGAGACTATGAGCGGAAAATATTGAGTTCTCAGCTGCAGGGATAGTGGGTTGCTGACAAATAGGTAGCCGATTGTAGAAATATTCCTGTATGTTGGGAGCAGACGCCATGTTTGAACCATTACTTTGTTGAGACTATGAGCGGAAAATATTGAGCAGTTGTCAAATAGAGTTTGCAATAAAGTGCCCTCCTTTGGTGGTCTGTTATCCTTTGCCGGCTTACCGAGCAATCTGTTGAAAGTCCCCGACTATGAGTGGATTGTGATGGGGTTATTTAATAAGGAGGTCTCCAATGATGGCCGCCTGGTTATTAAGTGCATGGTTTTTCTAGTGCAGTGCAGGATTGACGTAGCAATTGAGTAGATGTAGTCGGAGGGGTTGGCGTTGTTTTTTTATTCCGTTGATAAGCATGGCTTGTGTTCCAGGTGAGGAGACTGCAAGTATAGTGGCTTCCATCCCGCAGGCACACTATTAAGCTTGATTCTTAAATATGATGAAAGACAAATGTTTTGTGATGATTGATTGATTGAAATGTGCAATTTTTTCATAAATGGCATCTGATATATTGTGATTGTGAATGTGCTGATGAAGCCAATAAATAGGCTTGTCTCTCAAATTTTAGATCTCTTTCAATGGTTTAATATGAAAGTTTATAGGGTATTGCTGTTTTTGACAGAAGATGGTTTAAGGTAATTCACATCTAATGGTTTAGATTTATCGAGGTCACTTTCTTTAGGGTATGTGATTTGCACCCATGTTATGTTGTGAGTCTTATTGAGGGACGAGGTGTCAATTGGTGCTTTCACCTACCATCTTACATGCATTTTTTGTTTTGTATGCTATTTAGTGATGTGTCCTAGTCTTCATCGAGTGTTTTTATGGAACCATTGATTGAACAATTTGAAACCTGAAAGAAACTGTGATATCCATAGGCTAACAGGCTTGCACCAGAGCTATTATGAGGTAATAAAACCTACCTATGGTATTACCCCTTACCCGAGAGGATCTCTTTGCAATGTAAATTCTCTCAACATGTCGGGCACAGCTGGCACAGTAAGTCACTCCTACTCTCCTTTCAACCGTCCTTCTTACCTTCATTTTCCCCTTTTTCCATAGCACCCAATCATCTTTATTCCTCGCCTATTTTTTCTTACTTTTCTCTCTCGTCTCCAGTTTTCCTCAAACTCTGGGGCACATTACCAAGGGCCTTATCGCAGCTTTAGCGGGAATTTTTCCCGCTAAAGCGGCGATAATTTTATTGCCCTATTACCTAGCTGTTGCTAACACCAGTTAGCGACAGCTAGTAGGAGATAGCGATCATCTTGGGGCCCACTTTGCATGTCAGCGATATTTATCGCTAATGACATGCAAAGTGGACGTGCCAAGATGTTAGCGACTGGAAACAGTCGCTAACATCGCTATCTCCTATTACCTACTTTTGGAAATAATCGCGCTAAGCGCGATTATCTCCAAAAGCTAACGCCTGTCCAGAGCAGTTCTTAGCCATGTTATCCAATGGTAGGTGAATAACATGGCTAAGAGAATTTGCTCGGTAATGCATGAATATCGCTGACTTTATAGCGATATTCATGCATTTCGGCCGATTTTTATCGCTTAGGAGATAAACCTTGATAATTGCAAGGTTTCTAAGCGATAAAAATAGGCGAAGCACGGCGATAAAATTATTGCCTCTAACCAAGCTTAGCGATAATTATTGCTTATTCTTGGTAATATGCCCCTCTGTCCTTTTGGTCCATTTTCAGTATTACTCTTTCCCTATCTCATTTTTTGTACTTGCTCATTTAGCAACCCTTGGCCTACGCCCTTAAGTCCTGTCCTGGTATTCGCTTAGGGAACAGAAGAGAGCCTTGGATAAGTAATCTGAGCTTTAGCATAGCAAACATTTCCAGCCCATTGGCCTCCGTGCAACCACCCATTGTAGCTGTTAAGCTAGGTGTTTCATTTTTCTAAATCGGTAGCCACTGTCTAAAAGGTACCTGTCTCAATGTGCACCTGCGAACTTCCTATTATCAGCCTATTAATGCCTAATTTTTCCGTTCCGGGGAAAATGAACACTCTTTAATGCTAAGTAAATTACCACCGAGTCAGAAAAAGAATCCAAATAAATAAACTTTTAATTATGATACATTACTTATTACAGTAAAAATTGGCGTTTTTATTCAAAAACAGAAGCACCAGTCTTAAATAACAATATAAATTATATTTAAAGTGAATCGTATTAAAATACCGAAGGCAAGAACATAAATCAGTTTGTACATAGTGAGAAATGCTGAAGTTTCATCGATGTCATGCGAACTAAACATCTGAGTCCAGGTGAAGGTGTGTTACGGAATCAAAAAGTGAACCAAACATGACTTGTACAGCTGAACACAAAATTCATTGAAAAGCTCTATTAACCAAAAATAGGAGTTTTACAAATCTGACTAATCCACGTTATTTTACACATGGTCCAGTGGCTCTTGGGGAATGTTAAGAAAACAATTACATTTTTTCATTAAAAAACAACCTTCGAGTGTAGACAATATTTTCAACGCTGAAAAAAGCACTAAGATGGAGCAGAAAAGTTGTTCTTGTAGAATCAATTATCTTTCGGTGGTGTTGTTGAGTGGACAGTGAAGAGGGAAGAGGTCCAGTGCAGAGAGCACACATCCGCTTCGACATCATGTGATTTCTGCAAAGGCGGTGATGTGGTTCTGTAGACACAAAAACAGAAAAAAGACACGTCAGCCTCTGATTGTCAGCTACTGCACTTATCTCTCCACGTGCAAGACGTAGGCCGTTAGTTCAAGTGTAATTGTTTTGTTTACATCGGTATAATCTACTGTGCAGGAGCGTGAATAGAACATTAATTTAATGTAAGACCTTGCATTGATGCCAAAACCTGGCCTTTCCCAGCTGTGAAATATCTGTGTGGCCCAATTCCAAGGGTACAGTTTGCAAAATGTAAACATCTACTCTAGTGTTCCTCCTGCATTTCAAACAGATGTATTTACTGGTTGGTTAGTTAATAAGCATCCTAAGATTACTACCACAAATGCATGACAGTTGCTTATTTCCGGTGCTAATATTTCCCTATACGTGATGATGCAGATTGTCGACAAGTTGGAAAATCCACATCAGTAAATTAAGTCAAATATGAAGCAACCCCTAAATTACACACTCAGATATAAAGTAATGGAGTATTTCTTTCCATGGCTGAGCAGCAATTCACTTACTCCTGTTAGCAATGTGTGTTGTGTCATCTTGTTGCGCAATGCAATGCGGCAGCCATTATGTGAGTAAAGTTTGCAGTGTGTCTATCAATTAAATGCTTCTTTAAAGCTGACGCATTTCACGGGCATCCTGCATTGGCAAATCCAATAGCAGCCACCACCATGGAGTATGAGTGTGGCGGTGGGAGAGGAAGATAAGATTAACAAGGTGGAACGAAGAGGCATGTGGACGAGCAGTAGGACAACATCCGGGGCATCACCAAGGCCACCGTCTGGTCTGTGAAGAAAAGGAGCAAGACATGCACTCCCATCTAATGCTAAACAACACATGAAAGAAAAAAACAAGCAGTTCAAGACGTCAGCAGTGGGAAGACACTCCTTATCCTATCATAAGTAACGAAAAACCAGCTGTGCTTCAAGTGCAGAGAAAAAGAGAATAGGAAGGAAAGCCATCCTATAAAGAGCAGGAAACTTAAATTGACGAGAAAGCGTTGAATCATGAGCAAGGGCTGGCATGGTCTGTGACAGGCAGCTTAAACTGTCTGAAACGAAAGCTCAAAATCTGAGACTAACGTATTCTAAAATAGCAACTTAGTTAAAGAGACAATTCAACTGGTGTCTCACAATGATAAATGTGTTCCTTCACTACACATCAGATTCAAGAATTAAACGCAATCCATAGCTGACTTTAAGGCTGAAAAAACACTTAGGGCCTTATTATGAGTACAGCGGTCCTGAGGGCCGCCATACTTGCAGTGGCAGTCCGACCACAGCCCCGACTGCGGGCCCGCCTGCAGTATTTCGAGTCATACTGCCACAGGACTGCCACCTCCGCCGGGATCCAGGATCCCATGGTGCTGGCGGTGGGGTCAGGGGAAGTAATATCCTGACGGTTCTGATGCCGGCACCACTAAGCATATTGCGACTTGTCTCTCCACCGCCCTTTCCATGGTGGGGTGCCTGCCATGAAAAGATGGTGGAGATAAAGGTAAGGGGGCCCTGACAGGGTTCCTAGCCACATCTGGACATGGGGTGTATCCTCAGAGCACATGTTGTGCCCCCTTACAATCGCACCTTCGTTCCTGCACAATGTGGCATGCATGACATGGTGCATGCCACACCGTGCAGGAATGTGCAGTCAGCACTCTCATGGTAGCAGACTTCATGTTAGGCTCTCCCATGAGCCTAACATACCACAGCTGTGAGACCACTTCCGCACCACGTGCCTGCCCTAGATTAATCTCGGAATCCAGCCGGCAGGTGCACCGCGGCCTTGGTGGTCCTCCTTTGGGCGCAGTAGTGGCGGTCCTACAGGAGGATGGCCAGACTCATAATAAGACCCTTATTCACCCGAAGACTATTGATTTTAAACCTTTTGTGCCCTGAGATTTTCCTTGCATGTTGCAAACGTCTTCTAGTATCCGTGAAGGTTTATGTGTTACATCTTTTTAGAGAAAAATGGACTAAACTTATGCCGTATACATAGTTTACATGATTCCAACAACCAGGACCACAGGGTCTCATATACACATTGAAAGTGTTGGAAAATCCTTTATGTGCAACCGTTCAAAATGCCAATGTTTTCTGTAAGCAATTTGTTGTGCTTTTATGACTTGTCATTAATTAAAAAAGCATTGTATGTAATAAAAATATCCAGTATTCTCCTCTGATGTCAATTTTATAGTATTAAGTAAAGAATATGTTGACAGCATCAATTAACATAATTGTAATACTGAAACACAGAGCTTTAGTACAGATGTTGCCTGTTGTACTCTGTGGCACCCAACCGATTATTTGCCAACCATTGACCCACTGGGAAAGAGGCTGATTATAGATTATAATAGACTAATACCTCCTGTAGTAATTTGTCTGATTGTCTACGACAGAGACGTACATTAAAATCCCCACCCATAATTATCATAGCCTCCAGAAATGTTACCTTCACCTTCTGAAAAGATTGATCGAAATCCTCCACTCATTGATTTATTCTGAAATGCTCTTCTTTATGGATGTGCGTTTATCAACATAAACTCCCTACATTCATTGCTCTTCACCCTTAACTCTACCACTGAAATGTGCACTCCAATGGAAAGGTTAATTATGTTAAACGTTTTTTTATCTACCTTAGTGGAAATTAAAGTCAGCACCCCTGCAGAGACTCTACACTTCCCTCGCTTAATACCTTTACTGTTAATGGCTGCAAAGTCCTCAATGGCTTTGTCATTGTGCAACCAGTCCTCCTGCAGGAACACTAAGTGGTATTAAGGTTGCAAGAGGGCACCGCCCTTCATGCTACATTCAACTAGTTGTACCACTCTTACGTGCCCCAATACTGCATCAATGGGGATAACTGATCCTTTAGGTCATAGCTATGGGTTGACCCTCTACACTCCTCAGTGCGATTGTTTGCTATTACAATTCTCAAATTCTCTGAGGGCTATGGGCCGAACCCATATCCCTGAAGGCTTGACTCTGGTGTTGCCCCTTGTTAGATTTGGGGTCTCTAGTTGGCACAGGTAGATACTTGTGACAAGTAGGGACCCTCTCCTCTAGTCAGGACAAGAGTGTTACACACCTAAAATAACCCCTGCTTACCCTCTAGGTTGCGTGGCGCGAGCAGTCAAGGCTTATTTCATAGGCGTTGTAAGTTAAGCAGTTGTGACCACATACAGTAACCCAGTGACAACACTACAAATGGACACCACGCAGGTTTTATATAAAAAATAAGTAGACTTTATATAGAGTTACCACAAGACCATAAACGACAATAAAACACACTATGGTTACTTTAAGATGGTAGATTTAAGCTTAGTTCAGTTCAGTTCTTAGATGCGACATTCTGCGTCAATGTACCTTGAGTTGCGTTGCGCTTCCACGACAAGCAATGTCGCAGCGATGGTTAATGCCGCAAAGTCAGGTGCAAAGAAATGAAGACTTGAAGATCTTCCAGATGCGGCACGCTTCTCGGGGATGCGAGAAGTCCTCGGTTCGATGCGTGGACTGCAGCGGCGACACCCTTACGATGCGGCGGCAAAGGCTCCAGCGGCGATGCTCTTCTTCACGATGCATGAAGCTTCCACTCGATGCGACAACTACAGTGGCGACATCCAAGATGTCCAAGATGCGACGGCAGCAGCTCCGACGGCAGCGCACTTCTCGAGGATGCGAGGTGCTCTTGGTCGATGCGGTGCAATGCGACAGTTCTAGTGGAGACACCCTCCTGCTTCGGAGTTGCGACGGCAGGCACAGCGAAGGCGACATGCTTCTTCTCGTTGAGTCGCGCTTCCAGCACCTTGTGACACGCAGTTCCTCAGAAGGCCCAAAACAGCAGCAGGCACTTCCACAAGAGCTCTGGGGAGCTGGGGGGTGAAGTCTGTTGTCCCTGAGACTTCAGAAGGAGGCAAGCTCTTTTCCAAGCCCTTTGAGATCCTTCACAAGTTGAAAGCAAAGCACACAAAGTTCCTTTCTCCTTCCTTTGGCAGTAAGGCAACCACTGCAGGCCAATCCCCCAAGCAGCACTTCAGCTTGGGAATAGTCTCTCCACAGTTTCTTCAGGTTCCTCTCCTCAGTAAAGGTTTCTTCTTGTAGTCCAAAGTGATCTAATTTCATGGGATCAGGACCCCAATATTTATACCCAGAAATCCTTTGTTCTCTGAGAGGAGAGGGGCCTTTGATCAGTCCAAACCAGTTCTGAAGCACTCTGTTTACCAGACTTCCTCTTTCCTTTCACAGTGCAGGGCATGCACATCAGACGCTCCACAGGAGGTGGAGCCAGCAGTGTGAAAGGCAAGTACATTCCTGGAGCACTTTGTTTACAGGACTCCTTCTCTTCTTTCAGTGTGCAGGGCAGAGACATCAGCCGCTCCCCGGGGGGTGGAGCCAGCATTGTGGAAGGCAGGCACAGCCCTACACAGAGTTCAGGTGCATTCCTCCCTCCCATCTAGATGCAGATCTCTCTATTCACCACTGGGTGACTCAGCCTGTCTCTTGGAATTCCCCAGCCCTGTCACTCACAGAAACCAGACATAGGAATACACAACCTAGCAGAGACAGGTTCGAATGGTTAGACAAGCAAATATCTACTTTGTAAAAGTGGTATTTGCAAACACAGAATATTAAAATAAACTTTACTACAAGATGTATTTTATTATTCTGAGTTCAGGCATACTAAGCTCGAATTTCTACCATGTTCTCTGAGCCTGTTAGGATTATAAAATGTAACAAGTCCAATAGCCCACTCTGGCCTATGGAGAACAGGTAGCCTTGGAATAGTGAAAAAACGAAAATGGTTGTAATTCACTGTTAGGACATGCCACAAACATCAGGGCTTGTCCTACCTTATACTGACAATGCACCCTGCCCTTGTGCCTACTATAGAGTAGGGGGTTCTCTATAAGACAGGTTACTTCCTTTCTCATACCCTTATCTTTAGGAGACTTACCTCCCTCTCCTCCACAGAATACTAAACTTCTATTATGTTTAGTTACTTGATGTTGTGAAGGCTGGTTCTTCCTGGCTGGCTGTCTTCTGCCTTGGTGTAATGTCTGTTCAGGGCCTGGCACAACAGCCATGCTACTATGAAGGTGGGAAGGGCTTCTCTCCTAAAAATTCTTCAGAGGCTGTCCTATAGTTTCTTTTCATGTTTTCCATGTAGAATCTACGTTTCCAGGAAAAATAATAACCTGAGAATTTGAGCAACCATAAGTGTATTGTCTTTTCCTAACTAGCATCAGGCATGTGGAAATACATGGAGAGATAACAATAGGGGGGAGAGAGAGAGAGAAGTGGATTCAGTCTCCCTAGGCATCATGAATAAACAAAATAGAATCCACAAGGTGGTTATTCAGTGGTCCCTAAAGGATGGGGAGCACACCGTGTTTTTTAAATGCCCCTCACACACCAACAGGCCCCTTGGTGTCATGCTTCATCATCGGGGCCTTCGCACCCCTCTACGGGATGCGGCGTGCTACGACAGAACGACTACGTAGGAGCACTTGGCAGTGAGCTATGTGAGGGTGTGTATTTGCGTGATGTGAGTGAGGTGAGGTGAAAAGGTGAATAAAAAATACCTGGCACTAAGGATAAAAAGAAAATGTTATTCCGTCCCTGGCTGGTATTGGTAAAAAGTGCAAAGACTGGTTGAAAAATACGTGCTAGGGTATATCAACCAACAACAGTGTCAACATGTTTCGGAGCGCAAGACTCCTTCTTCAGGACGAGGATATGCACTATGATCCTCACCTTACTCACATGGAATGTGAAAGTGTTCAAAAAAGTTTTTTATAAAAACAATATGTAATGTACCTATCAATGTTTTAAGTGATGGTATGTTCGTTGCGCCCAATTGGCGTATGAAATATCTGTAAAAGAAAAACATAGTAAAATAAACTAGTCGGATGTCCAGGAACATAATAAACTTGCTAGTCGGATGTCCAGGAAACATGAAAAAAAGGGGAATTCCTATTATAACAATGGTAAGTATGCAGAATTCCACTGTGGATCTGGTACCTTGTGAGAGAAAGACATTTAAGGGGGACATACAATTCTTAACACATTCGCACATACATACATGCAATCTCCCTGGTATAAATGGGAATGAAAAATGAAAAGTTGGTTTTTTGCAGTGGTACAAGCTTACTTAGGTTCAAAATGCGGATGGCCCCATGAGCCTTAGCGTAGTATTGGGGGTATCACTTCTCGTTGCCCAGTCAGCAACCTAAAAGATAGTAAATAGCGGTATTCAGGGAGGTGATTAACAAAGCCAGGTTACTTGTAAGTGAAATTCACCCTCCGTCTCAACTGGCTTTTACTCACGGTGACTGCAGCTGCTTGAATGTAAATCACCCTCCTTTGTGTGACTTATTGAATTCCTCTACCTGTTTTGGAAATTCCATTCTTAGAAGGGGTTTTAAAGTCTTTTAGGAGTATGACAATCAGGATTAGGGTGTAGCTGTAGATAAACCACCTCAGGTAGCTCTACCCGTTCCAGGTTATGTTTCTTGATAGCGTCATGACATTGATCATGTTTTTCTTAAAGAATAGGGAGTGTACAACCCTGCTTTGAGTCTCTTTAGTTGCTAAATACTGCTGGAGATTTCTGGTTTTCCTGTGCTTCGGATTGTTGTGGTTATTACACACACATTTAATAATCAGGTTTTTTTCTTTGGCAGATCATGACATTGTTTACATTGCTGTTCTATGGGTTGGTACCCAGGTGTTTGTTGAACGTTTGGTGGTGTAGGCAACTGTCAATTAAGGAATTGTTTCTGTTTACCACATGGTTACTTATTGAGTACTGTTATATTTTATCAACATTGTAACACAGTCGGCTATTTCAGTGTCATTATTTTCAATTGCCACAACAATTGGTGTTGCTTTATTTTGAAGTTTACATCATTGTAAGTGTTTTAAGGTACAAGTGTTTCATGTTTTTTTATTCAAACCAAAAATTAACTAGCTCGCTTAAAAATAATTCCCGTCAAAATATTTAAAGGTTTTGGTAAAGTTTCTTACATGTACTCCTGAACGTACATTGATACTTTTTCAATCAATCTCTAAAGATTCATATAATACCATTGAAACGGTACTTCATGTGCAGGGTTTCAAACATTCTACTGGAAATGCCACGTGACATCTCCTGCGGACTTTTATTCTCCAGCTGTAGAAATCTGCATGCGTATATTTCAGCACAGGATGAGTGGACCCTGCTGTACAAATGCACTTTTATTTCTCCTTCTTCTCTGCTGGGAAACATATTTCCCCAGGAACAAAGTCCTTTCATTAAACTCCTTTAAATGTGGGCTCATCTGTTCCTCTCCCCCTATCTGAAGGGGAGTCACACCAGCCAGAAATTTTATGTAATATTCTTATCATTTCAAGAACGGGGAAAAATTGCAGTTTGAGAATGCCTTCACAAACGTACAAGGAAAGCCAAGCCTTGTAACACTCACTTCCCAACTGGATATCCCATTGTGGATTGTACTGCACTTGTGCCTTAATATATGTTGGCTTCCCAGGAATCCTTTTTTGAATTTCCGGCAGGAGTCAATGCAGTATTTGAGGCATAAAAGTAAGTTTACAGCCGAAAATTCCTTTATCAATAAGACCAAAAGAGTTAACTTTTGAGAAAAAAGAATGGGGGTCCCACTTCTTTTCTTATCACAAGAGACGGGTTTGTTGCCCATTTCATGAGTGCCAAACCTTCATGCCTATTGAAAACATGTACCTCAGTGTTCTATTCAAAGGCCATGCTCCGCCGTGGCAGTAAATGTATAGAGGCTAGGCCCAAAGCTGACCGTGCAAATAAGTCACGCATACACACAGTAGTGGGGTGGCAATAACAAACTCGTTAACGCACGAGTTCCTTTAATTAAATGGTCACGTCCCTAGGTCACATGCGTGATTATCGGGGGAGTTGCAGAAACACCCCTCTCGTGGGTGACCACATGAGCCTGACTCATCAGGGCCCAGGTAACACTCCCATACTCTCAGCCATGAAATCCATTAAGGCTGCTCTTGGCAAATCACACCAGCTCTGCAAGTCAGAGCCCTCGTCATTGTGTGCTATTGCCTCCGAAACCCGGGCACAGGTTAGTTCATTACTTTGAGCACATATATTTGACAAACTAGAGCGGCACGGGGTTACATTTGTATAAGACCCGAGCTTGAAACATTGAACCATCTGTGCTGAAGAATTTTCAACAATAGGAAAAGTGAGATACTCAGAATAAGGAAGGCTGCACAGATAAGACTGTTTAGGAAACTGCTGCTTCATGCTTTTATTGTGGAAACTTTGGTAACATGAGGGCACAATAACTAAAATGAAGCAGAGCGCTCTTTTTAAAAAATAGTCGGGGTACTCGTTTTAAGAGTTACTCAAACAGAGGGCTAGCATACCCAACACATCCTTTTTAAAAGATGTTCAGAACGTTTTAAAATCCTTACAGCAGTTATGTGTTCAAGCAGAAAAATGAGAAATGATCCCCAAAGACCAGAAACAGACACCATGATCGTGCTAAAACGTACAATCCCTGATGAATACAGGGAGCGTTTTAACAACTAAATGTGGGTCAAAAAACCATCACTGGACATTTGTAAGAGAAATAGTAGCTTGGAGAGGGTAGAAACAATCCTTCATCTACAATCACTAAGCTGCCTCGGAACCATCTTTGGTTCGTTTCATTGCACAAATGTCACTTCTAAATTTCCAGATTAATAGGTACACTTAAAAAACAACTGTGAGCTCGGAATTTGATTCTGTTGAGGTGGACCTATACTTTCCAGCTGTCCTGTCTTGAAAACTGAAAATGGAAAACTGGTTTCTGTTCCTCAAAGCTATTCAAAAAAAGTACACTGTTCTTCTTCAAATTGGAATAGCATCAATCCAAGCCTTTGCACTCCATACATAGATATATGAGGTTAACGCACTGACGCAATCTAGGTCGATATTTTTAGAATGCTTTAATTTTTTGCTCTGTACATAAACCCTTGGGCCTTTCAGTAACTGTGTAGGTATGTCCATGGTGTAGGATGTACATCTTAGAGCTCCCGGTTCCCTCGGTGTTCCGAGGCCTTTAAATATTCTAATTTTCACCTGCATGTTGCCCTGGCTGTGGAGAGATTGACCCCCGTGACCTGGTAAAGGGAGGACTTGGCGTCCGCTGGCCCCCAACCTTGATCGGGTTGCAACAAAAGCAAGTACCCGCGACTGAAGAAGCCAGCAAAATGGTCCCCCCCAGCAGCAATTCCACTGCAGCACACAGGAGCAAGTAGCAGTGGCTAGGGGTGTCTAGCGGCGACCAAAGCCTTTGCTCTGGCCCTGGGGCCACCTGGGCAGCTCACGGCCCCCTGTCCCCCCACATAGGAGTCAGAAGATTGCTGGTGGGCTCAAGACCAAGGGTTCACCAGCTACCCTTCCTCGCCTGGGAAGGCAACATGGTCCTGGGAATGGACGCAGCCAGGCTGAAGACCACAAGTGCCACTCAGGCCACAGAAATGAGGGGAGACTGGATTCAGTCCATGCTGGTCAGGAGGCAGCTGGGGTAACAAATAGGTGGTGAGTGGTGTTGACAGGAAATCTGATGGCCGCTGGGATTCTGCAGGCGACACGGGAGGCCATAAGGCCGGCTGGGGACCTGCTGTGATGGGGGATGAGGGGAGGCAGCCATGAGGGTGTGCAGTAGTACATGGAGGTGCCGGGGTGTCACTGAGACGGTGGGGGGGTTCCCCCATGTGGAAGAAGGAAAGGGGCGTGTATACTGCCCAGGGGACTATGTGGACTACTGTGAGGTGCTGCCTGTGGCATCTGTCACTGCGGTGGATGACCCTCACAAGGTGGGAACAAGGAAAGAGGTACCATGAGAGGGGACATGCTGGGTGCGGGGAAGTGAGACACAGCTGCGGTGACTGGCCTTGCAGGTGTGCAGACTGTCTTGGCAGAGGCGGTGGAATCCTTTTCCCCCTTATATAAGAGGACTCCTTTCATTCCTTATGGGCCTCTGGGTAGCGGGTTCATCATCTTAATTAGTAAAAGCACCACACAAACAGAGGGAGAGTGGAGAGTGTTAGTCACGAACATGATACGCTCCCAACAGTCGAAGGAGGCCCACTTGGACATAGGGGCCCGTGGCTCAGGGAAGGAAGAATTTGGGAAGCCAGATGATGGGACATCGTTGTCAGCACATATGGCCACCATCTTACAAGCCATTAAAGATACGAAATTATGAATGGAGACACAAATAGCAGCAGTGGTGATTGAGTTGGGGCTCCTGAGAGATGATCACAGGAAACTGATTGACCAGGTGAAAGAATCCGAGGACCATCTAGGCACCACTGTGTCACAAGTGCAAGAACTTACCAGGAAGTGCACGGACATGGCTGAGGAGATTAAACAGATAACAAATAGACTGAAAGATGCAGGAGGAATGTCCTGTTCGAATTGTAGGGATGGCAAAGAAAACAAAGACACCGAATGATAAGCTCTTTGTAGAGGAGTAACTGGACAAAACTGTTTTAAGTCGTCCCGGTTCATTTTCTTGGAGCGGGCACATAGAGTTCCGTCCTACCCGCCACTGCCAGGGTCACCCCTATAGCCTATTAGTGTGCGACTCATAAACTTCAGGGACATGGACGTTAATCTCCAGGCTGCAAGAAAACATGGGCCCTGGTCTATAGAAGGCCATGAAGTACATTTATACCCAGACTATTCGATTCAGGTTTAAAGACAGTGAGGTATGTTTTTGCCTGTAAAAAGAGTGTTGAGACAAAAATGACTCTGATACTCACTCCTCTAACCAGCCAAGCTGAGGGTGGAACACTAGGCGAAGGCTCATTTCTTCCTAGCTGTGCAGGATGCGTGGGTCCTGGCTTGAACACCAAGGGCTGTGGTCAGGCCGACCACCGGTGGACGAGGGGGATGGAGGATGGAGAACTGAACAGTGGAGGTGGAGGAGCACCAAGGGGGCGGGTAATGACTCTCCAATGAAGGTTGAAATGAAGGCAACACAGGAACAAATGGTCAAGGAGCTGCAGCAATTAGGTTAGACAATCTCCGGCCCATCTCCCTTCTTCCATATTTGGCCAAAGTGGCAGAGAAGGTGGCCAATCGCCAACTTATGACTTTTGTGGAGGAAGCCAACCTTCTTCATCCCACCCAGTTTGGTTTTCGTGCACGTCACTCTACGGAGTCTGCGATGCTCCTGGCCACCGAAACCATTAGGCAAGGGGTAGAAGAGGGGCATACCATGGCTCTTGTCTTACTCGACCTAAGTGCCGCATTCGACACTGTAGCACACTCCACCTTGCTACAGTGTCTTAACAATGGTGGTGTGAAGGGGATGGCACTCAGTTGGATGCAGTCCTTTCTGACTGAGAGGGGTTTTCAGGTTAGACAGGGAGAACACTACTCTCGTGTGTTCAATCTCGATCAAGGGGTCCCTCAGGGCTCGGCCCTCAGCCCCACCCTGTTTAACCTTTACGCCTCCCCTGTAGCCACCATTGTTGAAAGGTACGGCATCCAACTGGTATCATATGCCGACGACACACAACTGGTCATCTCTCTATCGCGGGCACCCGAAACTGCGGCACTCAACTTCAGTGCTTGCATGCAGGAGCTTGCCTCCTGGATGTCTAACAACTGCCTGAAGTTGAACGGCTCCAAAACGGAAGTGCTTGTGGTGGGGGGGGGGGGCTCGTCTGTGTGGACCTCGGCATGGTGGCCGGACTGCCTTGGCCCAATTCCCGTACCGGGTCAACAGGCTAAAAATCTTGGGGTTCTATTCGATTCTGACCTGTCTTTTATCCCTCAAGTAAACAGGGTGGTTGGAATGTGTTTCGGGATACTTAAGAGCCTACGCAAAGTTCTTGATCTGCTTCCAGTTGGTGCCAGACAAACGCTTGTGCATGCCTTGGTCACATCGAGACTTGATTATGCCAACCTACTATACCTGGGTAACACGGCCAAAAGTCTCAATCGTCTCCAGGTACTGCAAAATGCCACAGCCCGCCTGGTGCTGAGGCTTCCCAGGAGAGCACCCTCCAAAGCTGCGCTAAGGTCCCTTCACTGGCTTCCAATCCGTGAAAGGATTACCTTCAAAACTTTATGCATGTGCCATCGCATCTTTGGAGGTAGAGCACCCAGCCCTTTCAACAGCCTCATCACCCCCTATAGACCAGAGCGGATGCTTAGATCCTCTGGCACGGGTCTGGCTGTTGTATCCAAAATCCATAAAGCTCGGATGGGGGGCAGATCATTTAGGCTCCTTGCAGCCAAGAATTGGAATATGCTACCCACCGAATTACGTCTCGAACCCTCCGAGACCAAATTCCGTAGAGCCCTCAAAACTCATCTCTTCCGCCTAGCACTGCTGTAAACTCATGTCTTCTCACTTGTCTACTCTCAGCGTGGGGACACGCCGGTGCGCGTAACCATGCGCTTTATAAAACTCCTAATAAATAATAATAAAATAAATACAATACACAAATGTTCTCACCGCAAACAGGTGTAGAGCCTCGCTTATGAGGGGGGTGGCAGCGGATCGGAGCATACAGAAACCGAGCATGAGATGGAGAATGACCAGGTGCCACTGGTGCCACTCATGACTTTGGACAAATTGGGGTGGCATGGATCATGATGGAGGGCAGGGTCTGGTAAGGAGGCAGAAGGCCTTGGAAGAGAGGACCCGGGAAATAACTTGTACATGGCTCTCAGGAAGGAGACTATAAGTTGAGGGACATTATTGTGGGAAATGCAGCACATGGGAGGCAGACAGCCAAGCCCCAGCGAGGATTGCAGGAGTTAGTTATAATGTTTACGTTTGAGATCCACACATATCGTAATTGGGGCAGTGGTTAGTTCTGAAAACACTGCACGGTGAGGTAGGATGGGGTTAGGTTATGGGAAGTTTACGGCAACAAACACACCCATGATCGAAGAGATTGGTCACAACTGCCTCCTAGGGGTAGTAACGCTACACAGTGGAAGGGTTGTTTGTTTCCACCATGACACACACACACTCATTGACGTTAACATCATGGAATGTGAATGGCCTGGGGGATAATGTTAAATGGAGTCTGGTGCAGAAGGGCCTAATAGAATCAAACCAGATATTGTGTACCTGCATAAGGCACAGCTCACTAACATGCAACACTGCATAATGGGACAAGGGACGTATAGATTGATGGCATATGCTCAATATAGGTCCTGCTCTAGAAGGGTAATGATATTGATAAGGAAAACTCTCGCATTCCACATGAAACACACCTGGGCAGATACATTGGGATGGCCACATTACGGAAAGTGAGCAATATACTGCTTGGAACCTGGGTCTAATTCTGCTGGGCAGAGACTTCAACCTGGTGTTAGACAATGGCCTTGATAGGATGAGTGCAAAGGTGGAGGGGGACTCAACCAGAGGGAAACAAATTGGCTTCATGAAGGCGTTAGGCTTGAGTGATGTGTAGCGAGCCCTATATTCCTCGGAGATAGGTTACTCTTGTTAATCCTTGGCGCATAATATGGATTCACAGATTGCCTATCTCTTCACCACGGGGGACTCATATAATAGATTTAGAGAGGAAATGTACCTGGCCAGGAGTCTTATCGAACACTCCCTCCTACTGGCGACATTTACCACTACAGCATCGAAATCTAAAGGGTCCTGGAAAATGGAATACTGGCGTCTGGAAAATAAGCAGGAAGTTAAGCGATTAAATAGGATGATTAAGTATTACTATATGGAAAAAATGCGACCTCAGTGGGGAGCCTAGTGGTAGTGTGGGAAGGGTATAAAGCCACGATTAGAGGTATCATCATTACTGCGTAAATAGGGGACAGAAGGATGAGACTGTCCAGGCTATCCACACTGGAAGAAGAATGAAGCAACTTTGAGCGAGACAATGCAGACATCCCAAGACAGGCATGAAACTTAAAAGGGCAGAGTACCAATCGGTTGCTAAGCACAAGACAAGATTGCTCTATTTAGCAAAACAAAAACGCATATATATATATATATAGGGGTGAACAAAATGGGTAAACTGTTAGCATGGCTGGGGAGTAGGGAGAGGGAAAGAATGGTTATGAGAGAAGTGTACACAGAATATGAAGAACTAGTGAGAGGTAAAGGCAGGGTTGCAGAAGAGTTCGACAGGTACCCAGAGTCCTTTTGTGCCTCCCATTTGTGTGCCTCACGGCGTGTGGTGCTAGACTTCGTAAATGACTGCTATTTAAGACAGTAAGGATGGTACAATGTGGTAGTTCTAGAAAAGGATATTATGGCCGACGAGATTTCCACAGAGATGATCCAAAGGCAATCCAGTAAGGCCATGGACTGAATGGCTTCCCGATTGAGCTGTTATAAAAACTAAAAGGCAGGGTGGTGGCTCCACTCCACATGGCATATAAAACGGCGTATCACAATGGAAAGCTACCAAACGATATGTGCGCTGGAACAGTTATACTGATCCCAAAGAAAGGCAAGCCCGCAGACAGGCATGCATCATATAGGCCCATATCACCACTGAATTCTGATATGAAAATACTGGCAAAGCTATTAGAGAATAGACTGAAGGGTGTCATGCAGGAGCTGGTACACCCAGATCAAAACAGGTTTTTGCTGGGCCGATCCAGTAAGGTAAACTTAAGAAGAATGCATAATAACCTGCGTTTGTCTGTCACTAATCAATAGGGAAAATGATTGTTTCCTTGGATGCAAACAAGGCTTTGGAGTCAGTTGAATGGACCTACATCTTCTGGTTACAGACCAAAATTGGATCTGGCTCCAAATTTCCTAAAAGGGTTAGGCTGCTAAATGACCAACCTAAGGTGAGAGTGAGAGTGAATGGCCACATGTTGAGGGAATTCAACATATATTGGGGCACTAGGCAAGGTTGCCCACTTTCACCAATGCTGTTTGCGCTGACTATAGTGGTTCTGGCGGCCTGGATACGCGCGGATGTACAGGTGTGGGGATGGCCCAGAGTTGGGGGTGAAGACAAAATCATCTCACTATACGCAGATGATATTGTTCTATATTTGACTAACACCAGCCAGTCCCCGAACAGACTGGGAGAGATATTCTGCATATGTAGGGATCACTTAGGATTTGCAGTTCACTGGGAAAAAACATTGTTGTTCCTGCTGCGGGGGTATCGGTAGGAAGGTACACTTCCCCTACCATTAAGGGTAAAGGCAGTCCAATTCAGATACCTGGGGCTCAGAATAACCCACACTCTAACTTTATTCTATGAGACCAACCTTGAACACCAACATAGGAAGTTAGAAGAGGAAGTGAAGTATTGGCAATCGCTGCCTATCTTATTTCTGGGGAAGGTGGCAATGTTCAAGATGGTAGCGCTCCAGAGATTTGTATATAGTCTCCAAAATAGCCTCTACACGATTCTGGAGGGATTTTTTAAGAGACTAGACTCAATGGTTCAGTCTTTGCGCTGGGTGGGAGGACAACCCTAGAGAGCCTTGAGGGTACTGAAACGGTCCAAATATGAGGGGGTATTGCCCTGCCCAACATATGAAAATACTATGAGGTGGCGCAAGTGAGTGTGGTAAATGACTGGATGGACGTAGACTGGGAAGACCCATCATTCAGACATGATAGGGCGGAAATGGGTAGGAAGAGTTACTGAAACGCACCATATGAAGGTACGTGACGGTAGTGGGTATTTGGAAAACTCTGACTAAGGAAATTTGGTAGTGACACTGATTGACTCCCAAAACACCACTATGGGAGGGGTGCAGACTTAGGCCAGTGACAGTGCTGCAGGGGTTTTCGGGCTGCGACGCAATTAGCTTATCTACCATGGCAAATGTATGGGATGTAACTGGAGTGGGTCCCTTCTCCCACCTACGGCAAGAGTACTAAATGTCTGAAAAACAGTGGCTGAATTATGCATGGCTGCACCACACTTTTAGAGGCTGTGTACCTCTAGAGGAGGAAACACAAGAGAACTCATTTCTGGACACTAGGCTATCAGACGGTGGGTGGATAAGAAACTGATTTCACTGATATACAGTACATTAATGAGGATACCCAGCCCACCCCACATGCTTGCAAGGTAAATGGGTTCGAGACCTGGGAGTCCTGGAGAAGAAAGATTGGTAGGAGGTGCTGGAATTTCCAGGAAATGTAGCAATAAAGGCCATCTTTAGTTGAGCCAGATAAAAATATTACATAGGGTATACTACATGCACAATTTCTACACAAGATGGAATGAATAGATAGTGCGGACAGCCTTAAGGGATGTCATTTGGAGGGCACATTCTGGCACACACTATGGAGCAACTCCCACATTGAAACATACTGGGAGGCAATAGCCACATCACAGGAAGAAGCAAAAGTGGTCCAGTTGGGACTGATGCTAAAACTGGTATCCTGGGGGCACGGGACCCAACTGATCACACATGGTACCAAAAACTCCTGACAAATATGGGAAGCATGGTGGCAAAACGTGATATTATGCAAAGGTGGAGCTCAGGGACTCACCCAAATACAGTAATTGGCAAACACAGATGGATTTTTGTAAGGTGTAATTCTGCCGATAACACTGAGTGTAGTGTAGCACTTCAGTAAACACTGAGGGGAGAGCAAATTGTGGACTGCAATGTACCATGATGCAAAGGAGCTAACTTTTCTGGGATGTGATGCTTTATTGGGCCACACACTTTTCCCTGCCCAAACTGATTTTCATGACCTCCTCTACGATTTATCTACATTCCCGTTGTTCATTTATTTAAAAATTGCATTCCAACCCATTTATTACACTTCATCTGGCCCATGCCGGAGATTCCAGCCCGGGAGAGGAGATTACGGCCCAAGCCGCAGAGTATGGCTTGAGCCAGAGAGTACGGCCCGACTGCGGATGGAAAAATATGACTCGTAAACAACCTCTGTGAATACCAAAGTTGTAAAATTTGACTTTTGTCTCAGATTGCCTTTGTGAATCAGGCTCATAGTGCATACAGTGCAAATTGTTTGGTCTTACAGGAGGGCAGCAATCAGCGACTAAAACCCATTGAATCTAGCATTTCAGAAAAGTGGTAACAGATCGTGCACTCAATGGTCATTTTCTTGATGTTATCTTTGGAAAAAATATTAGCATCTTCATCCAAATGATTACACCCATATTCTAATTTCTTGTTCAACTTCCAGTTGTATGGGCAGACAAATTCCTCCACACTACACCTGCACCTAAAGTAAAGATGATCAAACTATCTTGAAGTAATAATTCAAATAATTTAAAAAGAAACATCCCTGAACCCAAGTAAGCTTGATAAACATTAGGGGGTCGATTCCGATTCGGGAAAAAAATCGTCCATACGATTCTTTTCCGGAGCCCTCTCCGTACAAATCGTGAACATGCCGTACGAACCGACGAATACGATCCGGACCGGGGGATGAGGACGCAATTCGTACGGTCCACATCATGTAAGGGCGATTCGTACGGAAAAGCACACATTCACATACACACCGGACGGTGCGTACACCCCATGATCACAGGGGTACGGTGCGTACCCCTGCGATCGTGGGGTGTACGTACCGTACTTATATCAAAAAGGAGGGAAGAGGATTCACCGTCCATTCGGTTCCCCTGGTTCAATGCTAGGTTAATCAAAAAAGGGAATGGACACTGGTATCTACTTAACCATTGGTCAAGTATTGACAACCCTCATAGAACACCTGGTCTAGATCGTTGCGGTATATCTTTTTTCCGCCCCGCCAGGGATCTTGGCATAGTCATAGGGTTGTCAAATAACGTGCGGTATGCCTGCCTCACCCGAGGCTACCTCTGGTTCAGGTAGAAGTGTCCAGAAATCAAAAGAGGAAAAAAGGGGGGATTTTTCTCTAAAAACAGTGTGTCACCTTCGTAGTTTTTAATAAAAATAGGTTGACACTGTGTTAAAAGTTAGCGATATATAAGGTATAATTGGGTTACTTGATTACCATATATCAATCAGTATATGGGGGTGTCGACATGTTTCAGCTCTTGTGGCCCAGCCGGGTCTAGCGAGCTTTCGTCAGGACAGTAGACAAACAAACAACATATAAAGGTACTCACACAGTTAGTGTTGGGTCCTAATTAGCTTATTGAGCTGAAATGTTACCTATAATGGGGACACAAAATACCACATTGAAAGTATACAGTATAGGTGATTAGGCATTTTCCTGTTAAGTAAAAAGCACAAACTAGAATTACTAGTAAAAAGAAGAATGGTATATATCTAATTTAGAGTACATACAATTACGCAAGATAGGAAGGTAGGAAGGAAATGGAGTAAGGTTTCAGCAAGGGGTGTCGCTTTTAAGGTTAAGAGTCGGTAATTTATAACTTGAAAGCCCCTGCGCATTGTTGTTTATATGCGTGGAAGCCATTGGGTAATGTATGTTACAGCATTGTCTAGTCGCATTCAATTCTAAAAGTAAAAACATGAAAGACCCTTCGCATTGCTGTTCACATGCGCGGAAGCGATTGATAAAATATGGCCACTGATAGCTCGAACGTTGTCTCCTCGCTTTAATTTCTTAAAGTTGAAACAATAAAGCCCCAGCGCATTACTGTTTACATGCGCGGTAGCCTTAGGGCAAATGTGAAGGCACCGTTTGTATATGGGCAGCGTTAGTTGTAAATGACATGCTTCCCACCGGTACGCTGATTTTAAAGTGCGCGCTAAAGCAAATACGCCGACATACAACCACACACCACAACAGTGCTACATAAAAGTACCTTAATAGGTTTAGTTTGTCAGCATCAGCAGGAGTGCGGAGTCGCTGTACGCGGTCCTTGCTATGAAATATACACACAATTAGGCAAAGGTTGCTATGCACTCTTACCAGTTTTCCGACGTGTTTGAAGAGAGATCTCTTACCCGCATGGACCGGCTTGCAGTCCTTGTGCTGACTCCGCTCCTGGTTACGGGCGGGGCTCAACATCCGGGTTTAAGACTGGTGTCTCTGACACTGAAAAGGGACTAAGAGAATTCATCTAAACACCAACTACAAGATGGCTGCCAATCAGTCTTACCTTGTAGTCACATTCTCAGTATGAAAACTAGATGGAATGTTGGTAAAGAGTGTTACTGGTTACCGTTACCTCTAATGAATGCCAAGTAATCATAGTTCATTACCCCCAAATTTCATAAGAACGAATACAGATACCGGTATTCATCTGGTTTGTTAATGTATGGTATTCAATGTTGATCTCAAAGGGTGCCACTTAATTGAACTGGTTCCAAGGAACATTGTCATTCATTCCCCGTACATGGGTGCCAAGGCGGTCCACCCATCTTTGCTCCTTTTCAAACAAAACTTGCTCGGCGTTGTCATTCTTGTTCTTTAACATCTCTATTACTGTCCAGCGTAGGTCCTCGCAGGAATGACCTGCTTCCACAAAATGTGTACAAAGCTTGGTGTTGTTTTTCTTTGTCCTGACATTACTCCTGTGTTCACCAATTCTCAACTTGATTTTTCTACAGGTCATGCCTATATATTGGCGTTCACAGGGGCAAGTGACCATGTAGATTACGTGTGTTGAATTACAATTGGTGTGTTGCCTTTGAGTCCATTTCAGGGTAGATGTCAGTTGTAGAGTCTTTGTGGGTTTTGTTAGTTTGCATACTCCACATGTGCCACACGGATAGTGTCCTACTATCGGTTCCATTCTGATGTCTCTGATCACAGGAATAGTCTGTTTTTTCTGTGGTCTTGTATGGACCAGGACATCTCTGATATTTTTTGTTCTTTTATTGGCAAATCTGGGTTTCGGCCAGTTCAATTGTCCAGATGTAATTATTTGCCAATTTTTTCTGATAAGCTTTTGTACATCGTTGGTAGCTGGACAGTAAGTGGTTACGCACATTACCAGATCTTTTATCGGTTCCTTTTCATTGATTTGCAAGAGGCAATCACGTGGTTGATTTTTAGCCCTTTTCATACATTTCTTGATCACGGTGGTGGTGTAGTTTCTCTTTTGTAGTTTCAGACTCAATTCCTGTGCCTGTATTGCGTAATCGCTGTTCTTGCTACAGTTCCTTTTGTGGCGAAGGAATTGGCTGAATGGGAGGTTATCTCGCAAAGGTCGATAGGAAAGCAAGCTGTTCTTTGCCGTTGGCTTTGTAAAGGTTCTAGTCTCCAATTTTCCTTTTTCATGGAAAATGGGATCTAACCAGCGATTACGCCGAAACCCAGATTTGCCAATAAAAGAACAAAAAATATCAGAGATGTCCTGGTCCATACAAGACCACAGAAAAAACAGACTATTCCTGTGATCAGAGACATCAGAATGGAACCGATAGTAGGACACTATCCGTGTGGCACATGTGGAGTATGCAAACTAACAAAACCCAAAAAGACTCTACAACTGACATCTACCCTGAAATGGACTCAAAGGCAACACACCAATTGTAATTCAACACACGTAATCTACATGGTCACTTGCCCCTGTGAACGCCAATATATAGGCATGACCTGTAGAAAAATCAAGTTGAGAATTGGTGAACACAGGAGTAATGTCAGGACAAAGAAAAACAACACCAAGCTTTGTACACATTTTGTGGAAGCAGGTCATTCCTGCGAGGACCTACGCTGGACAGTAATAGAGATGTTAAAGAACAAGAATGACAACGCCGAGCAAGTTTTGTTTGAAAAGGAGCAAAGATGGGTGGACCGCCTTGGCACCCATGTACGGGGAATGAATGACAATGTTCCTTGGAACCAGTTCAATTAAGTGGCACCCTTTGAGATCAACATTGAATACCATACATTAACAAACCAGATGAATACCGGTATCTGTATTCGTTCTTATGAAATTTGGGGGTAATGAACTATGATTACTTGGCATTCATTAGAGGTAACGGTAACCAGTAACACTCTTTACCAACATTCCATCTAGTTTTCATACTGAGAATGTGACTACAAGGTAAGACTGATTGGCAGCCATCTTGTAGTTGGTGTTTAGATGAATTCTCTTAGTCCCTTTTCAGTGTCAGAGACACCAGTCTTAAACCCGGATGTTGAGCCCCGCCCGTAACCAGGAGCGGAGTCAGCACAAGGACTGCAAGCCGGTCCATGCGGGTAAGAGATCTCTCTTCAAACACGTCGGAAAACTGGTAAGAGTGCATAGCAACCTTTGCCTAATTGTGTGTATATTTCATAGCAAGGACCGCGTACAGCGACTCCGCACTCCTGCTGATGCTGACAAACTAAACCTATTAAGGTACTTTTATGTAGCACTGTTGTGGTGTGTGGTTGTATGTCGGCGTATTTGCTTTAGCGCGCACTTTAAAATCAGCGTACCGGTGGGAAGCATGTCATTTACAACTAACGCTGCCCATATACAAACGGTGCCTTCACATTTGCCCTAAGGCTACCGCGCATGTAAACAGTAATGCGCTGGGGCTTTATTGTTTCAACTTTAAGAAATTAAAGCGAGGAGACAACGTTCGAGCTATCAGTGGCCATATTTTATCAATCGCTTCCGCGCATGTGAACAGCAATGCGAAGGGTCTTTCATGTTTTTACTTTTAGAATTGAATGCGACTAGACAATGCTGTAACATACATTACCCAATGGCTTCCACGCATATAAACAACAATGCGCAGGGGCTTTCAAGTTATAAATTACCGACTCTTAACCTTAAAAGCGACACCCCTTGCTGAAACCTTACTCCATTTCCTTCCTACCTTCCTATCTTGCGTAATTGTATGTACTCTAAATTAGATATATACCATTCTTCTTTTTACTAGTAATTCTAGTTTGTGCTTTTTACTTAACAGGAAAATGCCTAATCACCTATACTGTATACTTTCAATGTGGTATTTTGTGTCCCCATTATAGGTAACATTTCAGCTCAATAAGCTAATTAGGACCCAACACTAACTGTGTGAGTACCTTTATATGTTGTTTGTTTGTCTACTGTCCTGACGAAAGCTCGCTAGACCCGGCTGGGCCACAAGAGCTGAAACATGTCGACACCCCCATATACTGATTGATATATGGTAATCAAGTAACCCGATTATACCTTATATATCGCTAACTTTTAACACAGTGTCAACCTATTTTTATTAAAAACTACGAAGGTGACACACTGTTTTTAGAGAAAAATCCCCCCTTTTTTCCTCTTTTGATTTCTGGACACTTCTACCTGAACCAGAGGTAGCCTCGGGTGAGGCAGGCATACCGCACGTTATTTGACAACCCTATGACTATGCCAAGATCCCTGGCGGGGCGGAAAAAAGATATACCGCAACGATCTAGACCAGGTGTTCTATGAGGGTTGTCAATACTTGACCAATGGTTAAGTAGATACCAGTGTCCATTCCCTTTTTTGATTAACCTAGCAGTGTACGTACCGTACCCCGCGATCGCAGGGTGTACGCACCGTACACCCAGCGAACATGGGGTATGGTGCGTACACCCTGCGTTGCGGGGTACGGTGCATACACCCCATGATCACAGGGGTACGCACAGTATCCCTGCGATCATGGGGTGTACGCACCGTACCGGAGGGGGGGCGTTCCGTACCTTTTTCGAGGCGAACTCTGCTTCTCCGGACGTTTTCGGCTCCCGTGAAAAAAGCGGTGTACGGTGCGTACCCGACACGATTCATACTTGCTGGGTCGGAAAAACCAGCCGCGAACCGTACGGATGTGGCGTACAGCGGGTTCCGAGGGAGATTCGTACGGGGATTTGATTCATATGGACTCTGTCCGATTTGTACGGAGTCCTGCTCCGGGTACGAATCGTACTTCTGTGGTTCTGTAATCCTCAAACCTGACTCCATTTTAGTCTTGCCCTCACATAGGCCTGTGAAGTAGGCCCAACCAACACGTGGCCTGGCCTTCTGAGTTCGTGCATATATTAACTTGGGTTTTTCTGACTCTGAATGAACTGCAGAGAGAGTGACCCTTTTCACCTGAAACCGACCTTTTGCAGAACCAGTTTCACTAGCTAATCGTTGTCTGAAATTGGCAATCACTGTTCAGGACCTCGTTAACCTTTAGTTTCCTTGCACATATCTTATCCTAATCAGCATCTAAATTGTTTCTTTCCTTACGACTTTTCATTACATGGGTAGTGCTTTCAATTATGGGTTTGTCCGGCTTGTGGAAATTGAATTTGGGACAGTCCTAATAATTAACTTTTGGGTTGGGTTACTGTAAATTGGGTTTTTTGTTAATGTGATACTCAGTTAGAAAATGTGTCCTATTGGTCAGAATTTGGTGCAGTGGGTGTACATTTATAATGAGAATATTGTGTATAAAAGGTGATGTCTTGCTCTATGAAGATTGAGCAGTTTCTTGAGTTGTACACCGTGTTGTATTGCTGGGATTTGTGCTACTAGCTGCAGCTAATAAATTTGATCTCTGACGCCACCTAGAAGTATTCCGTGTCTCTGTATACCAAGGCAAGGGAACCCAGAGGACTTCGGGCGAGTCCCTGGCGCCGCTGGGTACTTGAAATCCCAGTTTTTCAGTTGGCGCGGCCAACGTGGGGCGACTTCAGTGGTACCGGTCCAAGCCCGAAGATTGCGAGGAGCCACGTGAGGAAACTCTAGAGGAGGGCCCCCACTTCATCGACCCCTGCATGTCGACGTGGAACGAAGGTTTTTTCTGCGAGGCTTCCCGCTTTCCAACGGCTACGAAGGACTGCTGCCCTGACTGTCGCCTTGTCTTGGACCTTCCGATTGATGTATGTAAAGCGAGACGATAGACGGTCTTCTGGTGGCGTGACAGATATTTGGTTAAGTATTAGTGGGTCGCTCCCACAACTTTGTTTGGTTCCTTGGTTTTTATTTGGTTGCTGCAGTACCCAAAGCCGAAGGGCTTGTATATTTACGAGTGTATCATTTTTTGATTCCCTTTGAAGTTTGAAACCAGACTAGTGAGCAAGATGCCTGTTCTTGGTAAATTTGGTAATTGGTTTGTTTGTGGTAGTAACAGGGATTCCCGATTGGAGGATTCGTGTCCGATACCTCCGGTTGGAACTCCGACTTATGAGCTCTATTCTAAACACGGAGTGGGCCCTATTACTTATAATGAAGTATGGGTCCGCTACACAAAAAAAGATGGTGTTTTGCAATGGCCCCCACATGGTAGTTTTGAAACAGAGATTTTAGACAATCTAGAAGTTAGGCTATTTAAGAAGAAAGCCCGGCCGGCAATGTTTGACTCTTTCCTCCTTTGGAGTAAGGAAGCCAAACAGAGAGAAATTAAGCAAGCAAAAAGAGATAGGAAAGATAAGAATATGTCAGTATTACAAGCTGCTAGGCAGTTTAAGGAAGATGGAGAAGAGCGTGTGAATGAAGTCTCAGATAGGCAGCGTTGTATGGCCATAGATAAATGTTATCCGGCCTTGCCATCTTCTCCTCCAAAAGTGAATGAAGACTTTGAAAAAGATCCTTTGATCTCTCATTTACTGAGATTGCCACCTCCCTATGTGCAGGGTGCTACTGCGCCTCCATTACCCCCAGTTGTTCCACCCTTTGTTGTTCAACCTCCTGCTGTTGTTCAGCCACCCGGTGCTCCACAGATGGTTTTGCCTCCTCCTGCGCAACCCATTCTAGGGTCGCCAGCCTTGCTACCAGCTTTGCCTCAAACTCCTTTGCCTTCTGCTTCGGCATCTTCGACTTCTACTGTTCTTGTCCCTACACCTTCTTTGCCTCAGAATACTTATTCTCCTGTTCTTATGTCTACTTCTTCCCCTTCTGCTCAAAAACGAATGACCGAGACTGTTGTTAATTTGTTGTCACCATTGTTTGGGTCACTGAATATGACCCCTGTTTCGGAACGTAAGCAGAGTCGTAGTCAGCTTCCTAGTTCTGAAGAACGGACAGTGTTGGATTTGTTGGCTCGTAGGTGGATTTTAAATGCTCTGAGGTATGATTTGCCAGCAGTTATGGATGTTTTCTTTCAGTGGGAACCCCCTAAGCAAAGGTATGTTTTTGATGTAATGTGTACTTTTCTGCGTCAGGAATGGGAAGATAATGAGTTGGGTCCGATTCCGCAGGATGTGCTCGATGTTCAGTCGGATTTTGCTAAAGGGATGATAGTGGAATCTGATATTACAGATGCCGTAGAGACAATACTTGCTTTCAGATCTAGACTTTCGCCTCAGACATTGTATGAACCTGATTCCTCTATTAGGAGGAAAGTGAAACAGTACCCTATGAGAGAAGTTCCTCCTGTATGGAAAGAAGCAGTTCAGGCTAATGTAAATCAGGGTATTCAGGCCGCTCCGGCTCATTTTCAACGAGTATGGGTACATGACCCTTGGAATAAAGCAGAGGTCTTGGCTCTTAAGCAGACCTTACCTGACCCTCGTAATAATCCTGCTGGTTATTACAAGGAGTTGTCCCAGACAGTTGAAGCATGTATTATGAATTTAGCTGACATCGATATGTTGATGGGTAATGTAGTCCCTCAACCTTTGTGGGCGAAGATTCGTCATGAGAATCATGCTGCTGAATTAGGTGACACCTGGGTGAATATTGTTGCTGCAGATGGTAGACAGGAGGGAGGTGCTAAACCTGAACCTCTAGTTTCAGAATTACCAGGTAGGATTATTAATCTGATGAAAACAATGATGCCCGCTTTACGAGTGAATTGGGATAAGTTAGCAGCATGTAAGCAGAAGAAAGACGAGAGTGTATCTGATTTCTTCACCAGGTTTGAAGAGACGTTTATTGATCATAGTGGTCAGGATATGAGTACGGAAGGTGGTCAAAGGTTGTTTGTGGATAAATTTGTCTTTAATTTGCTTCCCGAACTTTCTAATAAGTTAAAGGACTCTGAGAGTTCATGGGCTGTTTCTTCGTCGGCCCAGATATTGGCTACCGCACAATATTATGAGAATAGGGATAAAGATGAGAAGGATAAAGTGGAGAAGAAAACTAAAGAGTTAAAGACTAAAGTTCTTTTGCAGCAAGCTTATCCGCCTCGTCAGAATCAGCCTCAGTTTCAGCAACCTCCACAATTTCAGAGATTGTTACAGAAGCCTGAGCCTTATGTTCAGCGATTCTTTCCTGGCCCTAATCAGTGTGCTTATTGCAAAGAGAAAGGTCATTACAAGAATAGTTGCCCGGCTTTGTTACAGCGTGCGAATTGTGTATCTGGTCAGAGAGGTTGTGGTAGTTTTCAGCAAGCTCCTAGGGGTAGGGGACGTGGTGTGATCCCTCAGAATGAGCGTTCCTCTTCCCTACAGAATTCTGAGAATTATTTTGACAGACAGAATGTTCCGAGTGGTCAGTCCGCTCAGTATTATGTTGAGGATTACTATGTCGAAGGTGAGAGTTCAGGTTTTAATGATAACTAGGACAGCCAAGGACAAAGTGAGGGAGTAGTGTCAGTTCCAGTAGATCAGAGTGGATTACATCAGGTGTGGTAGAACCTTTTCTTTTGGATACTGGTGCGATGAAGAGTTCTATTATGCACTCTAAACTTCCTGGCGCACCTTTGTCTGGCTTGACCAATGTTTCAGTAGGATTTTCAGGCGCCCCAGTTCGTAATCCGGTTTCTAGTCCTTTGTCCCTTACCATTGGCCCTCGAGAGGTCAATAAGATAGTCTTGCCACAGTTTCTTGTGGTACCTGATATCACTGCTTTGTTGACTTTGATTCCTGCTTCGGCAGCTTGGTTTTCTGTCATCGATTTGAAGAATGCTTTCTTCAGTATTCCTATTGCTGAGGAGAGCAGGGATATTTTTGGCTTCTCATTAGGAGGCCGAAGCTTCTGGTTTAAGAGAGTTTCCCAAGGTTATTGTGAAAGTCCCTCCATCTATAGTCAGGCGTTGAAAACTCAGCTTGACGGTTTTGTGTTACCTGTTGGTGCTACTCTTATTCAGTACGTCGATGATTTGTTGATTACTGCTGATGATGAAAAGATTTGTAAAGAGGCTACTCTTTCTTTGTTGCGGTATTTATCTGACCTTCATCATAAAGTGTCACCTTCAAAGTTGCAATATTGTCGCCAAGAAGTGACCTACTTAGGTCATCTTTTGTCGAAGGAGGGAAGGAGATTGACCCCAGAACGAATTCAAGCGATTGCGCAAATGAATGTACCATCCACACAGAGAGAAGTGCGTGCCTTTTTAGGTATTACATCGTATTGTAGACAGTGGATTCCCAATTTATCCTTGTTGGCGAAACCTCTGTTAGCATTGACTCTGAAAGATACTCCGCATCCTCTTCCTTGGTCTGACGAATGTCAGAAAAGTTTTTCTGAACTACGCGATGCATTGTGTTTTGCTCCTGTGTTGGGTACTCCAGACTATAGTAAGCCTTTCACGTTGTACGTGCACGAGAGAGAAGGTTGTGCGTTGTCAGTGTTGACACAACCATTTGGGGACAAGCAGCGTCCATGTGCATATTTTTCAGCAACGTTAAACCCAGTTGCTAAGGCGTTGCCGAGTTGTCTGAGAGCTACAGCTGCAGCGGCTGTTTCTATCCGACAGTCTGCTGGTTTGGTATTGGATAATACGTTGATTGTGATGGTCCCACATGCAGTAGATACCTTATTAAACAGGACTAAGACACATCACTTTACTAGTGCACGTCTGTCAGGTTACGAGTTGACATTGTTGGCTAGTCATGTTCACATTAAAAGATGTAATGTGCTGAATCCAGCTACGTCGTTACCGATCTCTACAGAGACGGATCCTCAGGAACAGCATGATTGTTTTCTTCGTACAGAGGAAGAAACGAAAGCTAGAGTTGACCTGAGGGATACTCCCCTTACAGATGTTGATGGTACCCTATGGGTAGATGGTTCGTGTTTTAAGCTTCCGAATGGTGAAACGACTGCAGCGTATGCTATTCCAACTTTACATACAGTTGTTGAGACAGCACGCATACCACAGAATTCTGCGCAAGCAGCAGAGTTGATTGCACTGACTAGAGCGTGCGTGTTTTCAGAAGGAAAGCGAGTGAATGTTTACACCGATAGCCAGTATGCGTTTGGTGTTGCCCATAGTTTTGGGCGTTTGTGGAGAGAGCGTGGGTTCCTTACTTCGCATGGGACAAAAATACAGCATGGGCACTTGGTGAATGAACTTTTGGAATCTCTCACTCTCCCAAAGCAGATTGCAATTGTGAAGTGTAGTGCGCATAAGAAAGTTGTGGACGATGTTGGTCGAGGGAATGCGTTTGTGGATGAAGTTGCGAAGGAAACGGCGAAAGACATGATGAGCAGTATGTATGTTGCAGGCCCAGCTAATTGGGTTATGGCTGGTGGAATGTGTGAAGACACAATAGAAAGTTTGAAAATGATTCAGGCTGAAGCGACTGAGAAAGAAGTGAGTGTTTGGAGAGAAACTACGGGTATGTTGGATTCAACAGGTTGTTGGGTTGAGTTGTCAGAACACCAGCAATGGCTGTTGCCTGATGCGTATGTGCTCCCAGTGGTTACAATGGCTCATGGAATGGCTCATATAAGTTTGAAGGGAATATGCAAGTTGTTGGCTCCAGTTTGGCAGAATGCTGGAATTCCGAAATGTGCAGAGAACGTGGTGAAACATTGTATGATTTGTCTGAAGTATAATCCTGGTAAGGGAACTCCAACTCCAGCTGGTCATTTTGCTCCTCCGACGTATCCGTTTGAGGTGATACAGCTAGATTATATACATATGGAGAGATGCAATAATTTGAAGTATGTCCTTGTGGTTGTTTGTACCTTTTCCAGGTGGATAGAGGCCTACCCCCTAAAGGATAATACTGCCTTGTCTACAGCCAAGGTTTTGCTCAAAGAATATTTCCCTAGGTATGCCATGGACAGACCACTACGCGGTTTTCTGTACCTTGGCTATAAATAAAATCCCAGCAAAAGTCACCACCCCCCCTGAGTCAGTTTCTTTTAAAGCATGGCATAATATCAACCAGTCAGATTTAACAAACCAGCTGGACAATACTCGCCCGCTAATCACGTCTAACTCGAATATGGCCACTCAACTATTCCAGGATTGGGTGGGATATGCCATGAATCTTTTGGCTCCCATCAAGACAATATCTAAGAATAGATCTATCCCAACTGCACCACGGTATACGGACGAACTAAAATATCAAAAACAACAGAACAGACACTGGGAAAGACAATGGAGAAAGACTTACAGCCCAGCGAGCAAGACTCGATATAAAGACGCATTGGCGGTATACAAAACCATGATTATTAAGGCGAAAAAATCCTTCTACTTGACTCAAATTGAGCAGGCAAAGAACTCCAGCAAAAAACTATATGACATTACTAAATCTCTCTCAGGCAACACCCCTGACCTGACTCCACCCCCTTCCCAAGACATGTGCGACGCTCTAGCCAACTTTTTCTTTTCTAAGGTTGATGACATTTATTATGCCTTCACTGCTAAAACCACCCATGTCAAGGCTACTATCGTTATTCCTGAGGTCCCAAAATCCCTCTGAGCACCATCTTTCACTGGCTTCACTCCACTAACCGAAGACCATATATCAAACATCGTTGCGACAGTTAAAACTGGATCCATGCTGGATCCTTGCCCGCTGTCGGCTCTTTTACCAGTGATGGACTCGATTATACCAGTTTTGACGCAAGTATGCAATTCCATCCTGCTTTCAGGGACATACCCCCATAATTTAAAAACTACACTGCTCAAACCACTTTTAAAGAAACCTGGCGCCGATAAGACTGAGTTAAAAAACTATCGGCCAATTGCCAGTCTTCCGTTCATAGCCAAAGTGGTGGAAAAAGCCATGAATATACAGCTATCCGAGTATATAGAGACACACAGACTGCTAGATGACACTCAGTACGGTTTTCGTAAATATCATGGGACCGAGACCGCCCTCATTAAAGCATCTGATGATGTCAGATCAATAAGAGATCAGGGCGGGACAGCAGTCCTGGTATTGCTGGACCTTTCGGCGGCCTTCGACACGGTCGACCACAGTATTCTGGTCGACCGTGTCGGGAAGATGGGCATCTCCTCCACGGCAAGAGATCTCCTCGCCTCCTTTCTTACTGATAGAACGCAGGCCGTCACTCTTGGCCCCTATCAATCTGCCAAGTTGACACAACCGTGTGGGGTACCTCAAGGCTCATCCCTGAGTCCGACACTGTTTAATATCTATGTGTCAGACCTGGCCAATGTCATCAAGGCACATGGGATGAGCCTAACCTCCTACGCGGATGACACACAACTGGTCATGGCCATAAGAGGTGACGGAGGGGAGGTCGCCCAACGTTTCCAAAAAGGATTGATAGAGATAGGTGAGTGGATGGCCGTAAATTGCCTGAAACTCAACTCAGAAAAAACTGAGGTTATGATTTTTGGACAACTTTCACCGGATTGGCCCTCTTCTTGGTGGCCCCAAACGTTTGGTGCCCCTCCTAAACCTGTGACTAAAGTAAGAAACCTGGGAGTTATTTTTGACGACCGTCTAAATTTCATGGATCATGCCAATAAAGTTGCTTCCACAGCCCACTACAAACTGCGCATGATTCGGAAAATAAGCCCTTACCTCCCAACAACTGCCATCAAAACATTGGTGAGTTCGTTGGTCCTCACATCACTGGACTATTGTAATGGGCTCTTCCTAAATTCCCAAGTTAGAGTCATAAAAAAATGCAGACAATACAAAATGCGGCAGCCCGCTTGCTCTTTGGAATTCCAAAGTTTGCACCCATATCAGACGCAATAACAAGACTGCACTGGCTGACGATTCAGAACAGAACCAGATTCAAATCACAGTGTATAGTTTATAAGGCACTAAATAGACAAGGTCCGCATTTTTTAACAGACCAGCTGCGTCTTTATCAACCATCTCGTCATCTTCGATCCTCCAACAGCAACCAATTGACGGTGCCTCGCACCAGGACAGTCGCCTGGGGAGATCGTCGTTTTGTGGTAGCAGCTTCCAAACTCTGGAACACCCTGCCTCAGGACATAAAAGCATGTCCTACATTGCTCCAATTTCGCAAAAAACTGAAGACATGGCTGTTTACCAAATAAGTTTCATTTTTGGGGCACTGGGTTACAGCATTTAAGCTTAGTATCACCTGCAGCTTGCAAATTAATCAGCGCCAAGACACCTTCGGGTCTATGCTGCGCTTTATAAGTGTCAATAAATAAATAAATAAATAAATAAGTATGGTTTGCCCAGAATTGTATGGTCGGACAATGGGAGTGAATTTGTGGGTCAAATCATGAAGAAAGTATGCTCTGGTTTGGGGATAAATCAGAAGTTCCATGCAGCGAATCACCCCCAGTCTGCTGGACTTGTTGAATGTTACAATGGTACCTTGAAGCTGAAATTAGCTAAGCTACAAGCGAGCACTGGTCTTACATGGCCGGATGCCTTGCCGTTGGCTCTTTTGTCAACAAGGACGACTGTGCATTCTCGAGTGGGACTTAGTCCGTATGAAATTGTGTTTGGTCGTCCGGCCAATGTTTGGGGTGTGCCTCGTCTTAAAGAATACAGCAGTATTGAGTACCCTATGTTGGTGGATTACTTACATGACTTGACTGCTAAATTACATGTTCTCCACCAACAAGTCTATGATAGTTTGCCGACAGCTACTACAGATCCAGGACATTCAATCCAACCTGGTCAATACGTCCTCATCAATAACTTTCAGTTTACCAAGAACTTGAAACCTAGATGGACTGGTCCTTACTTAGTCATTTTGGTTACTAGAACCGCTGTTAGAGTAGCTGGCAAAAAGAACTGGGTGCATGACACCTACTGTAAAAAAGTTCCTTTGCCTTTACCATATGATCAGTGGGTGAGGGATGGTATAGCTGACACAGATTGTGAGAAAGTCCCCAGATTCGTGCCCTTTAATGATGCTCATTTGACATGGACACGGTCAGAACGCGAGGATGATGATGTTCTGCAAGCTGCTGTGCCTCCTCATCGAAAGATTGACACCACCAATCCGGATCTTCTATTCAAGGACCAGACTGTACCTGATAAAGAACGCTATGATTTGAGACCAAGAAAGCTTGTACATATGGACAAATAAAGTGAAACTGAAATATTTTTTTAGATAGTGAATTTACACTTTGGCAGATCAGAAACTTTTTTTGGGCTTTTTCCTTTTTCGAGTCACCATCTGGACTCCGCTGCAGGGTCACGGCAGGAAGTTCTTAAGGGGTGAACCGCGCAGTGACACAAGGTCCATGGTCCAGAGTCGTTAGTACGATCTTGGCACACACTTAAGTGAAGAAGGTAACAACCGTGAGCAGCACGTTAGAGGATGGAGTTTTTTGATGCTGACCAGAGTGTTAGGAAAGTGGGTTCTAAAGTCCGAATATGTATATTGATTCGTAGCAAATGTTTTTTAATAATGTGTTTTCTTATGCTTGTGAATATTACGTTAGCTTGTGTGGGTTGGATTTTCTATGTCACACAATTGCCGCTCACATCTACCTCCCAACCTACTCTTTCTTTTTCTACTGTTTCTCCACATGAGTTTCATACGTTACCTGAACATGAACAGACACGAAGATCAGAATTTGTGAACAATTCGTTTATACAGATGTTGCATCAGCTAGTCATAAATACCACGAATTGTTGGGTGTGTGGTCTTATGCCACATACTACAGACAAGGGAATGCCATATTTGGTTTTGCATTTTTTCACCTAATGGGTCAGTTTGGGCACTCCAATCGATGTTTAACTCTGCGAACGAAGCCTCTCCAGTGCGTTCTGTTAATGATAACGTGAGCAAGAATGCTTTGATACGGGGAATAGTCGATATGATTAGAGATATTGACGCGTATAATGCTATCCCTAAAAATGAGGTACGAGCATATGTCGGTTGAAATAAGACGACATATAGTGTTAGCTTGACGGAGAAAGAAAGACAGCGAAGGTCTCCTCCTATTTGGATTGTACCCCACCGAGGTCATCTTTGTTTGCAAGGTAATGGTCAGAATCCGAGAGCTCAGCTTGGTAAGAGTGTGTGTGTTCACACATACATTTATACGTCACAGAAATCTCCTCTGTTCGTGCCAGCTAAAGGCACGTATTTTGTTTGTCACGATAGAGCATACACATGGTTGCCATCTGATTTTTCTGGCACATGTTACGTGGCATTTTTGCTTCCCCCTACATACACTGCTGTTTCCGATTACCATAAGACAAGATATGGTAGAGGTGTAATCGATGCGAAAGATACTGTCGCACAAGAAGATGGAGACTTCTTTAAGGGTTTCCTACCCTTTTGGGGTCCTATGGCTAATAGTAGGAATATTCGTCAGCTTACGAGAGTGGTTGAGGCCACTATAAATGAGACTGCAGGTGCCCTTAGCAATATTACAGCTGAGCTTCAAGCGGATCGCTTTATGACATTACAGACCGCTTTGTTTTAGATATTATACTTGCAGATAGAGGTGGGGTATGCAAATTGATTAGATCTAGTTGCTCCGTTTTCATACCAGATAATGCCCCGACAGTGTACCAAGCCATCTCTAGACTACATAAGATCTCTGAGTCTATTCATGTGGACGAAGGTAACTGGTCGTTGATGGGATGGTTATGGGAATCGCTGTCCAAATGGGGATGGAAGATTCTGATGTTCCTTGGTATGGCGTTAGCTATCCTTCTCTCGTGTTGTTTATGTATCCAGTGTGGTCCCGCCATTTGTAGTCTTTGTGCTGCAATCTGTGTGAGAAGACCCGTCCCGAGAGAAGTAGAGGATAATAGGATGATGCTACAGCAACACCTTGATGACCTGATGAGAATAGATATAGACCTAGATTCAGATTGACGTGAGTTTAGGTTATTGCCTACGTAATGGCAAAAGGAGGGTCTGTGGTTCTGTAATTCTCAAACCTGACTCCATTTTAGTCTTGCCCTCACGTAGGCCTGTGAAGTAGGCCCAACGAACAAGTGGCCTGGCCTTCTGAGTTTGTGCATTTATTAACTTGAGTTTTTCTGACTCTGAATGAACTGCAGAGAGAGTGACCCTTTTCACATGAAACCGACCTTTTGCAGAACCAGTTTCACTAGCTGATCGTTGTCTGAAATTGGCAATCACTGTTCAGGACCTCGTTAACCTTAAGTTTCCTTGCACATATCTTATCCTAATCAGCATCTAAATTGTTTCTTTCCTTACGACTTTTCATTACATGGGTAGTGCTTTCAATTATGGGTTTGTCCGGCTTGTGGAAATTGAATTTGGGACAGTCCTAATAATTAACTTTTGGGTTGGGTTACTGTAAATTGGGTTTTTTGTTAATGTGATACTCAGTTAGAAAATGTGTCCTATTGGACAGAATTTGGTGCAATGGGTGTACATTTATAATGAGAATATTGTGTATAAAAGGTGATGTCTTGCTCTATGAAGATTGAGCAGTTTCTTGAGTTGTACACCGTGTTGTATTGCTGGGATTTATGCTACTAGCTGCAGCTAATAAATTTGATCTCTGACGCCACCTAGAAGTATTCCGTGTCTCTGTATACCAAGGCAAGGGAACCCAGAGGACTTTGGGCGTGTCCCTGGCGCCGCTGGGTACTTGAAATCCCAGTTCTTCACTTCATCGTACGGACGGGGGACGTTGCAGGGTACGATTCATATGGGAAAAACGCTCGGTACGGCTATTCGGAGTGGTTTTTCCCGAATCGGAATCGATCCCATAGTGTAAATCGAGATTCCATTTCTAAACTGCTTCTTGATTTAATTTGAATCTTAAAAACATGAAAAATATCAATCACAGATTAAAAACTAAATGGATGACATAACAAAGCAGAGATCACAGAGAATATGTTCTTGCTATAATATGTTCTAACAAGCATTTGCAATGGAATAGGTCTCGCATTTGTGAAAGTTAGAACTATTGCTTTGTAAATGACAATATCTGTTACCTGTGAGTTTTGGTTTTGAGTGTCGTGGATGTATGAACAGAGACGCAGCTGCAGCACTGTCTAGAGTACTAAGAATGGGGAATTACCACAGGGGAACATAGACACGGGTCAGCACTGCCAAGAAAGACTTAGAATAGTGTAGTTAACGACGGGACCAGAGTAGGAGCTGCAGCATTGTCCAGGGGACTAAGATTAAGGAATTACCATTGGGAACAGAGACACAGCTGAAGAACTGGCTTGAGGACTAAAAATGAGGAATTACCATTGTGCGCAGAGGAAAAGCTGCAGCATTGCGTGGAGGACTTAGAATAGGGGAGTTACTGACCGGACCAGAGAAGTAGAAAGCAGCACTGTCTAGAGGACTGAGAATGCGAAATTACACTTGGGAACATAGATACAGCTGCAGCAAGGCGTAGAAACCTAGAATGGAGGAGTTACTGACGGGACCAGAGAAGCAGCTAGCAGAACTGTCCAAAGGACTAAAAATTAGGAATTACTGATGGGACAAGAGAAGCAGCTAACAGCACTGCATGGAGGATTAAGAATGCTAGCAGTACTTTCTAGAGGACTTAGAATTGGGAATTACTGATGAGATCAGAGAAGCAGCTAGCAGCTCTGTCTAGAGGACTTAGATTGAGGAATTACCAACAGAACCAGAGTAGTTGCTAGCAGCACTGTCTGGAGGACTTAGATTGAGGAATTACCAACAGGACCAGAGAAGCAGCTAGCAGTATTTCATAGAGGACTAAGAATTAGGAATTACCACTGGGAACAGAGACACAACTGCAGCACTGCCTAGAGGACTTAGAATAAGTAATTACCAATGAGATCAGAGAAGCATCTAGCGCACTGTCTAAAGGACTGAGAATGAGGAATTTCCAACAGGATCGGAGTAGTAGCTGGCAGCACTGTCTGGAAGACTTAGAATGAGGAATTATCAACACTGCCAGAGTAGCAGCTAGCAGCACTGTCAAGAGCACTTAGAATGGGGAATTACCACTGTGACCAGAGACACAGCCGGAGCTCTGCCGAGAGGACTTAGAAGAAGAAATTACCAACAGGACCAGATTAGCAGCACTGTCTAAATGATTTAGAATGCGGATTTATCACTGGGCTCAGAGAAGCAGCTAGATGCACTGCCTAGAGGACATAGAATAGGCATTTACCACGGGGACCAGAGAAGCAGCTGCAGCACTGTCTAGAGGACTTAGAATAAGGAATTGCCACTGGGAACAGAAAAGCAGCTAGCAGCCCTGCCTAGAGGACTAAGAATGAGGAATTACCACTGGGAACAGAGACAAAGCTGCAGCACTGCCTAGAGATCTTAAAAAGTGGAACTCACCAACGGACCAGAGAAACAGCACTGTCTAGAGGACAGACTTAGAATGAGAAATTACTGATGAGACCAGAGGAGCAGCTATCAGCACTGTCTAGAAGACTTTAGAAAGAGGAATTATTCGAAGGGACCAGAGAAGAAGCTAGCAGCTCTACCTAGAGATCTCAGAATGAGGCATCACCACTGTAACCAGAGACACAGCTGCTGCACTGCCTAGAGGATTTAGAATGGGGAAGTTACTGACAGAACCAGATAAGTAGCTGTAGCAATGCCTAGATGACTAAGAATGAGGAATTACTGATGGGACCAGAGGAGCAGCTAGCAACACTATCTGGAGGACTTAGAATGAGGAATGCCCAACTGGACCAGAGTAGCAGCTAGCAGCACTGTTTATAGGACTTACAAGGAGGAATTACCACTGTGACCAGAGACACAGCTGCAGCACTGCCTAGATGACTTAGAATACGAAATTATCAACAGGACCAGCAGCACTGTCTAGATGAATTAGAAGGAATAATTAGCCCTGTGACCTGAGAAGCAGATAGCAGCACTGCCTAGAGGACATAGAATGAGCAATTGCCATGGGGACCAGAGAAGCAGCTGCAGCACTATCTAGAGAACTTAGAAGGAGGAATTGCCACTGGGAAGAGAGAAGCAGCTAGCAGCACTGTCTAGATGACTAAGAAAGGTGAATTAACTCTGGGAACAGAGACATAGCTGCAGCACTGCATAGAGGACTTGGAATGGAGGAGTTACCAACGGGACCAGAGAAGCAGGTAGAAGTACTGTCTGGAGGACTTAAATGATGAATTACCACGGGTAACAGAGACACAGCTGCAGCACTGCCTAGAGGAGTTAAAATGGCGACATTACTGACGGGACCAGAGAAGCAGATAGCAGCTCTGCCTGGAGGACTTAGAATGAGGAATGACCAATGAGACCAGCGAAGCAGTTAGCAGCACTGCCTTGAAGACTTAGAATGAGTTAGAATGAGTTAAAAGTCTTAAAAGAAGAAAGGGGTATCATCTCAAACTGCAAAGTCCTATTGCAGAATCTTAGCAGGCAGCAGAGTCCAAATTGCCATTTCATGGGTTTTTAAGAACGTTGCAGGTGGACCCATTAATAAAAAGTACTAATGCAAGTATCTAGCAGGCTGGAGACAGACAAAGTCTTTGGGGTTAGAAAAAAAGTGCTTCAATGGGGATGTGCGTGGCACGGATTGAATCACTATCTTTTTCAAGACTGGAAAACCCATGTATGGATGTTGAAGGTTGCTGGCTTCAATTTTTAGATTCTAAGTTGCCTCAACCAGTTGACCAATTTCTTACACAAATAATATGTACATTGCATTGCAACAAATTTATAAGACCAAAGTAAATTTAATTTTAAAGTAAAAGTTCATACAGCATTTTCGAAATTTCTCTGCTAGTAAACTAAATTAGCACTAGCAATGAAAAACTCTGGCAGAAATCATTTTAACAGCATGAGTTTCAGGTAAAAGAAAAACTGTGAGCAACACATTTTTATATAGAAACATGACGTGCAAACATGTGTCACTGTAAAAGCATGTGATTTGTAATGTCATGTAAAATCTTCAAATATTAATAATAAGCCCGAAGCCACACACTCGCTAATTGCTTTCTTTTATATATGCTTCCTTCCTTAACTAATCTAACTTTTAAAACGATTAATATTTTAAGAATTTAAACAGTAATCATTTTATATTGTTTGGGGTGGAGGGTTGAACAGAAGGCTTATTCAATGAGAGCAAGTTTCACAAAGAGTTTGTGTCTGGTTTGCATTCACTTTTTTAAAGCAACCCAACTCAAAGTCTTCTGATCTGATATATATACACAGTTATACTCTCTTCTGTTCACACAGAGCAGTACAGCAACTTTACCTGATGCTCTGGGTTTCCTGAACTCTTTGTAAATATGCCCAATTAGCCAACATTCAGTACATCTCTGCAGGAGTTGCCATGCTACAATAAGCGGAGCATGTGAGAGCGCACCTTTTATTACGAATTTTAATGCAGCTTAGTTCTGTTTGTCAAGAAATAACTTTTTTGACTTTGAAGTATGGGCCCATGCATTTTTTATCTGTGCCCACATGCAAAACCTCGTAAAACTCCTAAGTATTCGAAAAGCTATAAGAGTTTCAACTACCTGCCCATACGCCCTATGCCTGGTGCTACATTGGTTCATTACAACTACAACACAACAAATCATAAATTCCTCTAGGACGTAAGTTGCACTCAAAATAAAAGCACCAATTCATATGCGTGCTTGGCAAAGAAGAAAAACAAAGAAATATAGTTGAAAAAAGTGCACAAAGAGAAGCAAGCAAACCTCCATGCACAACAGAGTAGCACATTATCACATAGACAAAGGAAATGTTTCTCCAGGGACAGTTGTCAAAATTATTTTTGGTACATAATGCTTGCCTTTGAAAATTTATGTACATTTAATCAGCACTAGCAATTTAAGTCAATGCATAGTTCATATTTCACACAAAGTTTGTCTCTGATTGATCACTTCACACCTTTAAAAGAAGTTAGAAAAAGTGCTGTGGAGAAACCTTGAGTGCAGGTCTATTATGCTGTCTTGGCCTCCATGATACTGGAACACGCACGCTGATTACAATAGGAGGTATGTATTTAATTGCTAGTAATCATTTAATATCCTTTACTTTTCATGGAGATATTTATGGAAGATGAGACTGGGGGAAGCTTCATAACTTAGTTTTGATGTCTTTTTTCTGCATTTTACTTAAGGTAGGAACCTGACTGGGCCGGCCAAAGGATAGTATGATGGCTGCTAACAAGGTGAGGTTGCTTAATGTTGTTACTAAGAGGGTAGTATCTACTGCTGCTGAGATGGTATATTATTTTCTTTCCTTTTCCACTTGTCTTTAAAGAATTTTGAAGGCGGCTGCTCAAATGTAATGCCTGTACATTAACATCAGGATATAATGCCAAGATGATCATCACTTTACCATATTTCCTCTGATGCTCCGATCCTGTAAAAAAAGACTAGAGTTTTATATTAATTTGATTATACTTTTGTGCCACCAAAACACAGTTTGTGAGACTGCTACTTTACCATGGCTCATGTAAGTGCTGATCCAGGCTGACATTTTGGGTGTAGGCTTTCACCTGCATGCCTGGAGTGCAGAGACAGCTGGTGATGCTTACCATTTGTAACGGGAGTCTCTTGATGGCACATTTTTTTAAATCAGGAGTTAGGGGGCATATTTATGAAGAAGTTATCAGCGCAGTCCAGCAAGTTACCTTTCTGTACTGCATGAAAGAGAAAGGGCAGGAATGTGCTCTATTTAACATAATACGGCGTATTCCTGCCTTTGCCTAATGCTGGGTCACAATGTTCTGCCTAGCGCCAACGCAGGCACCCTTGCACCTTGCAAGCAGGATTGTTTTGCGCAGGAAGGGACTCCTTTCTGCACAAAAACAATCCTGAGAGGCATTTTCCTCTTTCTATGTGTGCTACAGAATGCAGCACACATAGAAAGAGGGATGGCATATCAGTTATAGCGCATTCCCAGGTCTACCACTTATGGCAAATATGAGAATGCTTCAAAATCCATGGGTGGATTCGTGGGAGCACCCAAACACCACCGATGGAACCCCTCCCAGGGCAGAGTAATACAGCAAATTGATTTGCACTGCCTTGCGTTACTCTGGATTTATCAAGCCACTCCCGGACATGCGAGGACCCTTGCAGGACTTGATAAATCTCATCTAAAGTCTTTCATTGCGTTTGCACCCCATTGGGTCCTTTGATAAATATGCCCCCTAGTATAATGTTCATGCTGGTAGGCTTCAAAGGGACATTAGTCAAATGGCAAAAATAGAACTGAAAATATTAAATGAAACAAAACGTCTACCTTGAGCACACAAATTAATGTTTTCAGTCCAATAAGTTTGAAACAGTCTTTAAGTATTGTTTCAAGTCCTGATTCTTTATACCAATTTAATCAGGTAGTATATCCACAGCTTGATGCAATGGAACATTCACAAAACCAGCCAACACGTGTTTCGTCGTGTGTTGTAACGCACAACTGACTTCTTCAGGGCTGATAGTTTTGCCAGTTCGTTACAATATTCAATCCCAAAAAATTGCTGTAATAAAAAAGTATATGAAGACCTTCTAACTTGCTCAATTAGATCCTTGCAAGTGAGGTAGATATATAATGTTTGTGAGACTTATTTACTGTGTCAAGTCTTCCACTTGCTTATTACATACGTGGTACAACACCACATATATTCCAAAAAGTGTACAACATAAACATCCAGGTAAAGATGAAAATGATGTAAGTTCATATACAGATCACAAGTTCATGACCGTATTTATGGAGGTTCCCCGTTAGAAAATCCCTTCCATTGGCGTGCACGGTCATGAACTCTTGATCTTTACCTGGATGTTTATGAAGAAGTCAATTGTGCGTTACAACACACGGCGAAACACGTGTTGGCTGGTTATATGAATGTACCATTGCATCAAGCTGTGGAAATACTACCTGATTAAATTGGAATAAAGAATCGGAACTTGAAACAATACATCAAGATTTTTTCAAACTTATTGGAATCAAAACATTAACTTGTGTGCCCAGGGTAGACCTTTTGTTTCTGTTATATCCCCTCTGCTGTGGAGAATTATGAGGTTTAATTGGTAATCAACCCCTCTCGCCTTGGAGCACCAACATTTACTAATTCCTGTAGATTTACATCGCCCAATACTTTAGTTGTGCGCCCGGTCTCTTGGTTCTGTGCCTGGTTACCAATCTTTATTGAAAATATTAAATGATTCAGTTCTTCTGGAATGTAAGTAGTGGAATGGCTTGGATTGCAAAAGAGTCACAGTGAAGATTGAGATTTATTTGAACTAGAAATAGCAAAGCACTCAGTTTAGCAATGTAGCACATAGGCATTGCTCAGGATAAATCCTGTCTTTAGCCAGTCCCCACCAAAAGCCATTTTGTGTTGTGTTTCTTCCAACTAATGTAGTCTTTTGTCAGCATTTATAGGTACTTATTCTCGTACTCTACAGAGACTTGCACAGAAGGAGAGCACATATCGATACACTGCAAACCACCACTCCAATACACAGGTGCGCATGTGCGCACATACGTTTATTGCCTTGTTTTGTGAAGCTGTTCAAAGCGGTTGGCTCCAGTCACCCAGGAGAAAAGTCTACGGAGTCGAGCTCTAAACGAATTTGATGGCACAGGTTCTTCTTGAAAACTTTCACTAGCCAGGTTCTGTCTCACCTACATTTCACACAAATGATAAGCAATAAAACAAGTAGGCTTAACAAAAAGTAAATCTCAACATCTCCTCTTAAGGATGCAAATTTTTTGTTTAAGAAATCTGTTTCAAATTACCATGTGGCATATAAACATATAAACATAAATTCCAAATGAAAGCAATAAACAGCCATGGTAATTCTCTTAAGAGGATAATTCTCACCTATTGTCCTGATTCCATTTTTCTTTACATTTACTGTTGTAGTGCTATGTGGTATTCCGACATTTGGATTCAATCTGCAACTTTTTGGACTTTTCAGATAATTCCAGGAATACTCTTGGGAAGCTATGATAGTCATAGATTCCCATCAGTAGATCTGAAATGTAATGCAAATTCCAATTTACTCACCTGTAGATATGTTTTGCGAGCCTAAATGCAGCCGGATCATATTTATGGATGTATAATTATTTCACAAAAGTATTTTTCAACTCTGATACTTTTTCTTTATTTTTCTCTAATTGAAGAAGTTATGTGTCCATGTGAGGTATTTTTAGGGTTCAGGGTGGGTATGGGTTTTTGGGTGGCAAGGGTACTTTTAGAGTTAAGAGTGGGTATGGGTTGTTGGGTGGCAAGGGTATTTTTAGGATTTAGGTTGTGTGTGGGTTTTTGGGCGGCAAGGGAATTCTTAGAATTTACGGTGGGTGTGGGATTGTGGGTACTAAGGACATTTTTAGGGTTTAAGGTGGGTATGGAGTTTTGAGTGGTACGGGGATTTTTAGGGTTTAGGGTGGGTATGGGTTTTTGTGTGGTAGGGACATTTTTAGGGTTTAGGGGGTATGGTTTTTTTGTGGAAGGGAATTTTTGGGGGTTTGGGGTGGGTATTGGGTTTTGGGTGGTATGGGAGTTTTTCAGTGTTTAGCGTGGGTATGATCTTTTGGGTGGCAGAGGAATTTTTAGGGTTTAGGGTGGATATGGATTTTTGGGTGGCAAGTGAATTTTTGGATGGCTATGGAAATTTTAGGGTTTGTGGGTTAATAGAATGTGCAACAGTGCAAATGAGCCATCTCTAATATTGAAGTCCTTACTTTCGACATCCTTGCTGAAGCATGTCTATTAGATGAGTCTATGGTAAGATCCATAGTACAGCTGAAATCACCCATGAATAATAACTCCCCTTGCCAATCTAATAGCTCTAATGTTAGAGTATCAAAAATTTCAGAGTCATCAATATTAGGCCCGTAGATAATGCAGAGCACTTATTTTATATCCTGAATTAAGACCTGTATGATTGCCCACCTTCCCCATTGATAGTGAGAAGCCCTAAGGAGAGTGCAGTCAAATGACTTAGCGACCAAGACAGCAACCCTTCTGTTGGATACATTTTGAGATGTACAATGAATTACTTTATAACCTAACTGTTTAAGCGGATGTCTACCCTTATGTACCAGATGGGTTATCATGTATGCCTTTACAACACACATGTAAGTATTTTACAGGAATCAACCCATTATATATAGGAATACATATATATAATATATATGTATGTGTGTTTATATATATAATATATGTAAGTGTGTGTGTGTATATATATATATATATATTAAAGAAAAGAAGGGTTTATAATTACCTGTAAAGTACTCAAATTCTCTTATTCTCTTGGTAAAGTCATTCATGATAAAGGCATAGCCATTGTAAAATCATTTGTTGTAAAATACTATTGAGTTAAATGCATGTTTGGTGTAAAACCTTCGTTGTAAGCAATTCCTTGTAATGCTAGTCGTGGTTCGGACATAGAACCGACTGTTAAAACAGTGATCTACTTTTGGTAAATGTGCTTTAGAAAACTCACAGGGTGCACTTTCATTGGAAAATGATTTTGTGAACCAGTGGTATTTTTTTTTCGCTCGCTTGGTATTCTTTTTTTTTAATAGAAAACGACCAACGAAGGTCTTGCATATAAAAACTAAAGTAGCAATGGCCTGATGCACAGTAAATTTCAACCAGTTATTGCATTTCAGATCTAGGAAGAAAAAGTATGCACTTGAGGGTCCGCTTAAAATAGAGTAGGTATCCTGCGGTAGACCAGCAGACTCCTTTCATTGGCATCTTGCAGAGCTCACTCAGACTCCAGTGGCAGTTAGTCCGTGGTTCTCCCAAATGTAAAGGAGGCAGAAGGATTGTAGGTTGGTGTGGTGGAAGAACCACCAGTTTACAGCATTTCCAGTACTACAAAGCTATTAAGGAACCTTAAGCCCTGCCGTTAATACATGTAAGTCAAGAAGTATGAAACTGTTTAGCGGTTGCAATGTGTGTAATTCACACAATGAATAGCAGTGTTTGTCTCACTGTTCCAAAGACACATTCTGAGTCGGAAACATTGTTCTTAGTCATGCACCATCTATTACAACTATTACTCGCTTGCAAAAAAGAGGCGCATGTATTGGGCTTCCTCCTCTGCTTTGTTAGTCAACATGCAATGTATAAATTGTTTACAACTACAATTGTCGTATTCAAACCATCGCTTCTACAGAGCCGCCACCACCATAGCAGCTGAGCTACGACGCACCATCAACACCTCCTTAGAATCCGGCACTTTCCCCTTTGACTGGAAACACGCAGAAGTCAAGCCTCTTCTCAAGAAACCCTCTGCAGACCCGGTGGACCTGAAGAACTACCCACCCATCTCTCGCCTTCCCTTTGCAGCCAAAGTCACAGAGAAGATTGTTAATTCCCAGCTGACAATCTTCATCGATGAAAATGCCTTCCTCGACTCTTCCCAATCTAAATTCCGGCAGTAACCACAGCACCAAGACCATCCTCCTTGCTTTCAGAGATGACATCCGCATGCTCATCGACCAAGGCAACACAGCAGCCCTCATCCTGCCGGACCTCTCCTCAGACTTCGACACCATCTCCCACCGCATTCTCGCAGCCAGACTCCATGACACCAGTATACAGATAACTGCCCTCAACTAGCTCTGCTCCTTCCTCACCGGCAAAACCCGAAGGATCAGACTCCCGCCTTCCTCTCCAAACCCACAGAGTTCAACTGCGGACATCCCAAGGATCATTGCTCAGTCCCATGCTCTTCAACATCTACATGGCCACCGTCGCCGCCATCGTCAGACAGCATGGACTCAGCAAGTATCCTATGCCAACAACACCCAGCTCATCCTCTCCCTCATGAAGGACCCCGAAACCACCAGACTCTGCTTCCAGGAAGGAATGAAAGACATTGCAGTTTGGAAGAGCAGCAGCTGTCTGAAACTCAACTCTGAGAAGACAGAAGTCCTTATCCTTGGACACACCCCCTCAGCTTGGGAAAAAAACTGAAGGCCCACCGCCTTCAGCAACCCGCCTACCCCCATGTTTCAGGCCCAGAACCTCAGCATCATACTCGACTCCTCCCTTACAATGACCCGCCAGATCAACTCCGCCAACTCCACCTGATTCAACACCCTCCACATCCTCCACAAGACCTTCAAGTGGATCCCCCCCGAAGCCAGAAAGGCCGTCACCCACACATTCATGACAAGCAGACTGAACTACGGAAATGCCGTCCATGCTGGAATCAACAAATCCTTGCTATGCAAAATCCAGACCATCCAGAACACTGCGGCCAGACTTGTCCTCGGCATTCCATGACATGAGCACATCACCCAACACGTGCAAGACCTCCACTGACTCCCCGTCGAGTAGAGAGTAACCTTCAAGCTACTCACTCATGCCTAAAAATCCCTCCACACCACTAGACCAAAATACCTCAGCAGAAGAGTCTCCTTCCACGTACCCAAAAGAAACCTCTGCTCCACGGACCTCGCCCTAGCAGAAACCCCGCTCATCTGCAGAACCCAAGCGGGTGGAAGAGCCTTCTCCTATATCACAGCTAAAGCCTGGAACAAACTCCCGGTCAACATCAGATGCTCCCCTACTCAGCACACCTTCAGGAAGAGCCTCAAGACCTGGCTTTTCGACTGACTCCGAGCTGCAAACCCCCTCTCCCCACCAGCACCATGTGACCCTCACAGGTGAGTAGCGTGCTTTAAATTGCCTGATTGACTGATTGATTGATCATCTTTTACCGGCCTGAAAGGGGGTAATAACAGATGTAATAAGTGGAAGCTGAGTGACAGCTTTCACTTTGTCAATGGTGGGCGCTGCTATTGTGGGTGAAATTGGAGATGCAGCGATCTGCTACGTGCTCTCCCAACCCCTTCCATGAATCTCAACTTTTTATTTTTGAAAGCAACCATGTCTATGCAACGGACAGTGCGGCTTCTAAATAATGACATTCAGGCAATGGAGGTTCATGGAGGGAGGTCTGCTCTCTCTCTTTGGCCTCCATTCCTGCTTTCACAGTCATCCCCAGCAGGTCCCAGAATGGCGCTTGTCTCAGTAATGAGCCAGGAGGTTTTAAGGCATTGTGTGAATGGCATTATGTGCTATGACTGATAGTACATCTGACGCAGTGCAAAATTAAAGTAAGCTTGCAAATTAGTTTGGTGTGAAAAAACGCCAACTTCACTGTAAAATGACCTTAGTTAATCAGACCATTGAATCCTCAAACCTATTAAGAATGGAAATGGTGGGATTTTAGCTGTGAACAAATACATTTATGAGTGTAAATTGATGCTGTGTAAACAAATTCGCTTTCAGAATTATATTTTATTGATTAGCTAAAATCATTTCAAAAAGTAGAAATACATCAGCCATGGCATTCTTTCACATTAATTAAAATACCTGATCTATCAGAAACCTCTTAGAATGGAAGGAAAAAACTCCCATATGTCGTTCTGTTGTGAGCCACATTGTCCTATGAAAGTAGGCTTGGGGAAAATCTAAACCATGCAGGCGGAATTCATTTAATTTAGGAAAATACTTCTTATGCTTCTAACGCCAAATTCCTGAAAATACACCATTACCCACTTTGCATAATTTCACACCATTCGCAATCAAAATATACTGTCAACACAGGAGAACAACAGAACACGAGTGACTGTTATTTCCAGCAGTTTTGTTTTTTGCACTATTTTTTTAGCACGAAATGGGCCCTTGCATCAAAAATTGGCACAGGGACGGAGTTGGTGTTAAAACGTAGCGCAAAGTGAAGGATTTGCAGTTTATGTAATTAGATATTTCCTGTAAGTTTGTACAATTTTGCCCAAAAAATTGCGTATTTATGCAAAAACAAATTAGGCAGATTTCTCACACAGCTGTAGTGGCCTTTCTCCTTTCTAATCAGTGTTACAGTTTTTTTGTCGACTAAGCAATTAATTTTGCCAAGTTAGCCAACAACTGTAGATCCCCCCTGTGTTTTACTGTTTTATCATTTTTTTGTGCAGAATGGTAGCTTGTCATGAGCACTTAAGGCTTAGTGGATAGATGTCTACGTGTTGTCTTGATACACTTTTTCAAAAGATTGCGAACGATTATATATGGAAAAACAGTGCAATTTACAGAGCAAGACAATTGACCTGGAAGACAGAAGTTATCTAAACAATGTTTGATTTTTCAGGTGTGCCTGAAAGCCTTAGGGTTAAATCTATTTAGGCAGATGGCATGTTCACTTTCCAGATAATGTTACTTCTGAAACTCACAAAGCATGATTTCAAACCTCACCTAAAGTTCAAAAAGCACACAGGATCCTCTCTATAAATGCTGTGAAGTTCGACACTCAAGACCTAAAGTAGCCTGGTTTTGGTATCACCTCCAGGCCCCACAGGTAAATTCCTTTACTGGGAAACAAAATAGTCCACCCACTACAAAAAACATAACATCTACAAATCATCTGATTTCTCCCAAGAAAGGAATATAAAAGAAAAGGTTTCCTTCACTAGTTTCTGTCCTCAACAAGTTGGACATCAAATACTGGTTGCTGGAATTAGTCTCTATGCTTATTACAAGTAAGGGACTAAACAGATGTTCATACACCTGGAGATCTGGGTACATTTCTGGATACAGCGACAACATCAGTCATGAACACGTCAGGTACTGTTACAGGCAATGAATGTGACAGCACATCCGCATGAATGGAACACTGACACTGCTCCTGAGTCCTAGTATTCAGAATGTAGGCACTAGGGTTGGTCACAAAGAATTGTGCTTTCTGGAGGTTTTGTTGCACCAAAGTGTGCTTTTCTGACCTTTAGGACCTTTGAGATACTGCACATGCCGTATGATGTCTGTGTTTAGTCCGTGTTTAGTCTAATGCGTGTTTTTAGAAGGAAACAGGTGGGTGGTGTGATCATGGAAGTGATGTCCTCCTTTAAAACGTTTGGTTGAAAAGTTCGACTAGGGATATTGTTCATATTATATTGACAGACCCTTCTTTTGTCTCGCTCTGCCCTGGTGAGCCTTTTAGGGCTGAATCTCTCGTCTAGTTGATTTCCCCCTACATAGCACCCGTCTGCTGGAGGTCTATAATCACAGCTCGATACATTCTCATTCCCGCCCTCATATCCCCTTTCCATCGTCATGGGTTATGGGGAGATCCCCTGTCACTAGTGATCGGATAAGGAGAGAGGCTTGGGTGCAACGTTTCACTGTACTGCTAAGTGCTCGTTCACTGACTGTACCTGTGAATATGCATCACTGATGAATGGTTTAAGCCACTATGTGAAACACAAGAAAATAGTGTCCTATTTAGCCATTAAGGCACTTGACATACACTTAGTATAAGAGACAGGCCTTTACTCAACCGAATCTGGGTTGCAGAGTGGTAATCAATAGCAGGCCGCCGAGACATGCAGACTAGGCTAGTCCCCCTTCATCCTGCCCTAAAAGATTTGGAGTGGAGAAACTATTCCTATAAACCCTGAAGTACACAATCAGAAAGACATGGATACATCCATTGGGGAGGTATATGTTTGGAAAACTTGTGACTCTTAATTTCACACTCTTAGTAGGCTCCATATAGATACCAAACAATACTGAATCCCACTGTCCGGCAACACTCTCCAGACTCCTCACTGACTTCGGCTCCATGTGGGTAGTCATTGGAAGGGATTGGAACATCACTCCAGACCTCATATTGGATCAATCTGTCCCCAAAGATAAGACTAAGGGAAAGGACAGGGCCCTACTGCTTGTTCTCCTAGTTCCATGATGCCTAACCCACCGTCTACAGATTATACCACCATATACAGATTATAGCTAAGTGACGTGTATATGGCTCTTTTCCCACCTCGTAAACAGGTTTGCCACTACTGTTTTACTTTTCTATTCTGGAGGGTGATGTATGGGCGCATTTGCCAATACTACTAGAATTAAAGCTGCCCTACGTTGTTCAATTGAATATGATGAGATGCCAACAGCCAGCATGGAATGCCCTCATAAGAATTCATGGGAACATGGGCTTGAGTTTGAAAAAAACTCAGTCCCTCATTTACAAGGCCATTACGCCAAAAGAGCATTACTTTTTTTGATTCACCGGCGACGCAGTGTGCCTGCCTATATTTACAAGACCACGTAAAGCATGCCTTTTCATAGCCTTGTACATATAGGCCCCTTTCACGCATTACACTGCGTGATAGGGGTGTTCCATGGGTGTTGCTGTACCCACGCAACATCCATATAACCTGACACATTCTCAGATTTACAAAGTTTTAGAGAATGCATCTGAATCCTACGCCTTCCCAGGGGAGGCGCAGGAGTGGCAAAACAGGAGAAATACTTTTATTTCTCCTCGTTTTTCCTCTTTCTGTGTGTGCTGCATTATGCGGCATGCATAGTAAGAGGAAAATGGCATCAATTATTGTTTTTGTGCAGGAAGGTGTCCCTTCCTGAACAAAAACAGTCATCCCAACAATGCAGGCTCCCTTGCAACATAATGCAAGAGGGCCTGCGCTGGTGCATGGCAGCCAATTGTGCACCAGCGCAGGGGAAACCACCCGGATGCGTTGTATTGTTGTTAACCCGTTAACCGCGGCAGTAATTCCGCCACGGTGCGGGCGTTTCCGTGCACGGGAGGGGCCGCGTCGGCCGTTGGACATGCGCAGTACTATGAAGGTAGTGCTCGCGACGGCCCACGGCCGACGGCAACACGCAACGGGTTAATATGACGCATCCCTGTGCTTATAAAAAGATGCTGCTTGGCACATCAAAATGGCTTGCGGTGCCGCGCTGCATAATGTTTTAGTAAATACTCTCCCTGCTTATATGGATGAATCTCAAAATAATTTGTAGTCACTTGGTTGCAATAACAAAGACTTTTGTGACCTACTTATGTCAGCTTTACCATTCAAATGATAGCAATACTTCATTGGTGCAAACATAACTTTTGTCCAGGGTTCCTCTTCATGTGCCCTCTGCCTGAGGGTGGGGCTTTGTTAGAAGGAGAAATTGCTATTGAGGAGATTAATAGAGTAATTTGAAAACTGCCAAACAGTAAAGCACCGGAGGAAAATGGCGTTCCACACAATTTATGCATAATTAACAAGACCCAGAAACCCCCTATTGTTTATGAGATGTTCACAGAGATAGAAGTCATGGGCAGGCCTCTGGTGTGCTCAATAATGTAATAATAAGGCATTTATCCAGATTGGGTAGGTACTCTCTTCTTTGTGCTTGCTACAGGCCCATCTATTTTATCAATGCGTGCATGAGGATTCTGGTGAGAGAATTAGCAAATTGCCAGAGAAAGGTTATCACAATGCCTCATTATGGACCCTCAAGTGGGCTGTGTGTTATGTCGCACAACTAGGAACCACATGAGGCAACTTTCCAACATTCTTTGGCAGGTGAAAGATAATAGTGACTCCTGAAGGTCTTTTACCAAAGCTGAAACTGAGTAACTTTTCCCTGGAAAGCAGTGAAGTATCTATATTTAGATTTATCAACCCAGCTAGAAAGTGGTGGGTTTCCTTCTTACACGTTCCACATTGCTAGAGGCATTAGGCAGTGTTGTCCTCTTTTACCTCTTCTATTCTTACTGGCACTGGAGCCACAAGTGGTCACATCAGTCCCACTGTGGGCATACAGATGACGTAATTCAAGGTTCTAATAATTTAAAAGCAGCTACTGGTAATAAGTTGACCTTCGTATTAAAATTCAAAGAGTTATCAAAAAACAAATAACAAGGATTTTTGGCTGACTCCACAGGAGTTGATAAAGGGCCACATGATTCAGGCCACCATAGTTTGGTCCAGATGGACTACTAGGCACCAAAGACTACAATCTCGGTTTTATCTGCATTCAACTTTAAAAAGGTGCCTTTCATCCAGATACTCTACTACCCTCACAGTGTTGGGATGTATCTGCTGTCATTGGTATACTGTTGGTAATTGACACAATAATTTGGGTGTAATCAGCATGTGACAGAACCTGGAAACTTAAGGATCGCATCAATGCCAATAGAGCGGAGACATAAAGATTAAAAAGAGTAGAACTAAGTGAGGATTCATGCAGCACCCCACAAGAGTGGATGAAAGCCTTAGCTCTGAACTGTCCGCAGCTGATGACGTGAGCTCTGTCAGTAAGAAAAGATTGAAGAAGACAAAGTGCTTTGGAGTTTACACTGAGATGCTGTAAACAGTGGACCATGAGCATGGTGAGACTGTATTGAAGGCTGCTGATAGGTCCATCATAACCAAGATGGAAGACCCATGCTGGCCTGCCTGCCTTCTGATACAGTCACAACTGTGACACTACTGCATGATACTCCAAGCTCCTGCTGTATGCAGATGACATTCTTCTCACCTAGGATCAATACCTGAATTGATTTCACTGATCACCAACTTCTCATTGTTTTCATGCTGTAGATTCAAATGGTACATGAGCAAAGTTCTCCTTCTCTCCAAGGGCAACACAAGGGCAACTGATGGGGGGCACATATTTTGATGTTTATTGTCAAACTTGAAATACCTGTGAGAATTGGTCAACCGGAGTTTGTTAGGGAAGAATCTGATAACTTTCAGCCTCTTATTCCAAAGACAGAAAGCGACTTTGTGAGTGGTTATTGCTGCAACTATTGCTAAGGTGTCAAATACAAGTGGCTATGATGGTGGTTGCATCAAGGTATAATTATTTACTAAGCATGCTGACATTTTCCAGACCTAGACATATACTTCTGACTATGAACAAGGGTGTAAAAGACTTCATATACACCAGGTGGGAGACCAAGCCTTAAGCTGGCTATTACATGTAGCTACCACCTCGGGAGATGTGCGGCAGTCGAATGCAAGCTTATACCACTTGGCTCACCAACTACTACAATTGATCTACTTAACCCCTGACTGGGCATGATCCTCCAATGTGGGCCTTCATTTAATGCTTGAACATGAAGGTTTTAATATGCTGTATAATATAGTCCTCTTAGGGGTTCTACCATGACTTCAACAGTCAAGGCCACACTGGACTCATGCTCCATGGCACATAAGAAAATTAAAATGTGTAGGTAAATTCAAGTGATGTTCCATTGTGGCACTATAACGATGTCTTGATTAGAGAGGCTGCCTATGTAGTTGTTCTACACTGTAAACACTGTGGAAGGCCTGTTGGAAACATTATGGCACACTTTGTGAAGAATTTAAGCTACCATCATCTCAATATTCCCATAAGTATTACAGTGGGGCAAATTCAGAGTAGTGGTGTTAGGCATATTTGACATTCTGTTTTAGACCTAATCTCAAAGCCAGTCTTATGGGAAATTCAGCTATGCTGCTAAGCATAATTATCACTAGAAGTCACAGAAAAGTGGGCTAGACAGACACGACAAAGAACTCAGGGAAGCACAGTTCAAACGTTCTTAGTTCAAACTTTTGCAAAATTGGAATTGGACCATTTCAGACTACACAGAACAAAGCTAGCGCTTGATGAACCCTACTGGAGATGCAAGACCCCGAGACAGGATCTACTATACGTGATCTGGTCATTGTTTAATTTAACATGGTACTGGCTGGAGATGTAGTGTACTCTGACCATCACCAGTGTCGCTTGTGTCTTTCAACCCTTAGTAAAGCTGGTTGACACGTGTTGAAGATCTTTTAATCAACTTCATTTGTCTTTTTCTCTGTGATGCTATATCGTTCTGGTTTAACAAAAATGGGGTGACCCTGTGTCCCTCCGAACCTGGATATATGTAAATAAGAAAAAGACGGTTCTGTCGGGTAGAAGGTGGTTACTTTCTGGAACAATAAATGACTTAATTTCCATGTATAACAACAGTGTCTCTGCCGCCTGGACAAAGAAACAATTTATTTGTAAATAACTGAAACGTGACTCAAGATACTTTTTACTGTTTTTGTTTATCAGAATTTAAATCATTCATAGATATTCACAAATTTAGTAGTTAGAGGCTGTCAACATACAAAAAATATTTACATAGACGGTTGATCAAGTGACATAAGTGCTCAGTGCTCAAGAAGTGTGCAATATATACAAAGTGGTCAGGGTTTTATGTACATGTGAGGAAAAGGCCAGACGATCATGTAACACCAATAGCTCTTTGCACTAATAATTTTCTTTAGCTATGTGCGGAGCCTTGGTCAATCTGGGCCTTGCGTGATCGTCGACGTTTTAACCATTAGTGTAGCCCATTCGGAAGTCACATAGGGTCTTCATCAGGACAAGGTGGGGGATCAGAGGGGGCAGTGACAGCCTAAAAATGAAAAGAGGCGCGTGTTGTAACTTGTTGAGTTGCTAAAAAGGCTGAAGAGATACAAAATGAGAGGAAGGGCAGACTACTCACCCTAGGTAAAACTTTAAAAGTACATGTTCTTCTTTTTAAATACACTGCATCCTGCCTTTGGAGCTGTCTAGGGCCTACCTTAGGGGTGACGTATACGTATTAAAAAGAAAGGTTTAGGCCTGGCAAGATTTTCCAGGTCGACATGGTTTAAACTGCACACATAGTCTTTGCAATCGAAGGCCTTAGACATGTTTAAAGGGCTACTGAAGTGGGTGGCACAATTAGTGCTGCAGGCCCACTAGTAGCATTTAACTTACAGACCCTGGGCATATATAGTGCACTTTACTAGGGACTTATAAGTAAATTAAATAGGCCAATTATGGATAAAGCAATGTTACCATGTTTTAGGGAGAGAGCACTCGCATTTTAGCACTGGTTAGCAGTGGTAAAGTTTCCAGAGTCCTAGATCCAACAGAAACAAATTCAGCAAAAAGGGGAGGAGGAAGCCAAAATGTTAGGGGGGTGACCGTGCAGAAAGGGCCATTTCAAACACGACCCCTCTCCATCCTAAAGCCAGGGTAGACTAATCAATACCTTAATGGACTTCTCTGCTTAGGCAATAGATTGTGGATAATTGGCCACTATGTCTATGTTGTCCTGACCTACTGAACTGACCCATGGGGAACCCCATCTGTGCAGTACCTAACCTTACTTGATGAATCCTGGTAGGCAAAAAGTACCATGGCCAACAATGTGATGTGGCGCATTCCACCCCTTGGGTTCAACTTCTGTCCCCAACCCAAGGAAAACTCTGTCACAAGAACAGCAGCCAATAGAAGCCACTGACATCTGTCCGTTGCCAGAGACAGGCCCCACGCCATCCAAAGGTCTCCATTCTTTTTAGTTTTTCAAAGTGGGTGCAATAGCCCCAGGTGCCATGCTCCCTTTTTCTACTTTATCCCCCACCAATTCAGGGGTGGTATCCTGAGACTGGTCAATAAGCCCAGGGTCTGCATGCCGAAGCTGAACAGGAGACATGGGTGAGCTCTCCCTCACCCTGTTCCTCCCTCCGGGGTCCTGTACATCTTCTTGGGAGTGGTACACCAGAAGACTGAACTTAGTGCACCTGTGGCAGCCGCCCCCCTTCCCCTGACACCTGGAGCAACTCATTCCCCAGAAGGCTGGAGGCTAACTATGAACCTCCTCTTGGTCACCTACCAACCCACTCTAGGGATACAATGGCCATAGGGCAGGAGACGTCCTGCCCATGGGCCTGATTTACAATACACACCTCGGAGGTGTACTGCTCTGGGGAAACTAGCCTTTCCGTAACCATGGTATGGCTAGCACCAGTGTTCCTCAGAGCAGAGACTGGGACCCCATTCAGTCCCCTAGTGAAGACTCCCACCCTCATGAATCACCACCTCACCCTCTGAGTTCACCTCCCAAATAAGGGAGATAATTGTATGGTCTATGACATGCACCTGAGGACTGTTTACCTTTATGGCCACGTTAGCCACCCCTGTAGAAGTACCACCAGTGGGTGGTTTCTTAGGACAGGCAGAGCCCCCCTGTTTGTGTCCTAGGTGGAAGCATTCAAAGCAGTGGGGCTGGAAATGGGGTGCTCTCGGCCACTGCTCACCAGAACCTCCTTCCTGTTGCTCGGAAGGGGCATGGGAATCCTTCTCTCCCCACTTACCCTGGGACTTGTCTGTGTCTCCCTTGACCTCCCCTCATGCTGAGGTGGAGCCTGAACCAACTCCCTTGGGGGTCACCACACAGAACCATTGCATTGGATCCTGATGCTGATCTAAAGGTCTGGCTCCTTAGCAAGCTCCCTGGGGTCAGAAAGCCTACTGTCAACCAGGTTTTGAAGCAGATCTGGAAAACAAACATGTGCTCTTTGGCAATCAAGTTATTCAGCCCTTGGTAATACTTGACCTCACTGCCCTTCACCCAACCATCCAGTGCCTTGCAAAAGGAATACACACAATCCCCCTAGGTCTATTGTGAAAGCTTCTGACTCTCCCTGAACTTCTGTCTGAACTTCTCTGGGGTCATACCAAACTTCCTGATCATGGCCTCTTTCATGGCACAATACCACATCTTGTCATCCTCCTCTAGGGATGTGCCGCCACAGAATAGCTCCCCAATCCTTCTCAGGGACCTTGTAAAACTGCAGAGCAATTGCATAGGCCTCAAACCATCTGTCCATCTCGTCTCCCACCACAAAATCAGAAAGCAAATCTTAGGGAATGTGGACCCTCCTGTAATAGGACACTAAAGAAATGTTGCCAGCATCTTGGCTGGACTCAGCCCTCCTGGTTTTGATGTCCAGCTCTCTCAAGCTCAGTTCCTGAACCAACATCATGTTCTTCTCCTCTATGGCCAATCTTTTCTCCCTCAAAGCTCGTTCCTTCTCTAACTAGAGCTTGGCCCATTACAATATCAGTTTTCTTTCCTCCCCTGTCCTACAGCTACTCTGGGGACCAGCCACTGGATGATACACTGCTCCCTGTCTAGGGTGAAATCTCAAATCCTGGAAGGATGTTCCACCCACATCCACAGGCAGCAAACCAAGACCCTTTTCCAGGAACTTGTCCAAATCATCCTCCTAATCCAGCTCCTCCTCATCCTCTTCTGGGGCCTCATTCATTGCAGTATGGGCTTCTGGCCAGGCACACAGTGCCTTTTGAAGCTTCACCTTCCTGTTGGCATTCTTGACAAGAAGCCCAAAACCCTTGCAGAAATATTTGAGTTGGACCAGATCAAAATCAATTTTTGCAGGTGCAGTGATAGAACCTCCAGCTAGAGATATGATTTTGGGGGAAAAGCAAAAAATGCCAATTAGGGAGAAATTACAAATTTAAAATGAGATTTTATATTTGGATTAACAGGGCTGCAAGTTCCAGATTGCGAAGGTAAACCTTGAATGGATGATCTACTCTAACATCTCCTTAAATTTAAGAATTCTGCACTGTCCTGCTGCATGTTGCACTATAGAGAACAATGCTCTGTAGCACTTTACTGTACAACTAAGCACTGACCTGCACTCCCTTTCCATTGTAAAGCACCGCTCAGCGGCACTTTACCCCAACATGGCTCTGCCATGCAGCACGTTGCAATTTTCTGTGGTACCTATTTCCCTATAACAATGCACTGTCAGGCAGCATTAGTAGGTTGCAAAATTCTGGCCAAACACCACTTGCATGTGTCGCCCCCTCCACCTCCTAGGCCCTCTGCTGTCCTGGCACCTGCAGGCCACACTCATGTCTGGGCACCAGGTTGCTACACCTGCAGTTCCTCTTGGCATTTGGAATCTGAAACCCACCCAGTTCCCCTTCCAGGCCATAGACACCGTGATCGGCCCCAGTCAGGGACTAGAATTGTTGTAAGTGAGTTGGTCAAAGTGCTAGGGTCATGCAGGGCGTTGTGGTTTGCTTGGCACCCAAACCAATGGGTTTCTTTAATCTGGAGCTATTTACAAAACTGCAGTTCCCAGCTGTCCCTGAGGTGGATTCACAAATTGAGAAGGGTGTCAATTTTTACTTTTATGGACTTTTTTTGACACGTTTATTTAGGGAGCTCCTGATTGGTTGGCAGCCCTCTTGCTGTGTTGGATGCAGTTTACGGTAGTTTTTCTAGCATATTGCAAATATTACAAATGGTGACCACTTACAGCATCAGTCTCCAATGACCTCCTAACGCCATTCCCAAAACAGAACGCCCTTACAAGTATGCTCCATTTGTCAATAATTCCACTACAGGCTTACTTATGGCAGAATCCACCCACAGTCCTTTGATAGACCACATCATTTCCATAGCAGCACCACCCACCCAGCTACTCAGTGGCTGCTACTCATCAGCACATCAGAGCAACTCAGTAACCCTCTTCCCTAACCCCAACAACTTCCTGACATTCATCAGTAGCCTATTAATCGCCTAGCAGAATCACTCCTTATCTATACTCAGTTCTATAACAGTAATAGAATATACTTCTGTAAGTGATTCATAGAGGCTATAGGCACATTGAATTTGAATGTGCCTATAGCCTCTATGAATCTTTTACAGAAGTATATTCCATTACTGTTACAGAACTGAGTATAGATAAGGAGTGTCTAGGACCACTGTTTTCTATATTGATCAACACCCAGGTCCTTTGACATAACAGGGTTACCGCTTTTATTGTAATGGTCACAATACACATACACACACAGACACAAGATTTCTGCAAAAACGTGTCTACTGTAAGCCTGTCAGAACAACCTGAGAACAACCCTCCAACAGAAACCCCTTCTTTCATAACCCTCACCAAAACATCCCGTGCCAGTATCCCCTTCACCCAGATTCTTCCTCCCCAAACAGCAGCACAACATGTGTATGTACCAAACAAATTGTGCTGCACAACACAACAAACACATAATCCTGAAATCATCCGTTGCCACAAGCACAACTCTTCACTGCACACACTTGACTGCTTTTGTAGTACCTGCCACAACTCCAAAATGAGTATCTTCACACTCAACATGACTGCAGTCCCTTACACAAGTAACATCCTCTGTCCCAGACAGCAGTGTCGGCCATTCAGTAAACATAACACAGCCACAATGCCACACAATAAAGGCAATGTAATCCTACTATCAGTGCCAGCTCCACAGTAAACCTACTGTGACCACACGAGCAACACTGCTATGGCAACACAATAAACATGCTTTGCCTTTGACAGCAGTCCCAACCCAACACACAGCTCAATAAGCTTTTCAGATTGAAGTGCTATCTTGGAGCCCATAGCGGATGTTTTAATAAATTAATGAAACTACGGCTAAATAGCCACTACATAATACACGGCTAAAAGACAATAACATTGACGACGCCAATACATCCCGGATTGCGGAGACTTTTTTTTTTTTTAATTGTGTAAGTCGTTTATTGCACATACAGCTATTAGAATTACAGGTGTTATGCCTACAACCTCAGCGGGCCGGCCTTACACTGTCCCAGTAGGAGCTGCCTTGTGTTGTACACAGCCATTTAGCCAACATCCTCCGGACCGGCGGCACATTAGCAGCAGACATGTTTAAATGTTCACACAGTGCATCTTGTTTCCCATAGCATATATTTACCCTTACATTTTGCTTTTTCTTGTCCTCATTCAGAACTTTAAGGACCTTAACCAAACCAAGTAACCCTACAAATGTAGTCCCTGTGTCACAGCATTCTCCACTCCGTATATCAACGCTTCCAATACATCCACATTCTCTCAAACTTTAAGATCACAAAGTGCACCATTAACATCAATCAGTACCTGCCGATGCCTGCACCTGCAGATAATCCTTTAGATACATCCAAAAGTCCGTGGGGCGAGATCCAGTCGGCAATTCCTCCCCGTAAGTTGCTAGTGTATCTTGACAGTAAGTCAAATCTGTTAGCCAGTCTTTCACTCTTGGCCCCTGTTTTACATTCCAATGCATTGCCACCCTCCTCTTAGCCATTAATAAAGCAATCACGCAAAACGTTCTCTTTTTCGCTCTGAGCTGCGGCACCAGTCCCAAAAGACAGACCAGTATCGTGCAGTCCAGTGTTTCCCCAATCATCACACCAACCTCTCGCACCACCTTCTCCCAGTACTCTACAACTAGGGGGCAGCGCCAGGCTAGGTGTAGGAAATCCGCGTGTTCCTGCCTGCAACGCACACAATTCGAATCTTCCCGTAATCCATATCTGTGGAGCCTCTCAGGTGTATAGTACACCTGGTGTATGTATTTATAGTGTATAATCCTGAGGTTCCCGTTGGGTGTCAGCATACTGGTAAGAGAGCATGTCATCTCCCAATCTTTCTCAGACACTGCATCATTCAGTTGCGCATTCCATTTATTTCTCATATGTTCAGTGTTGCCCCCCACGTCTCTCTGTAAACTCGTGTAAAGTCTGGACACCAGGTGTGTGGCCGCCGGGGCCGTAAGAAGCAGTTGTAGTGTGTCTAGTGTTTTAGGCTCTTCCGGGAACGCAGGAAAATGATCTTTGACCGCTCTCTGCAATCTGTAATATGTGAAGCTGAATAGTAACGTCGGGTGGCTTATGTAATGTAGGCTGTTTAGTGTTCGGAAAACCCTGTCTTCGTATAGGTCCCCCAATGTGTCGATGCCTGCACGCCGCAAGAGATCCATCCCCACCTGTTCCTGTGTGACCGATAGAGCTGGGTGATTAGCCAGTGGAAGTTTCGGCGCATATATCGGCAACTTTCCGGAAGCCCTCCCCATCTGTCTCCAGGCCTCAATCGTAGTGTTCACTGGATTGATGTCTCGATCATGTATTCTAGGTCGCCTGTGTGTCAGTATGTTAATCAATGGTATCGGATCAGCATCCCCCGACTCCACTACTACATGAGACAGAAATGGTATTTCATGAAACCAGTGATGTGCAAATTGAGCTTGGGCACAGAGGTAATACAAATACATATTTGGGATCTTAAAACCTCCCCTTTCGTAAGGTAGTGTCATCGTTTGTAATTGTATTCTAGCATGCTTACCTGCCCAGAGTAGACTCAAAATCATTTTAGTAATATTTCGAAATACCTCTGTTGGAGGTCTAATGGGGATGTTTGTAAATAGGTACAGAAGTTTGGGCAGTATTACCATCTTCACTATTGCAGCTCTATCTGCTAATGACAATGGCAGCCTGTTCCAACGTTTGATTTTGTCATCTAGAGATGATATCACTCTGCCGTAATTGGTTCTTATTACTAGTTCTGGGTCCCTGTGGAACCACACCCCTAGATATTTAGTGGGTTCTTCTTGCCATTCCAGTGGGTAATCTAGTGTAATCGGGGCAGTGCTGTCTGTCATAGCCAAGACTAGGGATTTCGACCAGTTTATTTGTAGTCCAGAGTGTTGCCCGAATGTAATGTATTCGCGTATTAATGGGTTGAGGTGTTGTGCAGGGTTTTTGACATATACCACCATGTCGTCTGCGTATAGTGAAATGTGAATCGGACGGGACGGGAGTTGAATTGCAGATTCGTGATGGTGTTGTCTAATTTTGCAGGCTAGAGGCTCCAACACTAACGCGAATAACATGGGAGATAACGGGCAACCTTGTCTTGTTCCCCGACATATGGCAATCGGCTCTGAAACGTACCTGTTTACCCGAATACGGGCCGACAGGTTCGTATACAGCATCACTATCCATTGCGTGAATATGGTTGGGAAACCCATCCTTACCAGTACCGCGTGTAGAAAAGGCCAGGCTATTGTGTCGAATGCTTTAGCCGCATCTAATAGCACCGCTACAGCTTTGATGTTAGGTGCCAGATAATGTGCCAGGGCAAATAGCGTCCTTGTGTTGTGCGCAGTGGATCTGTCCGGAATAAAACCTGACTGGTCCGGCCTGATCAGTAATGGCATCAGTGGCTTAAGTCTCGCGGCCAGTAGACTTGCTATGATTTTCGTGTCTACGTTAATTAGGGACAAGGGGCGGTATGAGTCACAGTGCTTCTCGTCCTTACCCGGTTTTAGCAGGGCTATGAGCATTGCTTCCCTCATGGATGTCGGTAATGTTTGTGCTTCGTGTGCTGCCCCATATAGCCTGACCAGATGTGGCGCCAGTGTGTCAGCGAAAGTTTTGTAGAATTCTGCCGTGTATCCGTCTGGCCCCGGTGCCTTGTTGTTTGGTAATAGTTTTATCGTGTCTAGAACATCCTCCACTGTTACAGGGCGGGCTAAATAATCCCTATGAGCGTTCGATAGCCATGCAATTTCAATGTCAGCCATATATGTCTGCATGTCTGCCTGTGTCGGTGTGGGTCTCGCTTCATAAAGAGTACCATATGTGGACATGAATTCCCCCAGAATCCCATTTACGTCTCTAATGAGTGCTCCCTCTTGTGTCTTAATCTCTGTGATATGGTGCTGTGGTCTACCCTGGCATATTTTCTCCGCAAGTGTCTTGCCCGGCCTCCCTCCTTCTCCATATGCTCTCGCTGTAATACGTTTGGAAAGATAGTTTAGCTCGTCTGTCGCGAATTGTTGGTGCTCCTGCAATAATGTTTTGATGCGAGCTAATAGTGTGACGTCCCTTGATTGCGCGTATTCCTGTTCAAGCAGTTGTATTGCTTTTTCTCGCGATGTCAGCTGTTGTCGTATGTCCCTCAAAATCCCCGCTGTGGTGCTGATACATACCCCCCGTATTGTGGCCTTGAATGCTTCCCATATGAGACAAGGATCATCCGAAGTAGGGCAGTTTATTTCAAAGTATTCCACAATTGCCTTTTGCAGTGTGTCCGTGTATAACGGGTCTTTCAGAGCTCCTGCATTAAATCTCCACGTGTAGGGCGGAGGTGTGTAGCGTGGTATCTGCAGCTCTAAGAGCACCGGACTATGGTCCGATAATGTTCTAGGTAAGTGACTTATCCCGACTGTCCATGTTAGTAGTTCACTCGTGCCTAGCCAATAGTCCAATCTGGACCAGCTATTGTGCGCTGCAGTCATATGTGTTGCCGCCATCACCCCCGGGTTCCACGTTCTCCATATATCCGACATTTGTAAGTCCGTAAGTGCGTCTGTAAGCTTCAGTCTCGCACGTTTGTGTGGTTCTATTGTGTTGTGTGATCTGTCCAATTCGTCGTGTAATGCTATGTTGAAGTCTCCACCCCACAGTACGTGCTCTACCTGGAGTCGTGTTATCTCCTGCCATAGTTTTGTGTAGAATCCAGGGTCATCTACGTTGGGGCCATATGTGTTTACCAACGCTAATCGTTGGCGTCTCACCAACCCAACCACTATGATGCTCCTCCCCTCTGCATCTCGCTGTATTGTCGAAATCTCAAAGTGCACTCCTTTACGTATGAGAATGCTGACCCCACGAGAATATGTGGAATAGTTTGAGCTAGAGATCGACTCCGCCCACCTTGCCCCTATCTTACTGTCCATGCCAGCCGCCTGGTGCGTCTCTTGCAAGAACACTATGTCTACATGTAACCTATCCAAGTAGGCAAAAATCTGTCGTATCTTCTTTGGATTCCCCAGTCCCCGAATGTTCCATGTCATGCATGTAAGGGTGTCCGATGATGTCATGTTAGTGCTAGTGGAAGGCATCTTGGTGTAGTGAGATACAAAATCCCCTTGGTGCATACATTTGGTTACGCTCTGTTTCGGAACGTGGCGTATCTCGCCAATCATTTGCCCTGATAATTACGGAGGTCGCAATGCTTCTCAGACACACTGACAACTGTCGAACAACTCTAATTTTCCCATCTCTCCCCCACCCACTTCAGCGCCCAAACTTTGCCAAAGCCATCCCTTTAATACAACTAAATAACCTGTAGAACTGTAATAGGGGCGCACCCGCTTGGAGGTGTCGCCAGGTGCACACTTCTCCATCCACATGGTGGATGTGGACAGGTGCCTATGTCAAAATTAATACTTTTGTTTGTTTAACCCGTGGTAGCACTCTCCGCCCCCCCCGTTACCTCTTAGTTTTATACCACCAGCTCTGGAGTCTTTCAGTACATGTTACACCATATGTATCCCAGTGGTCACAGTCTTGGGCTACTTCCCGCTCACCCCCTCCCCCCATTTCTCCGGTACCTGTGACCATCGATTCAGTTACTCACTGCTCCAAGCTTTTGGGCGGCAACAGATCATTTCACAAGTCTGCTTGCTGCTGTCCATTGACCATAGTCCTTTCAATTCCCACATCGTGTCTCGCTCACTGTCGTCATCCCGTCGCTGTAGGAGTCCGTGGGACACGTATATTCCGTTGCATTTGAAGTTGGCCAGGTGGTAGCAGCGTGTCACATATTCCAGTGTCTCATGTTGCCGCCGTCTTGCAGTTATTCATCGTCGCTACCGTGGTTTTCCCGCTCCTGCGATTTTCTCCGTTTGCCCAGTTTTTTAACATATTCATGCGCTGCTTGGACTGTGAGTAAGACAGTGGGCTTACCCTCCGTGACTACCCTGAGTTTTGTTGGGTAAAGCATCGCATACTCAACACCCAGGTCCCGCAACTTCTTCTTTATCGGTGCGAATTCTTTCCTGGCCAGCTGAACTGCCATGGTGTGATCTGGATAAAATTGTAGTGCGTTGCCTTGATGGTTGATGACGCCCTTTTCTCTTGCCAGTCGCAGGACAGTGTCTCTATCTCTGTAGTTTAACATTCGGGCTATTATCACCCGAGGCGGCGCTCCCGGTTTAGGAACAGGCGCTAGAGAGCGATGTGCTCTTTCGACAAGAAAGACTGACGATAAACTATCCGCTCCGAACAATTCCTTCAGCAGTGTCTCTACGTAATCCTCCATTTTCCCCGTGTTGGTGGTCTCCGGCAGGCCCGCTATCCGTACGTTGTTGCGCCTGGACCTGGCTTCCTGGTCTTCCACCTTTGCGCGTAATATCTCCACGGTCTTTTCCAGACCTCCACATACCTTTGAAGTGTGGGCTGAGGCATCTTCTACACTTGATATGCGTTGTTCCGCCTCCACCAACCTCTCACCGTGCTTATCAAGTTTGGCGGCCATGTTGTCCACCCGCAGCACTACATTGTCTAATTTGTTGTTCATGTCGTGAAGGCTTTGTTGGACAGCACGTAGAATCTTTTCCATGCCTGATCCCTCTCCGGACTCGCCGTCTCCCTCTGCGTCTGACAGCCTCGTAGCGCCGCTTTGTTGTTTTTTCGCCTCGAATTGCAGTTTCGATTGTTGCTTCTCTGGTTTACCCATAGCGCAGGAACGAGGTGGAGCGTTGCGTCGCGTTTTTTCCGTGGTGCCACTTGTTAACTCGTTAGTTGTCTGCTGCTGCCGGTTCCTGGGTGTAGTCGACCTGTTAGGTCCTATGTTGTTCATCTGTTGCACACCAGTTGAGTGAGTCGTCCCTCTGGCGTTTAATTCTCTTGAGTAGACCCTTGTTTGTGCGAGTCTCCCTGGATGGGCACCTGGCTTGTAGTATGTTGTGTAGCCGGAATCTGCCCTGAAAGCCTACTCCCTCTGTTTCCCCGAGTAGGTGGAGGGTCAGCGCGGTAGTAGTCACAGCTGTGTCACCTCTAGAGTTGGCCGCTGCCTGCCCGTTTGGTTGTGTTTGGCGTCCTTATTGTGGTTTTCCCTCCATTTAACGACAAAACTGGTGCCCCTCCCCCCTCATTTCTGGCGACACAGCCTTGCTTTGTGCGTTTCCTGCCGTCTCAGTCTCAGTGCCCGCAAGTATTCCCAAAGTGCCGCCTGTCTCCACCTCCCCGTCGATTATTTCCGCTTACTGGCGATGTACGTCGTTTCTTGTTCAGAGGCAGGCTCTGGACCGGGCTCCGTGAACGCTTGCAATATTGCGTTCCACTGCAGCCGCCATCTTGCCTTCGTTTGGAACGCACGCCAACTCACCGACTCCTTGGCGCTCCTGGGCTAACGTTGTGCTCGTGTGCCTCACTCGATTCGTCCCTCCGCCTTGGAGCAGTCAGCAGTGTGTTAATAATCGCACCCTGGTGTCGCTGTTGGGCTCGAGGTCCGGACGTTCAGATTTCTCGCGTCCGCCATCTTGGCATCTCGCTCCGTCCGGAGCCGTTTTTGTGGCATAATTGTACTGTCGTCGATCATTCTCCCGGTTTCTCCGCACCAGTTTGCAGATATGTCCCTCCTACCTCCTCGGTGTCATTTTCGGAGGTTTCACGGCGGTACACACGGGTTTTTGTCACATGTAAGGCCCCTGTCCGGCGGAGCCGACTCACGAGTCAACCATCCCGCTGTGCGCCCTCTAGCGCCCCCCCCCCGGATTGCGGAGACTTAATGGTTTTTGCCAATGCTTGTTTTAAAGTGCAACTCCACCTGGAGCTGTAAGCACGTTACAGAATAGAGCAACTAGAGGGTTTGGATAATCCCTAAATAGATAGAACCAACAATAATGAAATGCTGCAAGATTGCAAGAGAGATAATGACAAAGGAACAAATCCGTCTAATCACAGTGCGGTGAGGAATGAGAGAAGTAAAATCAACAAAACAAAAATGAGGCAGAAGGTGTCTGAGCAGGGTGGACAGGAGAGAAACAGCTATTATTTTAAGTAACGGCAAGTTAAGTGAGACCAGGGGACCTACAAGAAAACTGGGTGGTGGGGAGATGAGCTCTAGAGACATTAGAAAAAAGGGGAATTTTGAGTTGGAAACCTCAGGTAGAACATAGCCACTGGTTTGCCTTAAGAAAGAGGGCGAAATTAAGTAGGCTACGAAGAGAGACATAGCCGAAAGGTTGAAAGGTTGTGTCTGTGGAGTCAAGCAGACAATAAGAGAATTGGTGTAAAGGGAGATCAAGGTAGAAGTAGAATACTGTGGAGGAGATTAACTCAGATACAGTTTAACATGAGCACGTTTTTATCTTTGTGAAACGAGAGGAGGTCTCATATCGACTGATAGTGAGTTTCAGATGGCGGGAGCTGCACTTGAGAAGGAATGTGTGGCAGCTTTGCAAGCATTGAACTTTCTGTATTCTAGGCTAGGTTTGTTGACACTTTTCGACATCCTGATGCCGTCAGTGTACTCATTACTTTGTTGCTGACCACCTGGAGAAAGCTTCACATTCTATATGTCTCTTGGATGAAGAGTGTATGTACAGCTACTTTATGGAGGGTAAGCTTTTCTCTTATGAGTTCGACTGTTGTTTTTTACCTATATCACACCAGATAAGGAACAGTCAACTCTTTGATTATTCTCTGGGAGAGGATCAGTTGCTGTGTTAATTTATTGTGCAGCATGTGAGATACAAGTCACATGGCATGAGGCTCCTGTTGTGCATGATTCTTCAGGTTAATTTGTTCACTGCAAGCAGCTTCCCTAAGGCTCCAAAGGCATTTGCAAGAGTCTCTGTGAAAGCTTTCACATCCACGTTTGCACCATATGCAGTGTTCCAGTCAATTATTTTAATGAGCTTCTGCTCTTTGTGAGATTGCAGGCCCTTTGTGGGAGGCTAGATACTTGGCACTGTTCAGGTTCAACTTTTGTAAAGTTCCCTTTGGTGTCTAGATGACTCGGTTGTTCACGGGTTCCCTGTTCACTGTAGCATTTAGTGTATCCTCATTAAGTGAGCCCTAGTTAGATGGCTAATTACGTGGAATTCAATGATGGCAGTAGAAAGAAGATGTTCATCAAAGTACTAATTGCCATGCTTACTTTGCAACAGCATGTGAATTTTTCATTGCCTCTGTTTTGTATAGAATTGATCACAAGACTTCATTCATGATAACACCATCAGCATCTTTGGCTTTCGAACAGCTTTCCTAAATGTGATGGATACTGTGACAACTATACGTTTTTGTTTTTACACCAGTGTTAGCCTCGTTGACATTTGAGAGCATTTCCTAAAATGTGATTGAGCTTGTTAAAAATATATACTTTTGTCCAAACAAATTGATGTTTCTCAATCCAGGCAATTGCATTATTATTCCTTTTATGCAATCTGTGGTGCATTGCAGCCAATAACCATAACTAGGACATTGGCCACAACTACAAGCACAATATATCTGTCAGAGTAGCAACTGTTGACATCTCTGTCACCAAGCTGCAGCTAGTTCAAAGCCGTCTGTCGTTCCATCACTGTCTACAAAGAGCAGAAATATAAAGTTTCATTTTGTGGTGCAGGAGATCACATTTAAGTGCTGCAACTATCTGGCCGGATTGGAAAGAGATTTTAGTTCACACAATTTATGGAATTTGTATGAGTTTGTGTGAGGTCTCCAGAATCAGATGAATGGATCTTGCAGAAGTGTTGTTAGTTGCAGAGGACAGTTACTGACCACTTTAAACATCCTTTGAATCTTTCCCTCTTTCCAGCCTTGTTAAGTTGAACTTCATGTGGGTGATGGTGAGTGTAGGAATTTGTCTTTTTATATGATCACCACCATTGTTCGGACTGATAGTGCTAGTTTTATGACTCTGCACTGGAATTCTGCTAACCCCAGTCCCCAGTATAAGTTATATGGCCCCTAAAACATTCATATAGGCTATACGCCTATTGGCATATTTACATACACCTATAAGTCCCTAGTATATAGTACAAAGTATACCCAGGGCCTGTACGTTAAATGTCATTAGTGTACTGCAGCACACAGTCTGCCACCATTGGAGTGAAAATGAAAAACGACTGCAGGCCTGCCACTTTAGCCTATCTGTCCAGTTTTAAAACTGTAACTTCGACCTGCCAAAATAATCCCTTTGAGAGGCCTATACCCTCTTTTTAAATATTAATAAATTATATTAATAAGACGCCCCCACGTAGGGCTAAAAGGCTATAGGCTAAGTACAGGGCATTTAAAAATAGGACTTATGAAAGTTTAGTGTTTGAAAACCTTACAATGGCAATGCCCTAAAAGTGTTTCACTGTAGCAGGATTAGTTGTTTCATATGAAAGCATTGGGATACAATGTTAAAGTAAGTAAAGTTATCTCTGCCTAGGAACCAGCTGCAAAGTTAATTCTTGGACTTTAAAAAATGTTTATTACAAACCCAATTCATTGGTTATGTCAAGTTTGTAACATACATTTTATATAAAGTACTTATAGAAAGCCACATTGTACCTTCCTAAAGCCTTTAGATGCTCATTTTCATCACCTTCAAACTGTCAACCAGGAGTTGAATAACCCCTTGATGAGGTTTGAATGTGCTCCCAGAGCTGAGTCAAAGGCCTTGGACATGGACAGGTATCCTGTTCCTCTCACAGCTTGACCATCTGGGCTGTGCCAGAAACTTAACTTGAAACAGGCCAATCCTGTCATAGGCAGGTGAAGCACCCTATCTTTACTTCACCTAGCCAGCCTGATACCAATCCCAGTAGGAGAGGAGCTGATCCCAGAACCATCTTTGAGCGACTACAGAGGAAGTGTTGCTCATTTTCCTGGCTACACCACTAGGGTGGGCAGAGGAGCACTGCACAGGGGAAAAAAGGTTATTCCATGTTGTAGGTAGGTACAAAAGGGCACTATGGGATTGTTTTCAGTAGGGCACACAGGAATTGCTCCAAATATGGAAAGGTTACTCCTGGGAACATGTTTCCTACTGGTTAGCGTGGGCCCAGGAGTCTCCCCTATTCATATACTAGTGTCTGTCATAAATGTGACATCCAGTGGGCACCCTCTATAGAACCCTGCCGGAACTGTGGAGGATAGAAGAAGGAATGCATCTACTGTTGAGACATGTGAGGGGAACCCTAAAGTCTGGATATGCTTCCATTTGTACCCAGGACAAAAAAGTAGATTCCAAGATTCCAAGGGTCAGTTGGCTGACCTTGAGTTAAGCTGCAGGGTCACTGCTTTTCTGGAAGAGCTGAGCTGACCAGTTCCAACTGACCTGCAATGCACCCTGCTGGTGGCTTCTGTTGGAATGAATCCTGATTTTCAGTGCTGTGCCTGAGGTCCTTGAAACTTTGGCTGGTGTCAGAGTGTAATTCTCCTGCCTAAGCTAAAACACCTGGGACTTTTTGCTAACTTTTTGCCTGGAGAACCAGAGAGTGATAGGGAAAAACCTGCTAGCCGATCCACAGAGGGCGCATCACCAGCGGAGTTGACTTTGCTGAAAATCTGTTATGTTCATTGTCATAGCAGCAAATCGCCATACAAGTGACATCCAACAATTTCGAACCCTCTTTGGCTACAGTCTACAGCCTTGCTCCACTTGGGAAATTCACCTTCCAGAAATGAGCCCAAGTTTGAAAGTAAAAAGATTAACCAAGACAAACACCGAGCATCATTTCCTCAATGTAGACCAATTTCTGGGCACTGCCTGCTTAAAACTTTTTCTGCCTTTGTTAACAGCATTAATGAGATCTTGTCTTTGTCTACCCATCGTCAATGAGCATATCTTCGATCAAGTCTGCCTCTCTGCGCCACTAAAGGCTTTACCTTCTTGAGAATTTTCTTAGTGTGAAAGCAACTTTCAGACTGGGACAAATCTGACCCATGCTCACTTCATCATGGTTGGCCTTAAACCATACTCTTGCCCATGTGTAATGTGACCTGTAGCCTGTGGTTTGTGCTTTGCATTTTATGTTGCTATTTTCATTTAATCCTTAAAGATGTATATCTCTGGTTCTCTTTATTGGATTCATTTTAGTGTCATTTTGTTCATTAACAAGTTCTCCAGATTTATAAATTGGATTGAGTCTTTTATTGTGTTATGTTTTTGGCATTTTAATTGTTTTGAACTTCTAAATGCTTTTCACATTGTTTTACGATAAACCTCTGTTCTGTTCCATGGGTACCATGAGTTGAGCTTTTTCTGGATCTAACAAAAACATTATCCTTGTAGTGGACTACCATACACACCATTTAATAATCGACTTTCTCACTCTGTGGATAATCCTTCTCCGTCTAAGTAAATGCTAAGGGATGTTCTTAACAGACTAATGATACTGAGTCCAATCCCAGTTAAAGAAAATCAGAAGGGATGAAAGAGCAAGGACCAACAAGACCACTTGAAATAGTTTAGGTTGCAGATTACAATATAACCATACAAGACCTTAAGTGATGGGAGCATCATTAATCAGACTATAAACACAAACAGTGCACAGAAAGCCTAAGGTCCTGGTGCTCCATGCAGATCTCCAATGCTGTATTCAGTCCCATCAGGACCAGGAACTAAGTACACATGCAAGGTTTGTAAGGGATCAATGGATGTGTTATATTGACACCAGCAATCTGTTCCATAAATCCTTTGCTGGTGTGAAGCCTGGGACCAATCTTGGTTCCTCATTAATGCAAAGCTATACTGATGGAAATGGACATCGTTTACGTGGAATTCCCTCAGGTTTTTGCCTTCACTACCCTATTTTGTTGGCTGAACCTGTTTTTATTAGCTTTAGGATTCTGCACACCTTATCCCTGCTAACCAGTAGTAACATGCTGGAGGTAATGGCTGCATCTGAATCAGGAAGAAGGGAGGTGATAAGGGGACAATTATAAAATACCTGAAAACATTGAACCAGTGCTTGAAGACTCGAGGTGGAAAGGGTGTTGAGTTCCAAAGATACCTGTCTATTTTTCTAGCTTCAAATGTTGAGGTAGATTCAATATCAGGTCACATCAGTGAAATTGACTAACCTGCAATATGCCTTTCTTTTGCTATTATGGTTGTTAATTGTGGATGTTTTTGTCTCTTAAATCATTGTTGTAATACCTATTCTCTAGATGAAACATCAACAAACCACATGGCTGAAATATGAAGCCACTTGATTTTATGGCATTATGTGGAATTATATGTTTAATATTTCCTACTCAGTGGAGTCCCCCCCAAGGATCATAGAGAACCCCCCTTCAGGCTTAATTAGGAACTCTCAGGTCAGGATACTGTGCTGACGGGCCCCTGGAACTTAGGGACCACCGCACCGCAGGGGCTACGGGAGCCTATGTTACGCCACTGGCCCAACTCCCACCTTTCATCCCTTGCCCCTCTCCATGGTTTATTCCACCATAGGTGGTAGTTAATCAGGTTGATGATTTTTTCTTAAAGGATTCTGAGAAGAGATTGGAGACAGACAGAAAAAAGCGTCTTCTTCATATTATATAGTTTCTTTGAGATTTAGCAACCATTATGCTCATTTAATTAAAAAAAAATAAAGAGGTGAAGATATTCTGAATAAAAAGTATTTTCCATTCTCCATGCTCTTCATACTTAAATGCTAAAATCAATATAGAACAACAGACCGACAAATTAATTGAATGAAGTTCATTATCTCCTTTACTGGGATATATTCCAATGAATGTGTATCGGGAGCTTTGTTTTTTTTCAAATGTTTCCGCGGTCCCAATGCTATTAGAGTCTGTTGGCCTTAATGATAACAAACTTGTGCATTCTATGTTTAAAAATACATTTGATCGACAATGGAACCAAAAGTGTTCTCCTTAAAAAGTTATATAGCCAAAGCATTACTAACAGAACTCTACAGTTCTTTAGAGTAGGGCTATGAAAACTTTATAAATGGACTGCACTCCAATAGATTTTTTAAGTTCTCATATTCTTTTTGTTATAAATCAGCAAGAATATTAGTCAAAACTGAGTGTGTTATCAGGTCAAGCATTCATCATGTAAATTTATAGCCCGTATTGTTATGTGTTAACCACGCATAAAACTAAACAGTGATGTGGAAGTAATCACTCCACTGTACAAACTTAGAAACTTTATTTGTGTTGTAGAAGTCCATATCACCACATGGTCAAAGAACAAAAAAACCTTATTATATATATATTTAGTGTGAGAAATTGGATTGTTGGTTGAAAAGGGTTGACCCCTGTTCAAGCAACAGCCACAATCCCAGTAAGAGTGAACCACAAAATGTCCTAAATTAACCTGTGCTTAAATCCTCTGATAGCTTGGTATGAAAGCAGACAGGCTTAATTTAGAGGCAATGTGTAAAGTATTTACGCAGCACACAAGAAGAATCCCACACCAATTTAGGAAAATAGAGTACATTTTGATAAATTATTTGACATCAAAAAGACAATAATCCAATAAGTAGAACCCGAGTGACGAATTTTAGAAGTTTTATGTAAAATCTAGTGCCTAAATAATCAAAGTGCCAACCGTGAACATCTAGTCACGCGAGGCCGGTCAAAGTTGCAAAATATGGCCAAACGAGAGGGAGCCTGGACCAGATACAAAAAGTGGTTTGGGCCTGGTCGGCAATTACCTTCTTACTTTGAAAGTATTTTGAAGGAAAGGTTCTGAGATGGTAAAGTTCAGAAATATCTGAGAAGGAAGCATAGTCATAGAGGAGCCACTGGACGAAGTCGCGGTGAAGATTTCTGTGCTTGGACTTCAGCTGACGAGAGCTTCACAAGGCGGGATACCCCTTTGGCAGGGACTACTGAACGTAGCGGGAGCTGCCATGAAGCTAGGCCGACTGGTGATGCACCTTGGATAGAAAGATAAGCAGGTTGGTCCCAGTCTTCCCTTAGTTGTCAGAGCGGTATTTATCAAAAAGTCCTATTATTTCATACCTACCTGATACTGCCATTGCTGCTCCAGACTTCCGACCGGGGATTCTACCCTCGCTTTGGGGCGCGGACCGGCTGAACTATTCTACGAGGGATTTTGCTGGTCGCCCATGCTGCTGCCGCCTCCCGCATTCCAGTGCGCGGGCGCGTGGGGGGAGACTACATTCCCCAGGGCTCCTTGCGGCTGGACGCTGCACCCTCGCTGATTTCGCGCCAGGTGGCGCACATAAGGACGCCGGAGTTCCCGCGTTGTGGGACACGCCCGAGCAAGCGCCGGGCTAAGCCCGGGCAAAGGGCCGTCTGTGGTGTCCGGGGCCGGACGAGGCCGGGTCGGGCCACCCCATTTGGCTCTTGTGAAAGCGAACACTGGGACTCCTTTTATTCCTTCCTCATTTGATGTGGTAACTTTTCCTACTCCATTCAGTCAAAGCTAGGCCTTATAGTGTTTGGCCTTGTTCTTGTTAATAGAATCTTTAATAGGCCTGACAATGTTATTATCTTTGATTGTCTTTTAAATAGACCCAAGTGTTCGACATATAAAATAGATTTGGCAATTTACTCAGAGCACAATGGGCAAATCAAATCCCCTAATTCCTGGTCCTGTGACAAGGCAAAAAGCGGCAACATCACAACCATTGGCGAGCCTAACAGCTATTGATACGATGCTCCAAAAGATAATAGGGGTAGTGGCGTCGGCTATAGTGAACACCCAAAGACGTCTTTTTCTCACCCCCGCCATCCCCCGGTTGCCTACTGGGGATTTTTCCTTGGCTACGGTTAACTCTCCCTAATCATTATTAATGTCCTCTTTTGTTGATCTGCCATGTGCTCAGATTGTACCAGATGAAAGTGATTCTATTACTCCTGCAACGCCCCCAGTCCCTCAGGTATGTAAAAAGGTACATAAACCCCATTGTAAATCTAAGAAGTCGAAACCTGCTAATAAAGTAGCTAAAATCTTGGGGAGTTTTCAGCTACCCCCTGCCAGGTCCAGTGCGGTGTTCCCCAGGGCTCCTCTCTGTCTCCTTTACTGTTTAATCTTTACATCTCTCCCCTCATCTTTTCTCTACAGCAGCTGGAGGTCACGGTATATAACTATGCCGATGACCTCCAGCTCATCTTTAATCTGTCCTCTTCCTCTGACTCTATTTCTAACTTCCAATCTACTCTATCCTTCATCAGGGACTGGATGAACTTCAACCACCTGAAGCTCAATCCCGATAAGACGGAACTAGTGGTTACGGGTGGTTGCTCCAGTCCCTGGAACTCTCTTTTTTGGCACCCTTCCTTTGGTCCTCCCCCCATCCCAGCTCCCTCTGTTAAGACCCTTGGCATCAAGCTAAATGACAAACTCACTATTCACTCCCAGATAGGTTCGGTGGTTTCTTCCTGTTTTCTCACTCTTCGTACTATCCGCTCTATTTCTCGCTTTTTTTCCTTCTCTGCACTCAAATCAATTATGTCCGCACTGGTCCTGTCCCGCCTGGACTACGGGAACATCCTGTTCAATGGCATCCCACAGTACAGCCTGCGCAAACTACAACTGGTGCAGAACCAGGCGGCCCGCCTAGCCTTTGGTCTCCCCAAATTCCATCATACCTCTCCCCTCCTGAAGACCCTCCACTGGCTCCCCGTTCGGGAACGCGCCTTGTTCAAATTAGGCTGCATGGCGTTTCAGGCCAGGACTGGCCTGGCCCCTCTCTTTATATCTTCAGCCATCAAATCTTACGTCCCTGGCAGAGACCTTCGTTCCTCGGCCCAACATCTTTTAGCAGTCCCTCGCTACAGGAAAAAAAAACAGGGCGGCTCCAAATTTTCTACCCTCGCCCCCATGTTCTGGAATTCCCTTCCCTTCCACCTTAGGTCTCTCACCCAGTATTCCATTTTCCGCAAATCACTGAAAACATTTTTATTCACTCAGGCCTTTCTGTCTTAAACCTTTGTCCCCCTCTTCAGCTTATGTCTTAGCGATTGACTCTGCCTCGTAGGCTGTTGCTATCTCAGCGCCAAGAAACCGCTCAGGTGTATGTTGCGCTTAACAAATATTTTAAACTTAAACTTAAAAGACCCGTACCTACACCTGATCATACATTGCCCGATCCAGGCCCACTCTTTACCTCCCTAGCACCACCGTTCTGGGCTACCCACCTACTAATTGACTTTTGGGCGCAAATGGAACAGCTTATCATCTCTCATTTTAAAATCTTGTTATGTAGAATTGATAAGCTAGTCTCATTGATAAATAATAAAGGCGCAGGGGGAGTACAACCACCAACTCCAGCAGGGAATAATGCCGCGAAACCGGCCGCTGGTAAAACCAAGCAGGCAGCTAAAAACTCTATCCCTAGTACAGGCGTTCGTCTAGACCAGGGGTACTCATAGTATGGCCCGCGAGCCGCCAGCGGCCCGGCAAGCCTTCCTTGGCGGCCCGCGGACCTTGCAGACAATCGTACCTGTGCCTAAAAAAATAATTTATTAGTGTTGGCAAACACCGCCGCAGCAGCGCTAGACTCGGAGACTTTGATAATCACCGCTCCCCCGGCCCCCACAGAGCAGAGGCTTTGTTGTATTTCACCTCTAAGCGCCCCTGCATCTCCACTCTGACAATCACTTCTCCCCCATCCCCCACAGAGCAGAGTGGAGATGCAGGGGCGCTAAGAGGTGAAATACGACAAAGCCTCTGCTCTGTGGGGCCGGGCGAGCGGTAATTGTCAGAGTGGAGATGCAGGGGCGCTACAACAAAGCCTCAATAATATGTAAATGGTCTTTTAAAGACCTGCTAAGTACTTTGGTGCGGCTGTCTGGGTGTGCGGGCTGAGGAAGCTGTCTCAGCCAGGGCTGAAGGCTGACACAGACAGACAGACACACACAGTGAGATGACAGAGGGGGAGGGAGAGGGAGGTCAGGAGGGAGAGGGAGGGCATGAGGGAGAGAGAGATGGAGAGGGGGAGGGAGGGCAGGAGGGAGAGAGAGATGGAGAGGGAGGGCAGGAGGGAGAGGGAGGGCAGGAGGAAGAGGGAGGGCAGGAGGGAGAGAGAGAGAAATGGAGAGGGAGGGCAGGAGGGAGAGAGAGTTGGAGAGGGAGGGCAGGAGGGAGAGGGAGGGCGAGAGGGAGGGCAGGAGGGAGAGGGAGGGAAGGAGGCAGAGGGAGGGCAGGAGGGAGAGAGGGCAGGAGGGAGAGAGAGATGGAGAGGGAGGGCAGGAGGGAGAGGGAGGGCAGGAGGAAGAGGGAGGGCAGGCGGGAGAGAGAAATGGAGAGGGAGGGCAGGAAGGAGAGAGAAATGGAGAGGGAGGGCAGGAGGAAGAGAGAGATGGAGAGGGAGGGCAAGAGGGAGGGCAAGAGGGAGGGCAGGAGGGAGAGGGAGGGCAGGAGGGAGGGCAGGAGGGAGGGCAGGATGGAGAGGGAGGGCAGGAGGGAGGGCAGGATGGAGAGGGAGGGCAGGAGGGAGAGAGAGGGCAGGAGGGAGAGGGAGGGCAGGAGGGAGAGAGAGATGGAGAGGGAGGGCAGGAGGGAGAGGGAGGGCAGAAGGGAGAGGGAGGGCAGGATGGAGAGGGAGGGCAGGATGGAGAGGGAGGGCAGGAGGGAGAGGGAGAGCAGGAGGGAGAGGGAGGGCAGGAGGGAGAGGGAGGGCAGGAGGGAGAGAGGGCAGGAGGGAGAGAGATGGAGAGGGAGGGCAGGAGGGAGAGGAAGGGCAGGAGGGAGAGGGAGGGCAGGAGGGGAGAGAGATGGAGAGGGAGGGCAAGAGGGAGAGCAGGAGGGAGAGGGAGGGCAGGACGGAGAGGGAGGGCAGGAGGGAGAGGGAGGGCAGGAGGAAGAGGGAGGGCAGGAGGGAGAGAGATGGAGAGGAAGGGCAGGAGGGAGAGGGAGGGTGGGAGGGAGAGGGAGGGAGAGTGAGGGCAGGAGGGAGGGAGGGAGAGAGGGAGAGGGAGGGCAAGAGGGAGAGGGAGGGCAGGAGGGAGAGAGAGATGGAGAGGGATGGCAGGAGGGAGAGGGATGGCAGGAGGGAGAGGGAGGGCAGGAGGGAGAGAGATGGAGAGGGAGGGCAGGAGGGAGAGAGGGCAAGAGGGAGGGCAGGAGGAAGAGGGAGGGCAGGAGGGAGGGCAGGAGGTAGAGGGAGGGCAGGAGGGCAGTAGGGAGAGAGAGGGCAGGGTGGAGAGGGAGGGCAGGAGGGATAGGGAGGGCAGGAGGGAGAGGGAGGGCAGGAGGGAGAGGGAGAGGGAGATGGAGAGGGAGGGCAGGAGGGAGAGAGATGGAGAGGGAGGGCAGGAGGGGGAGAGATGGAGAGGGAGGGCAGGAGGGAGAGAGAGATGTGTGTATGCTGGGTCTGGTGGCTCAGTGGATGAAGGTATCTGCTGCAGGGACCTGTGTGCAACCTCATGGTCACAAGTTTTCTTTTTGTTTTAGCCCCGCCCCCTCCCCCTCTGAGCCGCCCCCACTGGTGTGACCCTCGGCCACAAACCACACTGTAAATATGGCCCCGAGAGAAAGTTTGTGAGTACCCATGGTCTAGACAATCAAGCACAGGGTCAGGTCCCTCTGAATACGCATACAAGTACATCTACCCTTGCCACGCTTGTACCTGGTCCAGCTACGCTATCCACTGTGCCTCCAGATACTTCTAGTGCGTTTCCCCGAGCTCCACCGCTTATTGCTAAAGCCCCTGGTGTACGGTCAGATTCTGGTAGGCCCTTGTACAACACCACTATAAAATCGACTGAAAATGGAACTCAAAATACCCCTCCTTGCCCCCAGCTTCCACCCGAAGCATCTCCTTACGTGGTGGTTTTAGCAGGAGTTCCTTTGCTGGGCGGTAAACGAGGGGAAACTTTCCTAGAGTTGAAGAATAAAATCATCTTCTGGCTCAATAAATTTAGACCATTAATGGGTGCAGGCCAGGGGGAAATCTTATTCGCGAGAAAAGTTAGTTTTAGGGACCCCGGAGTGGTTGCCCACATCTTAGATATGGAGGTCCCTTCAACGCAGGGCCAATCAACACCCTCCACTTGGGGTATTTTTACTCACATGCATCAGATCTAGGGGGGCCTGTCCAATCCTACGTCTACCAGGATGGACAGGAGCTGGAATATAATATACCTGTAGCTAAAAGCTACAGTGTTCTGAGCAATGTAGATTGACTATCCCCTTTACCGGGGCCTGTCGAGACGGTCCCAATTACAGCTTGGAGGAATTCGGAGATGGGTGTGAGCACCGAGGTGGGGCTACCGGTGTTGGCCTCTAGGAAGTAGGCGGCGGGTCTGGCAACTTCTCCTCCAAACCCAACTATTAGCCAGAGAGGTGTCGGAAGGGAGTTGGACACCTATACACACATAGGCCCACCTTCCCCCAATGAGTCCCACTCCATTATGTCCACCACTGATGGAGCTGAGATACGTAGATCTCTAATCGGTTCCTGGAATATAGCAGGGATAGGTTCTAAGCTGGATAACCCAAAATGGGGAGAACTGATGGACAGGCATGACCTGTGCTTGTTTCAAGAGACCTGGTCATTGTCTGCCCCTGCTAGGGTGGGCTACGCGACTTTACACTCTCCAGCTGCGCAGGGTCCTAGGGGTAGACCTTCGGGTGGGTTGTGCACCTGGGTGGCCTCACATTTGGGGTGTTCAGCTAAGGTAATAGACTCCCATTCTCCAGACATTTTGTGCACCGCGCTTACATTTTTGGATGGTTCATCGTTGGTAGTGATCAACATATATTTACGCCCGACACCATACCAACTAGCTGTTTCTGTGTTAGAGGCCCTTGAGGAACTTCTTCTCTTATATCCGTCTCTGACCCCCAAAATTATTGGGGGTGATTTTAATTGCCACTTTGAACCGCTTGCTGGGATCCCCTCCTTAACCTCAGACGAGGATTCCAGTTGGCACATTCTGGAGTGCTCTATGTATCCGGTTAAGCGTATATCGCCTCTGGCGCTCCTGATTAGTAAGCTAGTAGTAACCCACTCCCTTAGGGCCTGCAATGGTAGATTGCTCCCCTGACATTCCCGGCTCAAGTACCTTCAATAGACCAGGGAAATGCACGACCATTGATTACATCTTGGTTAACGTGGAATACTGGGCCCAAACGAGAGCATTCACCATTACCCCTAGAGTAGATAGTGACCACAACCTCATGTCTCTAGCATTAAACTGTACAGTGGGACAATCTAATGCTTTGGGGTTATCGGTGACTCATACCAACTCCAATTTAGTCACAATGGCGGTTGGCAGACGCATTAGGTGGGCAACGGTCGTGCAAGCCCCAGACAAGCTAGCCGAGCTATACGACTCTGTTGCCTGGTTTCTAGCAGAGGTTAGCGATCTTGTGGGTTCTAATTGTGACTTATCTTACACCCAGGAGTTACAGCATTTACATAATAAGCTCTTTTCCACTGTAGCAGATTACTTTTACACCACTGATAATGGGCAGCTACGGGTAACAAACCACGCCCACTGGTATAATAAAAATTCCAGGGCGGCTAAACAAACCCTTTTAAAAGAAGTAAAATCTGGGTCTGTGTCGAGTATTAGATTGGCAAGGCAAATCTATAAAAGAATGATTACGGAGGCCAGGGCGGAATGGGAGGCCTCAAGGTGGGAAAGTCTAAAAGTAGCCTTGGACGGTCATGATTATAGGTCATGATTATAGGGCCTTTTGGAATCTAGTGAGATCAGGAACAGCAGAGGGGTCGTTAGCTTTTATCCCTAACTTAAGCGAGGAGGTTTGGTTAGCCCATTTTAGACCCCTCTATTCCCTTAATGATCCCGTACCCCTAGTAGAGCTAGTCCCCCTAAATAATACTGTTGATCCAATGTTTCTGGAAGCAATGGGCCTCGATTGCCCACCATGTACAATACTTGAAATTCAGGCGGCCCTTAAAAGTTTGTCTTCTGGGAAAGCACCGGGCCTGGACAGGAACCCTGGAGACTTATACCTGAGTGAACAGAAGGTATGGGTCCCCTACATTTGGGTGTACTTTAACGCCATACTACAGGGCATGGAGATCCCCCTATCCTGGCTGGGTGCTAAAATCATTCCCATCCACAAAAAGGCTTCCCCTCTGGACCCGGCTAACTACCACCCAATTAGTCTCATTGATGTCCTCCAGAACTTATTCGCCCGCCATTTACTATCAAGGCTGCAGTGCTGGATGGACGAACATCACATCTTAACCTCCCTCCAAGCGGGCTTTCGAGTGAAGTTCTCTACTATAGACGCCTACCCACATCGCTCGATGCTATCTTCTCCTCCAGTCCCCACGTTGTCTTCAGCCACGCCTCCGAACTCACCTGGTCTGACCACCACTGCATCCACTTCACCTTCCAGAAACCCGTCTCACAGCACCGCACCCTACAGACCCCCGGACGCCACTGGAGCAAAATCACCAAGGAATCACTGCAAACACACCTCGCACTCAACCCCCGACCAACCCCACCGACCCAGAGGAAGGGGCCCGCACCCTCAGACTCTGGATGGAAGACTTCGCCAACACCCTCGCCCCAACTAGACATACTGCCCACAGAGACACCAGCCAGAGAGCCAGTTGGTTCACCCCAGAGTTCCTAGCCTCCAAACGCACCTGTCGGAGACTGGAAAACACCTGGCACAAGGAGAAAACACCCGACAGCCACGCCGCCCTAAAAGACGACATCCAGAACCACCACCACCTCATCAGGACCACCAAGAAAGCCGCCTTCAAGAACCGCCTAGACAACAACGCACACAATAGCAAGGAACTCTTCAACGTCGTGAGTGAACTCTCCAACCCCAGCTCCTACACCAACGACATCCCCCGTCACAAGCCCTTTGCGACGCCCCCGCTGCCTTCTTTCACCGCAAGATCACCGACCTTCACGACAGCTTCAATCCACGCTCAGACCTGCCCAACCTCACCACCCCGGCCCCTCCGTTACCCTCCGACCACGAGCACCTCACCGTATGGACCAGCACTACCACCGAGGACACCTGCAAGACTATCAACTCCATCCACTCAGGCGCCCCATCAGACCCTCTTCCCCAGGCCGACAGCTCCATCGCACCCCACCAATGCAACATCATCAACCTCTCCTTCAAGACCGCAACCTTCCCTGAGAGCTGGAAACACGCCGAGATCAACGCCCTACTGAAGAAACCCAAGGCGGACCCGAGCGACCTTAATAATTTCCGGCCCATCTCCCTTCTTCCGTTCCCTGCTAAGGTCATCGAACAGATCGTCAACACCCAGCTCACCCGCTACCTAGAAGACAACAACATCCTCGACCCCTCCCAGTCAGGCTTCCGCAAGAACCATAGCCCTGAGACCGCCCTCATCGCCGCCCCGGACGCCATCAGACTCCTGCTCGACAACGGAGAGACAGCAGCCCTCATCCTCCTCGACCTCTCCGCTGCCTTCCACACAGTATGCCACCACACTCTGCGTACACGCCTCTTCAATGCAGGGATTCGCGACAAGGCCCTGGACTAGATCACCTCCTTCCTCTCAGACAGAACCCAAAGAGTCCGCCTCCCCCCGTTCCACTCCGGAGTCACCAAGACGATCTGTGGTGTCCCTCAAGGATCATCCCTTAGCCCAACGCTCTTCAACGTCTACATGGCCCGCTCGCACGCATCGCCAGACTCCACGACCTCAACATTGGATCACTGACATAATATCGAGGGACATATTATCGACTAGCAAAAATATCGTTGACAAAATATCGACAGACAGAATATCGAGTTTGTATCTAGAAACAGGTAAGTACAAAAATATCGAGTTAAAAATATCGTTTACAAAAATATAGTTTATAAAAATATCGACTTTAATAAAAACAGTGTTAAATAAAATTAATATTAAACATTAATTACTAAAATATACTTAAAAATACTTAAATTAACTTATAATAATTAAATAATTAATGAAAGTTATATAAAAATTTTTTTACAATCATATTTGTTAAAACATATATATATAGTAACATAATATAATTAAATAATATCCAATATTATTACCGTACGATAGCGGAAGTGTAAAAATTACTATTCCCACTCCAGAGAGTGCAACAGTAGGGAAAGCGTTGGATAGCGTAGGGATCAAAATTACTATTCCTACTCCAGTGAGTACAACAGTAGGGAAAGCGTTGGATAGCGTAGGGGAAAAAATTACCATTCCCACACCAGTGGGTGCAACAGTAAGGAAAGCGTTGGATAGCGTAGGGGTAAAAATTACTATTCCAACTCCAAAGAGTGCAACAGTAGGGAAAGCGTTGGATAGCGTAGGGGTAAAAATTACTATTCCCACTCCAAAGAGTGCAACAGTAGGGAAAGCGTTGGATAGCGTAGGGGTAAAAATTACTATTCCCACTCCAAATAGTGCAACAGTAGGGAAAGGTTTGGATAGCGTAGGGGTTAAAATTACTATTCCCACTCCAAAGAGTGCAACAGTAGGGAAAGCGTTGGATAGCGTAGGGGTAAAAATTACTATTCCCACTCCAGTGAGTGCAACAGTAGGGAAAGCGTTGGATAGCGTAGAGGTAAAAATTACTATTCCCACTCCAGTGGATGCAACATTGAGGAAAGCGTTGGATAGCGTAGAGGTAAAAATTACTATTCCCACTCCAGTGAGTGCAACAGTAGGGAAAGCGTTGGATAGCGTAGAGGTAAAAATTAGTATTACCACTCCAGAGAGTGAAAGAGTAGGGAAAGTAAATACTTCATATATTATTTAAAAAATATATAAATTAATACCGATAAAAAATTAATTAAAAGTAATTACCAATTCAATATAATATAATAATTAATCAATTAAAAATACAAATTAAAATTATTTATTAATATTAATTACCTAATAATACAAATTATTTACAAATTAACAATTAATAATTTATTATTTAAAAATTAATTTACAATTAATTCAAATTAAATACAATTAAATAAATCGATGTATTTAATTAATTATAAATACATTACTTCCCACCCTATTCCCCTATAAACCCACAACCCGCTAAAGAAAATAAATTATTAAAAATAACATAATTAGCAATTAATCAATGAAATAAAATTAATTGGCAATTGAAATTTAATTAATTACCCATAAAAAATTAATTAACAATTAATTCTAAATAAATAACAATAAATAAATGTACATATTTAATTAATTATAAATAAATTACTTCCCACCCAATTCCCCTATAAACCCACAACCCGCTACAGAAAATAAATTATTAAAAATAACATAATTAGCAATTAATCAATGAAATAAAATTAATTGGCAATTGAAATTTAATTAATTACCCATAAAAAATTAATTAACAATTAATTCTAAATAAATACCAATAAATAACTTTACATATTTAATTAATTATAAATAAATTACTTCCCACCCAAATCCCCTATAAACCCACAACCCGCTACAGAAAATAAATTAGTAAAATTAACATAATTAGCAATTAATCAATTAATAAAAATGTATTGCCAATTAAAATTGAATTAATTACCAAATATAAATTAATTAACAATTAATTAAAAGTGAATACCAATAAATAAATTTACATATTTAATTAATTATAATTAAATTACTTCCCACCCTATTCCCCTATAAACCCACAACCCGGTACAGAATTAAATTACGCAAAAATTTAAAAACACAAAATTCATTAATTAAAATAAATTATAACATAAATACACACTTTTCACACATATAATAACATAAAAAACACTATAAAAAATTCGATATTATTAAAAATTCGATATTTTTAATAACCTATATTATATACTTCGATATTTTAACTTTCTATATTTTTAACATTCGATATTACATTACTTACCTTAAAAATGATATTTTTGATGTCTATATTCTGTCCATTCGATATTTTGTCCATTCTATATTTAAAACTCGATATTATGTCCATTCGATATTTTGTAGTCGATATTTTGACTGTTTACCCTCAACATTATCTCCTACGCCGACGACACCCAACTGATCCTCTCCCTCACCAATGAACCCCGCACCGCCAAAGCCAACCTCCACCGCGGCATGAAGGCTGTCGCCGACTGGATGGAAGAAAGCCGGCTCAAGCTCAACACAGACAAGACAGAGATCCTCATTCTCGGACCCAACCCTTCAGCCTGGGACGACTCATGGTGGCCCACCTCCCTGGGCATCGCCCCTACACCAACAAAGCACGCACGTAATCTGGGAGTCCTCCTCGACTCAAAACTCTCCATGACCAACCAGATCAACGCCGTCTCCTCAACCTGCTTCTACACCCTCAGCATGCTGCGCAAGATCTACAAATGCATCCCGACCGACACGTGAAAGTCCGTCACACACGCCCTCATCAGCAGTAGACTCGACTACGGCAACGCCCTCTACGCCGAAGCCCCGGCCAAACTCATCAGCAGACTTCAAAGAATCCAGAACGCCTCCGCCCGCCTGATCACCAACGCCCCCGCCGAGACCACATCACCCCCCACCTGAGAAACCTGCACTGGCTTCCCATCGACAGAAGAATCACCTTCAAGCTCCTCACCCACGCACACAAGGCACTCCACTACACCGGCCCGGCCTTCCTTAACAACCGACTATCATTCTACGCACCCAACAGGAGACTCTGCTCCGCCGACCTCCCCTGGCCGCCATCCCACGCATCAACAGAACAACCGCCGGAGGCAGATCCTTCTCATACCGCGCCGCCAAGACTTGGAACTCCCTCCCCCTCCACCTTCGGCAGACAGAGGACCCTCAGACCTTCAGGAGACTACTCAAGACCTGGCTCTTCGACCTCTAGCTGCAGCCCCCCCCTCAGCGCTTTGGGACCCTCACGGGTATGTAGCACGCTTTATAAATGCCTGATTGATTGATTGATTGATTGACCAACTGTTTAGACTTCACCTGGTTTACTGGAAGACGGTATTTTTGGAGGCGGGTAGTTTTGTTTGATCTTTGTGGATCTTCGCTCCGCATTCGACCTGGTTCAGAGGGATAAGCTTTGGTCAATTCTAGCAGAGATGGGTGTCCCGGTGTATTTGTGTCACCTATTCCAACGTATGCACCAAGGTACCTTTGCAAGGGTGAGATACGGGAGGTATGGGGAGCTTTCGGCCCCATTCCCAGTGGATAGGGGTGTAAGGCAGGGGTGTGTGCTGGCTCCCACGCTCTTCTCTCTCTTCCTCAACGGCCTGATTGAGCATCTATTGGGTGCTAGGGACCTAGATTCTTTCGCCCTGGCGGGCCGCAAAATACCAGCCCTGATGTTCCCTGATGACACCCTTCTCTTATCAAAATCATCGTCGGGTATCCAGCGAACATTGGAGGCGTTTTGCTCCTTCTGCAGTTAAGGAACCTTGAGATTAACCTCTCCAAAACCAAGTTTATGGTCTATAACGCCAAATCTTCTAACTGTCCCCTCCCTCACTTGGATGGTGTGGTTTTGGAGCGCCTCTCTACTTTTGAGTACTTGGGGGTAACTCTAAATGATAGTATGAACTGGGGGTCCCATATGGCCAAGGCAAACCTGAAACTGGCCCAATCCTCTGGCGGGATTCTAAAGGTTTACAATGAGAGTTCCCTTAGATCCTTGGGACCGCCGGTTGAAATCTACAAAGCGCAGGCGAGAGGGGGAGCGCTTTATGGCGTAGAACTATGGGGCCATGTAGGCGCAACCTCTTTATCTTCTACTGAGAACAGCTTTATTAGGCGCCTCTTGAGACTTCCTAAGAGTACCCCGCTGACTCCTTTACGGTTAGATCTAGGTTTGGTCCCTCTACATGAGATTATCTCAAATCGTCCACTGTTGTACTGGAGGCGCCTTTGGGCCACCCCTGAGCTCTCGAGCTATAGGGAGGACCTTAGGGACCTTCTGTCCAGAGGAGGCTTGGGAAAAATCCCCTGGCTTAGGTACATTAAACAGTTGTGCTACGCACTTGTCAGGGGAGACATCTGGTCTTCCCCTGAGGAGACCTGTGTCTTGTTCACCAAAAGGGTCGTTGAGCTCTGCACTTAAGCAATATCGAACGGAACTCACACTAATGAATTCCTCTTTGGGTAGGTTGACCAATACCTTCCTGGATATCAAGGTTGCTCCTCACTTTGAGAAATTTCTGAATGATATTCAGCCCTCACTGGCCAAGAAACTAAATGTCCAGTTTAGACATGGAACATTGCCTCTGAAGGCAGTGACAAATAAGTAGTCTAATGCTCCCCAGATACCAGCTTCTTGTCCTGGGTGTGAAGGTTGGGGAAGAGACAGATCTGCACGTTCTACTCTTCTGCCCTTCCTACTCTAGGGCAAGGGATAAATGGATCATCCAACTTTGTAAATTAAGGGCACTTAGGGATTTCAGGGAGGTTTTTAGATTACCAAAATATAATACCACTCCTGTGATTGTGTTTGCGACCGCCAGATATTTGATGTCAATGTGGTGTATAAGAAGAGCAAAAATCAATCTAATTAACTGTTAATCAGTTGCTCCTGTGCTGGCATAATTATTGTAACCCAGCAGGTTGCTCACAATCTAAATCACCCTGTGTCTACACATTGATTACACTACTTTAAAATTAAATCGCCCTGGGTCTACTCATTGATTGCCCTACTTTTTAATTTGAATGTACCTTCACAGTTATTTGTTATTCATTTTATGAATTCAGGTCTTTATAAATGTTGTATAATATTTTAAATGTTTCTTACTTGTATCTTGTATATTGTGCTTTTATGGGTTTTAACCGATAATAAAGCTTTTGACTGACTGACTGATTTATCAAAAAATTCACTAGTTTTGGATTCTGGCTATCTAGGCACCTTTAGCACCACCACCAAGGGTACAGGACTGGATGGGCACCACTTGGGGGATTAGGACTCATTCAGGCTGGGTCCAGGTGAGGGTTCAAGAGGGAAGTTGCCTCTTCTGTCCCTGAGGCTCTGAACCGGATGCCAGCAAGCTAGCCTGTGAAGTCAAGCTGGTAGTCCTGGATGCAGGTGATGAAGCAAGCCTAAAAGCAGCAGGTCAGTCCTCGGAGGGTTGAAGGCAGGCTCAAGGTAGCAATGCAGTCATTCCAGGTGCAGCGAAGTAGTCTTGTTGAATACACAGCAGGCAGTCTTCTGAGAAACCTTCCGCAGGACTAGCAAGTGAACTGAAGCGTGAGATTAAGGGTCCTCCTTTTATACATGATACCTTCTTTGAAGTAGGAGAAGTTTCTGGACAATTCCCTTTCAAATGCTTGAAGTTTCCTGACTCCTATGTCCTGGTTCCAAGCTGGCTGCATGAACAATGTACGGTGACAAGTTATTTGTGTGAAAACAGGGCACAGCCTATTCAGTTGTAAGGAGGGCGGTGCCCAGGCCAGTCCCTAAAGCCAGGTATTATGTGTACATGTATCTCTCTATTGTGTGGCTGTCTGAGAGGAATGAACAAAGTTCAACTGCCAACTACACCCGGACATGTGACACAGGATAAACTGCATGCACCAAAAAGTTTTGGGCAGGAAAATAACAGCTTTCTTAAAGTGACATTTTCGAAATCATAACCTAAAATACGACTTGCCCATTAAGGAGGATTTTGAATTACAATTTCTCACACACCGAACACAGAATACTTACATGTTTCCAGTCAAATGTTAGCATTTGGTAGCGGTAAGCCTCCCAGTAGTGGAAAACAAACTTAAGGGCTTTTTTACTACCAGGACATGTAAAACTTGAAAATACATGCCCAACCTTTTAATTACAATGCACTCTTCCCTCTGGGTACCTTTGAAGTCACTTATATGTAATAAAAGGCGAGTTTCAAGGTTGGCAAAGTATATTGCCTAGTTGAATTGCCAGTTTAGAACTAGATTCAGGCTGCAATGGCAGGCCTGTGACATGTTTTAAGGGTCAATTTCTGTGGGTGCAGCAATTAGTGCTGCAGGATTATTAGTATTTTGATACCACATGGCAATCGAATCTTCCCCCATGGAACTGGGATCAATGTTAGGGCTAGTCTAACTATTGAAATGATGTGTAAATTATTCCTCCTGGAGCATTTTTCATATCTTACTTGCAGGCTCACTAATAGCATTTAATTTACAAGCCCTGGGTTTATGTATGCCACTCTACAGGGGAGTTATAGGTAAATAAAATATTCCAATCAGGTGTAAGCCAATTTTACCATTATTAAAGAAGAGGACACACACACTTTAGCACTGGTTAGTGTGGAAAGGTGCACAGAGTGCTAGAGCCAACAAGAAACAAATTTCTTAAGAAGTGGAGGGCAAAGGGAAAATGCTTGGGGTGACCATGCAGAGTGGGCAAAGACCACAAGTTAGATATCACAGAAAGTTGGTCATTACTCAAGACACATTCAAGTTCACTGCTCTAAGAGAAACAGTCCAGCTCAATGTTCCAAGCATGTAGTCTTTTGAACAGGAACCCAAGCAACTCCAGACAATTTCTTTGTTATTTGGGTAACATCAGTGAGAGGTAGCTTGAATTCAGTGGTGTAGTGAGTACATGACCAACTTCTGACATAAATTGCTTACATACGATTAGAAAAACAAAAAGGCGATAAGTGGAAGACTCAAATTTATCACAGCTGCGGCTAATTTCTCAGGCAACAATTCAGTCCAACTTTTTTTGCCCACTGCGTCACTCCAAACAAAGACCAATTATAGGCAAATCAGACTGTGTCTTGCTCTGGTATGAATAGTCCAGTCCTAAATGCCATGCAACATTCAGTTGATATCTATTATTATCATGCACATTGTTATAGATGATTATGTGTGACCAAAACCTCTAACTATGCATACATTTGTTACACGTTTTCTTAATCTCCTTCACATTCGGTTGTCTTCCTTTGCATTGAGTCATGCAATTGATGGGATGGTCTCAGAAAAAAGTAAATCTTGTCCAATATGTTCCAAAGGTGAAAGTGACTGTACAAAAACAGTAAAGGCTGAAGCATAACCACCAAATACAGGACACAGACTAGTCAAGTCCGAAGCATGGGTTGTGTTGCTTGAGAAGAAGTAAAACATTAGGAGATAGATCGATTGATAATAAAAACAGACAAAATGGTTGAACCTATGCTGCTAAACTACTTGGCAATTCTTGGGACTGTATTTACACCACTTTTATGTCTTGAGCAAATCAGTCCATCACCACCCTAAGATTCCAAGTGTAACTGAAACTGGTGTGCAACATCCTCTATGCATAACAATCAGTTCTAGCCATGATTTAAACTTGCAATGCTGTATTTGTTAGGTGTAGTTTGAGTCTTTATACAGGAGGAAGATCCCAAAAAGGTGAATGTACTTCACTTATTTGTAGCTTTCCAGTGCCATTTTAGAAGAGGTACAAAACATTAGTTCTCATATCATACCAGTTTTAAGAGACTCGCCTGTTCTGTCACAATGTTCTTCTGTACATCCTGATCACTAGCTCATGATGTGTTTTGTAACTTTAAGAAAATATTATACAATTAACTAACTGAAATGATGATAACTTGCATTAATTGTTACCGCAGGGAGAGCTCATAATATGATCCTGTCCTTTTCACACATCATAACATTTGATATGAACATGTTACCTTCTCTAGTGGGCTCTCTACTCGGGGGATACTGATTGCTGGCATCTGGGCCAAGTTGTCTATAGGTGAGTTTTCAGTTTGCTTTCGTTTTCCTTTGAAGTTATTTATCACACAAACTACCTGGAAAATATAGAAGAACATTAAACAGGCAAACATCAACCATAACACTCTCAGCATATAAAATAAGTTACATTGCAACCCAATTAAATTTGTACATGAGGTATCAAAGATGTATTGAAAATTAGTCAAAATCTAGAATAAACATGTAATTCCTATGCCGTAGCTAGCACCATATAAATAATTATAGGTAGGTGACTGAGTGGTTCTGATATTGTTTATGATGTCACTCTGAACCCATGGTCAAAATCATCTCTGATATTAGAGCCTCTCATCTATAATGTTACGTTACATATTGATTCCGTACCATAGCACTATCTATAAAGATCTTTCAGAGACTGTATGGAGCTGTATAGTTGATTGCTGTGTAATATTTTTGAACTTGCATATAAAAGTAGAATGCTGGTTAATAAAGAGTTTCCTAAAAATGTGTTACTTCTTTAAGCTCATTAAGTCACTTTAAATTAAGATAGGTCTTTTGTTTTGCTTTCTTTTTGTTACCTGCCTGATAAATAACAGTTTAACAGGTGACTATTATTATGTGACCAAAGCAAACAAACAAAGCAAACACAAGGAGATGATGGACGGAGCCCTGAAACTTTTCAGACACTCACCACTAGTCACAGACCTGGGTTGAATCCATCATTGTTCTTTAGCTCACTTTGACACCCCAGTTCAGACCCAGCCATATGCAAATCAGTCTTGACCCTTTTCCTCATGGGAACAGTCCAGCCCGAACTGCCAAGCAGGTCTTCTCTCGACAAGAAACAAGCATCCTGGGACCAGTTTGGGGTAACCCCATTAATCATCTAGGCTGGCTTGAATCCAGTGGCAAAGTGAGCACGGGTCCCACATCTGGGCATAACCGGCCAACTTAGGGCAAACAATGCAAACACAAGGAGATAATGGACGGAGCACTAAAACTTTTCAGACACTCACCCCCAGTCACAGATCTTGGTTGAATCTATCATTGTGGGACCCTTGCTCGCTTTGCCACTGGATTCAAGCTAGCCTGGCTGATGAGGGGTATTACCCCGAAACTGGTCCAGAGAAGACCTGGCTTGGCAGTTCGGGCTGGACTGTTTCCACGAGGAACAGGGTCAAGACTGAATTGCATACTGCTGGGTTTGAACTGAGGTGGTGAAGTGAGTTACAGAATGATGATGGATTAAACCCAGATCTGACCAGCAGCTACAAGCCAGTTTTAAAACCATGGAGGGTGGCAATGCAGGACCTAAGTTTTAATAGAGAAAAAAGGAGGTTATTTAGGCCCAGATTACAAAGGTTTTGTGTCAGGTTTGATTTACTTATTTAATGAAGGCCTAATTCAAAGTCCTTTTTGGTATTTACAAAGCAGTGCAAATCGCTATTTGCTTTTGTATGTAAAAAAGAAAAAGTAGCACAAGGCAGCTCATTGTCTGTCTTGTGTTATTTTGTATCAGGGACGCATTTCAAGGGTGGTAAATGGGCGTTCTTGTGCGTATACCAATAGATATTGACGCAAACCCGTATATTCAAAGACTTTTGCATATGGTTTTGCACCAGAATGGAGCCCCTTCTTGGGTTTGCTGTAAAATTAGGAATATCTTTATTTCTCTACGTTATATACTCTTTGCATGTGTGCTGCATTCTGTAGCACAAATACAAAGAGGAAATAGCCTCCAAAGATAATGATAGCTATTACTTCCTGGCCAAAATTATGCTGACCTTAACGCAGTTACCCCTGCACTATAGCTTAATGGTGCCTGCATTGATGCTCGGCAGTCACAAGTGCATCATCTCATGGAGAGAGCTAAACTGTTTCATTGAAGATATTTCACAGAACTGCTCTCTCCTGTTCGTGCAATGTACTGCAGCAACTTAACTTGCCGCACTATAGGGGTTTATTTTTTAAACCTAGAAAATTAACAGCTATGATACATGGGACATTCCTCCCAGGGGATTCATGGCGTTTTTATTTTAGTTTGTGGTCTCCACGTTTTTCCTGGCAATCCTGCACAGGAAAAAAGTATTTAAGAATATCCACTCTAAAACGGTCTGAGGTAATTAGACAGATGGCGCAATGGTCGTGGGGCCTTCGATCCAAGGACGAATCTGGTGGAGACAGCAGGTGCTCCACCGGTGAAATGTGACAGTTTACCTGATATGAATACAGAGAGTGAGTTCAGAGTTTGGTAGAGAGAACACCCTGCAACATTTCTATTTTGACTACCAAACTCTAACTAATCACCAAGCTCTTTTATCAAGTTATGTGGATGGTTTTCTTAAGTATCATTTTGACAAACAGTCATTTATATGTCTTAAACATTTACTTTCCAACTGATAAGATTTTTTGTGTTGACCTTCCATCATTTAATTTCCTATCCCCTAGTTCTGCCTCCTCCACTGTGCATTAGTTTTATATTCTATGCAATATAGCAAGAAAGATTTTAAATAAGAAGTAGTTATCTCCCCTGCCTGTTGCAGCACCTGTGCAGGAACATTTCATGGAGTTACTACATCCCCCAGTTTCGCTGGAGCGTGTTCTTTTCTTTTTCTTCTACAACCCCAAAAACAGTGGGGCATATTATCAAGGGGGTTTATCTCCGCTTTTTTGGCTTTAAAAGCCAAGAAAGCGGAGATAAAATTATCTCCCTATTACCTAGCTGTTGCTAACACCAGTTAGCGACAGCTAGTAGGAGATAGCGACCATCTTGGGCCCCACTTTGCATGTCAGTGATATTTATCACTAATGACATGCAAAGTGGGCGTGCCAGGATGTTAGCGACTGGAAACAGTCGCTAACATCACTATCTCCTATTACCAACTTATGGAGATATTCGCGCTAAGCGCGAATATCTCCAAAAGCTAACACCTGCCCTGAGCAGTTCTTAGCCATGTTATCCAATGGGAGGTGGATAACATGGCTAAGAGCATTAGCTCGGTAATGCATAAATATCGCTGACTTTTCAGCGATATTCATGCATTGCGGCCGATTTTTATCGCATTTGCGATAAACCTTGGTAATACCAAGGTTTATTTGCGAAAAAAATCGCCGCAGCTCAGCGGTAAAATTTTGTCTTTAACCAAGCAATAGCGAGAATTATCGCTATTGCTTGGTAATATGCCCCAGTGTTTGTAGATGAATCTTCTGATACTCCATAACTATGTGTGGTTAGGCAACTATGTGCTTAGTCTAATAAGACTTTATTGCATGGTTGTTTTCAAACCAATGTAACTACGACTTTTTCACCACTTGTTTAACTTCATGTTTGGTTGTTGTTTTTGTTCACAAGGAGGGGTCACTTTGCACATATCTTTTTTAAACATTTACTATATAATGCAAAATATGCTACTAATGATGTGAGTAAATGTGCATTATTATCCAAATTGTCATGATACAATAGACCATGGTTGCAGCAATTCTTGCGATTTATATCCAAGAATTTTGTATAAAATGAGATGCAGGAATTTTCGCTGTGTGTATCCAATAATTTTATATCGCAATAGTTCTGTGTGTTCTCATTGCTAGTGTGTCAGATTGATAGACTCAAATTTGTATTCATTTGTATTCATGTATTTCTTGCATAAGTTAATTACAACCATTGCAATACAGTAATAAACTTCATAAAAATAAAAACATTAGTACATCATAAAATGCATAGCATGGCCCAGGCGAAAGGATTGAAAGTTCTAATAGAGTCCAAGTTATTAAATTCACTCAATGTTGTGTCTGAGTACCCAGTACCGTTTAAATACGTTTGAGTTCTCTATCAACATGCTACCTAAATAACAATCTGACACCTGGGCTTTCCTTAATTAATAATTTAATGAACATTTTACACAGTGCTCAAATGTGATGATTGTTCACAAACCTAAACCCAGATTTGTGGAATTGATGCAATAAAATCACATTTATAGTCTTAAAACTATGTAAAGAGTCTGTGGACTATGGGTGAAGAACCACCATAGGCCCATGAGTTTTATACAATCGAACCTCTGCAATGGAAACTCAGCTCAGAGTTTGTGATCTGCTGTAACAGTCTTCAACCTGGGTTCACAAGTTTTATAGTTTGTGAACATGGCACAGAGTTTACAAACACTAGCATGGAAGCCATCACAGGCCCAGAGTTGCACACTCTGTGAATCAAATTTGTGTTCCATAATCTCATACTTCAGATCATAGTAGTAATGGACAGAAGGGGACCACATGCAACTATGGGCCAGATGTAGGTAATTCGTATTTACCGATTCATAAATACCGAATTTTACCGATTCGGTATTTATGAATCAGTAAATATGAATGTGGGAGATGTAGGTATTTTTAAAAATAAAAATACCGAATCGTTAATATTCGGTATTTACCGATTCGATGACACCCTGCACCCTGGCAGAAATCGGTATTTACCGATTCGGCAAATACCGAATCGGTATTTCCTATTGATTCCTATGGGCTGTGAAGCCCATAGGAATCAATGGGAAATACCGATTCGGTAATTACCGAATCGGTAAATACCGATTTCTGCCAGGGTGCAGGGAGTGTCACTTTGACACCCTCTAGCACCCCAAATACAGGCATGTGTGCCATGTGGCACTCAGACATGCCCTAAGGGCATGTCTGTCTGTCACATGGCATAGGTGTGCATGCACACATGTGCATGCACACCTGGATTCGGTATTTTACCACCCAATTGGATTGGGTGGTAAAATACCGAATCTGTAAGGCCTTTGGGACTCAGAAGAGTCCCACCTACATCTGGCAGTTACCGAATCGGTAAAAATACCGATTCTGTATTTTACTGATTCGGTAAATTTACCGAATCAGTAAAATTGGCCCCCTACATCCCAAATGCCCATTTACCGGTCGGTAACGGCCGAAATCGGCCGTTACCGGTTGGTAAATGGCCACCTACATCTGGCCCCAAATTCCTTATTCCCCTTTACAAAATTTGTACTATGATAGATAATTTCACATATCCTTTTATAGCTGGCAAGAGTTCATTTGTGAGACCTTCTTTCAGTTCCGCTTTTTAGTCAATAATCCTTAATATTTGGGATCTTACAGTTTAGGATTTACCATCAAAATTACACGTTTTCCATCTAACCATGGAAATGGATGTTCGATGTAAAAGGGCGCATCTATTTGACCAAACATTTTCATTTTTATTAAACACACTGTTTCCACCCTAATTTAGTCTATTAATTGGTTTCTATGGTTAGTTTATTAAATAGAAGTGCTACTTTGAAAGACAAATAAGAGAAAATTACACTATCCGAACACTTCATTGCAAATGCTATTGCTAGGCAGCAGTATAATGGATGTCTACTATAAAAGAGGTTTGTTTACCCACTCAGAAACCCTTATTCAGGCTCTGTTTCACAGTACCTCAAAGTGTTTACTTCCATTCATGCTATAATATTTACATCACCAGATTAGTTTGCCACAATTAAGCATCACAAATCTACTTGGTGATTTGCCCTTATCCACAAATTTCTGTGGGTTCCATCCCCTATTTAAAAGTTGGAAGATACAACTTTAAATGGAGGTGCTATTCCCAGGACCTTCCCAACCCAATAACCGAGATCTCTGTCTCTTCTATATGAGAATTTCCTGGCTTGATGTTTACTTTGACTTGATCAGTAATTTGAATAAACATTATTCAGATAAAATAATTTCACCTAAATTATCAAAGAATTGAATTTACTATGGTAAATCTACAAACTCAAAGTGAGGGTTAATCGAAGAAATGGTCACATAAAGAATTTGTCCATGTTCTTCGTCTGAATACCTACTCTTTTGGCATCAGAGTGTCAGAAAGATATTTGTAAGCTTTGAAGTAGCAACAGAAAGTTGTATTCATTTGAAGAATTACAATATATCAATTTTTGATTGCTGCTACTTTGTAAAGTCAACTTGTGGTTTGTCTTAGGAGTTAGGAAATTCAACTGAACAAAAAAATATCCTTTTTAAGACAGATTTAACATATACCTACCAAAAACACTGCTATCGACATTCCAATAAGGAATCCTGCTATCACATCTGACCAATGATTTCGATATTCCGCTACTCTGTTGACTCCGGTAAGAAATGCCAAACACATCATTCCCAAACATAAGACAGGCTTTGCAAGTCTTGTTCCTTTGGCCTTTACCGTGTTTGTAATGTACATCTGAAAAATGTAACAAGAAAAGATGTAACTAAATAATTATAAAATGATATTTATGGTAACATCCAATTAACGTATAGAGGATGTACATGTTGTTGCTTATCTCAGTATGCGCTTCCTCCTAGGTCCCTGCTGTACCGAGGCTTCACATAATATAATTTACTTTCTATGCATTTGTCCTCAACAACATACCAGAAAAAAAACTTCACATGTTACTTAGCAAATTGTATAATTAAACTAACAACATCAATCAAGTGCCAGTATGACAATCCAAATAAGCAAAGTTTCAAAAGGGTATAAATATTCTCTTTTCATTGATTTCTTTCTAATTTAAATATTTCCATTGTTATTTATATGAACATATCATTTGTTTCAAATTGTTTATTCACACAGTTTCCAAATTACTTGAGGTGCCCCTTAATTCTCGCCCTCTTTCTCTGGTATCACTATTTCTTTCCACTTTTTTTGAACTGGGGCAGACAGACAGTTCATATTGTATTTTTTAAACATGGATATTTAACATGTGCACTCCATAATTCAGTATATTTCCCATTTTTGCTACAGTTTTCAGTGTTGTTATGATCTTGGGGCTATGGTTAGTAATGCACCAGAAGCGCCTGACTATAATTTTGCAGTACATAATTAAAATAAATATATTTATTTACTGTGTAAGAGAATTTAAAATGAAAATGTCCCTCTAAAGCTAGAACTTCGTGTGTCCAAGCGGTGCTGTCTGCAGTTCACATTCTACCTCGAAGAATGTCCACGTTCGGTGTGTTCATGTTAGACAATGTAATGTCTTAAAACAGGCAGACACCTAAGTCGAACGTTAATATGTTCATGAGACAGCCCCAATATTCTTAAGCAGGAGCTGTATTGTAAACATATACTGGTGCAGAAAGGGGGGTTGAGTGTGTTTTGAATTGGTGTTTAAGGTGCATGTTCTAACTTAGTAAGATTGCTAGTTAAAACTTGAGCTGCAAGCAGAAAACACCAGACATGCAGAAACAGTCAGAGGCAGTCACTGCTCAGTGTTTCTGTGCTGTGTCCTGCTCATGATTTAACTCATGGCACTACTGAGTTACAACATGTGTTTTAAAAAGGGTGATGTAATTCAGTTTCAGTTCAGGGTGATGTAATTAAAAATGGATGCACAGGTCTGTCTGCATCTCGCTTCAAAATTTCTCTCTCCGGGATGTGGGACATCCTATAACATGAAATAGTGGATGGTTAGTTTCTAAGGTCCCATGAACACTTATAAGTGCATGGTAGTGTAGCATGTACAACCGTTTAGTGGAGCACGGGAAGGCAGCAGGTGGACCAGGCTGGCCACCAAATTTGTGGGCAAACTGTGAATCTCTATGAAAACTCAGAGCTGTGGACATTATGGCGTCTTGTGAGTTAGAGAAGATGGGACCCTTATGGTCCATGACGGACTCTGTGGAAGAATGACACAAGTACTTGGATGTGGGGGATAGAATTCATGCTGTATAATGTCAGTTAACAGTTACATGCTGAGGAAAAATGATGTGTAATACCAAGCTCCACAACCCGAAGAACTATAAGTGCTCTCCCATAGAGTTTACCGTGGTCCAGCAAACTGCTCACACATGCCACATGTGCCTCAGTCGAAGTGAAAATCGGCAGTTGGTATAACTGAGTCAAAGTGCAACTTTATCCGGTACAAAGTCTGTGAAGGCTTTACAGAAAGTTTGTTTGTTATTGGCTAGAAACTTGCTAGTAAATTTGAGGCAAGATATACTGCATCACATCATAACACAGAGCCATCATTCATACAGTATGACAAAGATAAATGTAGTGACAACCAGGAACAGAGAAGCACCATAAGCAGCAATCGCAAAGTGCAAGGAAGCACTAAGGGCCATATGTAGGTAATTGCCAAATACCGAATATTACTGATTCGGTATTAAGAAATCGGAACTTGTGATGTAGGTAAAAAATCGGTAATTTTTACTGAATCGGTAAAATACAGAAAACAAATTACCAATTTCTCAATACAGATCGGTATTACTGAATCTGTATTACTGATTCAGAAAATACCGAATCGTTAAATATCGAATCGGAAAATACAGAAAATACAGAACATCCAGACTTACACTAGAGGAAAAACTGCTGATGGTACTAAGAGAAGGAGCATTCTCCAGCCTGTATAATCACTAGTGATTCATTCCCTAGACACATTCAAGGCATGCCAAAGTGATGTTGGCACATGTAGGACTTGGCAATTTTTGGCTAAAGTCCCTTAACCTTTTGCTTTCCCCCTAGACCTTTTTTCTCACATGGTGTTGCCAACTTAGATGCTTTGGACACTTTGCCACTGCTAAACAGTGTCAAAGTGCAAGTGCTCCCTGTATAAAGTGAAATAGTAATTAGTTGTCCATAATTGATATGTTTGCCTTACTAAGTAAAGTCCCTAGTAAAGTGCACTATGTGTGCCAGGGCTGGTAAGGCAACTGCTACTAGTCGACCTGCAGCATTATTTTGCCACCCACACCAGTAGCCTTAAAACTCAGGCCTGCCATTGCAGGGCCTGCACGCAGTTTGTTAAACTGCTATGTTGTTCTGTTAAGTGCACTCACTTGCCAGACCTTACCCTTCACTTTCTATGCACATCAGACACCCCTATGGTAGGTCCGGGGTACCCCCTGGGCAGGGTGCAGTGTATGTGAAAGGTAGGAGATGTACTAAGGTGTGTGCCATGTCCTCACAGTGAAATAATCTCTGTTTCGTTGTTCAGTGTGGAGAGGCCATCTTGCCCATAGGATAGAATGGGAAGGCTATGTAATATATTTTCCAGCCTATCTTCCCAAAGGCTTAAGATGGAAAGGTGAAGCTTAGTAAGCCTGCACTCACAATGTAATAACACATCTTTTTATGAAGGTGGTTTTTGCATTGTGTGTTTAGAAGCCACTCTTTTAGAAGTGGCTGAGTTTTTGTGCTCTAACATTTCTGTGTGTCTCTGCCTGGCTGTGGATTGACTATATGGATTTGAAAGCAATAGGATCTGGGGAATGTCTTGACCTAGGGGAGTAGGTGAGACAGCAACAGGCTGACCTGCATCTGGAGTGTAGGGGGAGGAGAAGCCCCTAGAGGTGAAGAGGCCTGGGTTGCTGCTATAAAACAATTGTCCCATCTCCTGCTCAGTGATTGAGAAATCAGACGCCCACGAATCAAAGGAAGAAAGGTGTCACTGGCAGGGAGGCACCCAGAACTGGTTTGAACACGGGTCAGTGCCCCCTGAAGCACAAAGACTTCAAAGCCATTGAGGGGTATAACTATGAGAGCTGAAGTCCCTGAACTTTGAAGAATGGCTTGATCAAGTGTTAACAAGACCGGAGCTACTTTGTGGTCAAGAGGACCTTTGCCAAGGAAGAAACAACTGAAGAGACTGAAGGATAGGACTGACCCTTGCTGTGTGTTCTGGGTCTGGCCGGCAGTTTTCTGTTTTAACCAAGGAAAGGCTAAAGGGACTTTGCTGTGTGCTGTGTGCTGTGTCCTAAAGTAACTTATCCCCAAGGGCCTGATGTGAGCTGGCTCCATGTTCGGAAACAGAGGAACATAAAAGTTTCCATGAGAGTCTCAGCGACACTGTGAGTGTGTGCCTGATGGAGCTGAGACCCTCTTAAGGTGTTCCCTTTGATCGTGGGCACCTGGAGTCCAAGCAAGGATCAGCGACACAGTGTGTGTGTGCTTTGCGCAGCCTGAACCCCTTTGTGAGGATTGTCTATTGACCGTGTGCAACAGAATTCAAGTGAGTCTCATCGCCTCTGTGTGCGGGTGCGTTGTGCACCGGGAGGATTTGCCTTGTTATCATGTGCACCAGATTTAAATTGAGTCTCAGCGATGCTGTGCGCGTGATCTTCATTCAGCATGAGACCTGTGTGTGGAGTGCCCAGTGATCGTGCACCCGAAGCTTAAGGAAGACTCAGCGACGCGAGTGCGGAGCTGCACTTTTGAGTCCGTCATACCCATGTTGGGGGCAACTATTGAGAGGCTGACTGTAAGTCAGAAGGAGAGGCAGAGAGACAACCTAAGGCCCGGTGATTGGGGCTTGAGTGTATTACGCATCATTCCATTTCGGCAGAACGGAGTGCCTGACTGTCATCTTACGCTTTGAATCATTTCTGCATAACAGAGCACCTGATTAAAGTATTATGCATTGCATTATTCCTGCATAACGAACTACCTGATCAGTGTATGACGCATGCATTTGATCTGCATAACGAGCTACCTTATTGTCGTATGACGCATTGTATTGTTTCTGCATAATGAACTACCTGATTAGCGTATTGCACATTGCATCGTTCCTGCATAACAAATTACCTGATTACTGTATTACGTATTGCCTTATTTTTGCATAACGACATACCTGGTGGTTGTATTACGCATTGCATTATTTTACCTTGCAAAGTGCCTGATTGTTGCGTTACGCTTTGCATTCTTTTAGTTGCAGAGTGTCTGATTGCTGCATTATGTCTTACAGTATTTTTACATTGCTTAAGTGCCACATTCTAGCATTACGAACTGTATGACATGGTATTAGGATTACAGGAGAATGTTTAGAAGTGCCCATTATTACCACCAGAACTTACAAGGGCTGGCCGGCCTAACAACGGCCAGGAGAAATAGCACACAACCTCATATGTTGGATTTATATTGTGTGGTCTTATCGTATATCTTTTTATATGAAGTCTATACTTGTTTTAATAAAACTCGTGTGCAGTCTATTTGTGGTGTCATCATTGGGTTATTGTGAGATTGGTTGCAAATACTTTACACATTTGCCTTGAAGATAAGCCTGGCTGATCATGCCAAGCTACCGAGGGGGTGAGTGGGGCTATCTAAGAAGGTGAACTTCCTTTCCTTGACATTGGAACGCGGGTCCCTACTTAGCCTAAGGTACCTACCTCAGCCAACTAGGGATCCCTGGTCTAACAGCACACTTAAGTGAGAGATGTCAAGAAGCGAGGATGGCACCAAAGGAGTGTTCTATTGCCATCCATTTGCAAATTATTCAACTTAAATACCTGCACAAAACATACATCTCCCAACACAAATTCTGAACAATCAGAAGGTCACATCTCTAAACTGTTTACAAATGGGACGCAGGCAGTCTACTTCACAGTATCTGGGTGATGTCCAAGTAACAAACCCAGCTGGAAGAGCATAAGTAGCATCTGTGGTGTAACAAAACTTTACAGGCCCCCCCTAAAAGTACATGGATGGGCCCCCCACTGGACTCACTTAGGAGCACTTAGGGCAGGGTGCAGTGCTAAGGGGTCCTCTCGAGCTTGTCCCCCAGCACTGCAGGGGGTGCTAGGGCCTTTGTTGTGCTACTGAGTAGAATACTGGGGGAGGTCACAGGTTGGATAATTGACAATTGTACCAAACTAATATTTTATAAATACTGACACCTGCCCTGAATGCAAATAGGTATACATTTTGAGACACAAGAGAAAAATTTAAATTTGTAGTAGACATTATGGTTGATGTGGGAATAATAACGTGATGAGATTGTTATAAATAATAAAGTACTGCGTTAGATCCAAAATGGCGCTTTTCTTTTAAATGTGCTTTGAGTATGTAAAATACAAAGAATAGATGTGTAATTTGATTTACTAAAAATTCAATATATATGTTTTAAGTTATAGCATATATGCAAAGAAAATGGACTTTCATACATGAGGCTGCAACTCGGCGTGGAGAGAAAGCCTCTTCAGCAGGCTGCATCTGCTACAAAAAGGAATGGCCCACCCAGTTTTTCCACTGACCCTTCTATGGAAACTAAATGTCTTTTGAAAATGAGGTGGAGGTCTTCTCTTTCTCTTTAGTGACATAAACCCCACACTGTTAGATTTGGGGGTCTCTATTTGGCAGAGGTAGGTACCTTTATCCAAATAGGGACCCTTGCGTCTAGTCAGGTAAGGGGATACACTCCTAAATAACCCCTGCTCACCCCCTTGGTAGCTTGGCACGAGCAGACAGGCTCATCTCAGAGGTAGTGTGTAAAGCATTTGTGAACACATACAGTAACCCAGTGACAACACTACAGATAGACACCACACAAGTTGTAATATAAAAATAAGTATTTTTATATAGACTTAACACAAGACCACAAACAACAAAAATCCACAATACTGTACTTAAAAATGGTAGAACTAGCTTAGTTCTCATTAGATGTAAAATCCGACACTTTGGGGCCGATTCTGATTCGGGAAAAACCACTTTGAATAGCCGTACGGAGCGTTTTTCCCATACGAATCATACCCTGCAGCCTCTCCCGTACGTACGATGAAGTACGATTCATACCAGGAGCAGGACTCCGTACGAATCGCACAAAGACCGTACGACTCTAATCTCCGTACGATTCTCCCTCGGAACCCGCTGTACGCGACATCTGTATGGTTCAAAGCAGGTTTTCCCGACGCAGCAAGTACGATTTGTGTCGGGTACACACAGTACACGCTTTTTTTACGGGATCCCCAAAACATCCGGAGTAGCAGAGTACGCCTCGAAACAGGTACGGAACTCCCCCCCGGGTATGGTGCGTACACCCCATGTCTGCAGGGGTACGGGTCGTACCTCTGCGATCATGGGGTGTACGCACTGTACCTCACGATCATGGGGTGTACGCACCATACCCCATGATCGCAGGGTGTACGGTGCGTACACCCTGCGATCATCGGGTACAGTGCGTACACCCCATGATCGCAGGGGTACAAACCGTACCCCTGCAGACATGGGCTGTACGCACCGTACGGTGTGTATATGATTGTGTGATTGTCTGTACGAATCGCCCTTACCTGACGTGGACCGTACGAATTGCGTCCTCATACCCCGGTCCGGATCGTACTCGTCGGGTCAAACGGCATGTTTACGAATCGTACGGTTCACTGTGAGTGTCCGTGTCGTATGTTTTCAGCCTTGCAATTCATACGGTTCGCGACGATTCGGACGGATTGACGAGATACGGATTGTACTACGCGATTCGGACGGACGTGTACGATTCGTACGGAAAGGGCTCCGGATACGATTCGGACGGACGCTTTTTTTCTCGAATCGGAATCGGCCCCTTTAAGTTTAATATACCTTTGGATGCGTATCACTATACAACGAAAGTGTTGCAGGAAAGGTGATGCGTCGGTTCCTTACACGCAAGAACAGTGATGCATCGGATCCCTACTGCTGCGTAGGGAATGCATTGGTTCTTCTCCGTGAGGGGAGGTGATGCATCTGTTTCTTACTGCGCTTCCGTTGCACATCGACAAGCAGCGCTGTGATGCGATGAAGATCCGGTGCAATGAAACAAAATGGTGTCTTCTTTGGTGCCTGTCGGGCATGCGACAGCGATGCGTGCACGCCCGACAGGCCCTGCGACACACTTCTCTGGTGATGCAATGGCGTCTGCTGCGACTGCGTCCCTCTTCTCCGGTGATGGGGGGTGCTTCCGGTGATGCAAATGTCGACACCAGCGTCACGCTTCTCCGGTGATGTGACGGTATCGGCTGCAAAGCTGACACTCTTCTCCGGTGATGGGACGACAACAGCTGCGGTGGCGACACGCTTCTTTGTCTTGAGTCGCGTTTCCAGCTCCCAGCGACACGCAGTCTCTCAACAGAAGGCACTTCAATTCCCAGCAAGGGAAGGCAGGGGAGCTGGTTGGTGAAGTCTATTGTCCCTCAGACTTCAGCAGGAGGCAAGCTCTATTTCAATCCCTTTGAGATAGACGTCGAGGAATGGATGAAGTTCAGCCGTCTGAAACTGAACTCAGACAAGACGGAGGTCCTCATCCTCGGACCATCCCCCTCTGCCTGGGACGACTCCTGGTGGCCCCCCGGCTCTGGGCATCGCCCCCAAGCCCACAGACCACGCACGCAACCTGGGAGTCATCCTTGACTCCTCCCTCACGATGACCAAGCAAGTCAACGCCGTTACTTCTTCCTGCTTCAACACCCTTCGAATGCTCCATAAGATCTTCCGCTGGATCCCCACTAGAACCAGGAAGGCTGTCACCCAGTTCCTGGTTACCAGCCGACTGGACTACGGGAACGCCCTCTATGCTGGAACCACAGTCAAGCTACAGAAAAGACTTCAGCGCATACAGAACGCATCGGCACGACTCATCCTGGACACCCCCCGACACAGCCACATCTCCTCCCACCTGAGAGACCCCGTAAACAAGAGGATCACGTTCAGGCTCCTTACCCACGCACACAAAGCTCTCCACGACATGGGCCCCGAATACCTCAACAACCGCCTCAAGTTCTACACACCTACCCGCCAGCTCCGGTCCGCCAGCCTCGCCCTCGTCACCGTCCCACGGATCCGCAGAACCACCACCGGAGGAAGATCCTTCTCCTACCTGGCTGCCAAGATGTGGAACTCCCTCCCCACCCACCTACGTCTGACCCAGGACCATCTCTCCTTCAGGAAGCAACTCAAGACCTGGCTATTCGAGCAGTAGCAGCACCCCCTGCCCCCAGCGCCTTGAGACCCTCACGGGTGAGTTGCGCACCCTATAAATGTTCTTGATTGATTGATTGATTGATTGAGATCCTTTGCAAGTTGATTTGAAAGTAGCACAAAGTCCTTTCCCCTTCATGTGGCAGTCAGGCAACCACTGCAGGCCAATCCCCAAAACAGCACTCAGCTTAGGGATAGTCTCCTCCTCAGTTTCTCTGGTGCCTCTCCTCAGCAAAGGTTCTTCTTGTTTCCCAAAAGTGATCTAAAGTTCTGGGGTCTGGGTCCCCATATTTATACAAGCAAATCCTTTGGCTTTGGAGGCAGAGAGTGTCTGTGCCTAGTCCAAACCAGTTCTGTGCAGTCCTGGAGCACTTTGTTGATAAGACTCCTTCTTTCCAGTGACAGTGTGGACAAGGGACATCAGACGCACCCTAAGGGGTGGAGCTAGCATAGTGGAAGGCAGGCACAGCACTATTCAGGTCCCAGGTGCAACTCCTCCCACCCATCTACATGCAGATAGCTCTATTCAGCCATGTGCTGACTCACCCTGCCGCCTTGAATCCCCCAGCCCCTGTCACTGACTTCAGACAAGGAATACACAACCTAGCAGAGGCAGACTTAGATAGTTAGGCAAGAAAATACCTACTTTCTAAAAGTGGTATTTTCAAACATAGAATGTTCAAACCAACTTCACTAAAAGATGTATTTTATCATTCTGAGTTCAGGCATACTGAACTCGAATTTCTACCTAGTTCCCTGAGTCAGTTAGGATATAGGATGTTATAGTCAAACTGCCCAGTCTGGCCTATGGGGAACAGGTAGCCTTGGAATAGTGAAAAACGAAATTGGCTGTAATTCACTATTAGGACATGCCAGACACATCAGGGCATGTCCTACCTTTTACTTACAATGCGCCCTGCCCTTGGGCCTACCATAGGGGTGACTAATATGCAGGAAAGGGAAGGTTTAGGGACTGGCGAGTGGGTGCACTTTCCAAGTCAACATGGCAGTACTAGACTGCACACAGGCTCTGCAATGGCAGACCTGAGACACACTTTACAGGCTGCTTCTGTGGGTCGCACAACCAGTGCTGCAAGCCCACCAGCAGCATTTTATTTTCCAGCCCTGGGCACCCGCAGTGCACTGTACTAGGGTCTGACAGTAAATCAAATAAGTAAATCATGGAGTCACTAATCCATACATCAATTTACAATAGGGATATCATATGCACTGTGGCTCTGATCAGCAGTGGTAAAGTGCCCAGAGTCATAAAAGGAACAAAAACATTCATGGGATCCACGGAATGTCAACAAACTTTCATTAGAATTCAATTTTCCTGTTTCCACATTCATATATATTTGGAATGCCAACTGTCTATGCGGAATGTCTCCCATTATTCCCATTTCATATTTTATGTTTGTCTCCAGAGCACCTGTTTTCAATTTCCTTGAGTTTAACGTCTTGAAATCTGACAGTAGCTTCTACCTTATCATTCTATTTTTCACCATTTTATCTCTTTGTATTTTTTATTTACATTAGTTATAATCTGTCTTCAATTGTTACATGGGTGTTGTCAGAAATATGACCTTGCTTGAATGCTAGAATATTAATTTAGAGGCATATAATCTGCTGGCATTTTGATCAGAAACCTTATTTAACAGATATTTAGCAGCAGTTGAAGTGACCTGCTGTGGAAAAAAGTTCCTTGCGGAGATCTAAATATTTTGCAGAATTAAAATATATAATACCTTATTATTTGCAATCTGCTAATAAATTAAATCCTACTCAATACATTGGATTGCACTCTTCTTTGTTGTATTTATTGTATTCAATTACTTGGAATTCTTAGCCACAGGCAATTTATCACTGCTCTCAGCGCTCTAAAATTATTGAGATTATTCAATATTGCGCCTGACATATTTGTAATATTATGCCTGTGAATGACTCATGATGTCTGTCCGTAACATTCCAATCTACTCCGTGAATAGCATATTTTGATGTCTGTAATGTTGAATACAATTACATTGTCCCATTTTTCTTCAGTGTATATCACCTTTCTGCTGGAACTCTTCACTTTTTGCTTACAGATTACTGCTTTTACGACCTCTATTTTAAGCAATGTAATGTTTCTTAAATTTGAATTTCCCAAGAGAAGGATTTTTTTTACTGTAACCTTAAGCAACCATTTGCACAATGCGCTAGAGAGGAACATCCAAGTAATTCCAAACATCCAGGCGAGAAATGTTCACTTCCAGCACTATATTTATTGGATATAGAAATACTGAGTAGAACAGCCTTCGCCTGCAGAAAGAACAAACAAGGCAAATTATGACTTTGTCAGATACCATAGTGAGAAACCTCTGTTGGAAGTATGTCCGGACAGGCTGGCCATAACGATTTTTGTGCTTCAGGAACTATTTTAGGAAGTAAAAGTGCAAAAAGAGCACAGGCCTTTCTATTTTTACTAATTGTCTATAAATATTCCAATTTTATTCCCATTTTAGATGTGTGGAGGCCAATTCACAAAGGTATTTAATGGCATGAAAACAGAGTGACTTATATACATGATTACTAATTTACATTCCAAAATGCCATTGTAAATAGACTGCATAATTATTGCAACGTTTCGTGGAAAGACAATGCTCTCAACGCTAATAGTGTTCGAAAGTTAGTGAATCTCCTGAACAAACAGAATTTTCGGATGAAGAGTTTCTTCAGAAAAACGCTGATCCAAAGTGGTGTCTAGTCAGTCAGAGTGAGTGAAAGCAATGACTTGTGAAAGTCACGTTCGACGAAATTGCTGCAAGAGCTGGAAGTTCTTCGTTTAGCCTGTGATCAATTTAACAGAATCTCGTTTACAATGGCTGCACGAACAGCTACCTAGTGTGCTCCATTCTGGAAACTGACATTGACAGACATTGAGTTTCTTTTGACTTTGACATGTACAAGACGTCTACTCACACAGCATGTGTGCAGGCCACAAATAAGAAGCTTTTCCTATTCACAGCTCCAGTATCAGATGCGGAGAGGCATGTATTTGCCAGACGGCTGGCAGGCCTGGACTGGCGGTGCTGGCACCGGGCATTTTATCGGTGGTCTGGCAAGGTGGGGGAAAGGTTTCACTGCTGATGGTGGACGGTTTTATTGCTGGGGTCAGGACGGCTGAGTTTCCTGTCTACAGCACGTAGTCACTTTAAAGAAGAACAATGCAAAACGAATGGTTTTAAAGCTGTTTCAAAATCATTTGTTTTTCTATTTTGGTGGTTCTTGTCCCTAGCAGGGGTGCCACAAGCAGCTCTGAGTCTGACCTTTAGGGATTTTGGGGAAGTAGGAAGAGGTGGCTTGTGCAGGTAAGCACGGTGGGGCGGGGCGGGGCGGGGCACGGTGGGAGGGGGAAGTCGACAGACAACAGAATAGGTAAAATTACATTAAAATTAAATAAAACTTATTCCGTCGTCTGTCTACTTCCCCCACCCGCAGCGCTCCACTGCTCCACCGCCCTTACCTGCTCCGGCCGTGACAGGAGGTAGGGTGTTTGAGTGGTATTTGATAGAAGTGATAGATTCTTATCATGGACTTAGGAACATGATGCCCCCATCATCATTCTGACAACGATGCTATTAGTAAACCAAGAGGAAAGCTGGCTTTGGTCATGTATTAGTGGCTTAGGGTGCTACTATAAATGAAGCAACATTATGGTATTTTGCATTTTTGCAGCCGCACTCCGAACTGATGTATTTCAAGGTGCTTTGATGTCACGATGGAGGAGAAGGAGGCACTGTACAAAGAAAGTAATTGGTTCGGATCACATAATGTGGTCAAATGGAAGTTGGGATTGATCCAAGGTTTTGTGAAATTCAGCCATTACTAGATTATCCCATTCGCTTTCCCATTTTATAATGAAGCTTAATGCTTTGTGTTTAATTATTTCAGGCACTAAATTAGTGCACTGTGTTAAATACATCCAGGATATACATTTTTAATTAGGATTTGTGTTAGTAGTGTTTAGGGAGTGTGATGTTTTAATATGGAAACTAAAAATAAAATCAAGGTATCCACCCTTGGTCAGCCCATTTTCTCCATGTTACCCCAAGTCAGTGGGGCATATTCTCCAGGAGTTATCGCCGAGTTAACAGCACTTTATCGCAGCCAAAGTCGCGGTAAATTTACCACTGCGTTCACAAGCTGGTGCTAACAGCCCATAGCACATGTTTACCTGTGATAGCAGCCGCAAAAAACATCGCCACAGATGACCCCTGGAACTATCTCAAATGAGATGCAGAGTAGGTGTTCCCGTGCAAAAAGGCGAGACAACACCACCCCGCAACATTCTCAATGACCAGCCAGATCGGCGAACGGATCCATGTTAAAATATCGATATAAAAAATATCGATGGAAATATCGATGTAAAAATATCGATAACAATAATATCGCCTCCCTATACTTAAAAAGTTAAGTACAGTTATATTGACTAAAAAATACTGATGTGAAAAATATCGACTTTACAAAATAACATAACTTAAATTAAAGTCGCGGTAAATTTACCACTGCATTCAAAAGCTGGTGCTAACAGCCCATAGCACCTGTTTACCTGTGATAGCAGCCGCACAAAACATCGCCACAGATGACCCATGGAACTATTGCAAATGAGATGCGGAGTAGGTGTTCCCGTGCAAAAAGGCGCGACAACACCACCCCGCAACATTCTCAATGACCAGCCAGATCGGCGAACGGATCCATGTTAAAATATCGATATAAAAAATATCGATGAAAATATCGATGTAAAAATATCGATAACAATAATATCGCCTCCCTTCAATGCTACAGGCAATTCCCGCTGGGTGCTGAGCTTTGACATTCCCCACTTTACATGACAAGGCCAGCTCGTCATAAGCACAGCTCCAGTGGTACTGCATGACGAGCTGACCTTGTCATTAGCATGGAAGGGGTTAAAAAGTTAAGTACAGTTATATTGACTAGAAAATATTGATGTGAAAAATATCGACTTTACAAAATAACATAACTTAAATTAAATTAATAAAATATTCTTAACAAATTAAATTAATTTTAATATATATTTTAACTAATTATAACAAATAAACTAAATTTAATTATTATAAACACAAAAAAGTGTACAAATACATATATTTACTTAAATACATTGTAATAACTATTATCTTTATTTAATTTATAAACTTTATTAATTATATAAAAATAAAATAAAAACATATATAAATAATAAAAATAAATCAAAATATTTAATATATTCTATATTTAATTAACACATTAAACTATTAAAAAAAGTAAATACATTTAATAACAAAATAAAAACATTAATAGTTAAAACATTAGATAGCGGCAGAGTAAAAATTACTATTCTCACTCCAGTGGGTGCAACAGTAGGGAAAACGCTGGATAGCATAGGGGCAAACATTACTATTCTCACTCCAGTGAGTGCAACAGTAGGGAAAGCGCTGGATAGCGTAGGGGTAAAATGTACTATTCCCACTCCAGAGAGTGCAACAGTAGGGAAAGCGCTGGATAGCGTAGGGGTAAAAATTACTATTCCCACTCCAGTGAGTGCAACAGTAGGGAAAGCGCTGGATAGCTTAGGGGTAAAAATTACTATTCCAACTCCAATGAGTGCAACAGTAGGGAAAGCGCAGGATAGCGGAGGGGTAAAAATTACTATTCCCACTCCAGTGAGTGCAACAGTAGGGAAAGCCCAGGATCCCAAAACAATAAAAAATAAAAATATGAACATTGTCAATAAATGTAATTTCTAATTTTAACATAATTAATATATAAATATAAATATATTATTATTAAGAAAGATAAAAAATATGTATTGAGCACTATAAAATCCACAAGAAACACCTACAATTAATTACACAATTACATTTAATATTTACTAATTAATTAATGAAAATAAATTTTTTATTATTTATTAATTAAAAAATTAATTACTTACCAGCTTACAAACCATTTACACATATATACACCACAACACACACCTACAATTAATTACACAATTACAATTACTAATTACTAATTAATTATTTACAATTATTTATTATTATTCATTAATTAAACAATAATTACCAGCTTTCACATCATTTACACATATATACACCACAACACACACCTAAAATTTATTACACAATTACAATTAATAATTACTAAATAATTAATGTAAATTAATTGTTTATTATTTATTAATTAAACAATTAATTACTTACCAGCATTCACACCATTTACACATATATACACCACAAAACACACCTAAAATTAATTACACAATTACAATTAATAATTACTAATTAATTATTAAAAATTAATCTTATTATTTATTAATTTAACAATTACTTACCAGCTTTCACACCATTTACACATATATATACACCACAATATACACCTAAATTTAATTACACAATTACAATTAATAATTACAAAATAATTAATAGAAATTGATTTTAAACTATTTAATAATTAATCAATTAAAAATCAATTACTTACCACCCTTCACACCATTTACATATATAAACACCACAACACACACCTAAAATAAATTAAACAATTAACATATTAACATAATTAATTATTAATTGACTAATTGAAATTAATTAACAACTTTATAATCAATTAATAAATGAACACATTAATTAATAAATTAATTGTACATAATTAAATTACTTCCCACCCTATTCCCTATAAACCCACAGCCCGCTACGGAACTAATAACGCAAAATTAAACTGAAAATAAATTAATAAGGGTGTACCTTCCAACCAACAACCGCCAGAGTTGAAGGAGTCTCACAGCCAGCCAGATGTAAGTTCCTCAAATTTGTCCTGGATGCCATCATCAGCTTGGCACCCCAGTACCTCTACTTCCCCCACACTGCGCAGGAACAGCTAGAGACCAAGCAAGGCTTCTACGCCATAACTGGATTCCCGCACGTGTTGGGGGCAATTGACTGCACACATGTTCTACTTGTGCCCCATGCCGACACTGCACACAATTAACGCAACAGAAAGCACACACATTCCATAAATGTGCAGGCAATAGTGGACAACCGGGGGCTCTTCACCTATATTGTCACCAACTACCCAGGCAGTGTGCATCATTCCTTCATCTTCCGACAGTCCATCATTAACCAGCGTTTTGAGCCTGGCACCTACGAAAATGCATTGCTCGGTGGTAAGTACCAAATGAACACACCACACACCTCAACTTCACAATCATGCAACTCACAACTCTGGGAATGCACACATTACAAACTCACATACAACATGCCAAACAACATGCCCACCTACCAGACACGACAGCACAACTTACTGTGGTAAGCAGGGCTAGCCATGTACACAAGCCATAAACGGCACACGATAGCAGATTGTGGGGAGGGTTGGGAACAAGGCATGTGCGAAGGAGGCAAGTGACCCATGAATAAGCATGTACACAATACCAAGTGTCGCGTGGATGTGATGGCCAGACTGCAGTATGCAGACCACACACATATCCATGTCGACACAAAATGCTGGTTTTTGGAGTGTAGTGGACAGTGGACACAACCATCTCATGCCAGCCATTGGGGAAGATTGTGGAAATGTAGACTGCTACGCCCCCCCCTGTAAGCGTGAGCGGAGTGGGCTGGCTGGGCATACGCCAGGCCAGCATAGGGGTGTGAATAAGAATAAAAAGCATGTAGGTCTGGGCGTGGTTCTGTTCCGGAATGCCGAACGTCTCTGACAGGGCGGCGCCTCTCACCCTGACACGAGGTCGTCGCTGTGAGTGGTGTTGCTTGTGATCCTGTGGGCCTGATACAGCCCAGGCCGCTGGTCCCTGAACCCAGTTCGCCCGCCCCTGTGCACCCAGGCCTCAATGCCCAACTGCCACCATCGGCGTGTGTCGAAGAGAGCCCACCACGTGCCGGTGCAAGCTCCAAGCCCATGGCCCCCAACCTTGGCAGCCTTTTCGGCCTTCGCGACACAGGCCCGCTGAACTCCATTCTCATTGAAGTACTCCAGCGGCATACCCAGCGGACAAGTAGGACACACATTTGGAACTGAGTCTTGATTATACCATGGCAGAGTACATTATTTAAGGCTGAGGTTATGTCACTATACGTCCTTCAATGTGGTGCCACCAAGGCTGTGCATAGGGCTCCCACCAAATGTGTCTGTGGGCCCTTGCTGACTGCAGCCATCGACCTACACTGCGTTCCTGCAGGCCTCACACCAATCCAATGCAGTCCGTCACAGGCAGGACACGGCATCATCGCCAGCTGCACAACCGCTCAGCTCTGATGCCACTACCTCTGTCAGCCACAAATCTAATCCACATGCCATTCCAACGCTGTGTGGTAGAGATCCAGGAGAAGATGGCTGGACAGCGGTTAACCCACACTGACCACAGCCTCCGTCCGACACTGCGGCCAACTAGGTCGCACTTTTGGAACCGAGTCTTGATTTCTTCATGGCAGTGTACATGTCACAGTACGCAAGGAGAGGAGTAAGAGGAAGAGGCACTTCAGTCCAAAGGAGAAAAGGCTCACCTTTATGGAGGTGATGGGACACTACCAGCAACTGCACTGGTGTCACTAATTCTATGCAGCGCATGCCTACCACACGTGTCTGTGGGTCCCTGCTGACTACTGCCTCTGGAACACACTGCGGTGGAGTAGGTCACACAATTTTAACTGAGTCTTGCTCTCTACATGGCAGAGTCCATGTCATTGTACAGGCCTCATCGCAGACAGCTTCCCCTTCCAGCTCTGTTGCCCCTGAGTGTGTGCCCTGAAATTGATGGCCGATCTCTGTTTGTACATTGGTGGCGTCTAAGGCCATGGGCTGGAGGTTGTCTTCATCTACATGTAGCTGATACTGACAAGGTGGAAAAGTGGAGTCTGTAGCATTCAATTCTGCCATTTGCCTGTTTCTGCTTGCTTCTGCCCTCTGCATCATGCCCTGGAAGGACACCTTCCACTGTCCCCTGCAACCCTCTGTGACATTCCCCTTGGACATCGACGAGTACACGTTCAGTTCGCATAGCCCTACCTCAGTGCACCCCAAGTCACCATTCCGTGCCGGTGTGCCTGTGCCGGCCGCTGTGCATCGGGGGCCACAAACTGTGCTGCTCAAGTCAGGGACCCATGATGTCTGTACCTTGTACTGCTGATTGTCTGCTCTCTGTTGTGGTTTTTGCCAGCACCAACCAACTCCTGAGTGGTGGCTTACACTACCCAGCACCCATCCAGCACAGACGTCACTAGAAATGTGACCATGGCAATAAAAGGGCCCAGGTGCACATGGCCGTAAACAGTCCCACAAACTCACTCAGTGTGTCCTTGTGGTCATTATGTATGCATGTGGGACCGGGGCCATTCCACATTACATTGTGCTGTGTACAGCATGCGTAACCATGTCACCACAGGCAGTGGAGTAGACCTGGGACTTGTAACCGTGTCGTATCTCCATGTGAGCATAAGCGGGATGGGCAGGCGTATGACAGAACTGCCTAGGGGTGTGGCTCTTCCACACGTGGATCTGGGTGTGGTTCATTGTGGGCCTTGCCAAGGGTGTGGCTGATGTGTGTGTCTCTGTTATAGTCTCTCCGCCACCCGTCATGCAATCAACAATGTTGCTCTGTGGCATGCCCCCCTTGTGCGTGGTCAGCCGAAGGGGTACATGGGGGAGGGCATGCTCGCTCGGTGTCAGGGATTACACATGCCAACTGTTGTGTGTGTCGCTATAAGCGCAGCATGAGCCAAAGATGTATCCTCAACTGCATGTTGAGTTCAGCCAGGCAGGTGCTCTACATCTGTGTCAGCCCTGTCCTTGCAATGGGCCTACACACATGTGTCCAGCCACATTCTGCGCGGCATCATAACTGTGTCATATCAGGCTTGTGGACATGAGCAGACAGGCATGTCAATGGTGTGCCGTAGGGGTGCATGTGATAAAATCGCGCTGCACACACTAGTGAATGTGCTCGGGGGGAGGTGCCGCAGTCAGGCTACATGATACAAAGTGATGCTGCTCATTTGCAACATGCAGTACATGTCATACAGGAATCACTACGTCACACATATCACACACCAATGAACCAGTGAGCCTGCCAACACATCATGCAGTACGTAGTCTTGACTCATGTCTCTCTGCACTGTCACAGGTGACCAAGGATATAGACGCTGCGCTTGGATGATGACACCCTCCGAGCCCCGAAGACACAGGCCCAGAAGCAGTACAATTCGGCCCACAAATGCACCACGGGCATCGTGGAGTGCACATTTGGTGTGTTGAAGTCACGTTTCAGGTGCCAGGACGTCACAGGTGGTAAGCTCCTGCACAGCCCAGACCTCGTGTGCAAGATGATCATTTCATGTTGTGTGTTGTACAAGATATGTGTACGCAGCAAAGCCCTATGGATATAAGTCCCAGATGCACCGGACGTTGATGATGAAGATGAGACAGGTGGACCACACCCCACTGCAGCCACAGCAGGAAGAGCCCGTAGGGACTACATCAATGACAATTTCTTCTCTGGTTGACGTCACATTGTGTGGGTCCTTAGCAGTAATGGCACAGTATATTGACTGACCACAGGCACAGCATGTGCTAATCAAAGCATTCCAATACACTTTCCCTGTGTGCATGTTACTCATCTGTACAGGCACTTCACGCAGACAAGTGTGGGTGCGACATGTTGTGCTGTCACTTTAGGAATTTGTTAATGAATGGTGGGTGTGTCACCTCTGTGCAGTGAGGCTATTTACGGTGTCACGTATTCGAACTGCCAGTTCTGTGTATCACAGTTGTTACGGTATCCCACTATTCAGCGTTTCATATGTGTCCAAATTCATTCCATTTTGGCTGTCATTTTTGGCGTACAAGTGACAACAGGGATTCTTTTGGGCTCTGATATGTGCTGCCTTGATGCAGGGATGTACCCTGTGGCTCAGGTCCCTTGACATGGGCGACATGTACGTAAGGAGGAGTCACTGCCTCTACATTGGTCCATGCTTACATTCTTGTTTGATCATGGACATAGCACGTGGGTGTTGTTTATCCCTCTGCAATGTGAAGGTGAGATGCAATTTCACAGTGTGTTCCATGTTTGTTTCCGCATTGGCGCAAGTTACATACTGAATGCATGTCAATGTACAGTGTGGCTGTTTGTGGGGAAATGCCTATCTTACAATTAAACTTTGGGGGGTACTTAGAGAATTGGGATTCCCTCTTACTTGCTAAGCAAGCTTATCAAGCTGCATGACGCCAACTATGCCCGAGTAAGGGGGAGAATTAACCACCAGACTCCCTGTTGGCAGAGGAGAGATGCAGGGTTGTGTGCTTGCACCAACCCTGTTTTGCCTCTTTGTCAACGCTCTTATTGCCCAACTTACAGATGTTAAGGACAATGATGCCCCCAAGCTAGCAAACTCAAAGGTTCCAGCATTGATGTTTGCAGATGACACCCTTCTGCTGTCCAAGATGCCAATGGGAATCCCGAGGATACAGGACAGCTTTGTCATCTTTTGTAATAACAGAGGCCTGGAGATTAACACCATGAAAACCAGGTTTATGGTAGTCAATCCAGCCAAGAAAGCACGCTCAAATCCGCACCTAAATGGTATAGCACTGGAAAGGGTTCCTGTGTTTGACTATTTGGGGGTTACCCTCACTGAAAACATTGACTGGGGGCCTCAAATAGCCAAAGCTAAGCTTAAATTAGCACAGACCTCCGGGGAATATCCAAATTGCTTAGGGAATCAACTCTCAAACTTATTGGCCCTGCTATTGAAATTTATAGGGCTCAAGCAAAGGGAGCCACGTTGTATGGGGCTGAACTATGGAGCCACTGTTCTCCTACCCTCCTAAGCAAAGTCAATAACAGTTGTCTAAGAAAAATTCTGGGCCTTCCGCTTAGCACCCCATTAACCCCACTGCGGCTCAATCTAGGTATACGATCGATTGAAGATGAGGTTGCTTTACGACCCATAACCTTTTTTGGCGTAGGATGTGGGTGACCCCGGAACTGGTAGAGTTTCAGGTAGAAACCAAAGAGCTATTATCTTTCTCAGGGGTGGAAAAAAATTGCTTGGTTTGCACACATAAGGGACGATAGTGCAAGGATAGGCAAACCAACCCTCTGGAGTAATCCCGAAGAAACTTGCTCCGCAGTTTCACAAGCTGAACGGTGAGAACTTATTTATCGAATCCAAAAATTGGAAGCCCTTTATGGAAATCCGAACTTAGGTGTTCTGACAGTAGAATTTCTCACTGTAAAAGAGGAGTATAAAAAGAACCCTTTTTGGATGACAATTTACCGTTCTCAGCAAGAAAACTATACCTTCAGTTCAGATATAGAACCCTTCCCCTTCGGGCCTTTACTGCTAAATGGTCTGGAACGGCACAACGTGGGTGCCCAGCATGTGATCATCAGGAGGAGTCAGAGTTGTATGTTCTAATCTTTGCCCTGGATAAAAAGTGGCTAGGCGATGTAGGCTTATACAGTTGTGTCGGAATTTGGGGTTGTGCAATGCAAGGTGGCATTTAGAGTTCTGAAGCACGATACCTCTAAGCCCATTGTCTTTTCGGTCTCCCGGTTCTTAAATGTAATGTGGCGCAGGCGATGGGCTCTCTTAGAAAAAGAAAAAAGAGAGGCACATAACTACAATAACTCAAGCTACTAGTGCATAGATTATTTTACCGTTGCAATAATGGAGAGAAGAAAATAATTCTCTTTATATTACTTTTAATGGTCTTTTAATCTTTTAATATGAAATGATGATTTTTAATTGAGGTACATCATGTACAATCCTCTACAATTTTATTTATTGTATTGACTCTAGTAATTTTGCTTTGCACTGCTTGATCTTTTTAATGAATTGATTTGCCAGCTTGCATTCTTGCTGCGTACTTTTCTTTTTTCTTGTGTGCCACCATTGCATTTGCACTTTCACTGAATCAAACGCCATGCTGGTCCGTGTAGCCAATTTGCCCTTGTTGAAATAGTCATTGCATTCAAACTTTTATACCTGTGTTTGGTGTGTCTTAACTTTATAATGTTATATTTTTTACTGTAATGTACGTATACTTTTACGGTCTTATTGACCAAAATAAAGGTCTTTGAACTGAACTATCTTATTTGGACATTGGTCATTTGTTCTGCGTCACAGCTGTGGGGTTGTGCTAACACGCTGTCATCTCACCGTTTATTTAATCTGCTTTTATGATGCATTTTCCCACCACACGTGTGGGATTTGCAGGCTGGTTGCTGGTTTTCGGTGCCTTTTGTAACGCAATTGGCTTCATCGCAACTTTTTTTGCATTCGTGTTTCGCAATTTTGCGGCGTGGCATTGATTTTCACACGATCAGTTGACGTGCTATCTGGGGACTATCGCATGGTACCGTCGTGTTGTGAAAACTTGGTTAACACAGCATGAATTTCCGGTGATAGACTGCGATGTTGAGTATTGCGTTAAGTTACGTTTTCAATGGTTATCACACGTTCTTGAGAATATGCCTCATTCTTTAAATAAGTAATCCACCCACTACTTGCCATTCAACTATTCATTCAGTGAGCCATGTAGCCATGTCTCCAATCTCCGTCCATCCATTCAATGACTTGACGTGGTTTGATTATGAGAAATATGCTGTAAAACACATCATATTTGCAATTTCTTTTTTTAATGTCTGTGGAGGAGAGCCCTCCCCCTAACTCCTCCTTGAAGTAATCAGGCTTGTTCGCTGCACCCACTACATGCCAACTGGTGGGAGGTCCGACAAATTTTGCCAGGGGTGCTGTGGTTCCCAGTCCTGCCTTAAGGGGCTGAGATTGGACCACTTTCCGAGAAGTTGTCAGAGACTCAAGTGTTTTCTTTTACCAATCATAAATAATATCAGTGCTAAGAAAATTTAAGCAAGGTAGTCATGTTAGCCAAGGTCTCTCTCCCTCTCTTGCTCTCCTCTCACGCACACACACACAAATTACACACGCACAACACACAACACACACATGCACAAGCGCACACATGCACACAGGCGATAACAGGTTTTACCTGTTTATCAATTAAACAAACAGACTTCTTATTTTGTGTTTGAGTTTTAAGCCAGAAAAATCCAAAAAGGACATTAGGTGACCAGGAGGGAGGAAAATAGATGAGCATCTGGATGAACTGTGTTATTACCAGACCGACCCGCTTCCTGTATATAACAGTGTCTTCTTGGTGTCTGGAGGAACATTTTTACTGAAATGGCAGTGATTAGAGCAAGTTGATCCCATTCGTAAGCTTGTCAGGGTCCCCAGATATTCTACCTACAAAGCGATTGCAAGGTTGCAAGATTATGGCTAAAATTATTTACAAGTGCTATTTAGGTGTGTGCATGTGGGTGTGTGCAGGTGTGCTCACCATATTCAAAGATGCCTTAACAGTATTTGGCCCAACAGAGAATGTGAAGTTTAGACCTTAAGTGGTGCAGATCAGGGTCACTTGATGACATTGTTGTCTGACTATTTAATTATGCTGCATGTCTCATGGTCCATTCCTATTTCTGAAGTGTCTTACCTACAAGGAGTCTTCATACATATGGACACATCTGAGAATGGTATGTTGTGGGGTTGGAGCCATAATTCCAGCCTCCTACATGAAGGATTGGTCCCTATGGAGGAATTTCAATCAGCATGAAACACGTGTGCAGGGATGTTTAACACTGCCTGAGCTGACATTAAGTGGAGTTCATTGAACTGACTTTGAGCACAGCCCTTATTGAGAACTGCATGTACTACAATTCATTGTTTAGGTGCTAGTGGGCTGGCCATTTGCTCCCCACCACCACTGCTTTAAATTCTGTAGATGCTTGGTTGACAAATGTTGGGATGTGCTTCAAGCATTGTTGAAAGTAAGCAGCTTCTAGTTTTTCACGCTTGTTAAGCACCCCAGTACTAAAGGGCTCTTCCATGCTGAATAGTGCCAATCCACCTGAAATACGTCAAGGAATGTCCAGCACTGGCTGCATTGATATTGGAAAGCAAACAATTAACTGAGTATGAATACCATTGAGAACTGCATATACCATAATGCATTGCGAGGACTTGCTACAAAACTGTCAATGTGTCCCCCACATTTATTGAGAATATTGAGATGCTTGGCAATGGCCTTGTTGATAATAACAGGAGGATCTAGTTCATGTGCTGTATCATAGAATAGGAAGGGCTAACTGTTGTTATGGAGAATTGTATGTGTGGTATATAAGATAGTGCAGACTGAAAATAAAATTTTGATACAGCAGAGGCCAGCCAAGACAATTGTGGCTGCTGTTGTATATTGAATGGCTGCTTTGACATTTGTGGAAAAGGCCCACACTTTTGTCCGTGCTTTTTCAACCTAATATAAGATCTGACAGTTTGGCTTTGGTGGCTTTACATGACTATGAGCCTGATTATATGTTGTTGGAGAGGAAACTCTGTTGTAATGTAGTTCCCTCCCTACCAACATTATGTTCAGCCCACTGTGTTGTCAACTCGCTCTCCACACTACATTAACTATAACTCGCCACTCTACCTTACATTATATTCTTACAAATTATGTCATTCGATATTGTATAAGTGTTGTTATCAATGCAAAGTACTTTACATTGTATTAGTGATGAAATATCAAAGGGTATAAGCAGTGCATGGTAAATCTGCGAGTTATAGTTCTTATAGTACGGTGAGTGAGTTGACAACTATTGATTAATAGAAAGCCCTTTCTACCAACGAAGCCAAGACAAACTAAGCTGCTTAATAAATCATTTTTGAAGATGCTAGACTTTGCAGACTACACAATTCTGGACACAAATGCTTCCCAAAATTCCAAAAACCGTGGTGGAATGTCTATGACAGCACCTGGGCACAAGAAGCCAAAACAAACAACACAGTGGAAGGATGGCACAATGCCTTCACACTAGGTAGAAACCAACCTACCCGCTATACATTTATAGAAGTATTACAAAAAGAGTAGAGCTACTGCTAAAAATGTGGTTGCTGTTTGACTGTTTTGTGAACCCTGGTCAAGCAGCACCCACAATCCTTCAACCACAATCCTTGTCAGGATGATGCACAAGCCAACGCTAAATTAACCTGTGCTCAACCCTCTAGTACCTTGGCACAGACCAGTCAGGCTTAACTTATGGACAATGGGTGAGGTATTTGTTCAACACTTCAAACAGTAATAAAGTGAAAACACTGCACAAAAAAAGTCCCTCACAAAGGTACAAAAAAGAGTTTTCTTTAGTAAAAAAAGCAAGACCAAAATAACAGAAATCCTGTCTGTAGAACAGGAAATATGCAATTTTAAAGATTTTAGGGACAATAGGGCCAAAAAGCACAAAGGCCCAGCTGTGGATATGTGGCTGTGCCGGACCGAGACAAAGTCACAAGGTCAGGTTGTCTGCGATATAGATTGGCCGGTTACAGGGACCCAGTTAGGAACACTGAACGAAGTACCTCAAATCCTGGTTTATGGGGTGTTGTGATGATTCACGGCAAAGATGTGAAGTGCAGTTGAGGCAATGCATCAGTTCTGAGGTATGGTGAGGCTGCAATGATTAGAGCCTGCATTGTTGAGGATCCCATCAACAGGGCTTGCGATGCAAAGTCCAGTGTAGAGGACGCGGTGACTAGTTGGGGTGATGCATCGATTCCAAAGAGAAGTGAGGCTGTGATGTGGAGTCCAGTGTTGTCATCGAGGCTGCCGTCAATAAATAATGCTAGAGACTGCACCTAAGATGCACCATGCAGCGGCGGTTCAGAAGGTGTTGTGGACTGCGAAGGGGATGTGGTTATTTGCAAACGGTCCAATTCACGCACCACAGGAGATGCTTAGGTTCTGCTAGTGATTGTGCTGCCGAGAAGAGGAAATGCATCACTTTCGCTGGATCCAAAGAGACTGGCAAGCACCTTCGGCCAACTGCCCGTGATTCAAGACTGGGGTCGCACCACTTGGCAGGGTAGTGTCACAGATGGCAGAGTTCAGGTGCGAGATTCAATGTTGTTGGAGGCCTATCATGCCCCTGAGGCTTCATATCAGAAGACCAGCCAGCAAGCCCTTGGAGTCACTCTGGGGTACTGGGTTGAGAATCCCAGGTCCAGTCCGTCTCACCCAGACAATAAGGCAGACAGACAGTACATCAGCACAGCAGGGCAGCAGTCCTTCAAATGAGAATTCCAGCAGATTGGCAGTTCATTCAGCAGCACAGCAGTCCTACTTTTGGCAGAGTCCACAGGTCTAGAAGTGTACCGAGGATTTGATGTCTGAGGTCCAATATTTATACATGGAGCCCACTTTGAAGTTTCCAGAGGTTTCCACACCCCAGATGTGCTTGGAATTTCTTGCCTCCATGCCCTGGCCCAAGATTGTCTGGGGTCACAATAGACTAGTGTCAAATCCCTTTGTGAGGGCCTTTGTGATGTGCAAATGTGGTAGGTGACAGCTCCTCCCCCTCGTTAACTCAGAGTGGCCCATCCTCCCAACATCTAGCTTTCCTTTGTCTCACTGTCTGGGAGCAATACATAAAGACCAACTGCCAACTACACCTGGTCGTGTGACTCAAAACTCAGGCAGCATACACCGAATGTTGGGACAAGAAAATGCCATCTTTCTAAAGGTGAAAAAGTAAACTAGGACTGAAAGTCTTAGACATAACATGCACTACCATTTACACTCAGCTGAGTGTCTCACATGTATTACACTCTGAGTAGCTGATGTTGGCTCCCAATTGTACCAATGAGTGTATGTGATTCTGTGACTCTGTTGCTTCTTAATTGTTGTTTATTCACAAATGAGATCTCAGCAAAAGTTCATGAATGTTCAAATATCAACACATGTCGAGCATGGATCATATGAATCCCAATGCATTTTGTTTGCCAAAATCACCCTTCTTCTAGGGAATCTACAAACAAATGTATTTATTCATTTATATTTATTTATAAAAGATTTGTAATGCGCATGGCTGCCTCAGCAACGAGGCATCCCAGCGCAACCAGAGAACCAAGGAAAGAGCAGAAAGACCCATAAGCACCTAAACTTCAGTTAGTGGGAAACAGCCAGGTTTTTAGAGACTTACGAAATGTCAAGAGATTAGGGATGTCTCGAATGTGCGCTGGGAGAGAGTTCCAGAGTTTGGCAGCCAAGAGGCCAAACGAACGGCCCCCAGCCCTCGCTCTCCAGACTCGAGGGACACAGACAAGCCCATGATTTGCAGGATCTCAGAGCACGCCTCGGCATATAGGGCTTCAATAAGCCAGATAGCCCAATAGGGGCATGGTGCATCAAGAATTTTATGAGAGATGCACAGCACCTTGAACTGAATACGTTCTTCAATGGGCAGCCAGTGCAGCTTGGGAAGCACATGTGCCACCGACTGAGATCTAGGTAGAGCCACTAACATACGTGCTGCCGCGTTCTGAACCCTCTGCAGGCGTTTGATACTAGCTTTGTTGGCACCCAGATATAAAGAGTTACCGTAATCAAGCCTAGCAAGAATGGAGGCCTACAAGATGGTTTGGCACACTCTGGGAGGAAAAAAACCAAGCAAGGGCCTCAGTCCTCTCAAGAGCCCAAAGCAAACAGCGGCAACAACTCTTGTCCGTTTCTCAAATGTCAGTCCATTATCGAGCCAAACATCCAAGTCCTTTACAGCCTCCTTGGGTGACGGGGCAGGTTTAAGATGGTCAGGCCACCACTCTTCAGACCAGAGCTCCTGGTCCTTCCCGAACAGTAGGATCTCGGGTTTGCATGGCGTTTAGTTGAAGACAATTGGCCTTCATCCAATCCGAGATAACCAACAGATCCTCCTTAAACTTCTCCAAGTTTGCACGGCAGTTTTTGGAGAAGGCGATCACCAGCTGGGTGTCGTCTGCGTACGACACTAAGGACAACCCCCTGTCTCTAGCCACCTCCGCCAAGGGATTCACATAAAGGTTAAATAAAAGCGGGCTGAGGATAGAGCCTTGAGGTACCCCATGGGGCAAGGCGTGGTCCTTAGAGTGAAAAGGTGGCACTGAGACTTGGAAAGACCGCCCTGCCAAGAAGGAACAAATCCAATCCAGAGCACCGCCCCTGATTCCAGCCGCTCAGAGGCGTTCGAGGAGGATCGCATGGGACACTGTATCAAAAGCGGCACTTAGGTCCAGTAGGACCAAGGCCGCGGAGTCTCCCACATCCAGCCTGCCCCGAATGGATTCCGTTACAGCCAGGAGAGCTGACTCAGTACTATGACGGGGTCGAAACCCATGTTGGGAGGAGTCATATTACGCTCTTCGATATATTTGGACAGGATGGAATTCACATGTGCCTCCACCAACTTGGCCATGAAAGGCAGCTGGGATATGAAGCCAGGGTCTTCCGGATCTAATGATGACTTTTTTATCAATGGGATGACTTTTGCATGCTTCCACGCCATAGGGACGGAAGCTAGTTTGAGGGACAAATTGGCCACTTCTAGACCCACAGGGGAAATAAGTGGCTGGAGCTGGCGAAAGTGGGTCGATGACAGCGGGTCAGCTGGAGAACCCGACTTAATTTTAACGCATAAGGCCTCAAATTCCTGGGGCGACAACAAAGGGAAGGCTGACAAACAGTTGTCCTCCATGATGTCCATCCCTACAGGCACATCATTCTCAACAGGGGTAGTCCCTTTGGAGAGGTCCTGATAGATCAACTCAACTTTATTCACAAAGTGGAGTGCTAAAGCCTCGCATTGATGGTTCGAGGCTACGGTGGAGGCACTAATCACTCCTGCACTCTTCATATTTTTAAGTAAGGAAAAAATGGTCTTGGCGGGATTAGAGCTAGCCAAGATTTTATTGGCTACAAACTCTGCCTGCGTTTTGCGGATGAGCTTATGATATTCCTTGACTGCCGCTCGACATACTAATTTGGCAGAAGCCTCATAGGAGCTGCGCCAGGCACGTGGACCAAACTGGCCTTTAGTCCTGTGAGGTACTAATGAAGAAAATTAGACAACTGAGTGGTATTAGAAAGAAATGGATCAGAACTTAAGTTCAATATAAATAAACAAACCATAACATTAGCCATTGGTACAAGAGTCACTGTTTAACAAGACAAATCCATGGAAAGAGGGATAAATTAGTTCCCTGTGAGTCAGATAGGATAAAAAGCAGCATCTGGGATTCAACCCAGATTTGTGACTGTGGGTGAGTGTCTGAAAGGTTTCAGCGCTCCGTCCATCCTCTCCTTGCGTTTGCTCTGTTTGCCCTAAGTTGGCAGGGTATGCCCAGAAGTGGTTCCCTTGCTCACCTTGCCACTGGATTCAAGCTAGCCTGGCTGATGAAGGGTGTTACCCAGAAGCCCATCCCAGGATGCTTGTTTCCGGTTCAGGGAAGAACTGGCTTGGCAGTTCGAGCTGGATTGTTCCCATGGGGCACATGGTCAAGTCTGATTTGCATACAACTGGGTCTGAACTGAGATGGGGAAGTGAGCTAAATAATGATGATGGATTCAACCCAGCCCTGTGACTGGGAGTGAGTGTCTGAAAAGTTTCAACGCTCCGTCCATCATCTCTTTGTGTTTGCTTTGTTCACCCTAAGTTGGCAGGGTATGCCCAGACGTGGGTATCTTGCTCACTTTGCCACTGGACTCAAGCTAGCCTGGCTGATGAAGGATGTAACCCAGAAACCGGTCCCGTGAAGCTTGTTTCCAGTTCCGGGAAGACCTGGCTTGGCAGTTCGGGCTGGACTGTTCCCATGAGGCACAGGGTCAAGAATGATTTGCATATAACTGGGTCTGAACTGAGGTGGTGAAGTGACCTAAAGAGTGATGATGGATTAAACCCAGATCTGTTACTGGGGGTGAGTGTCTGAAAATTTTCAGTGCTCTGTCCATCATCTCCTTGTGTTTGCAGGCTGACTAGAAGCATTTAATTTACAGCTCTTGGGTACATGAGGTATCACTTTACTAGGGTCTTTGTACCAGTTTGGTATAAACCACTTCCACCATGTTTTAAAGAGAGAATACAAGAAATTTAGCACTGGTTAGCAGTGGTATAGTGCCCAAGGCCATCAAAAATATGATCAGCAAAAATAGGAGGGGTGAAGGCAAAATGTTTGGGAGGATGACCACACTAAGACTGACAGGTCAAACACGTGTCTCCACCAGGTGAACGTGGTGAGAACTACCCAGTTGCTTTGGACTTAAATTAGTTACTAAAATGTACTCTCTTTTCTAAATTGGTGTGGGATTTTCTCACTAGGCTTTATTGATGCTGGAAGTGTTGCATAAATACTTTACATATTGCCTCTAAGTTTAGCTTGACTGCTCTGTGCTAAGCTACCAGAGGGTTTCTGCTTGAGTAAGGTTTTAGCCACCTCAACCAGCGACCCCAATTTCTTAGATAGAACAACACTAAAGGCCAAGTTCCTGTATAAGGTCATGGAACTAGTCTGTAGTGACTAGCAGTATCCATATAATGGATGGCGAGGGGTACTTAATTCAGTATAATACAGGGGTCACACCATCTCCTTTACCACAAACCACTTACATCCTTGGTGTCTTGCTCTATCAAATGAAAGAGATATCCAGTTTAAAGAAAGGAAAAACAATATTAGAATTTCTAGAGTAAAAGTAAGCACATTAAAAAACAGATATTTGTTGCAAAAAGTTTTTAGAATCAGTTTAATACAATTCAGTTAGAAAATGTTCTAGCTCAGTAAGTATAAAAACCTGCAGAGAGATTCTGTCCTTCCTATACTTACATGCAAAAAATAAACATTTTGACATAAATATTTCATTTCTACTTAGAAATGCTCATCTGAGAAAAGCATAGCAGAAGGAAAATCTGGGTTTCCTTTTTGTTTTTTGAACAGAATCTTTAAATATGCTCCAGCCGTGCCTTTCGCCTTTTGTGCTGAGTCTGGCAGCAGGTATTGTGAGGTCAGAGCGTAAAGTATTAGATTTGAGTGGCTAACTCAGTTCTTTATTGCAGGCACCTAAGTCCGTCACAAGTCACCAGTAATAGGGAAATTAGAGACTGGATTTTATATGGGGATTGTGGGCTTCTATGCAATTATATATATATTCTCATTTTGATTATATTTCTGTCCTCAATATTTTTCCCACAATATTAGCTCAATATATTTTTTTAAGGATTTTTAGGTGAAAGACTTGAAGTGCAAAAAAAGCAGATGAAGGGAGCAAAAGAGCGAGAGAGAAAGAAATGTATCACAGGTTTTGGTTTAAGCTTGTAATCTGGGTATTAATTTTATTTGCAGGTTTATGGGAGGTCTGCTTGATTCATCTGACAGTGACATCCGAAAGCAATGCAAATTAATTTCTACACTTTCTTCAATTATATTTCTCAAGGCAATCCTGATAGAGGCTGGTTTGCATGATATATTTATAATATCTAAAGACGTGTTTTCATTTTAACTGACCATAGCACTCTTAAGGGGGATAGAAATTCCTGCATCTGAATGTGTGTAAAGTAAATTGCTTTTCAAACGGGAAGCTTCGATTTAGGCAGTACTTTATTTGAAGTCTCAGAAAAGACTGTTAGTTCAACGGCCATGGTGCACTTGAAAGAGGCGATTCCAGTGGTGGCCACCGCCAATCTGAAGTGGTGAGGCGGCACGCGAGTAAGGGGAATTTAGGGGCATATTATTAGACTTGCCTGCCTGCGACACTGCTGGATGCCTCTGTGCTCCTCTCCAGCTCTCCTCCCGGCCAGTGGCGGGAGCTGGATTTTGAAAGTGGAGGGGGGTGAAAATATTGTATCACAATATCATGAACAAGTGAGCGACCGAGCCCAAAGTGCAAAATGAGGGTGCTGGAAAATTTTGACAAAAATGTATTCAAATGGTGGCTTTTACATCACATATTTACTAACAATTGTTGAAAAAACGGGATCCAAATATAGTATATCAAAGCACAAGTGTGAAGAAAACTTTAGAAAGAAATCAAATATGTATCCAATCCTCAAACTGGGCTGTTGCAAACTGACCCCTGAGCCAAGTGAGGTGCCGGGTTTTTAAGAACCCGGTGGTGCCAGGGGATAACACCCGAAGACCTCTGAGTTCTCCCTTGTTCCGGACCACAGAAACACGGAGTCTTCTAGTCGCAGTCAGAGATCAAGTTTTATTGGCAGCTACCAAGTAACATGTGTCCTAGAAGCACGACAAACGCGGATCGTGTGTTCTCAGGAGACTGTTCGTTTTTACAGAACAAGCCTTCTCCTTATATACAGAAATAATAGCTGCAAGCAAGAATTCTTGAGTTTATGATATGGCTGTACACATATTTCTACAATAATACAAAGAGCGAAGTCATGTAGGCAAGCCCATATTTTAGACGTCCAGTTCGTGATAGATTACCCGGTCAGGCCCGGAACTCCCATCAGATATCGACGAAACCCCAATAAAGAAGGGCACCTCCTAGTCATAAAAATGGCCATAAACAGGGTGCGTGGACAGGTGTGTGTGTGTAGAAAACATGATCTGTACGCGGTGAATGGTTTGTGGTATGTTATGCATTGATGCTATCGTATTCGGCCACTGGGCGAGGAGCTGCCCAAACAGGTTTGGCTGGAGGCAAGGGAGTCAGTTGAGACAGGTCAGGGGGAAGTCAGGGAGAGGTGGACGTGTCCTTTTAGATCAAGCTCGACCTTACTCAATTGACTTATCATGAGGGCAAGACACAAGATGGATGCCGTTTACAAAATGGAGTCTGAGGGGTCGGAACGGAAACTACGATTTAGGGGCGTTGGCATTCCTCGATCATGACGCAAATGCATAGGAATGATGTCCTAATCATTACCGGTCTGTTGATACCAAATTCGTCATGGGATATTGATATTTTGTGGCACGGGTATTGGATCTCGATATCGTGATAACAGTAGGGTCCAGAATTTCAGAACCACAGACCCTCCTTTTGCCCTTATGTAAGGCAATAACTCATGTTAATCTGAGTCTAAATCTGTATTAATGAATTCGTGGAGATGTTGCTGTAGCATCATTCTGTTGCTCAGTTCGTCCCTTGACACAGGCTTCCTTACACATGAGGTAGCACAGAGGCCACATAGTGCAGGAGCTCACTGTACACACAGGCAGAACATAAACAGAAGGGCTAAGATCATCCCAACGAAGATCAGTGTTTTCCATCCCCAGGCAGTGATCAGGCCCCAGAACCACCCTAGAAGGGACCAATCTCCTTTTTCCACGTGAAGGGAACCAGATATTTCGTGTAGTTTGGAGATGGCCTGGTACACTGTCGGTGCATTATCAGGGATGAAAATACAGCAACTAGATTGGATCACTCTGCATACACCACCACGATCGGCGAGTATGATATCTAGGGCAACTCGGTTCTGAAGGGTCATAAGTCGATCCGACTGAAGCTCGGTTGTCAAGTTGTCAAGGGCTCCGGCCGTTGTAATCACGGCGGATTCAACTATCCTCGATAACTGGCGAATATTCCTGCTGTTCACCATAGGCCCCCAAAATGGCAGAAAACCCTTTGCGAAGTCCGCAAATTCCTGACTCGCGGTGTCGTCTTTACTCACAACACCTCTAGCTGTCCTTGTCCGATGGTAATCTGCTCTGGCCGTGTAGGTGGGAGGCAGCAGAAATGAGATGAAGCATGTACCTCAGAAGTCAAGGGGCAACCATGTATAGGCTTGGTCGTGGCAGACGAAATACGTGCCTTTGGCTGCTAAGAATATAGGGGAAGTTCGGGAAGCGAACACATATATTTCCGTGCATATGCTCTTTCCTAATTGTGCTTTGGGATCCCTACCGATACCTTGTAAACATAAGGGACCTTTGTGGGGCACTATCCAAACTGGGCGGGATTTCTTTGCTGTCTGCCCCTTACTCAGGGAAATCCCATTCATAGTTATGTTCCAACGACTGTATGGAGTGAGTTCATCTTTGGGGATCGTTTGATATGTGTCGAACTCCCTACTCATATTTCTTATCCCTGCTACTAGTGCCTTGTGACTGGAATCGCTCTCAGTGGAACGGGTCGGGTATGGTTCTAGGGCGAATAGGAACATGGTCTGTAAAGCCCACAGAGAACCATAATAACTGAATGGCAGGATGAAGTATGGGTTGTGGCATGAGTCCACATATCCAACAGTTCGATGTGTTCATTATGGACTGGTGTTGGTGTAGGAGTTGAATGAATGAGTTGTTTACAAATTCGAGTCTTCTGGCAGACTCGTGTTCAGGTAGAGGGTGAAAGGAGTGTGGAGAGATAGTAGGAGGAGGTGGTGGCCGGGTGTCATTTGAAAAAGTAAATTGGAATACGAATAGAGTATAACCAGTCAAAAACATCGTTATGCTACACAACATTAAAATACATGTTATCAGAAACCTTCTTTTGGCCAGTACAGTGCATAGTTGTCTTTCAATGTTCGTGAATCTGATAGGTCTCTTTACCCTAGGAAACTCCATCCTCTAGTTGCTGCCCGCGGTGGTAGATTGATTCTGCCAGGGAGTGCGCTCTGTTCAGTCCGGGGTAACTCCCTTGGACCAACCAGAACCGTTGACCTAAATGTCCCCAGTTGCACTCCCCAGACTTCAACCGCGACCCTAGCAGCAGAACCGGATGGCGGTTCGAAAATCAAAAATGAGCAAGTTCCCTGGGCGAGAGAGCTGAAAAATCAAAAATAGTTCTTAGAGGAAGGGAAATCACATTAATTTGCTTTTTATTAGTCTCTTTGTCTAGACCGTAGATTGTATCGTCGTTTCCCAGGTACGGTGTGGTCTTCAAACAATGTCTCAGGTTTGGTAGTGTCCAACTGCATTGACGGTGGCACAAGTCCTTGTAAAATATGATCACTCTCCTTTTCGGTACCAGTTTCTTTTAAACGTGCATCGCTGAAAGGGATGAAGCGAGGTATGGATTCTGTCTCAGAGTCGGCAAGTCCTTCATTGACCCACCGGTCGTATGGGAGGGGTAGAGGGACCCGTTTACAATGGGTCCCGTGCACCCAGTTCTTTTTGCCTTCCACCCGAACGGCTGATCTCGTGGAAAGAAGTACCAGGTATGGTCCGGTCCACCTCGGCTGTCCGTTGTTTGTGTGCTGGAAATTCCGCACCAAGACCCACGTGCCGGGTTCGATGGAGTGACCTGGATCGTCAGAGGCTGGCGGAGAGGAACTGTGAACCTGTTGGTGTAAAACACGCAATTTAGTTGTCAATTCGCACAAATAGTCAAGCAGTACGGGGTGTTAAAGTATCATTGCATTCAGGAAGGGGAGTGTCCTGCAAGTCTACTCTCCCTTTTGTCTCTTCTTCTGTCCTAAAGCAGCAGTCATGTTTATCAATCTCGTCTGTTTCTGTCGGGATGGGTAGTAGCGTAGCGGGGTTGAGTGTATCACACCTCTTTATGTGGATGTGACTTGCTAACAGTGTAAGTTCGTAACTGGATAGTCGAGCGCTAGTGAGATGTTGTGTCTTCGTCCTGTTTAGCAAAATGTCTACTGCATGCGGGACCATAACGATCAGAGTAATATTCATGACTAATCCAGCGGACTGTCGAATGCAGACAGCTGCTGCGGCGGTAGCCCTCAGACAACTTGGTAGGGCTTTAGCCACAGGGTCTAGAGTTGCCGAAAAATACGCGCATGGGCGCTGCTTGTCCCCAAAGTGTTGTGTTAGGACTGATAATGCACAACCTTCCTTCTCATGGACATATAATGTAAAAGGCTTACTGTAGTTGGGGTTTCCCAACACCGGAGCCGAACACAATGCATCACGCAACTCGTGGAAACTCGTCTGACAATCTTCAGACCAGGGCATAGGATTGGGCGTATCTTTACAGAGTAGTGCCAGTAAGGGTTTAGCTAGTAGTGAGAAATTCGGTATCCATTGTCTACAGTACGATGTAATGCCCAAGAAGGCTCGAACCTCTCTCTGTGTCCTTGGGGCACTCAGTTCTGCAATTGCCTGTATTCTTTCTGGTGTCAGTCTCCTTCCCTCCTTCGATAAGATGTGACCTAGGTAGGTTACTTCTTGTCGACAAAATTGTAGTTTGGAAAGAGAGACTTTGTGCTTCATGTCACATAAGTGACGCAATAATGACAACGTGGCTTGTTTGCAAATTTCTTCAGTGTCTGCAGCGATCAGCAGATCGTCCACATACTGAATCAGAGTTGACCCATCTGGCAGAACAATAGTGTCCAGTTGTGTTTTCAGGGCCTGACTGAATATTGATGGGCTTTCGCAGTAGCCTTGAGGAGCGCACTTGAAGCGGAAGCTTCGTCCTCCTAAATTGAATCCAAAAATATCTCTACTCTCCTCAGCAATCGGGATGCTGAAGAAAGCGTTCTTCAGGTCAATCACCGAGAACCAAGCTGCTGAAGCTGGAACCATTGTCAATAAAGCAGTAATGTCGGGGACAACTGGAAACTGTGGGATAACTACCTTGTTCACTTCTCTGAGGTCAATCACAAACCTGTACACAGGGGGCTGTGAAGGATCAGTACGCTTTAAGACTGGTAAAACTGGACTGTTACAAACATTTCCTGTTGTTACTTCGATGACATCTTTGTCAATCAGATCATAAACAATCGTCAACAACGCTTTTTCGCATTCGCTGGATATTTTGTATTGGGGAATACGTGGCAACCTAACGTTGGCTTTCAATGTTATGACATACGGTGCTATCTCCAAACGACCTACATCATTAGAACCATTAGCCCAAAGTATATCAGGAAGACACGACAATTTAGTTGCAATATTTTCTTTTGACACATACATTGGAGATAACGACTTTCTTACCTAAAGTAAGCTGTACTCCCAAGGGAGAACAGTACAAAGTCGCATACAACCTCTTTAGTAAATCCAAACCTAACAAATTTTCACCGCAACCTGTTGTCAAAATGAGGGGTGCTTCTAATTCGCATGGGCCAACAGAAAGGGACATGGGACTAGAGATCGGGTTTCTAACAGGGGCGCCAGAGAAACCTACTGAGACATTCATTTTGCCAGACAAAGGTGCGCCAGGAAGTTTTGAGTGCATAATAGAACTTTTTGTAGCACCAGTATCCAGCAGAAATGGCTCTGACACTCCTGAGGTAATTACCTCGACATAAGGTCCATTCTGATCTACTGGAACTGAAACGACTCCCTCTCTTTGTCCATGGCTGTCCTAGCAATCATTACCCTCATTTTCGTGTTCGGTGTAATAGTCGTCAGCATAGTACTGAGCTGACCTAGACGATGCATTAGTCTGTTGGTCAAAGCTGTTCATGGAATTCTGAGGCGGAAAAGAAGCTGTGTTCTGGGAGAAATTTCCACGGCATGTTGAACACCTCTTCCCCTTACACCTGAAACACCGTTTAAACGTCGCGCAAGAGCCGGACAATTACTTTTAAAATGACCCTCTTCCTTGCAATACGCACATTGATTCGGGCCATACGGAAGACGCTGATGGGAAAACTCGTTTCCTTGCGCGTTTCTCGAATACTGCTGTTGTGGTTGATAATTGGGCTGACTAGCCATACGAGGCGGATAGGCCTGCTGGAGAAGAACCTTAGTTTTCAAATCTTTAGTCTTTTTGTCTACCTTATCTAGCTCGTCTTTGCACCTATTTTCATAGTACTGGGCTGTAGCTAAAATCTGCGCTGACGTAGAGACAGCCCAAGCACTCTCTGAATCTTTTAGTTTAGTACACAGTTCAGGAAGCAAATTATGTACGAATTTGTCTACAAACAATCTTTGACCACCCTCGGTAGCCATATCTTGACCACTATGATCGGTGAAAGTCTCCTCAAATCTCGTGAAAAAGTCAGACACATTCTCATCTTTCTTCTGCTTGCACGCAGATAGCTTGTCCCAGTTTACGCGTACTTCAGGCATTATTGTTTTCATGTACGCTATAATCCTACCGGGAAGTTCGGCTATTAACGGCTCAGGTTTAGAACCACCAATTTGTCTAGCATCTATAGCGGTAATATTAGCCCATGAATCACCTAGTTCTTGGTCATGGTCCGTATGACGAATTTTACTCCATAAAGGATGTGGAACAACATTCCCAAACAACATGTCTACATCCGCTAAATTCATTATACATGAGCTTGCAGTTTGCGATAACTCCTTATAATACCCAGTTGGGTTTTTACGGGGATCAGGTAGTGTCTGCTTGAGCGCTAAAACTTCTGATCTTTTCCAGGGGACATGTACCCATACACGCTGGAAATGTGGCAGAATTGGCGGTACTACATTTGCATCGCCTTCCCTCCAAACCGGAGGAACCTCTCTCATGGGGTACTGTCTCGCTCTTTTCCTACCTGATACGTCGTCTTCGTGCAATGATCTAGAGACGTTTCCCTTACTCCTATAAGAGAACAACAACTCTATCGCTTTCTCAACATCTGCACCTATAATCATACCTTCATGGAACTTAAAACGCGTACGCCATAGTTCGTCCATTGTGTATTTGGGATCATTCGTCTCCAAATCTTCGCACATATATACACACATCTCTTCGAATACGTATCTCTGAGTGGGTGCATTCCATTGACGGAAAACTTCCATAACAGACTGAACATCATATCTAACAGTATCCGCAATCCATTGGCGTGCTAGTTCATTCAGCACTTTTCTTTCCTCGTAATCAGGCAGTTGACTACGTAACTGTCTATCTTTTGTTTTAGGGGTCGTTTTAGGCGACCCGAAGAAAGGTGAAAGCAGACCAGTGACGGTACCTGTCACTCTTTGTCTAATAGAAGGAGAACCTTGCGGAGGGGCAAGTGCATCGGAAAAGACAGGCTGAGGCAAAGAAGAAATCGAGGCCATAGCAGAGGAAGTTGAAACAGTGGCAGACGTAGTATCATAGGGAACAGTTGGAGCTGTAGGCAAAGTGATAGAAGTAGATGGAGTATGTAGCAAAGATGGCGGCCCTTGAGAAGGCTGCGCCGGAGAAGTAGAAACCAGCTGAAGAGGAGCTGGCGTTCGTGCAAGAGCTGGGTTACGTGCGCCGGGGCGCGGTATAGTAAAATGCTTCAGTGGTGCGGTAGCGTCTAACGCATACGGTGGTGGCGTGTTCAATAATTGGGACATTAACGGATCTTTCTCGGATCTTTCCTCTTGACCTTGTCCCTTATTTGGTAACATCGGGTAACATTTATCTACTGCTAGTTTCTTGCTCCTAAGTATTTGTTCGCTTTCCTGCTCTTCCTCGTTATCCCTGTATGCAACGGCAGCTTGCACCATTGACATACCTCTTTTATTGCTTTTTGCTAATTTTATTTCTTTCTGTTTGGCTTGTTTGCGCCATAAGCGAAAAGAGTCAAACATCGCCGGCCGGGCTTTTTTCTTGAACAATTTGACCTCTAGGTTGTCTAATATTTCTGAGTCAAAACTACCATATTGGGGCCATTTTAAAACACCATCCTTGCGGGTGTATTTTATCCACACTTCATTATATGTGATGGGACCTACGCCATGCTTCACATAGAGCTCATACGTTGGAGTTCCAATCGGAGGAACCGGACAAGAATCCTCTAATCGGGAGTCCTTACTACAACCAAGACAAAACAAGTTTCCAAGTCTGCTAAAACCAGGCATCTTCGCTCACTAGTCTAGCTTCAAACTTCAAAGGATTATCTGTTACGATATTTCTCGTGAAAACACGAGTCCTTCGGCTTTGGGGCTTGCAAGTACCAAATCAAAGCGTATCTCAAGGATACCAAAAACTAAGGATCAAACTAAGGACTGGGAGACGCTCCACTTATACTTAACTGAAGTATTTGAAGATCAGTGACGTCGCTAGAAGACTCGTCTATCGTTTCGCTCTACCAAGGATCACTGGGTCCAAAACAAGGCGATAGTCAGGGCAGCAGTCCTTCGTAGCCGTCGGGACGCGGGGAACCTCGCAGCAAAGACCTTCGGAACCACGTCGACATACAGGGGTCGCTGAAGTGGCTGGCCGTCCTCTGGAATTTTCACACGAAGCTCCTCACGAATATCTGGCTTGGACCGTCGCCGCTTGCTACCGCCCCGAGTTGGGTGCCAACTGAGGTGCCGGGTTTTTAAGAACCCGGTGGTGCCAGGGGATAACACCCGAAGACCTCTGAGTTCTCCCTTGTTCCGGACCACAGAAACACGGAGTCTTCTAGTCGCAGTCAGAGATCAAGTTTTATTGGCAGCTACCAAGTAACATGTGTCCTAGAAGCACGACAAACGCGGATCGTGTGTTCTCAGGAGACTGTTCGTTTTTACAGAACAAGCCTTCTCCTTATATACAGAAATAATAGCTGCAAGCAAGAATTCTTGAGTTTATGATATGGCTGTACACATATTTCTACAATAATACAAAGAGCGAAGTCATGTAGGCAAGCCCATATTTTAGACGTCCAGTTCGTGATAGATTACCCGGTCAGGCCCGGAACTCCCATCAGATATCGACGAAACCCCAATAAAGAAGGGCACCTCCTAGTCATAAAAATGGCCATAAACAGGGTGCGTGGACAGGTGTGTGTGTGTAGAAAACATGATCTGTACGCGGTGAATGGTTTGTGGTATGTTATGCATTGATGCTATCGTATTCGGCCACTGGGCGAGGAGCTGCCCAAACAGGTTTGGCTGGAGGCAAGGGAGTCAGTTGAGACAGGTCAGGGGGAAGTCAGGGAGAGGTGGACGTGTCCTTTTAGATCAAGCTCGACCTTACTCAATTGACTTATCATGAGGGCAAGACACAAGATGGATGCCGTTTACAAAATGGAGTCTGAGGGGTCGGAACGGAAACTACGATTTAGGGGCGTTGGCATTCCTCGATCATGACGCAAATGCATAGGAATGATGTCCTAATCATTACCGGTCTGTTGATACCAAATTCGTCATGGGATATTGATATTTTGTGGCACGGGTATTGGATCTCGATATCGTGATAACAGTAGGGTCCAGAATTTCAGAACCACACAAGTGCATCCAACCATTTGAAATATGCAGTATACATGCCTTGCAAATAGCTCCACGAAGGCTCTGGGTACATTTGCTATCTTACTAGTAATGGGGTCCAGCAGGAGGGCTCAATGAGTTGTGACTTCTGCTGACATATGCTGTGACCTGTAAGTCAAGAGTTCAAATAAAGGCAAAACTAAATAATCCTTCTGAGGCAGAAATGTGGAGTACTTTTAAATTAGGTAAAAATTGACTTTGTACAGACAGTGCTTAGAAAAATTAAAGTGAAGCACCATATGAAAGGTCTCGGCCATCTATGATTATACACTATAGATAAATAGGTATACATATCATGTCCAGACCCAGATGCAGCGTTTGCATCCCAGAAGGTTAATGCATACCACTTGCATTTCCCTCTCCTCTCTTTTGCAACTTTCTTTCTTCCCCACTTTCACCCAGTGCTTTAAAAGACAATACAGAGGTTTTGGCACTATCTAGATTAATTGTGTGCTCCATAACAGTGCCACTAACCTTGCACTAAATGTATTGCAGAAGTGCTGAGATTTGCAGGTACTCTCCTTTTCAAACTGAAGGAGTACAGGTACTCAGTGCCGGACACTACCTGCTCATTTAAAGCACTGCCTTCACCACAATTGTACACTATGACTCCCCATCCAGCACAATTCTCTTTCTAATCTTCACTCTTGGTGCTTCTCTGTGCCTTTCCATAGCCTTGTCTCTGCCTCTACCCTTTTTCTGTCCCCTACCTTGTTGACCTCTTTATCCTGGTTCACCTTCACTCTCTCGTCTACAGGTAGTCCCATGGGCTCTCAGGGACAGCTCTACGGGGTCCTGTGTAAGTTCAAAGAACCTGGCAGAACAGAGATCAGGGTAGAACAAAGGGGGTCTCCTATTGGGAGACGAGGGTGTCAAATGGCCTATCTCACCTGGGATCCAATGAGACTGCTCAGGACAACTGGCCCACCAATGCCCATCGTGTGCAGACCTGGAGGGGGAGGCGTCATATGAAGGGCTCAGCAGGCCTGGGAGGGGCGGTGTCAGATGAAGGGTTCTGCAGGCCTGGGAGCAGAGGTGTCAGATGAAGAGCTCTGCCTGTCTCCTACAGGGAGATGAGAGGGTAAAAGTGGCTCATCACATTGGGGCTCCAGTGCAGCTGCTTTTCCTCATCCCCCCTTCCCTCTCCCACCTGGATGAATTTACAGTCATAGTGTGCCCGTTGCCGGCCAGAAGACAGTCCTACAGGGGACTGGTAAGAACACTGCCAGGCCCGCTGGACATGGGGAGGAGACAAGAATCCATCTGCCTCTCCTGTGGTCTTTCAAAGAGGGAGTTTAGGCTCTACAGTGTGGCTATGCTGTACAACACAGTTAACCGCGAAACTGTTCAAAACGTCTACCACTCAACCGCAAAAAAATAAAAAATAAATCAGCCCACCACTGGACCTCAACCACCAGTCCATAGCCCGCTGCTCAAATGCCCGGTTTACCAATCCGACCCAGTCAGTGCTTAATTTGTGGCAGTGCTTTCTGGTGCTTAGCACTGGCACTTATTTCTTAGGGCTGGGTGTACACAGATTTCCATTTGTTTGTAAAATATTTAAATTTGAGGCCACGGCCGCCTGCCTTTAACTGCCCGGGTGAGGTCCCTGCCTCAAGCCTAACAAACAGTAATATTAGTAGCGTTAGTGCTGTATCAAAGACGGGATTAACCCGGCCCCCTCTGTTCCTCCTTGGCACTGAATCGTCAGTTTCCCCTCGAGCCGGACAAATGCCGATTAGAAGAGTGTTTCCACTTTTTGCCCACCATATGAAAAGGGGGGGCCCTCGGCCCCCCCGCACGCATGGCGGCGCGGCGACCGCCGCCCCCCCCTATTTCCTTTCGTCATTCGGCGGTGGGGGCGTGCCCCGGGGGTGCGGCCCACCGCCGATTGGCCGGCGGCCGTCCTGACCCGGATCCAAATTAGTGGTTCCGGGTCAGGGGGGACGGGCGATAGGAGGGGCCAACCGGCCCCTCGGGAATAAGAGGTGGGGAGCGCCCAGGAGACCCCCTTGTCCCTGGACGCTCCCCCGCTGTACGTTGTGCCCCGCGTTCGGGGCCTCTTTGTTTTTTAAATATTTTCCTTTTCTATTTCAGGTGAAAAGCGGATACGTTGCGGCGCGGAGCACCGAGGTCGCGAGGAGACAGCGTGGTTTCTTGTCTCGTCTCTTTTTCCAGGTGCGCTGTTGACCATCGTGCGAGGAGACAGCGTGGTTTCTTGTCTCGTCTCTTTTTCCGGGTGCGCTGTTGACCATCGTGAGGAGGTCGGGAGCAGTGCAGTTCGGTGTCCGGAGAACGAGCGGTGTAAAGCACGGGTCGGGGTGCTTGGACCAGCCGCGTGTGAGCGTGGTCGCGTTCATCAGGCGAACGGGGAGCGGCCGGCTCCTTCAGGTAGCGGGAGCGGGTAGTAGAGGACTCGGGCAGGGCTCTGGGGGAGCGGTATCTTGCTTTGTGATCGCAGGATCGCTACTGGTTTCGGTTTCTCGGCCACACGGTGGGGAGTGCTGCGAGAATTGGTGATTACAGCGGGGTTTTTTGTAAACAAGCATACAGCCCGTTTTTCTTAATTGTGGACCAGCAAACCCGCACTACCTACGATCGGAGGCAAGACTGTGTGGGGGGGGGGCAATTTTGAAATAACACGAGGGCGGAGGCCACTCGAACGCGTAGAACAAAGGGGGAGAGAAGCAGGGGTTACCAGGGCAGCACCTGGAGGGGAGACTGCTGATGAATTCTGCAATTGTTTTTCTCACTACTGGTTAGCATTTCATGAGTCGTTTTTGTGGTGCATGAAGTTTATATAAAAAAGACAGGATTGCATTTCTTTAAGAGTTTAACTACTGTGTGTTATTTAACAACGGAATGAGCTGTTTTTAGGATACAAATAAGGTGGCATTTCTTTAAGTGTTTTCACTACAGTGGGGTGTGAATTGTTATGCGACCTATGAAAATAAGTGTCAGTTTAGGAGGGATATTGTGGTAATTCATGCTGGTATTACTGTTTTGTGGTGCACAGCAGCGGGGAGGTTAACGGGGGGTTTTCAATTGTCTCCTTGTACTCACACTTGGTTTGCCTAAATCTGCCCTTGTGTCATTACACTGTACTAATACATGCCTCAATTCCAGGCAATTTAACGAGATTTTGGGGTGCGATTCTCTAACGGACAGGACCTAAGGCCATCCAGCACGCAACGTGGTGTGGACGGGGACCGCTGATCATTACCGCCGGCGAGGACGCAGGACTGGTCGGTAAGAGAGGAAAGGGGGGCTGGCATTCATCGCTCCTGGTGGCCGCCGGGTGGGTCTACATTAGGTTTACTCACCCCTTACATAAGCGGACAAGCCGCTAGTGTTGCGGTCGCCGTTGCATGGTGCTGAAAGCCCCCTGGTGACCCTCCATCAAGAAAAAGGTACACAGAGTTGGCCTGTCGTGATATTGAGAGAGTAGGCTGCAGTTGTTTGGGGTAGCATCATGCCAGGTCCACGGGGTGGAAAGAGGGGGCCCAACATGGAGGCTATGATGCTGGCCATGATGCGTGACATGAAAGAAATGAAACAGCAGCTAGGGAAAGTAAATGAGCTGGAAGCACGGTTTAATGAGAGTCTTGGTGACGCCCCAGGCCCATCGGGTAGGCCTATCCGCAAGAGGGTTGCACCAGTGCCAAGGGGGGATTTTATCACCCCACTTACGAAGTCTAAGTCCAAGAGACCCAGGGATGAAACCCCCACCCCAGGGCCAGTAGGGCCGGTACCTTCCGTGCCGTCGGCAGTCGTGCCACCCCCGCATATACCTATGCCTACACCCCTTGCCCCCGTGGTACCGGTGCCTGCGGGTCAACCAGTAGACGCTGGGCCTGCTTCCCCACCGGTGCCCACAATCCCGGGTACAGGTGTGCCACACCCGGCACCCGCCCTGCCAGCTGTGTCGGTACCACAGGGCATAGCCCCTGTGGTACCTGTTGTCCCTGTGGGTAATTTCGAGTCAACGCCCCCTGAATTGGTATCCCAGATAACGGCCTTGATGCCATGGCTCCAAAAAGGGGGAGCTTTTCCGAATTCTGCAGACCATGCAGCAGAGGCGGCGAAGTTTGTGGAAAAAATCAGATTGGCGGCGGTCGCCAACAGTGTTGTCTTGCCAGTATCTTCTCCCCTTGCAGGTCCAAGTGTTCCCCAGCTGGACGGATTGAATGGGCAGCCGCCCCCGGTGCCCGCACTTGGTAAGGAAGTGGCATTGCCACTCTTGGGGGACGGTGTTGTACCTTCCAGGAGCGAGAATCTGGCTCAGCATGTGTCATTAGCTGTGAAAGAGATGATTTGGGCGGATAAATACGTGTACATTTATTCTTTGTTGTTAGATAATAGGGAAATGGAGCAGGCAAAAGCACTGAAGGAGTGGATGCTCCCAAGTGAATGGAGGGCGCAGTGTACTAGATTTAGGGTTGAGGAAAATCTCAACAACTGGATGCAAGCATGGGCTGTATTCACTGCAGTTAAAGCGGAGCGTCCTCCAGATTTACAGGCAGCATTGGCATGCTACTCGAGCAGGATTGTGGGGTGGAGTCAACAGTATTCGGGGGAAGCATGGAAGGGTTATGATGTCAATTTCAGGAAGGCATTGGAATTCAACAGATCATTGCCATGGGACACGGTAGATTCCATGGCGTGGCACAAACAGTTCTCCGATACTGCACCTCCCCCTCAGTTCGGTGCGGGCAAGGTGTTCACTAGACCGCAGCAGCCCTTTCGGCCCCCCCAAACGAGTGAGGTACCTGGGAAGTTTAGGGCAGGTGGGCCAGAGAAAAAAGGGGTGTGCTGGGATTTTAATAGGCGCACCTGCACAAGGGCCGCGTGTAAGTTTAGACATGCATGTTCCTCCTGTGGGCACCCCTCCCATCCAGAAACTACCTGTAGGTCCAAGCAAGGTAACACAGGTCAGAGGGGTAGGGGAAGGCCATTATAATTCAAACAGGTCAGGCCCCCCCACACCAGTGGATGTGGCGGCAATGATTCCATGGTTGAACAGATACCCAGACCACACTTGGCCACCCTACTCCAAGAAGGTTTTTCTAAAGGTTTTAGGATCCCGGCCGGGGGATACACAGGCAGTGCGCACTGTAGAAATCAATTGTCAGTCAAACACAATCCGGCTGTTGTGGCCGCCAAAATTGACAAGGAGCTTTCATTAGGCAGGATAGCTGGCCCTTTTTCTGAAGTGCCAGTACCCAATTTTGTGTGTTCCCCACTGGGAGTTGTCCCCAAGAAAGAGAAGGGGCAATTCAGATTGATTCATAACCTGTCAGCACCTAGGGGGACGTCACTGAATGATGCCATTGACAAGGGTATCTGTAGTGTTAAGTACGCCTCTTTTGATCAGGCTGTTAACTTATTGCAGGCCACGGGACCCGGGGCGCTGATGGCGAAATCAGACATAGAATCGGCCTTTCGCCTCCTCCCAGTCCACCCGGCGGACCAACATCTTTTAGGTTTCACCTTTGGGGATAGGTTCTACATGGACAAATGCATGCCTATGGGTTGTTCTATTTCTTGCGCCTACTTTGAGATGTTTAGTTCCTTTCTTGAATGGGCCATGAGACAAGTGACGGGCCATCAAGGGGTCATGCATTATTTAGATGATTTCCTCTTCCTCGGTACGGCGGGATCTCAGGAGTGCGCACTGGCATTGCAGGAATTTTGCGTGCTCATGCGGGCTTTTGGGGTCCCTCTTGCGCCCGGGAAGACTGTGGGCCCGACCACCTGCTTAGAGTTCCTTGGCATCGAGATTGACTCAATGGAGGGATGTTTTAGATTACCTAAGGACAAGGTGTGCAAATTCAAGACATCGCTACAGTTATGCCTCCGGAAGGAGAAGGTCACTTTGCAGCAATTACAGGAGGTGGTAGGGCAATTGAATTTCGCACTGAGAATCATCCCCATGGCTCGCCCTTTCTCTCGCTCCATCGCCCACGCGATGAGGGGCCTGAGGGAAAAGCACCACCGCACTCGCCTATCGGCTGAAATTCGCCAGGATATGCTTATTTGGATGGCATTCCTGGAGGATTTTAACGGTAGGGTGGTCTGGCCCGGCCCGCTCACAACAGCAGCGGAGTTGGGCTTATGGACTGACGCGGCCGGTAGTGTGGGCTTTGGCGCCATCCTAGGGAACAGGTGGGTCGCCCAACAGTGGCCGGAAGAATGGACGACATGGGGTCTGACCAGCAACATTGGCTTCCTTGAACTCTTCCCAATATGGGTGGCACTGATGGTCTGGCCCGAACACCTATGTAACCAATCAGTGGTGTTTTGGTCAGATAACATGACGGTGGTGGAATGTATCAACCAGCAGGGGGCGCGGTGTCCTTTCATACTTCGTCTGATCAAAGAAATTGTTCTGCGGTGCCTTAAACTGAATGCGAATTTTAGGGCCAAACATGTCCCTGGTGTTCTAAATAATGCAGCTGACTCCCTCTCTCGCTTCAAAATGCAGGTTTTCAGGGAGCATCTCCCCTCAGCAGACCCCTCGCCAGCACACTTCCCAGCAGCACTTTGGCAGATTGGTGCCCCAGATTACAGGACCTCGTGGTCGCTAGCCTAGCCCCCAGGCCCAAGACGGCTTACGAAGGGGCGTTTCTGTCTTATTGTTCCTTTTTGGGGCCACAGTGGGAAGCGCTTTGGGCGGAGGAAGATGGCTTTGCAGCCTATTTAGAATGGATGCATAGGGAGGGGCGCTCGGTGGCAGCTGCAAACAGACATAGGGCAACTGTGTCATTCTTCGCTCAAGCTAGGGGCTTCCGGGATCCCACTAATACCTTTATGATACGTAAGGCTTTAAGGGGATGGCGACGTATTCAGGGACACCAGAAGGATAAGAGAAAGCCTATTGGATTGGCCCGGCTGACTGCCCTACTGGGCACGCTGGAGACTGTTTGTAGCTCGGAGTGGGAGGTGCTTCTTTTTAGGGCGGCATTCTCTTTGGCATTCTATGGGGCGCTGAGAATTAGCGAACTTGTGGCAGGTTCGAAGTCGGACCTACTGGGCGGCCTGCAAAGGGCTAGTGTGACGATAAGGGGGGACACCATGTGGGTGATTATCCAGAAGTCTAAAACAGACCAGGAGGCTAGGGGTCACACCATAGTTCTGCAACGGGCCCCCGCCAACCCGTGCTGCCCGGTCAGGCACGTGGAATTATTTCTCGGACTCTTGGTAGGCGCAGCGGTCAGGACATTGCTCTGTCACGCTGACGGGAGCCCCTTGACCAGGTATCAATTCAGGAAAGTGTTGGAGATGGGGGTTGGGAAAGCAGGTCTTGACCCTAAAGAGTTTGGTTCTCATTCCTTCAGGATTGGGGCAGCAACTGAGGCGGTGGCGGGGGGCCTTCCAGTGGAAAGAGTGAAGACAATTGGGAGGTGGTCTTCAGAATGCTATAAACGTTATGTTCGGATTGACATGCTATGATTACATGTCACTCACGCTTGGTTTCTTTCCGCTCTCTTACAGTTTCTCAGACCTGTTACGCAGGGGAGGAATCTGTCGTCGGGCACCGGCAACATTCATCAGCACGGAGCGGCGACCAGGAAACAATGAAGAGCAATGTCTGGATTGTTGGTCATTCATATGTGAAGCGGGCAGAATGTGTCTTTATGTCAGGTGACAAGAGGAGAAGGGCGGCACAACTAGGGTTGGACATCACGTTCTTTGGCAGAGGGGGGTTGTGTCTTCACGAGTTTAGGGGATTTTTCCAGGGGCTTCTAGCACGCCAACAATCTCCACCGGCAGTGGTGATACTTCACCTTGGGGAGAATGATTTGGCAACACTGGGTAGACGCATTCTGATTGAGGAGATTATTTCAACGGCGGGATGGATGGCTAGGACCTGCCCCGGTTGCACATTGGTATGGTCACAACTCATTCCTCGACTACAGTGGCGGGGGGGACATTCGGTCAGGGCGTTGAATCACTCGGTAAAGAGGATCAACACACGGTTGGATAGGTTGTTTCGATCCCCCCTGTTACAGTCAATACCTCACGGGTGTATCTGGGGCGACAAGTATTACTTGAGGGACGGGGTTCATTTAACTCAGGAAGGGAATGTCTTGTGGTCTGACAATATCTGGGCTTGGCTAGAGGGATTTGTGAGTAGGGGGCTGCCATGAGTAGGGGTTAGAAGGGGGAGGCCAGATCGTCGGTTAACAATGCTGGCCTGTGGCGGTAAGGTCATTATCGGTGAGCACATATTTGAGGTCTGAGGGGGCGGGCATCATCCTATGGAGGTTCCCGCCCAGGGGGAGGGGCCTGCGGGCCACTCCCACAACTCCAGGGGCAAGGTAATAGGCAAAGGAGCGCGGGTAGGAGTAGTTCACGCTTTCCTTAGGCTGGTAGCCACCCCGCGCGCGTGGACTCATGACGCCACCGGCGCAGAGTAAGGGCCCTCCTTTAGTGGGTAAATGGAGTTTAGGGCGTAGACCGGGCAATTCCCGGGGTAACACTGCGCATGCGCACTTCTAGGGGGGAGGCGCAGCTTGTAGGACCTGACACCGGTAGTGACCCTGCCATATGGCCAGAAATGTACAAAAATCAAGTTAGGATGTTTAGTCTAAGTTAGGAACAACATGTATTAGAGTTTTGTTAAGGTCAGGCTCTCAAACTTGTTGATAAGAATGTGAACTAAATGTCCTGCTGATTTTTGTTTTCATTGTTGATTATGCAATTAAAAACCTTTTTTAATTTCATACTTTAATAAATACGGCCGGGCGACTAGCGCCCGCCTTCCAAAAAGTAAAGACGTCTCGTGTCCACGTTCCTGGGTGTTGGGTGCCGGATTGGGGGGGGAGGCGGCAGCTAGTCGCTGACCATGTGAAAAGGGGGGGCCCTCGGCCCCCCCGCACGCATGGCGGCGCGGCGACCGCCGCCCCCCCCTATTTCCTTTCGTCATTCGGCGGTGGGGGCGTGCCCCGGGGGTGCGGCCCACCGCCGATTGGCCGGCGGCCGTCCTGACCCGGATCCAAATTAGTGGTTCCGGGTCAGGGGGGACGGGCGATAGGAGGGGCCAACCGGCCCCTCGGGAATAAGAGGTGGGGAGCGCCCAGGAGACCCCCTTGTCCCTGGACGCTCCCCCGCTGTACGTTGTGCCCCGCGTTCGGGGCCTCTTTGTTTTCCCACCCACCATCCCTTGGAACAAAGTTTTGAGTAGTTTTATGTCTGGTTCAATGGTGAATTTCGAAGGTACGGTCCACAGGAGAGACGGATCTGTTGGTGTATGTTGTGATAAGTTTGTTTAGGAATTTTTTCCCCTTTTTAGCAAAACATGTGTGAAGTGAATTGTATTTTGAAGCATGTGTCTTTAGGCCTTTTTTCCCTTTTTAGCTATACATTGTACTGTTATTGAGTGTAACATGTGTAAGCGAATTGTATTTTAATGCCATGTGTCGTTAGGCCTTTTTTCCCTTTTAGTTATACGTTGATACTGTTATTTATTAGCCAGTGTAGCTGTCCTTTAGAATTTTTCCCATAGGTCGTCGTATTTATTAGGTATGGGGCATGCGGTAAGGTCATTAACGGTGAGCACATATTTGAGGTCTGAGGGGGCGGGCATCATCCTATGGAGGTTCCCGCCCAGGGGGAGGGGCCTGCGGGCCACTCCCACAACTCCAGGGGCAAGGTAATAGGCAAAGGAGCGCGGGTAGGAGTAGTTCACGCTTTCCTTAGGCTGGTAGCCACCCCGCGCGCGTGGACTCATGACGCCACCGGCGCAGAGTAAGGGCCCTCCTTTAGTGGGTAAATGGAGTTTAGGGCGTAGACCGGGCAATTCCCGGGGTAACACTGCGCATGCGCACTTCTAGGGGGGAGGCGCAGCTTGTAGGACCTGACACCGGTAGTGACCCTGCCATATGGCCAGAAATGTACAAAAATCAAGTTAGGATGTTTAGTCTAAGTTAGGAACAACATGTATTAGAGTTTTGTTAAGGTCAGGCTCTCAAACTTGTTGATAAGAATGTGAACTAAATGTCCTGCTGATTTTTGTTTTCATTGTTGATTATGCAATTAAAAACCTTTTTTAATTTCATACTTTAATAAATACGGCCGGGCGACTAGCGCCCGCCTTCCAAAAAGTAAAGACGTCTCGTGTCCACGTTCCTGGGTGTTGGGTGCCGGATTGGGGGGGGAGGCGGCAGCTAGTCGCTGACCATGCCGTACTGCGCAGTTGCAGCAGCGCTAGTCAGTCGAATGAGTCGAGTCATCTCAAAAAGCAAGCAGCGTGGGTCCCGATGACTCAAGCAGCAGCAGGCTTCTCCATCAATCCAAAAGGCAAAGTAAGTCATTATTTCATTGTAGCATTCTAGTAGTACTGTAGTGTGAGTGAAGTGAAGCAAGTATGTTGTTTTATTGGCTGAGGACGTACATGCCTGGAAAAGTGCACCTCTCATTTAGTGTGCGGTGTCTTTATGTAAATGGCCTCACCTGCCATACAATCCCGATTGCCGTCATAATATGATTTGAGTGGACAGGGTGAGAGACTGCATCCCAGTTCTGTCCTGAAGGGAAAGAAGGCGTGCCCCCAAGGAGAAGTGTATACTGCAGTGACGGGAACCAGATCAAACCCACAGTCACCATCACACCATCCCAACAGACTGGCAGTCACTGGCATACCTCCCTACCAACACGACAGCACTCACACATACACCATTGATCTATGATACGAACGCTACAAATATCTCTTGGCTCAAGAAAAACTACAAAAAAACAACAGAGAGTAGAATTAATTACCATAGTGGGATTCACAACGGTCCAGATTCATGGTATGAACAAAAAGTTTTTAGTGCCTTCCTGAACTGTGAAAAGTTTAACTTTTGCTTCGGATCCTCTAGTAATGAGACTCATATTCAAGGGCCTGTTACTGAAAATCGTTGATTTCCCTTGTTCCAGTGCTACTCTGTACTTGGGAACTCCTAGAACATCTGACTGACACCATGGTCCGCCCTGGAATATATCTGTATTTTATATACATGTAAAAACATCTTACTAGCTACAACCACCTTCACCTCACAACAAAAACATACACCGTTTCAGTATCCTACACTCACTACGAGACACACAAACACACCATGTATTCATATTATCTTAGTACCACGCCCCACCACTCAATCTCAGTCACACCCTAACATACACTGAGGCCAGCTCTGACAGTTGGCGCACTTACTGTGTGTGTGTAGAAACGCCCACTGCTGCAGCCTGTTCGGTAACTGTTGCATTTATGTAGGAAAAGCTTGCATTGGTGCTGAACACTTTACTATATGTGTTTGAATAAGTGGTCACTGCTGCTGTCTGTGTTTTAACTGCTTTGTTTGTGGCAGAAAAGCCTGCACTGCTGTTGGACCTATAGCTTTGTGTGTGTGTAAAGACGTGTGCACTGTTGTATTGTTAGCTGGAACTGGTATTTTTAAGCAGGATAAGCATGTACTGCTGCTCGACGGGTTTTCTGTGTGTGAGGAAGTGTGCCCTATTTTGTCTGTGTATGGGAGGGAAGCTTGCACTGCTGCTGCGGTGTGTGTGTGTGTGTGTGTGTATGCATATACTTAACCCACACTCTGTTGACTAGACCAGTCATTACAGTGTTGTGCATTAAGCTTTGAAAAAAACCTGTTTATACAACAGCCAAATGCATAGTTTATTGCTGGAGCACATACCTTTGCTCACGTAGTCATGTAGCCTCCACGTTTGTCATTTTTGTGAGCCAACTGCAAGGGGATATTTAAGGAAGCATGGAGGGCATCAGCATCCTTGATTAGTATCCAAGGTATCCTGGTATGAGAGTCTGCTTCCCGTTAGAGTGGAGGATGATGGGAGTTTATGGAGGAGCCTTCCTTTATTGTGCTCTAAAGGAGAATGGGTTCCTTCTGTGAAAATCAGCACTGCTTCGTCATTTAGCATTGCAACTGGAGACTCCCCTGCTCCCCTTTAAGACATTAAGGATGGTGGTCAGCTCTATTTTTTTGAAGCAGTGTCAGAAATAAATATCGACACTTAGGACCACAATAAAAAGTCCAGTGGGAGGCTGCATGGCAGACTCATATTTTCTGAAAGTCCATTTAGTTGATTTTTCTCATATATTCATTGGTTAGGGACTCCATCTGGGAAAAAGGCCTAATATTCTGAGTTCAAATACTTCTAGTCTGTGGTAGCAATATATATCTGTATAGATGCTTTAAAGCTAGCTCACAGCATTTCAAATGCACACTTCCTCGTTTGAGCAGGAAAAAACCCTACAGATGATAACCAAGCTTCAGGTTTCATAGTAACTGTCTGCTAGGACAAGAACACAAAGATATTTCTTCAGGAAGTCCCCGGAGCCAACCTCTTAAAAGAGCCTTGGAGGCTCCAGTCACTCTGGCCAGATTCTGTTTTATTACATAGTCCTGATTTTGAGGCTGCACTTGTCATTGGTTGTTATTTCCACCCATTTGAGAGCCTCTCAGCCTCTGACTGCCTCAAATAGGTCTTAAGTGCACTTGGACCATCAATTGTGAACATTTACTCTTTTCCGTCCGGCTATTGTCAAGGAAATACCCAGGTTGTCTTTTTTGTTGTAGAAATAGCATGTTCCAGCCAGGGCGAGGTCACAGCGGTTGGAAGCTGTGAAAGAATTATTTAATTGTCCTAGGGTGTGGCATTGATTCAGCTGATTCTCGTAATGACCCTGAGTAACCCGAATAACATCAAATGTATTCATATGGATGCCAGTGATCATAATGCTGTCTCATGGGGACCTTAATACTTTATTGGCACTTACAGTGTTCATCCCAGCAACTGTGACTTAATCACAAGATGGATAGCAAGGTCTTGCTCACTAAATAGAAACATATGGCCAGTTAGCACAGAAGATGCAAGTATTGTCCACTTCAAAGTAGAAAGGAACGTGTTAACTACCTGACTAGCCTGTGGCTATAGGTCAACCAAAGATAGGCTTCTAGTTGATTAAGGTAGCTTGTCAGAACGAGGCAAGAGGCGGGAAACTCAGGCCACCAGGATTTCAAAATGTATTAACAGGGATTAACACAAAACTGGAATCCTCCTCTTTGGTGCCATCCAACCCACAGGAGATTAGCAGCTCCTCTGTTAGGGAATGGGAGCATGCCTCCCGTCCGTTCCTCCTTGGTGTTCAATCGTCTTTCCTCTTGAGAAGTCGGACCAATGCAGATCAGACCAGTGTTCCCACTTTTCACCCACCCCAGAGTACTGCACAGCTGCAGCAGTGATAGTCAGTCAAATTGACTCAAGAAGCAAGCAGTGTGTGTCACATTGACTCTGGCAGAAACAGGCCTCTAATTAAAACCAAAAGGCAAAGTAAGTAATGATTTCATTTTAACATGCGTTAGTTATGTAGTGCAAAGCAAGTATGTTTGTTTAACGGTTGAGGTACGTGCCTGGAAAAGTGCACTTCTTAATTATTGCCTGCGTTTGTTTTTATGTAAATGGCCTGCCGTACAATTCTGATTGCTGGGTTACACTAGTAATATCAATGTGTCTCCGACGAATTGATTAAGTGGGTGGGGCCAGTGGAAGAAGTGGGTGGAGCTGGCGGAGTGGGTGTGGCCTCCTACAAAAATCTGAGCACCTGGACTTAATATTTTACAAATTAAGCACTGCCGACCCTGGAGGTTAAATATGTATGGTCCTTCTGCTACAAGGGTAGTACTGTCCGACGGGTTTACCAGGAAGGAAAATACAAACAGATTTTAGAAAATAAAAACCAGAGATTAATTTGTTGAAAAATGTGTGTAGGGGCTCAAAAATGTTCCTAGGAGCCCGCTGCTGCCTGCTACTCTTGTCTAGGGACAGATTTCTCTGTCACTGATATGCATTGCCATTGGAGGGATTTTTAGTGTGTGGGTAGTGAGAATGGGCATTTCCAAAAAAGAAAAGTGCTGAAATAAAACTGCAACTGCAAAACAAGGAAATGTACACTATGGCAGGATATGATCCCCAATAAAAGCGTTTATTATTAAAAAGATAACTCTTTTACATGCAGATTTACAGATTATTACCAGCAAAAAGTGTATTCATCATGTCAATAAATGCTATTGGATGTGAAAAAGGGGTGGGGTTTAACAATATGATCTAATAATGGACTACACTGCGATGACTATAACACCGCACTCTGAACTCTTCGTTCTCTGTCTTTAGTTTTGTAATCGACGCTGCCGATTATCTCTTGTTCCCCAATCCATCCCAAAACCATCTAGTTAAATTTCAGGACTCGGGTATTTCACAAACAGATCATTGAGACACAGTAGCACTGCTGCCAAACGCGTCTTTACAGGTAATATGGCCTCTAATTGGAGCCAGGTGGGCGCATTGCTGTAATCACGGCCATATCTGAACAGTAGCTGACATGTTGACGTGAGGTGGAGAGCATCACATGGACATAACATGTTAGGCCAGGAGCGCGGCCGGCCACGAAGAGAAGCAATTTATCAAAAGCTGTCACCTTGAGAGGCTGGATTAATGCAAAACTAACACTTGGGATTAAAGCGCTAACTGCGGTGGGTGGGCCCAGCCTCCGCTCTGATAGTTCACCCACCTCATTTGTTCTAATTCTTGGAGGGCATATCTCAAACGGTGTAATTTACGCAAACTCATCCAAACAGAGCTTTTTTATGATTTTTTTAATTCGAATTCCACGTCTCTTATTAGAGAAAGTGCGGCGCTTGTCACGTGCAGCTGGGGGTTTTGCATATGCCTCTGGTACCAGGGGCAGGTAGTGGATGCTCCGTTTTGTACGCCAAAACCATTACTGTTCCTGGTGGTGGTTGTGGGAGGGGGGCTATAAAGTTTAATAATAAAAAGAAACACGAGTCAAGGTTGCCGTGAGTAGACAAGCTTTTTAAAGAGCAGGTACATGGCTGGGATCGTTTTATGGAACAGACAAATCGCCTTGACCATTCCCTCACACAACGACACAGTGACTTCTTCGCACATACAAAACGGCAAGGACATTTTCTTGAGCAACAGACAAAACGCCACGGCCATAGTGATTATTACTCAAGCAGGCCTTTTCACATTTCAACTTCTCCTAGGGCCTTAGCTTGACGAGTTTCAGCAAAAGTGCAGAGATCCCGGTAAATACCACTGTGCCGACCCAGAATAAAAACAGGTTAACCTGCTGGAGCTTATTTACGGAATGTTTGTGAGAGAGCACAAGTTTGGAAAAAAATGTATAAGTGTACCATATTTACAAGCACGTAGTTAGTTTAAACATGCTTTTGCACACGAGTGTTTTATATTTAGGAGTGAAATACACAGAGTGTCTTATATTCAGTAGTGAAATGTATAGAATGTTTAAGTAGAGTAACAATAATCATAACTGTGTGAGATTAATGTAGAAATGTTGGAATGAATATGAAAACCTCATGTTCTCATGTTAAAGGAATCATGTTAGAGTTGAATAGAGCTTTACAAAACCAGTATATTGTGTAGGCCTCATGGCAATTCACAAGCAAATCTAAACGTGCTGCTAAAATAATGTGAGACAAGGTTGACATGGTTCTCCTAAATGTACTATTGAACTTAGGGTTAAAAGTATATGCTTTATAGATGTGTTATTTTAGAAACGTATGCTAGTTAAGAATGTTTACTGTTTAAATCAAGTTAACGTTTTAAGAGTGCAGGGACCTGCTTCATGTAAATCAAGTAGGCCTGAACTGATAATGTCATCTCCTTTGATGTGCCATGTGCTCGTTAGAGGAGAAGTCGAGAGGTGCCAAGTACAGAGCTTCACTTATATTTTATGACCTATAGATATGGTGGAGTTTGGAATTTGAGGCCCACTGCAGGACGAGCTGTATGCAGGTGCAAGGGTCTTAATCAGCTAGAATGAAAGGGGCTTTGTTCAGTGGCACCTTGCGCAGGCCTGTAGGAGTTTCCAGGAATTTCAGGGGGTATCAGCGCACTGGAGAAGAAGCCTGGGAACCAAGGTCAACTTTAACAAGGGTCTTCAAGAGTACCATCATGGAGTTTACCGCGCAAAGATGTACCACGTGAGGGGCGTCCCAAGGGGCGTTTCTTTTGGAAATGTGATTTGGTATTAGGGAAAGAGACCCGGGAGGAGAGCAGAGCAGATGATTTTGGGAGCCTAAGGAAGCGGATGGGTAGGCAGATAGGCTGATCAGGAGAGACCCATTATCAGAGAAGAGACAAAGAGAAGTGCGTGATCTTCTTAGGAAGTCACCACGGCTGACACCTAGAGGGGTAAAGATCTTGCTAAGTAGGGATGTCACTTAGTATAGTGTAGGGACAGACTAACCTTAATTTTCTTTTCTGTAATGACTTTGAGGTTGCAACTTGTATCCATTTTGGCAACCCTTATGGTTTTTGAGCTTGTACTTATTATTTTGTTTTTCAGACTCAGACTATTCAAAAAGTTCATGTTCATAGTGATACCGATTTATCTTCTTAATCTCATTTTGAGAAGTTTGTATCTTCAGTTATCTTTGACTTTATATTAAATCTTTGAAACTTAAAATTTGGTCAGTGGTCATTTAGAGTGGTGTAAGTTCTTAAATTGATTGATTTATTGTAAGATTACCTTTTACTCAATGACAGGTACCAACGATTCAGTCGACATAGTTTGGGATTTGGTAAGGTAACTAGTAACCAGTAATCCCGCGTTAGCAGTTGGTAGCAGAGTGAGGATGGTTATCTTCTTGAGGAAGGTAATCTAGAGAGGTTAGTTTACCCCAAGGCCCCCAGACATCGAGAGACGAGCAGCGGAAGAATCGTGTGCCGAAAGGTGCAGACGGTGCGAGAAAAGCAGCAGTATCGGAGAGTGAGTATAAAAAGGGTCATGCGTGAACAGATTGCGGTGTTTTGTGTTGTATTTGTATTGTAATGTCTTGCGGAGTTGAATGCCTGTAGTGTGAATGAGAGAAGGTTGTGAGCGCGCGCAACCTGGTAAGCTGGTTACCTGGTAAACGGGTGAACTGGTGAAATCTTAAGTTCAGGCCAGAGCTTAAGTGGTTTTGGGTGTATCGAACATCCAGGGTAGTTGTCGACCATAGTACGGAGGTCACGAGGTACCATTGACCGCCGTGGATCCAAGATAGGGGGAGTGTAAGAGTGAGTGTATGAGTAACGGACGCTGGTCGAAAGTTACTGTGTGTGAGTAACCTATCGGAGAAGGCGATTGTCTGGAAGTAAACGGAAAGATATTTCGCCAAGTTAAGGTGACAACTACAGAAAGACTGTGGGCGTACAGTCAAGAAAGGTGATCGCTTGGACGGAAGTAATCATGTTTCAGAGTATGAATGGGACGCGTGCATGACCGAGGAGACGAGCTGAGAAAGGAGGGGAACTGCTGCGAAGGGGGACGGGTGACGTCGGCTAGAGCCGCGCTGTGATTGAGCGGTTGGTGTGACGTTAGCTAGAGCCGCGCTCTGGTTGGGCGGCTAGAGTGACGTCGGAGGAAAGTCGCGTACGGATAGGCCAGTTAGTGAGAACGGCGCTGAGATTGGTGGAGTGTCATCAGGAAGTAAACAAACGCAGAGAAAAGAGAAATCATGAAGTGTTTTAAGTGTTTGAAAGGGATTTTTAAACGTAAACGAAGTGAACATTATTACGGGGAAGAGGCTCCGCCAGAGGGTACACCAGCTCATTATATGGCAACGAATGTGGGGCTGCATACGATATTATGGATTGGGGCTTGGAATAAGCTTACGGAAGGGAATGAGGAAATGCAGTTCCCGAGGTACGGGACGTTTAAATTAGAGGTGTTACATCGGCTAAAAGCAACCATGTCCTCATTGAAACCCTCGCCCAGACCAACACAGTTTGAGGCCCTTAATGCATGGATTAGGGCGGCACACGACAGAAATTTGAACAGGCGTCAACAAAGGCTGACGCGATCGGTAAGAGCAGTGCGAGATTCTAAATGGGATGAGGAAGCAAAGCGGTGGAGGGTACAGGTTATTGAGGTGGAAAAAATGTATCCGATGAGGGAGGTGGCAGGAGGAGGAAACCTCATGGAAGAAGACGAGGAAAGCGAGTCGAAAGACAATCTGATAAATAGATTGTTAATGGATAGACCACCTCCGAGAGTTGAGGAAATTGAAGATAGAGGGCTTGCAAGGGAAGATGGGAATGCCATAGAGGGGTATACACCACTCCCTATATCGGAATGGACACCTATCAAAGGTGGGGAGACACCTCAACCTAGTACAGCACAGAGTGTAGTGGGAAGGTTTGTGGTGCAGAAAACGCCAGCCACCGAAAGGGTTGAGTCCTTTGGATTGCCAGATGCTCTTCAAGTGCCTGTTACCATAGGACCCATAGTTTCGATCTATAACCCTGAGAGAGATAGAGAGGAACAACAGAGGCAATTGGATAAAGAAAGGATCGAGATGGAAAGGAGGAATAACGTGACAAATGCATGGAAGCAATTGCCAGGATCGGTAACATGGAATACCCCATTAGACACAACTGTCGGTCCCAATTCAGAACAGGGAGGTCCGAGAGGACCAATGGATCTAAGGGGACCGCGGCCAAGACCCTATTCAGAATTAAGAGCTGATTTGAGGGAATGGGACGGGTCCATAGTATCCCCGAATAATAGGTCGAGAACGGAACCAGAGTGGGAAAGTAGAGGTAACGGGACTGTATCTCATTGTGGGGCCAGCGAAAGTAGTCAGGGGCGGGAAGGCCAAAGTCAGGAGAATAGAGGAGTTACACGTCCTACGGAGGAGAGGGAACAGCAGGAGCAAAATAGTAGGAGTGTAGAGTGTGAGGAGATGTCCCGTCTCTGGGAGAAAGGAGGAGATGAAATGGTACGAGCTTTTCAGAATAGGTTTAGGTGCCTTCATCATGTACTCGGAGAAGATGTTCAACATTGGAGAAAGGAGAACAGCGATAGGTCCCGCCACGCCTCGAATAATCAGGAATCACAGGGAAGTAGGGAAGAAAGAGGGAGTAATGGAACATCTTACCCTGCATCCCGTGAAACTAGCCAGGATGGGGAGAGAGAGGCTAGGAGGCAGGAAGGAGTGTTTCACCACCCACCCCGAGAAGATGGAAAGGCATGGGACCTAGAGAGATGGGAACAGGGGAGGACTCCCTATAACTCACCAATACCTAAACGTAGATCTCGGAGCTGGGATGGGAGAGATGCGGATGGAGGAGCTAAATTGAGTGTCTTGAAAGCTGAAATTAAGGCAAAAAGGCTTGATGTTACTAGTTTAAAATCAGATGTTGATGAGATAATAGATGGAACATTGCCTTTGGAAAGGATAGAATTGTATGAACAGGATGAGTTATTGTTCATGGCAAAGGATATTACTAGGAAAGCTAGAGCGTTTCATGAGAAACTGACTGATTTGGCAGACAGGTATGCCGTGGATTTATCTAGGACAAGGGCATTACAGAGTAACCACAGATTACAGTACGCAGACCAGGATCTAGATGAGAAGAGAACTACTGGATTAAAAACACACATAAGAGAGCTGGTATCAGGGATAAGAGTGTGGAGAGAATTGGACAAATGGGAAGAAAGGTGGTCAAAAAAGGGCACAGTTAGACGAAGTGCAAATGTGATGACCCCCGAGGGAAGGGTAATGCATATGGAGGCATTCCCTTTGCGAGAAATATCAAACGGAAATTATGTACATGTACCCTGGAGTAGAGGAGATTTAGCTGCATTTACCAACTCATTTCCGAAGTTGCGGGACAATCCAGTAGAGTGGTATAAGCAGGTAGAGAGGTTTGTTAAAATTTCGAAGGTATTGTGGATTGATTTGAACACGTTGTTTGACATCGTGGTCCCATCTGATCTGTGGACCCCTTGTAAGACTAGTGTTGAATGGCCAAATACTGAACCAGTGAGGGATGCTCGGACTAATGGACCGTCCGAGATTGTCATGCGAAAGTATGAAAGGGTAATAGCATGGCTGAAAGATAAGGTACCACCACAGGACATAGATTGGGTGAAAATAGACCGAACAAGGCAGGAACCCAAGGAGACAGTTCACGAGTTTTATGAAAGATTATTGAAAACATTCAAGCAATACAGTGGACTAGATGTAATGGATCCCAAAGATATAGGGCAGTTTGTGTCAAAGTTTGTCTTGGGGTTGAGACCTGATATTTGTTTGATGATACAGCAACATTTAATCTGTTGGCAGAACAAACCACTAGATGAGATTTTACGTTATGCGAGGTACTGCAGTGACGAGATAGATTCTAAAGCCAAGAATCTAAAGGAGAAATTGATGGTGGTGCAAATGCAGTCCGCTGGGAAGGGTGGCCAGCAGAAGCAGGGGATGGGACGAAAACCAAACGGTCAGAGCAAAGATAATGAAGAAGGGCAGAGACCTAGGATAGACTTTGCCACTTTAAAGAAAACGACAAAGTGCCATTAGTGTCACCAGGTGGGGCATTGGCGACGCGAGTGTCCCTTTAACCCCGAAAATGGAGAGCTAGAAGTAGAAGAGCAGGTTCAAGAAGTCCCAACACCAAAGGTGACAGTTCCAGGAGGCAAGGTGGCCAAAGGGGGGACTTCGGCCCCACGGGCCCAGTTCCCACAGCCACCGAAGGTAGCGACAGGGGGTAAGGTCTTTAAGCAGATGCCTCTCTTCATCGAGGAAGACAAGTGTTACTACATTGATCCATTGACAGGACAACGTGTGAGCAGTGAAGAGGACTGTACCCTCGGGGCAGTCCTAGAAGTGGATCAAAGAGGGCCATTTGTTGAGGCAGAAGTGGCAGGGTGTCCCACTACGTTCTTAGTGGATACTGGGGCTACTCGTTCGACTCTGAGATCAGCGGTGGTTCCAGACTTGCCAATGTCAGGGGAAACTATTCAGGTGGTAGGAGTCGCAAATAAAAGAATGACTAGTCCTTTGACAGAACCAGTGTCTGTGAAAATTGGAAACCACATGAACGAACATCAGTTTGTGGTTTGTGACTCGAGTCCGGTATGTCTGTTAGGAAGGGATTTGTTGTGCAAATTGAATTGCACCATATACTGCACCCCACAAGGAGTGGAGGTACAGACTACCGACGATGATGCTACCTTTAAGGTGGCCAATTCAAAATTCTGTGTAGAACTATATCCTACTCTGACTGTAGAAGATCTTCCCCAAGATTTAAGAGATGCAGTGGCGTCAGAGGTGTGGGATTTCACAGGAGAAGATATAGGATTGATTAAAGGGGTAGAACCGGTAAAAATTTTGGTAAAACCAAATGTTGAGTTTCCAAGAACGCCTCAATACAAATTGTCCCAGGAAACGATTGCGGGAATAAAACCTGTGATCGAGTCAATGATACAACAGGGAATACTGAAAGAAATCGTGGGTAGTCCTTGTAACTCCCCGATTATGGGTTTGCAGAAACCTAGCGGGAAATTCAGGATAGTGCAGGATTTACGAAAAATTAACAACATAGTCGTTTCATGTTGTCCCGTGGTACCGAATCCTTCAGTGATATTGTTTCAAATACCATGTCAAGCAGAATGGTTCACAGTGATAGATCTTTGCCAGGCTTTCTTTTCAATCCCATTGGATGAAGAGAGCAGGTATCTTTTTGCTTTTAAAATGGAAGATCGCGTTTTAACATGGTGTCGAATCCCACAAGGATTCACAGACAGCCCATCCATCTTCAACCAGTTGTTGAAGAAGAATCTCGAAAATCTAGTACTGCCGCAGAACTCGGTTCTGGTCCGGTACATAGATGACCTACTTGTTGCGTCAGAGACAGAGGAAGCCTGTAAAGCAGATTCAATTGCCTTACTGAACCATTTAGCCGAAAATGGACATAAGGTATCTCCGAGCAAGTTGCAGTACTGTCTGACGGAAGTACAGTATTTAGGGCACCGGTTAGAGAAAGGAAAACGTAAGGTGTCACCAGAGAGGATTGAGGCGATAATGAAGATGAATGCGCCTACAACACAGAGAGAAGTTAGAATGTTCCTAGGAATGGTGGGTTACTGCCGACAGTGGATAGTTAACTTTTCACTGAAAGCAAAGCCCTTACAGAAACTGACGCACAAGGAGGTGAGTGATCCGGTACCATGGGACGAAGAATGCTTGGTGGCGTTCTTGCAGCTGAGAGACGATTTGCGTCGTGCTCCGGCTCTGGGAATGCCCGATTACGAGAAGTCATTTTCACTCTATTGTTGTGAGAGAGAGGGATGTGCTTTGTCAGTCTTGGCACAGACCCACGGAAATGCCCGTAGACCAGTTGCATATTTTTAGATCCAGTAGCCGCAGCGTTGCCCGGATGTCTCAAATCCGTTGCTGCAACGGGTGTCAGCATTGAAAGGAGCGAGAGTATTGTGATGGGACATCCAGTGGTGGTGTATGTACCACATTCAGTTGAATTGCTAATGACCAGGACGAAGACGCAGCATCTGACCAATAGTAGGCTCACGCGCTACGAGCAAGTTATCCTTGCTGCGGAGAACGTGACTCTTAGGAGATGCTCTGTCTTGAATCCTGCTACTTTGATGCCATTACCTACTGTAATAGAAGGCGAAGGATGTGAAGACCACGATTGCCTTGATGTGACTGAACTATGCACTAAACCCAGACCAGATATTGTGGATGAGCCGTTGTCTGACCCCGATGAAATTTACTTTGTTGATGGCTCATGTTTAAGAGACGATACTGGTCGGTTGAGAGCAGCTTATGCTGTTTGTACTATTACTGGAGTTGTGGAAGCCGCTTGCCTGGAAGGAGTACATTCCGCACAGGTAGCAGAAATTATTGCCCTAACTCGTGCCTGCATAGCAGGAAACGGAAAGAGAGTCACCATCTACACGGACAGCCAATATGGTTTCGGTGTGGTTCATGATTTCGGGCAGTTGTGGTCTCAGAGAGGTTACATGACCTCCTCTGGTTCGCCCATTCGAAATGGAGAATTTGTGCGGCTGTTGTTAGAAGCATTACAAGGTCCAGTGGACATCGCAATAGTAAAGTGTGTAGCTCATACTAAAAACACAGATTTTGTGTCACAAGGCAACAGATACGCTGATGAAGTCGCACGCTATTGTGCGGAACAAAATTATTCTTTCTCAAAGGTGGAAATAGAAGGTGCAGAAGAAAAGACTGAATTAAGTATGATGTTAGAAACTGTAGACACTTGGGAGGATTTAAGAATAATGCAGGAGAACGCACCTGAAACAGAGAAAAAGGCATGGGAAATAGCAGGTTGTGTGCGAAGTGAAATGGATTTTTGGGTTTCAGCAGATGGGAGGGCTGTGTTACCTGAAGAATTAGCAAATCCCATGGCGAGAGAAATACATGGTCCAGTACATCTAGGAAGGGATGCTATGATGAGAGTGTTTAGGCAAACTTGGTATTGCCCTAAATTTAGAATAGCAGCAGAATCAGTATGTAAGCGATGTGTCACCTGCCAACAACTGAACGTAGGCAAACGAACACCAGTCACACTGAGTCACATTGGGAGGTCGGGGGGGCCTTTCAATAGGATGCAACTAGATTTCATCGAAATGCCAGGAGTTAATCGCCTTCGGTATGTGTTGGTGATTGTATGCGTATTTTCCAGATGGGTTGAAGCGTACCCTACACGTAGGTGCGATACACTCACAGTGGCTAAATTGTTGCTCAGGGAGTTGATACCGCGCTTCGGGGTGCCTGCCTCTCTGGAATCGGACAGAGGAAAACATTTTAACAGCGAAATAGTGAAGATGTTGTGCTCCACACTGAATATCGATCAAAAGCTGCATTGTAGTTATCGACCAGAAGCTTCAGGAATTGTGGAACAAGTGAATGGCACATTGAAGAATAGATTGGCTAAAGTAGTGGCATCCACATCTTTGAGTTGGCCAGATGCTCTTCCTCTAGTGCTCATGAGCATGCGCAGCACACCTGACAGGAGGACAGGTCTCTCTCCCCACGAGATCCTGATGGGGAGGGCCATGAGACTTCCCACAGTTCCAACTACTGCCCTATTGAATATTACAGATGATCTGATCTTGGATTATTGTAAAGGACTGTCTGACGCCATCCATTCTGTGTCCCTTCAGGTGCATGCGGCTGAAGTTCCAGCATCGAGGAACCTGTGTCATGACCTGAACCCAGGGGACTGGGTGTTGGTTAAAAAACACGTCCGGAAGAACTGCCTAGATGTTCGCTGGCGTGGGCCCTTTCAGGTAATCCTGATAACGAACACCGCGGTGAAGTGCGGGGGGCTGCCAAATTGGATCCATGCATCCCATACTCGAAGAGTTCCAGCACCTCTAGAAGGAACAGCTCCTATCCCAGACGAAAGCCCGGAAGTGGAAGAAGGGTCGCAAGAAGGGATTGCAGCAGCTGAGGAGGTGTCGGAAGAAGTTGGGAACGCAACGGATTCAGAAGAAGAGCGAAGGCAGGACGGCAGTGAGACGGAAGACGCAACTGAAGGAGAGAGCAGAAGTGAATACGACTCAGACTCAGATCCGTATCAGAGCGACCAAGAACCAAGTGAGAGGACAAGGAATAGGAGAATAAGGCTTGGAGCTGCCACTTGGCCAGCAAGGAGAAGAAGGCTAAGTTTGAGGTCGGCCCAGGAAGAAACGCTTGCTCCTATATCCGAAGACTCAGATCCAGAAGAAGATATCCAGGATCAAGCCGAGGAGGGTCCTAGAAGATCAAGGAGGGTGCGAGTGCCTAGTAGAAGATACTCTACTCCCGACTGGACCTACCTTGTTGCAGATGTCTGGGGGGCACAGAACCGGGAGGATCCGGGAAGTGGACCTGGTCAGAACTGACCCGATCATCACAGTGCAAATAAGGTTTCTACTGCCAGGAGCGGAGACCGAAAGGTTGCTGACACTCAACATCGTTCATCCTGCTCTCCTGAGCGGAATACGAAAATAGATTTTAGAGACAGTTGAGTTTCCAGTTTGCTGTTCACGATATCCAATATTGGAGGGAACTCTTCTTCGTTTGGAAATGCTTGAGCGAGTAGTAGAAATTCTAGGAGCACTCATTGTTGTGGATTAATACCATATTGCGAATGTCTTCAAGGGGGCGCAGAACTGGAAAGGTGAAGAAAGTGATCCTGATTAGAACGGACCCCTTTGTGATTGTGGATGTAGAACTGATAGTACCAGGAGTAGAAATTGAAAAAACGCTAACTCTCAATTTCGTCCGTCCACTTGTCCAAAGCGAAATAAGGAGAATAATCCTAGAAACAGTTGACTTTCCATGTTGTGGTACGAACTGCCCAGAACCTGAGGGAATGATACTTCGGATGGACATTTATGAAGACGTAGTGTCCCTCCTTGAGCCATACATAACTTTAGATGAAAATAAGACTTTTGAAAAGAAATTGTAAACTTGTTGCAAGATAACCTAGCGCCGAGTGGAAGAAGAAAAGTGATAGGGGTTTCCTTTTAGTGGATGGAGAAGGGCTAGGGTTGTCTAATTTCTACGGGACTTTGAACTGCTTTGCGGAATAAATTGTCAAGCTTCCAAGTGTTCAAAAGAAAGACATTGCGAGAAAGAAAGACTTTTGGCTCAGAAAAGAGAAGAAGTGAATGCTGGAAGAAAGTCAAGAACTACACTGTTTGAGAACATGGAGGCTGGCAACCCGAACCGCAGGGCAAAATGTATAGTTGTTACATTTTTAGGAGTAGTGGTTTCTCTTATAATTTTAGTGGTAACTGTTTCATTCCTAGTGGGACACGAAAGGGATGAAACTGCAGTCAAGGAGGTCAAGGGAGTGTCAACACCGAAAACTACCATTATTAAGGAAAAGGGAAACATCAATGATAAAGACAAAGCGTTGTTAGATGCAGAAATAAAAAGGCTACATACAGATGAGTCACAGGGAAATTACAAGTCAAATGCTTATGCTAAATTGCTTTATGAATATGTTGATGCCATGGAAGTGAAGGATTGTTACGTTTGTATGCAATTACCAGCTTCTGTGGAGGAGGGTATCAGATACCATCATCTTCCATTGACATATGGAATCACATGCAGTTTGTTGTTGAGCATATTTTATGGACGAGATGGATTTGAGTATTATTTCTCGAATTTCGACTCGACATTGCCAGAGGTCCCGAATTTCAAGCATTTGAACAAATGGGACTATTACAAAAGCGAAGACAGATTACACAAATGGTTTATTCCATGGAAAACGCTAGACACTTCACATGCTCGAAGAAACAATCTGACTTGTCAAATATCAGAAGTTGAGAAAAAGTTTATAGGACAGGTAGATACTAGATACAGGAGGCAGAAGATTTTGAAGGCATCAGGACAATGGGAAACAGATTGGACCAAGGAGGAAAGGGCACATCAAAGAAAAGGTAGTATTGGTCCAATTGCTTTGGATAAGGAGAAACGGGGGAAACTGTGCATTCACAGGAGTTACTCTTATTATGAAAACTTTTATGTAGGTCAAGTCAATTGTGAACATGCCTTTCAATTGGAGTATTACTCTAAGGACTTTTTGAAAGGGATGCAAGCAATTCCAAATGTATATTTTGTATGTGGAAGAAATGCCTATGTGAAGCTACCAGATAATTGGTACGGATCATTCTATCTGGCTGTTGTCTTCCCTAAAATATATCATGTTGAGAATTTAGACACGCCAAAGAAAGAAATACCAACTAGATGGAAGCGAGGGCTGGGTGCAGCAGAAGTAGTTGGAGATGTACTCGGTGCTGCATTCCCTTTCTTAGGACTGATACTGAATGACATTAAGATCAGGAGGTTAGCTACAGTCGTAGATAGGCTATCTGCCAGTACTGCAAGATCATTGATGCTGATAGAAGGGGAGATGCAATCGATTAGGGCAATGGTTCTTCAGAACCGACTTGCTTTAGACGTTCTGTTAGCTAAAGAGGGAGGAGTCTGTAAGGCTTTGAAGGTCCAGGAATGCTGCACTTACATTCCAGACAATTCAAAACCTCTAGAGAAGTATATACGAAACATCACTGCCATACACTACGAAATTGAGGACCTGGCAAAAGTAAATGTGTGGGAAAAAGTAGGTCATGGAATGGGTAAAGTTGGAGGTTGGTTTGCCAACTTAGGAAAGGGTATCGTTTGGTACATACTGAAACCCATCATCATAATTGTGATTTGCGTAATCACTTTGTGGGGATTGGTGCGTTTGTATCAATGTTATAGAGCAAATAGGTTGCAGAGAACTATGAGGAAACAGGAGGAAGAGTTGACAGCGATGCAGGACACTCAATACAAGAGTCTGAAAGCATTAGAGGGTATGAAAAGAAGTGGCACAGCTATGACTTCACTTTGAAGGGTTCTACATTTTTAGTGTCTTGATGGTGATGACCCCTGAAGGTCATCAAAGGGGGGACTGAGAGAGCACAAGTTTGGAAAAAAATGTATAAGTGTACCATATTTACAAGCACGTAGTTAGTTTAAACATGCTTTTGCACACGAGTGTTTTATATTTAGGAGTGAAATACACAGAGTGTCTTATATTCAGTAGTGAAATGTATAGAATGTTTAAGTAGAGTAACAATAATCATAACTGTGTGAGATTAATGTAGAAATGTTGGAATGAATATGAAAACCTCATGTTCTCATGTTAAAGGAATCATGTTAGAGTTGAATAGAGCTTTACAAAACCAGTATATTGTGTAGGCCTCATGGCAATTCACAAGCAAATCTAAACGTGCTGCTAAAATAATGTGAGACAAGGTTGACATGGTTCTTCTAAATGTACTATTGAACTTAGGGTTAAAAGTATATGCTTTATAGATGTGTTATTTTAGAAACGTATGCTAGTTAAGAATGTTTACTGTTTAAATCAAGTTAACGTTTTAAGAGTGCAGGGACCTGCTTCATGTAAATCAAGTAGGCCTGAACTGATAATGTCATCTCCTTTGATGTGCCATGTGCTCGTTAGAGGAGAAGTCGAGAGGTGCCAAGTACAGAGCTTCACTTATATTTTATGACCTATAGATATGGTGGAGTTTGGAATTTGAGGCCCACTGCAGGACGAGCTGTATGCAGGTGCAAGGGTCTTAATCAGCTAGAATGAAAGGGGCTTTGTTCAGTGGCGCCTTGCGCAGGCCTGTAGGAGTTTCCAGGAATTTCAGGGGGTATCAGCGCACTGGAGAAGAAGCCTGGGAACCAAGGTCAACTTTAACAAGGGTCTTCAAGAGTACCATCATGGAGTTTACCGCGCAAAGATGTACCACGTGAGGGGCGTCCCAAGGGGCGTTTATTTTGGAAATGTGATTTGGTATTAGGGAAAGAGACCCGGGAGGAGAGCAGAGCAGATGATTTTGGGAGCCTAAGGAAGCGGATGGGTAGGCAGATAGGCTGATCAGGAGAGACCCATTATCAGAGAAGAGACAAAGAGAAGTGCGTGATCTTCTTAGGAAGTCACCACGGCTGACACCTAGAGGGGTAAAGATCTTGCTAAGTAGGGATGTCACTTAGTATAGTGTAGGGACAGACTAACCTTAATTTTCTTTTCTGTAATGACTTTGAGGTTGCAACTTGTATCCATTTTGGCAACCCTTATGGTTTTTGAGCTTGTACTTATTATTTTGTTTTTCAGACTCAGACTATTCAAAAAGTTCATGTTCATAGTGATACCGATTTATCTTCTTAATCTCATTTTGAGAAGTTTGTATCTTCAGTTATCTTTGACTTTATATTAAATCTTTGAAACTTAAAATTTGGTCAGTGGTCATTTAGAGTGGTGTAAGTTCTTAAATTGATTGATTTATTGTAAGATTACCTTTTACTCAATGACAGGTACCAACGATTCAGTCGACATAGTTTGGGATTTGGTAAGGTAACTAGTAACCAGTAATCCCGCGTTAGCATTTGTAATAAAACTAAAGCCCTGCTGTCAAAAGCATTATATCAGCCGGAACAACGGATATTTGGGAGAGAGAAAAGAGAGCAGGAAGCCTCGCGACCTGCTACGAGCCTACTCTCAAATCTCATGGGCAAGTAGCCATACAAAGAGCGAGGCAGGCTCTAGCTGTGAGCGCGCCATAGGTCATGTGCGACTGGATCATCCACAACTGACCAGGCGCGCACACCCATTGGGCTCACCGGGCTTCAGCCCCCCCCCCCCTTCGTCAGCCGGGCTAATTTGACATGCACTGAAATGACTGCGGAGCTGAGAATGTCATTTTTATGATGCTTTCTAAGAGGCCCAGCAGCCCGAGCCAGCCAGCCTCTGAACAGTTTCAGTGAACCCCCTTCCCCCACCTCATGTTTTCCTTTACTGGCGCCGAGGTGATATTCTTGCCTGAAGGCAGGGATTTCACCTAAGCACTTGATGTGTTCAGCATGCGGTGGGAGTGGGAAGATGCACACAGCAGGGGGAAAGGGACGGCCAGTGCAGGTGACGCTTTTCCTTTGTATAGGAATTCCTGCTGGCGTCAAACCACAGGGTTTGCTGTCTGTGCACTTGTATGATGAATGTGTATTCCATACAAGTGCACAGACAGCAAACCCTGGGCTATGACGCCAGCAGGAATTAATTTACAAAGGAAAAGCTTCACCTGCACTGGACATCCCTTTCCCCCTGCTGTCTGTGCACTTGGATGGAATTCACATCCAGGGCGCTACGCACCAGATAAATGGTTAACTGTCAGTTATAATCAGGGAATATATGCACCACATGTATCATGAAATTAATGAAATACCTGAACGTTTCTGACTCACCTACTAGTAACATTGCTACTCGCAAGCCTTGCTCTATTTCACAATAATCATCTATGCTGCCGAACTTCCTCGTGTACGGGTGATTCCTGGTCTACATACAGTCTTGTGTACAGTACGTACCTGTCATGTCATCTGTGCAACTGCACCCAACCGCTTCCGATGGGAAGGCACCTTTCGCTGGAAGTAGGGCTGTGGTAGCCCTCCTATCCTTGACAGGTGAACGCTCTCCTCCGGTCATGTGAGGGTACTTCAGAGGCCCTGTGACTCTGCATTATAGCAGTCTCCAGACATCCAGAGGGTTGGCCTGCAACATACGCTGCAGTTTGTCTCTCTTTGTGAAAAGGGGAGCATGAGAGAGACTGCCTCCTCCTACCCCACGCTGCCTCCCACACACTGTCACAGAAGCCCTAAGTAACCACACCAGCGTCTCTCTCAGCCAATCCAGACACTGCACCTGCTGTGCAGCAGAGCCTGGATTGGCTTGGGTAGACAACTGAAGGCTGCAGCTATAAGTCACTCCAGGCTCCAGTATGCACAGGGGAAGAGACTCTGAGTAGCGTCTAGTGTGCATGTCGGGCTGGCCTGAGAGAAGCAGCCATCTGACCAGACATGCGCACTTGGACCCCTCTGACTCTGATGATGACTGGGTACTTAACGGTACTATTTATTACTCCGAGACATAGACCTCCCATCACGGTCATTAACGCATGAGCGATAGCTCCTCCCCACAGAAATTCGAAGCAAAACTCCCTTGGCCCCATCCCTAACCTCGAGCTCATTCCCACATCCTGTGGCTCATAACCCCTGACCCACTGCAGCACATCCTGTACCACCAACCACAGAAGCCAAACAGGGAGGAAGGGATGGGAACCAGGACTGTGATGGGGAGGTCTACGACTCAGAGTAATAATTATTACCGGTAAGTAACCAGTCGTTACCTCCTCGTCAGACCTCCCTGTCAGAGTCATTAACGCATGAGCAGATACCAAAGCAAGAATCGGCTTCACCATAGAGCAGTAAACAGACTTTATTAGGACAAAAAGCAGAAAGTCACTTCACCTGTACAGAATGCAACACAGCATCCCCAAAGCCAGCAGACCCCATGCCACCCACCACCAAACAATAATGGGATGTAAAGGTGTGAGGAGTACTCCAAGTAGCAGCCTTGCAGATATCTGCCATAGATGCCCCCTGAAAACAAGCCCAGGAAGCAGCCACCCCTAGTCAATCTCCAAAACATATCTAAAAACCAGTGACACAACCAGGTCCAGTCCCTATGTGCAAGAGGCAGAGCACCGGATGAACCACAAATCTCAGACCATCTACAATAAGCGGCAGCCACAAGTAAGCAGAATACCCCAACAGTATTCCATTGCCAGGAGACCCTGCAATGCTCCCGAGCCCCCTCAGACTCCAACAAAAAGCCTTGAGACCCTAAAAGCAGCCCTTTAATCGGGCCTCCAAGCCGGCTTGGACCAGTCCAAATACCTGAGTCGAATTCATCAGCCCTGTCTCGTGCAGGAGAGAGCACAAACTGCACCATGCGGCCGGATCCAAGAGCCCAGCTATGTCAAAGCAGGCCTGACATTCCACACTGGAGCTTGTGACTCAGTCGAGACTCCAGCCCACACTGAGGATACCGCGATCCCACATCTACGGGACCCGCGCCTCAACAAGCCATCAATACCAGCAAACGGTGAGGGCCCCCCTGCCAGATGAGGGGCCACGTCTCAGGGGTGCAGTCAATGCGCCGCCGACATGATGTAAGAAAAACCCTCCAGGAGGTCCAGCGGAAGCAGGAACTGTACTTGCCAGGTTGTAACATCACATTATTAATTCGGAAAAACCCCGGGAAGCCAAACCTCTCCCCCACTCCCCATTAAGCACACCCCAGACGACCCGAAGGGAGAACAGGCTACCCAATGAGGATTGCATTGTCCCGCTATAGCAGGGACTCCAAGCAAACTCTAACACAACTGTTGCTATAGCAGACCGCCCCACACCTACCTTAAATCATAAACTGGACAAAGCAGTCACCTGCAGCAGAGAGCTTCGCTCGACCACTTGCAGAAAAAAACAACAGGATGTGCTGCCGTGCGTCAGGGGTTATGAGCCACAGAATGTGGGAGTGGCCTGGAGGGTAGGGATGGGGCCAGGGGAGTTTTGCTTAGAATTTCTGTGGGGAGGAGCTCATGTGTTAACAACTGTGATGGGGAGGTGTGACGAGGAGGTAATGTCTGTGATAAATTCTTGTTAAGCCCCACCCCCTCAGGCTCAGCCCCGCACTTACTTCTTAAGAGACCCGCCTCATGCCTCAATGCTGCAACCGGCCTGTGGCAGTATGCAAACAAAACACAAAGTTTAGGACTTTACTTTCATTCAATTGGGGGGCCAGGGTGGACAAAATAAAAGTGGGTCAATAACCCCACGCCCTAAGGGATGCACCTCCCCAGCTCCTGGCAGTACATGGGCCAAAGGTGATCGCCAAACACTTCTCCTCCCTGCCATGGCCCGTCCACGCCCCACTCAAGACTCCATACATCGGGCTTCTCAGGCAGGGGTAAATAAAATCATTTTATTTTGCATCTGCAGGCAGTGGGGCAATGGTCCTCCGCTGTTACGGAGGACCACGCCTGGGCGAATCACTAAATACGTCAACAGAGTAGAGGTACATTACCTTGCACATGCTTTTCTCTTAGCTTGAAGTTTCATTCAGGTCATCACAGAATTACATCAAACAAATACGCAATAGACAACATTGTGGATATAAATGCTACCTACTTTTACAACTTGGAAAAGTCTAGCATTGCTAAGAGTCATTGTGCTAAAATTCATGTTTTGTGGATTGTGTCGTCCTGTATCTCCAGACTGGCATTGATGGGGGCCTTGGGACTGACTGTCCCGAGATGTCTCTGTTTTTTATTGTTTATTTGTTACCTCATTTATAAACTTAGCACAGTTCACGAAACACAATGATATCTTACAGCTTGTCCTTCAGCATTTCTCAGTGCAGTGACATTGTTATGTTATGTTAAGGCTGTACTTTTAGAGCGCACGGCTACCCCAGGAGGTGTCCCGGCGCTTTAACAAAGAGACCTGAAATCCAAGAACACAACAACAAACACACGATACAGTCACAGTGATTACGCGGAAAAGAGCATGGTCTTCAGCTCTTTCCTGAAAGCTAAGAGGCTGTTAGCTTTGCGGAGGGAGAGAGGGAGCTCATTCCAGAGGCACGCTGCCATATATTGGAAGGACCTTCCTCCCATCCGGACTCGTTTGACAGTAGGCACCTCCATTTTAGCCAAGTCTGCTGATCGCAGTAGCCTCCGTGGGACATAGAAAGCAGTACGCTTTCTTATGTAGTTGGGACCTACATCATGAAGGGCTTTAAATGCCAGCGTGAGGATTTTAAACTTAATTCTTTTAGAAATAGGCAGCCAATGCAGCCTATTCAAAAGCAGAGAAGCACCGGCTCTTCTTGGCAGACCAAAAATAGCTCGGGCCGCCGAGTTTTGAACAATTTGCAGTCTGGCCAGTAGATACTTGGGCAGACCTGCAAAAAGCGCATTTGCGTAATCTAGCCGTGACCCCACTAAAGCCTGGACTATAGTCTTTCGATATTGCAGGGAAAGAAATGGCAAAAATTTCCTCAGCATTTTAAGAATGCCGAAGCATTTCCCTGCTAGCCCCATAATGTGGGGACGAAACGAAAGATCATCGTCAAAAACCACACCCAGATTTTTCACTTGGGAGGATGACTTCTCGGGAGGGAACATGTCCTGGGGCCACCATGACTTCCAGCTCTGGTCGGGGGCACAGCCGAAGAAAAGCAGCTCAGACTTGTCCGAGTTGCATTTCAGGCTGTGCCGCTGAAACCACGCAAAGACTGCACTCAGACACTCTTTGATCCTGTCGCCGTCAAAGACCTCTCCTTTGCTGCACGTGAACAGAAGCTGGGTATCACCAGCATATGAGATGACCCGGGCCCCAAAAGCCTCCGCTACCACCGCCAGAGGAGCCATATAGATGTTAAATATGGTGGGGCTCAGAATGGAACCTTGAGGAACCCCGACCTCTAGCGATGGCATTTCAGCTGAGAACGGTGGAGCCCAGATCACCTGCCGGCGGCCAGATAGAAAGGATTGGAACCAATCCAACACCGTCCCCCGCAGTCCGATCTCTCTGAGTCTTAAAAGGAGACCGGCGTGAGGGACGGTGTCAAATGCCGCCGATAGGTCCAACATGACCAACATCGCCTTTCCCCCTCGATCGAGCGTCTCCCTGATGGCATCGGTAACCTCCACTAGGGCTGTCTCCGTGCTATAATTGGCACGGAAGCCCGATTGAGAATCATGGAGGAGGTTGTTATTCTCAATAAAGGTGGTAAGTGTAAGCTGAACATGCTTCTCAACCACCTTCGCCAAAGCAGGGAGGAGGGAGATTGGTCTGTAGTTAGCCGGCAGCAAAGGATCTAACAGAGGTTTTTTGATCAGCGGCAGAATAAGCGCGTGTTTCCATTCCCCGGGCACCACTCCAGAACTCAAAGACAAATTGAGCAGGGGGTTCAGCAAGCTGTTTACTGCCGATGCCACCCTGCCCAAACACTTTGCTGGACATGCATCCAGGGGTGAACCAGATTGAAGTCGAGACAGTAGCTCCAGCGACGCTCCACAGGACATCTGCGGAAAGACCGATAATGTAGGTCTAGTCTCTTGCTCCAAGGATGGAACTGGGCTCCAAGTAGGACATGAGTCGTCCGCAACCGCAGAGCGAGCCACGGGGGGGAAAGAATCTTGAATGATTTTAATTTTTGTGACAAAGAAGTCTGCCAACTGCCTGATCCACCCTTCTGTATGGGAGTATGAGAGGGTGCCTGTGGCAGGATCAACAAACTCTTTCACAATTCTAAAAAGTTCCCTGCTCGTATTGTCCGCCCGATCTATCCTATGCTCCAGATGTTCCCTTTTGGCTACGGAGATATGTTTATGGTACTGTTTTATAGCATCTCGATATTTTAGTTTCTCCACTGGGTCATATTTACGCCGCCAAAGTCTTTCCGCTTTTTTACAGTCTTGGCGCATGTCTCGTAAAAAGGAAGTAAACCATGGTGCGGAATTATGGCAGGGGACTGTTCTAGTTGACTTTACTGGAGCTAGTTCTACAAATCTCGTTTGCAGCCATTCCTGAACCAAAGTCAGGTCAGCATCTAAGTTCCCTGTAAGTTTACATGGGTGCTGACAAAGAGCTTCCGATAGCATATCTGCTGTCACCAAATGAAACGCTCTGGACTGACAAAACACCTCCTTCTGTGTTCTATGGCTAGTTCTAATCTCGTACAATATAGCGAAGTTTATCAAAAAATGGTCAGACCAAAGAACTGGGAGCGGCGGGGACGCCTCAATCGGCACCGTGGGAAAGATAAGGTCTAGCGTGTGGCCCTTGATGTGAGTAGGACTATCAATAAAAGGGACCAGCCCCAACAGCGCAGTAATATCCCGCAGCTTAGATGCGTCAGCATCCAGAATCGAGTCCATGTGTAATTTTAGATCGCCCAACAGCATACAGTGTGCTGATCGCAAACAGGGTACAGAGAGAGCCGCCTGCAGGTCTTCAAAGAAAGAGCCAATGGGCCCAGGCGGTCTATAGACGAGAATCCCTGTGCAAGTCTGAGTGGCAGCCAGACTCAGTGAAAAGCCTAAGGCTTCACATCCTGCGATATTCTCCACAGGGAAGGAAGAGCATCCCAAGGCCTTATCCACTATTAAAGCCACCCCTCCACCTCTGCCCCCAGCTCTGTCTTTCCTCAAGATGGTATAGTTGGAGGGAAGGGCACAGGCAACATCCGGTGCAGAACCAGCCCCCAGCCACGTCTCTGTTAGAAAAAGACATGATATATTGGAGTCTACTAAGAGATTCCAAATGTCCGTAGCGTGGCGGGCCAGGGACCTGGTGTTCAATAGGGCACAGCGATAGTTCTGAATGGACGATGAAAAGGCAGGAGTTGACGAAGCCGTTGGGCGCCACCCACACGCAGGACAGCCTTTCCCCAAAAGGCGACCTCCGGGGAATAGATATTTACAACCCGGAGGATGAGACCACAAGGCTAACAAAACCTCCGCGCTATAGGTAATCATCCCGAGAGGTGGCAGGTAAAACAGGCCTCCGGAGCCAAGTAGCACCTGGTCAGTAAATGAGCCAGCGGCCAGAGCCCCGCCTCGTACGCCTCCGAGACGCTGACGAGCGCAGACGGGCAGGACTCTGGCGCGACTCAGGCGCAGGTAAGGCGCGACCGCTGCGCGTTACCGCTGCGCTCCTCAGGCGAGCTTTAAATAGCGTCTTCTCGGCGTCCCAGGTGACCTGGACGCTCCAAGATGGCGCTCGCGCTACTTCCCAAACTAAAATGGCGCTCACACCCACAGCCTCCCGGTAACCCGGACCCGCCAAACAGCGGTGATCTTTCACAGATTATGTGCAGGTAAGGGCCAGCGCGCACTTCAGAGCAGGGGAGAAGGCAGTATTAAAGATAAAATTATATCCACAAAAACGGGGATTTTAAAATTAATTTAAGGCAAAACGAGCGCGCGACCAGCGCGATCTGCAGCGAGGCGCCGATGTAATTCTCGGCCACAGGAACCAATTGTAAATTCAATCTTCCTATTTGGTGTTCAATGTGGTAAAACAAGTGAAATTACTAATAACTCTGATATGGACATGCACATGCAGAAGTCTTGAATGCAGTGTTTCCTATTTATGGGTGAAAATAGGTGCAGCCCATTAGGACTTCTGTACTATATTCCGAATATAATTTTTGCAATTCTGGTTAAGTACATATATACTATGTTTTCACTTTGATAACCCCCCTTTGGAAACTTGCATTATTTTTTAGATGCTGCTCATTTACCATATACATTTATCTGTTGGTGTGTGGTAAAGCTTAACAAACTGGAATTATTTTTTGAAGAGTTTAATTTCTCACACCAGAGGACAAACAACTCACGACATGCAGTGTAGCAAGAAAATCTTAGATGTTGCTTATGTGTCAGGATGCACCATGCAAGAGCGACTGACATTATCTCTCAAGATTATACAGGTAGGTTTCTACTGGATCTTGAACACATGCATGAGTAACCTGACTATATGTCCGACCATTGCTCGTATCAACATGAATTTGGTTTGTTTTCAGAAGCATAGCAACTACATTGCAAGAAAGGACATATGATGAAGTGTTATTAGTCGAGATTATGCACATCAGGCATACAAACTGGCTGCATTGCTACAGTCAAAATGTAGTTACATAATCACATTAGACATGTTAAAATATTCACTGATCTATTAGGACTTACTCGGGTTTTAATTTAAGACTGAACATGAAATAAACTCAACCAAAGAATACTATTTTTCAGAATTATTAGTCAGCTTCAAATGCCATAGGAATACAGGCATTTCTTAAAGTGCACAACTAAGAAACATAAACCTATGATTTTCGACACAACATACAGAGAAACGCAAGCAAAATATAGAGACTCAACCAAAGCCACACATTCTAAAAAAATCTGGTTGGAAATAAATAGCAAACACTGTCTGTTTTTTTAACCAAATATCGACTAAATTGTACCACACCGGAATCTCAACAGGTAACAAATAAAAAGGAGCAAAATATGTTTTCGGCACCCTTAATGCTTGCTTGAGCCATGTTTTAGTCTCCTTGGGGACCTTATCCTACATGTGCAGAACTTATATGTAACTTAAGGAATCTCCACTAGCAGAAGTTGTCTAAAACATTTGCAAACTTAACTCCTTATTCTCTGAAACTAATCATCCTGATTCAAACGCTGTATGGGTTTCAAAGATATCCCCCAGGAGGTGGGTCAGATTACACTTCATGCATTCATTTCGACTGGACACCCTCCTCCGCATGAAAACAAATGTACTAATCTGCCAGGTTGCAACCATGCTAGTTTGCTCAATTAATGTTTCCATGTTTGTTTTATGAGAAGCAAATTCTCTAATGTCATCTTTAGCATTGCCTCTTCATAAAACGACAAATTTACTCCAAGTCCTTCTTTTATTTCCAACTTTGAAATTCGGGTTGGATACAATCAATTGTCGCACCAAGCCAATCAAATATTCTTATTTATCTATTTAAGTTTACAATATATACAGCAGAGTGAATACACCTGGGATATATGTTCTAAAGTGACCTTTTAAAGATCCTGTGATTGAGATACCCGGTCTTAATGATCTTCCCTGTAAAAACAAGTTTCTGTTATTAAAGCTTCCTTTGACAGATAGGAATATCCACTGGTGTAATATAGACTTATCAGATCATTCTCGAATCAGCGGTCATTCTGTATTCAGAACATAACATGCCCCCAATTACTTTTTGCCTGATTAGAAATTTGCAACCACCAGTGAAAGCCACCTCAGAAAGTGTATCCATTACATTCATGTGTCTGATTCCCAGTACTCCCAATTCTAAAATGTTGATGAACATTTTAGTTAAGGTTTTGCCTAAAACTGTGTATGGCACATTTTTCAGAAGCCAGTAAGTAAGATGAATAGTGCTGTTGCATTGTCAGTAATGTTCAAGAGCAAAAAAGAAGTAGCATCACATCACTCACTAAATGTAGGGTAGGTGGAACTCACAGAGTTCCACTCTATGCAATTCCATGGAGTTACATAAAACACAGTAAGAGGAAGTCTAAAATCTATAGTGGTGCAAGGCTGAAGGCTGTAGATGAGGAAGTCTGCACGAGGTCGGACAGCCGTTGAGCAAGGTCCTGATGAAGTAGTTGTTTTTTGGCTGGAGTTTTTGGATGGAGCTCGGAGTGGGAGAAAATCAAATTGTGTGCCCAGGAAAGGTCCCCACATTTGATGCCTTCACCCTGTCAAGATTTCTTTATTCGCATGTAGTCACTTTATTTGAGCTCGGATCCCAAAGTTTAGGATTTGCCTTCATGAAAAAGCATCGAGCAGGCGAACGAGAACCTTCAGCACAATGGCAGTGCAGCTGGGTCGGATTTGCTTGCCATGTTTTCCACGGTCATCTAGAGGTCTTTGGAGCCAAAGAGTTTCCAAGTCTCAGGTTTTCAGGGGTTTTCAACGGTGGTAGGAGAAGTTCACTTAGACCCAGCCATGAGTGATAGGACTTTAGGAACAGCACTTGGGGATCAGGAGTCATTCAGAGGCAAACAGCAGGGTCCATGGCAGATTTAGTTGGTACCCGTCAGCTGGAAATCTTCAGGGAAGGCCTAATGTAGCTTGTTGAAACCTGTAGCTTGAACGGGAGTCTTATGACCCTTGGAGTACACTTCTTTGTCCTGGGTACAAGAGCAGGTCCAGTCTTTCAAGTTTTTCTAGAGTCCCAAACAGCAGGGTTAGTCCTCTTCTGATCTTCCTCTGACCCAGTTGAATTCTGAGAAGGGTAATGTAGATACCACATTTATGCCTGAAAGCAGATTGTGGGTAGGGTTGAATCCTGGCTCCTTCCCAATCAATGGGGTGAAAGTTCCAGTGGTTATTATACCCATATTTACAGTAAGTCATGTGTGCCCTCCTGCAAACAATTCCACAGCCTCCCTCTCTACCTAATCCCAAGATGATGAAGTAATTTTCCCCCTCTGCAGGGCCTCTGTGCCCACCCTAAAGGAGTGTACAGGGAAATAAGCAACTCCTACCCTGTGGCACTTCACACCAGTCCTGGGGGCAGCTCCCTGATGTTGGTGCCTTCCTGAATAGGGGGAAAATGAAGGGACCTGCCAAGGTGTCATCTGACATCTTTATGTGACAGGGATGACCCATTTGAAGTACATTACATTTCTGGGAACTGTCCAATTGATAATCCTGCCAGAGAAACATAACTCCTCTCTACACCTCTAAGACTTTGTCTCTGCTTTGGGAGAGGTTTTCACAGCTCATTCAGGACTTGAGTACTCACAGGGATCCAGCTGGAAGCTAATGCATTCAAATTAGCCTCTAAAAGCTATAGGCACAGAAAAGGTAACTTTCTAAAAGTACATTTTCCTTATTGTTTATTACAACTCTGACTTCACTCATGAATTGGACTTTCAATTGTTTTACAAAGACTCTAAGAATGAGTTATGTAGTGGTTTCTTAGCCTCTGATAACATTAATAAATGTAATAGATCATCTCAGTATTTCTCTATGGAATATCCAGCCTTGCTACTATGAAAATAGCTTTTGAGGGCTAGTCATTGTAAAGTCATATTTAACATTAATTTAACTTTTCAATACCACACACCATACCTTGTGGTCTACAAGGCCTACATATGAGTGACATATTATTATTTAAAAGGAAGGTTTACATCTGTCAAAAGGGTTTATTTTGACACATCGAATTTCTGAAATTTTGAAGTTTGTGAACTGCCACACCAGGCTGCAATGGTACGCCTAAAGCCATGTTTACTTTGCCACTATATTGGATAGCACAGTAGGTGCTAAAGTACACTAGTGACATTTACTTGTAGTCACTTAGAACACCATGCACCATACACTAGGGACTTAAATGTAAGTTCACTATGCTATTTAGGAGAATACCAATTCAACCATTCTAGAAGAGGGAGCACAGTCACTTTACTGCTTGTTATCAGGTGTAAAGTGCCCTGGGCTCTACACTCAGCAAAAGAAGATAGAGAAGACATCTGGGGGTACACCATGCAAAACATGAATGTTTCCTCCAACCTGAACATCTAGGGAACAATTTTCACTGTAAGAAAAGCCACTACAAGTGTACAACCCTACACCAGACACCAAAGCACAGTCACACGTTCACTGATGAAGCACTCAATCGAGGATGGATTAGTGAAACACTCATGCTTTTCTAAAAGCCACATACCCAGTATTGTCAGCGATCTGTAACATAAATGCAGAAAGCTGTGTAAAACTCATCATGTCTACTAATATTTCAGTAAACAGCTCGATTTTACAGCCTGTATTTAAACAAGGCCATATTTTTCATACCTCTGATCGAAGGAATTAAGACAGTCATTTGGAATTCTGTCTGTGTGATTAGTATGCTAGCTCTTGAACCATTTAGCCTTGAGACTATCATTTTACTTACTCTGAATGAGAAATTCTTTTATAACAATATTTCCCATTTGGTAGCCCTGGAGCTCCTGGAATATGACCTACTATTCTCTCCACTGCCAAAAAGGTCTAATCAAATGTATCCTTAATTTAACTTACTGGTATTTTAATCTACCTTCTTGTCAGTTCAAACAATTACCTACATGCCGTGGGCTGATCCTTCAACTCAGACCTGACTAATTTAATTAGCCACTTTCAAGGGCAAATTAATGCGGCAGCCACTGTTCCTGTTTACACTCAGAGTTGCCCTCAGCCCGTGCCCAAACCCAGAGACTTTCCGAGTTACAAAATGCAATTGGCTTTAAAACGAAAGCAGAGCTATTCCGGGCACCAGCGCACAGTTCATTATACAGTCTGATACATTAAATGAGCAAATGTCAGCAGTGACTTGTTCACACATTTACACAGTGTTTAATTTGTATTTGCAGGACTGCTGATGCCTGAAGCTCTGGTCATAAACTCGTGGTCAGCGCTATTATATGTCAGCACGTCGAATACCACTGCTGCATAGTCAGGAATATGCCTCATGTCTCTTTAATCAACTATCAGATAACACCTGCTTCTGTATCTCACTCTTACAGATTCCTGCTTTTTCCCCTTGTGGCAGTTTTCCATCTTTCTCGTTATTGTAGAGGGTGGGGTGAACAAAATTAAAAGTACCTATAGGAACTCGCTAAGTTGGCTTTATTTTGCAGGTTCCCTGTTATGATTTAAAACCTGTGATGCTTGTTGCTGGAGATTTGTCAATGGTCTCTTCAAGCATTGAGAGTCAGGATAGTGGTCAACATGCTTCGTGCCTAATTTGCCATAGCGATCATGGCATTTCGTCAGGACCTAGATACCCTATTTTCAACTCAGAGAGGGGTGGTGAGTGTAAATGTGTATACATTTAAATCCATGCCCTCACCAGAAAACACCATCAGCAATCAGGTTCCTCATGGGTAGAGACCACGATGGAAACACTGTGAAAAGAAGGAGCAGCTGGTCCGTGTTTTCACATGAATGCGCTGCCCTGGGAGGCAGCGCATACATCATAATAGGGCGCATTGTAATTGTTTGCGCCCGGCACACCTTTTAAAAGGATCCTGAGCACAAATAATTACAATGCATAATATGGTCCCAAGAAGGCACACTGTAGGTGTATGAATGATACTTAATGGTCAACCATTACATAGATACTAAGGTTGATGTAGCATAGTCATCCACCCTAGAGTAAGTTCATATCAATGTATGTTTAGTCAGTGCCAATGAAATGTTCAATGAGTAATATGGTAGCCTCCCTTCTTGATATAATTGATCAAATTTACAGAATTTAGAAAATGTTTAGAGATCTTTTATATGTGGTTAGACTTGGCACCCTTAGTGTGGTTTCCCCTGACTTTTTGCCTTTAACTCCAGTATTTTTGATGCTGTGCTGGATTTCGTTTTTGCTGGCGTAGATGCTTTGGGCACTTTGCCGCTGCTGATCAGTGTCAAAGTGCAAGTGCTCCCTTTATAAATAGTTACTATGATTGGTTATCCCTGATTGGCATATTTGATTTACTACGCACTGAGTGTGCCAGGGACTGTAAATCAAATGCTACCAGTGGGCCTACAGCACTGTTTGTGCCACCCACACAAGTAGCCTTTAAAAGGTATTTCAGATTTGCCACTGTAGTGTCTGTGTGCAGCTTTTACTGCCATGTCGACCTGCAAGTGCACCCACTTGCCAGGCCCACACCTTTCATTTTCCTACATGTAAAACACCCCTCAGGTAGTGCCTATGGTAGTACCCACATGGGCAGGGTGCAGTGTATGTGAAAGGTAGGCTATGTACTGGCATGTGTGACTTGTACTGATAGTGAAATACTGTGTATTTCGTTTTTCACTATTGGAAGACTATCAGTTTCATAGGCTAACATGGGAGTTACTTTGTGACATCTTACAAGTATTACTTTCCATTGGGGCAAGATAGAGAAATGGAGTTTAGGTTTTCTGAACTCAGACTTTAATAACACATATTTTTAGGGAGATGTTTTTTTAATTGTAGGGTTGAAAATGCCACTTTCAGAAGGTATGCATTTTCTTTTTTAAACCATTCTGTGTGCCTCTACTGTTTGTGTATTGACTGTCTGGTTTTGGAGTGACAGGGGCTGAGGATGTGCATTCACTGTAGATAGCCACATTGGTGAGTTGTGTCCTGACTTTCATGGGTGACTCAGAGCTGGGCTGAATAGACCTTGGCTGTATGAAGTGTGGTGGGAGGAGTTTCACTTACATCTAAATAGGCAGTGTCTCCTCTGCACAATGCCGTCTCCACCCCATGTAGTGATGCAGCACTAGAGAGGACAGAACTGGTTGGGCTGGGCTCAGAGACCCTTGCCACAAAGAGAACAAAGATACAATGGGGTATACGTAGAGGACCTTAAATCCCAGAGAATTAGATCACTTCTGGACTTAAGAGGAACCTTTGTCAATGAGAAGCACTAAAGAGCTGTAAGGCGGAGTACTGCCCCTTTGCTGTGTGCTTTGCTGGGCTGGCCTGCAGTGGCTACTTCTACCAAGGAAAAGGACAAAGACAGGAACTTTGCTGAGAACCTGCTTGAAGAATCTCCAAGGGCTTGGGTGTACTGGCCTCCTGTCCCGAAGTCTCAGGGACACACAGACTTCACCACCAGCTCCTCTAAACGCCACTTCTCGGAGTTCTGACCTGCCAGGAGGTGCCTATTTCAGTTGTGGGCCTCTGAAGGGACCACTTGTAGTGGCTTGAGAATTCAACACCCTGCACATTAAGCATTTGTTGCTTACTCAAGGAAATTCTAGTTACAGCTATGTTACCACAGTCTGATAAACAAGAGGCTTTTACCTGACTCAAAGGACATGTATTAATGGTGTAGGGTACTGCAACCTTCATTGGCAAAGCACCAATTGCAGCTTTTTAAGGGCATGTAAATGGGTTCTTTTCAAAGAGAGAAATGTACTAGCTTTGTAAACTTTTTTTATATTGACTTCAAATGGTTTCGCATCCAATGACTGCTTGTAACTGAGATAATTGTTCTCATTTGCCTTTCTATTCCATTTCTTCATCCAATGCTGATGTTACAATAATTCAAGTTCTGTTATTCTGCAGCCAATTATGCCTTGTGGTTTTTTAAATAACGACAGAAAACCCTCCCATCCATGAGTCTATTAAATACATTCTTTGGGTATAGTATATAGTGTTTTAGTATTTAGTATTATGACATTGAATTAGTGTGTTTTCTTATTGCATTGCAACATATTTAATTTTATTAGGCCCAATTAGCTTTTTTCCCCAGGTTCTCCGAAAATGTGAAGCTTACATCTTTAAGTCACACATAGGACATGACACACAACAACCATGCATAATGGTGGATTCATTGAGGTTCAGCAACATAGGGCCCCATTGCAAGTCTACTGAAAGTATGAGGACAGTGTGTGTTCCCTAATTGGGAAAAGCATGCACATATGGCCCTTCTAACTCTACATCTTCTATGTCTGGCTAACTTATCCGGTCCCCATCCTGTAATGTCCACTAACTGAAGGGGGAGCGGAGGAGTAGCAGCTGGATTTACTAAATCCGGCTCAAGTATCTCACCTTCTTCTCACTGAGTATCTCAAAAGGAGGCCCCCTATGTCCTTACCTGCAAGAGTGATGGTGAACAACCTGAGAGCTGAGCCCTCGTCCACAGCTCTGGCAATGTGCAGTGGCACAGATGTATAGATTTAGGTGGATGCCGGAAGGGGTCAGTGGCACTTTTGGAGCCTGGCATGTAGATACTGTTGCCCCAAAGTGTGAAGAACCGTGTGGTATACTAAGTAACAAATCTGTTGCTTCAAGTGTGGGTGTCCGAATGTGGCAGTGCTTTGTAAACCTTGAAATCCGTTAGTAATGAGGAAATAACTCTTCCAGTGTTCCTATGTATCCCCACTCGTAGCTTGCAGACTTTCCTGTTTCTTCTAGGCCTAAACTCTCAGGTAATATTCTCTTGTAAGTGTTAGTTGGAGGAAGTAACTCACGACGACCATTTTGTATGCTGGGCATTTCTTGCTTAGCTTTTTCTTGAGAGTACTCCGACACCGAGTCATGCTGGTAACACGTCAGCATTTCATGTGTAAGTGCATACCTTGCTTACTTTTTCCCCACCAGTGACTCAACACAAATAACACTTGTATACAAATGCGTGTTGTGGAAGTCCTGAATTGCACGTGGAAGCACGCCACGCGCCAAAATACTGATACTTAGCATAATCTGTAGCTTTAATGAGACTTATGTAAATGTGTAGGTTAAAAATTACCCATGCGACTTTGCCGACCCGTATTCAACAGTTAACAGACTTTTTACATGAGCCCATTTACCCTTAATCTCGAACAGTGCACAGAGCTTGCCTACCCAGACGTGTAACACGCCTTTCCCCTATCTAGCAACCATACACATTATGAAACTATTTAGAAAACATATGCAGATGTGGTTATTACATGGATAGCCAATCATCTTTTAGCACATTTCTCATGATTATTATAAGAAGTGCAAAAGAGCGACCCCAGCATACCATAACACAATCTAATATGCTTGTTATTATTCATGCTGTCTAATTGAATGAATTAAAAGATTGCTTTTCTGCATCGTTTAATTGGTGATGTGAACTCTAAACATCGAGATGACTTGATTTTCAATATATTTTTCTGCTCTGTATCTCACATTTTGAATATTTTTTTTAAAGAACACTTTTAAAATATTTATATGAGTTATATGGTGAATGCATGTTTCCCGATTTTTACATGTTAGTTTGCCCTACCATTTTGCTCGATCCCATGAGAGTTTAACAAATGAATAAAATATGCCAGAGTAAGTTGACATGAATATGAAAGGAAACACTAAAAAAGGAACGAGAGTAAAGAGTGATTTCAAAGTAATTGTCAGAAGGGCTGGGAGTATTTTGAGCGCCAAAAAGGGCCAACGAAATAAAAACGCAGGACATTAAATAAAAGTGTTTTGAGTTGCAATATGGGATTAATAGAGGAATTTTATCATGCTCGCTCTGTGATTTGATAATGTGTGGTTTATGGACGGGTTTGCATTTAAGCAAAAGTAGGGCAACTATTAATATTCACTAGAAACACATCTAGCATTATGTAAAAATCATAGCTATTTTATGGGTTCAATAACTTTGACACCTCCATGTCTTTATTGTACGATAACTCCTAACGAAATACAAAGTTATAAGAGGATATTTAATTGTTTTATCACAATTTGTAAGTGTTATGTCTTTTTAGCTATCAATACGCAACGAAATTACATTAAAAAGGAACATTTATATGAAAAATGGGCACAGTGCGTAGGGAATCTTAAACTTATTTGAATAGAATGCCCTAAGATCTAGTCTTTTTTCTGTCGTTTTAATTTGCAGATTTGTAAATGCTGCATTTTGAAGAAACATAAAGAAAATTTAGGCAGAGAAGGCTTAAGAAGGAAATTAATACTCCTCAGTTAAGTGCACAGAGCTACCATTTGCTGCACATTCTGTGCAATATAAAGCATTTGCATTCTAGTGCTGTTCATTTACCCTGTAGAATTCAACATGGTTCCGTATTTCCTACTTGAAGACTATGGATCCAGGGCATTTTTCTAACAGTCTTGGCCTTTTCTCTCTTTCTTTAGGGTGCTGTGCAGTCAGTATAGTATTTTTTTTTCAAATAATTGTGGTTGGTGCACCATAATTAGCTGGTTTTCCTTGTGGTTCCTGATGGACTACGGCGGAACTATAGTGTAAGTGTTAAAGCGTAGTGAAGGGAATGCAGGTTTAGAATGTTGAGTTAGCGGTTACACGCAGAATAATAATAATAACCTCCATGTGTAGCGTAGTCTTTGGTGAGTACATGGGCTGGAGAGGATGCTACAACTGGTGACATGGTAGGAGATGATGGAACTCAAAGATTAACAGTGCTCTCCCAGAGAGTTTGTCGTGGCCCAGAAAACTGCTTTTGCATGCACCCCGTGCCCCCGCCAAAGTGCGGATTCAACACTTGCCATATGTGGAGTTAAAGCTTAACTCCAGCAAGTGTGAAACATTTGATAATAACTAAAGTTTTGCTGAGAAGTGTACACAGTATTGACTGAAAACCAACTGTGAAGGCCGCAAAGAAAGTTACAACACTGCTATGCAACCTAAAGCCATGCATCATATAGAGTAATAACAACAAAGGCATAGATTAACCAGATTAACCAGGTATCAGACAGTACTGAAATGGACATCTTTGATCCTGTTGTATAGCTCCTATATATCCTTATATCGTGTTAAGTTAGCATAGGTACATTTGAGATTTAAACGCCATTTTTCCTTTCTTGCAACTTCTGCACACGACCCTTAATTGTTGACTTAGCTTTCAACCTAGTGGTTTGCCGTGGTGTATGTGAGAATAATATGTTATTGCTCTGATATCAGTTTTGTTTAATAAACCATGTCTGCACGGAGAGTGCTGAAGTTTCAGGAGCAACACGATATGGAATTGTTATGAGGTCTGATCTCCACGCCTTCATAGTCATAACACAAGTGCAGCCTTTGCCAACTTGGGCTTGAGGCGGGATTGATATTGCTTTGCACGAGAATTGTTAACACACTTGATGCGGTGCACATGCAGAGAGAGCTGATGTATGCTGATGTGATTCCTTCATGCTAGGACACTAAGGTATGGGCCCGCCCTAAAACAACCCAAAGAGACCTTCTTAGCTAATAATATAATATATGTGTTAGGGAGGGTGAGATATAAGTGTTGTTAACTCTTATTCATTACAGCATGTTAACATGCTGTCACCATTCGCTTTTTATGTCTTAGTAACTATGCTGATAATTTTGATACTGATAATAAGTATACTTGTATTATCTAAGATACTGCGCCTGAGAAGACGGCATTAGTAAATAAACATTTCAAATGCACATGTGTCTTCTTTACTCCATGTTCTGGTTTGTAATGATAATATAACGAAAGAGTGTTCATGAGTCCCACGTACCCTGAGGTACTGTAAGTTCATGTTCTGGTTTGTCTAAACATTGGGAGTTTGATATGTCCAATGAGACACTGTAGCTAGCTCGGTAAGGGGTGAGTTGGTTGCTAAGGTAAGTTTTGGGACACCCTAATTTGCCGAGGTTCCACTCCTCTGTGCACAGTTCTGTGTGAGTACAGAAACCCTGCAACATGGCGCCCAACGGTTTCGGTGGTCTTATATCATGACACTCGAGTAGTTTATCGTTCATGCCTTAACCCCTTCACGTCCGTTTCCGGAAAACGGGGTGTTGGTGAAACCTACCTATTTTTTGAAATAGGTCTTTATTCAAGCTTGATTCTTACCTAAACGGTTTCTTTGAATTCCTACCCAGTTGTGCTACAAAGTATTCTTTGTTTTTTCTTGTTTCCAATTCTGTAATGGCGGCAGCGGCAGCATAGTCGCGTAGCGGTACGCAACCATCTTCAGACGTACCAGGTCCCAGTAGATGGGATGGCTGTGATTTTCGTGGTATGTGCAGATCCGGCGTTTCCTTACGAGTTGTTTTACTCTTGGGTTACGTTTCCGGCTGTGGACGCTTATTCTGGTTTGTTCCACTCCTACACCGCCTCGGATGTCCCGGCTGAATATACGCCGTACAGGGCATTGGAAATACCTATTGATCATTGGCAGCATCGAGTTTGGTTTGATGGCGCCCTCCCCCACTCTTTGTCCCCTGCGAGGTTAGGTCCACTCTCAATTCCAGGTACTAATTGGCCTGCGTTGGGTGGCTTTACCCCGCACCCGAATCACGGGGCTTGTACCCTGGCAGAAATTCGCAGGCTACATGTAGTTTCCATTTCCGTGATTCGTGCTTTAGTGCAATACATCGGTCGACATCTTCCTGGTGGTCCCCAGGGGGGTGCGGCCGCTCCCATGGAACGAGGCGGAATGCGTCTCAATCCAGTGATGGTAAATTCGGTTTTTGGTGCGCGTCCTGTTGACAACGATGACTTCCCATTCTGGCTAGCAGAGAAGTTTGATCAACTGGAGGCGGTTTTTCCGAATTCTACTCCTGCTGATAAACATAGAATGTTAACGATTACTCTACCGAAGGATATTACTCCTGAACTTGCTGACTGTGAAAGCTGGGGAAAAACATTTGCGGCTGTTTATACAAGGTGCTTCGGCACCCCGTCTATGACTGCCCTGCCTGAAATCATTAGACGTGTTCAGAATGATCACGGTCCAGAGGCAGCGGTTGAATTGGGTATGCGCCTGTGTGGTTCTTTTGAGATTGTAAGTGATCTCATTCTCGCCAATGTTAAAGGAGATGCAGTTAACTTTCAGGTGTCGAATGCTTTGGCTGCTCTGCCCGATGCCGACAAACCCCGCCAGTTAGCAAAGATTGTAGTGGCCGCTTATAAAACAATTGGCCGCACAAGTAGAGGTCTGAAATATTTTCCGGTAAAGGAGAAAAAACAACCACAGGGACAATCTGCAGTGACAGATGCCCAGCCCAAGTCCAAGAAAACGAATTGGCCTAAAAAACAGACACAGGGGAAGCAGACAACGCAGGCTCAGGGTCCTTTTCCTGCAATACAAGCTCCTGCGCCACCCGAAAAAGTTTATGATTTGCGCGACCGCGCGATGATTAAATCGCCTGATCGTTTTCAGGGTTCTGATCAACGCTCTCCTTGTTCCTTTCAGGACACATCGGCCCCGAAGACCGGTGGAGGAGGAGGGGGTGGACGTGGACGTGGTGGCCAACAAGGACGTGGTCAGTCCCGCCAGACGGACGGCGCAGTGAAGCAGGAGGATTCTACGCCTAGGCGTCCGCAGTTTGCGAAAAAGAAAGTCGCAGCCTTAACAGCGCATCGATATGCCACAGATAGTGAGAACGCGGCTTCGGAATCTGACGTGGGCTCTGACCTTGCTGGACTGCGCGGCGGAGATAACCATAGTCAGAGAGGCGCTGCGTCCACTACTGAGGGTGACAGCGACTGATGTCTACGTTGTAATAGAAACAGCGGATACGAGACTTGCTCCCCCTGAAAGACTATATGAAATTGTCCTGTTAATTGAAGGTGACATACAGCGTACCGTTAAAGGTGTATTTTGGGAGAATCTATCTTCTACATATGATATTTTACTTTCGGAGGCTGACTGGCCCCCACCTTTTGTGCTCGCGGCGCCGCGAGGGGAGGAGGTGATCCTACCCAGTTTCGCGAACACTGTCTCGAAAGAGCATGCGCAGCATTTTGCAGAAGAGTGGGCTCGGGCTCTCGCGCCGGCTCTGTACCGTAACCAATGTGGTTGGGATAGATTGTCGCCTTGCCACGAAATTCCGTTGCGGTCTCAGCCGCAGCCTCAACCTCAATATCCCATTCGGCGTGAAGCTAAATCTTCCGTCGCGGAAATCCTTGAACAATTGGAATATCAGGGAGTTATTGAAACGTGTGTGTCACCGATGAATAATCCCCTTTTTACTGTGAACAAACCTGACGGATCATATCGTTTGGTTTTGGATTACCGGCATTTAAACTCGCATTGCCGTAACTGTGCTGTACAGAATACCCACGGCTCTGCCCTAGTGGATAGTCTCGTGCGTAAGCGTTTCAAGACAACGCTTGACATATCCAATGGTTTTTATGCCCACAGATTGGACAGCTTTAGCTCCCAATGGACCAGTTTTACGAGCGCTGGAGTCCAAAAGCAATTCCGGCGTCTTCCAATGGGCTACAAGAATAGTCCTGGTATATTTACCGCTCGAATTGTCTCTATTCTGGAGGCACTCGACCCTGATGCTTTTTCGTATGTGGATGACATATATCTCACAGACGACGATATTTGGGAGCATCTGTGTCGTGTAAATTCTGTTGTTTGCAACTTTGCAGACATGGGTTACAAATTTAACTTTGCAAAATCGCACATTGCTGAACACACAGTGTTGTTTTTGGGCTATGAGCTCAACAATGAAGGTAGAGGTTTGGCTCCTCACTTCTTAGAGAAGTGCGCACAATTGCGCGCTCCAACAACACTGAAAAAATTACAGTCTTTACTGGGCTTTTTGAATTTCGGCAGGACTTACATTCCGGAATATGCCCAGCGTATCAAGCCTTTGTATGCTTTGATACAACCAACTTTCTCGAAATCATGCTGGCTGCCTGAGCATTCAGCCATTTTGCAATCCTTGCAGGCTGATCTGCTCGCTTCTAAATATTTACTGACTCGTGATAACCACACCAACCTGGTAATAAGAATAATTCCTGGGACGGTGGGTTTCACGTACCTCACTTTTAATGAAGGTGACACGGTACCTATTGCTTACAAGTCACACTTGTACACTTCGGCTGAGATGCGGTTTCCCACAGTGGGAAAGGTTTTAACTGCTGTACAGATGGCAATTCTAAAAGAACGAGCACTGTCTCAGGGGAAACGCATGCTAGTGGTAACACCCTGTCCTCACTTGGAGGCAGTCACGAAAGCCAGTGTACCGAATTCAAAGGCTTTGCTCCCTCGGTGGATTCAGTGGGCAGCGTCATTGTCATCCACGGATGTCATGTTTATTTTTGACGCTTCCTTACGGTCGCAGGAGTACTTGCAGTATGAATTCGTTCATCCGGCTCCTCTGGCGATGCGACCTTTGGAGGACTTCCATTGCATCATTTACACTGATGGGTCGGCGCAGGTTGCGCATGGCTCTAAACATGCCTACGTTTCCGCATGCGCCATTGTAGTCGGTGCTATGTTGAATGATGAGTTCATTTCCAGGGAGGTACACACGTTGCCCCTGGGCGATTGCACCGCACAATTGGCAGAGCTTCGTGCTCTCTTACTAGCTTTGGAGTACGCAGATCCAAGTGTTACTACTCTAATTGTAAGTGATTCTTACTACTGTGTCCAGTCTTACAATGAAAACTTGTTCTTTTGGATTCAAAATGATTTTCATGATTCCAAGGGTAGCACAATAAAACATAAAATGATCTGGGTTCGAGTGGCAGAGCTTAAGGCTATGTTGCCACTCGTTTATGTGATTCATACTCTCGGTCATCAGCGCGTAGGAGTTCACGCTGTTGGCAACTCGCTTGCTGATGAAGCAGCAAAATCAGCAGTATCTACATACTTAGTTGCAGCAGTTACTAGGTCTAAAACCAAGATTGATAGCGACATCTTGGCAGCGATTGCTGCCTCTGAGAAGGGAAGTAAACATCCTGCTGGATTCCCTTCGAAGTATAAATACCACTTAAGTCCCGAAAAGGTTCCTTTTGTGACAATTCCTGATGTTGGGGAACGGCTGATTCCCAACTCGGATCGCAGAACAGACTTGATTACAGCGGCTCATGAAGGTGTGGCGTCTGCGCATGCGGGCGTCTCAGCCACTGTAACGCAACTACAACAACGTTTCTGGTGGCGGGGACTGTACAAACAGACGCGTGATTATGTCCTTCTTTGTGACATATGCTAGCAGATTAAACCTTCAACTGCTACGCGTCCGCCACAGACTCAGTTGTACATTTCTAATAAACCACTAGGCTGTGTTTATTTAGATCACTGCGGTCCTTTTTCATCTGATACTGCGTATAAGTACATCTTAGTAGCAGTTGACTCATGCACACGCTTTGTGTGGGTATGGCCACATCGCAGCGCTGATTCACGGACTGTCATTAGAGATTTGCGTATCTTTATAGGGATTTTTGCCTGTGGTACCTTCCATTCGGATCAGGGTCCGGCTTTCGCCTCTAAGGCGTATAAGGATGCCATGACTTCGATGGGGGTCCAAGTCAAGTTTTCGTCACCCTACAGACCTGAGGGTAATAGTGTAGTTGAACGAATGAACCGTGATTTAAAGCAATCTTTGACAGCCCGAGTTATAGGCACTGGCAGAAACTGGCTGGCTCACCTCTATGGCGTGCAGCGTGCTCTTAATAATCTCCCTAGAAGGTCTCTGGGTGGGCGGACCCCATACGAAATGCTCTTTGGCATCAAGATGTACGTCCCTGACCTTGACGGTCTAGACTCTGTGGTTCGCGCCACTTCCTTTGACGCAGATGAACATTGCAATGTTTTACAGAATCTACAAAAGACCAGAGACACTCTTGCAAAGGAACATTTGCCCTCCACACCGGATGATGCGTTGCAGATCCCGGTAGTTGGCTGGCTACCCCAAGTTGGAGAACTGGTTCGAGAGAAGATCGACAACAAGAAAGAGTTTGGTCCCTCCTATCGAGCTCCAGTCCCAGTGCTTGGAGTGAAGGGCACAAGAACAGTCATTTTACCACCACTTCCAGGTCGTAAGGAAAACAGGTTTATTTCTATTGACAATGTCAAGATACACAGAGTGGCCGATTCTTCTTAGCATGACACCGGCTGTTTCCTGTCCTTCCATTGTGAGAAATTCAATTATGCCCACTGCCTCTAATATTGAACCTGAAGTGGCCATCGAATTACCTGCTGTTTCCAGTCCATTATTAAATAATTTGCCCGGAACTAACATGGATGAGACAGACTATACATACCCCACTGATTTGTCCATGCCTGACCTGCAAGCTCGTTTAGCCACGGAATCCAGATTTTCATTTGACTCTGCTTCTCTTGCCTCGAAAAAACCCTCTCAAATTGCGGTATATGCTAGCCTGTTTAAAAAACATTTTTTGATTCCTCCTTGGATATACATTTGGCTGGTCCTTTTTTCGGTTTACCTTTTTATGTCAATTGGTTTTGTGTTTTATTTTTTTCGGATTATGAATGGACACTATGTCGAGGAGAGAACTTGCATTACTCATTTAAATGGAACATTGGCCCCACTTTCCTCTTCACATTCTACACACAGATTAAAAAGAGACTTGACTTTGGTTAACATCACAGCATGGCCTGTTCTGGATGGAATCGCGTGGGATGCAGTTCGTTTTCAGATTCATGGCCCAACGGAAGTCGTTAATGTTCCTAATGTACTAAGAGTTAATATGGGGGATGTGGTCAAACAAAACATTCGTTCTGATGATTGGGATGTTAATGCTGTGGAAAGTTTGTTTTCTGATTTGAAATACTATGCTGCTTTTGATGCTGAGGATTTATATTTAGAATCTGCTAATTATGGTGAATTGTTCTGTTACCAACATTATGGCAATCACTTCTTACACAAAACATCTTCCCGAAGGGAGGCTGTTAATTTTACTCAGTGGGAACATTGCCCAGCTCCTACACAAGGGAGTTCAGAAACGTTTCTTAAAAAGTATACTTATTTCACTGACTTTAACCAGTCCAATCCCGAGTCCTTTTATTTTAAATTTCACAAACAGCCACTGTCCAAGGTTAGACTTACCGATACAAAATTGTTGTACTCGAAGACCTTCCTAGATCAATTAGTTACTGGGGGCTATGAGTTATGGAAGGAAACAATAGACCTTAAATCAGTTTGGGGTTCAAGGGCCTGGCAGGTACGAGGCACTGAGGCTTTGCACCGTGCATGTCTCATCCCAAATCATATGTTGTTTTTAAATGAAACCATTTCCCAGACCACATGCTTTGGATTGGCTACGTCTAAAAGGTTAAACACCCCGTCTTTCCCGGAGTTGGAGGAATATGAGAATTGGAGTAATTTTACTCAATTGTCCATTAAAGATATACAGGCTCTGCTTCTTAATTCCTCCTTTAACATTTCCAGTATGAATCCCAGGGGTTGGCTGCTTTGGCACCGTGGTGCTGATTCTTGCCAAAAAAGATTTTTGAATATATCTGACGGTTTTAAGACTGTTAGATCTGATCCCCGGTTTGATTTGAGTCATACTGTCACCTCTTACTCTGTGGGCAAGTTGTGTCAAGCTTGGCTGAAACATTCAACTTTACCTGCGGTTAAGTATCACCTTTCCAAACTGAATGCAGACGTGGATTTGAATGATTTCATTAAAGGCCCAGCTAGTGGCAGGTCGAAAAGGTGGTTATATGGGGTTTACAATGAAATTTGGAAACTCTCACAGATTGAGGCCGCTTCACGCCTTAGGGCTATTGATCAGGCGAATCTTGAGAAAGTGCTTGCAGTTGTTGACAATAGCATTAACGTGCTTTCCTCTAGAATTTACACATTAGATAATATTGTGTCGTCTGTTGTTGATATTGTGCATGATGAAGTGTCAGTATTATACCATGGTCAAAATCAATTACGGTCAATCATGCAGTTTGCATGGACACTTCAGACTCTGAAAATGGGTAAAGTTCCCTGGGGATACATGAACGTTTCCTCTTTATTTTCCCCGTTTAATTTGACAGACAAACAACGCTTGCTTTCAATGTGTGATGCTTCCTTTTCTATGCTCCATATTGAAAGATTGGAGTCTTTACCTTTTTCTGTGGCAGAAGCCACTACTGCTACGTGGCTTATCCACGGTTTAATAACACTGCCTTTTGCTTTATATAAGTTTTCAAATTGTATGAAATATGTGCCAATAGGTCGTTTTGAACCCTTAGGTAGCGGTTTTCTTCATGAGGTCTGGTCACTCCCATACACATACAGATGTTTCAAGGATGAACAAGAAGTTTATCTAACAGGGGATGAGTGTACTGAGACGCCAGATCATTCTTTAATGTGCAGACACATACAGTTACACGGTTCATGTAACAAGGACCGACCGAATATGGCTTGCGTTTTACAGGGCACGCCAGTTCCTGCTATCATCCCCACGTTTAAATTGTTAGAGAATGGTAGTTATTTAATGCTCAATAATAAAAACTGTTGTGGTTTAATTAAAGGTATAGCTTTCATAGTAACAGTTAGTGAGCGAGTTATTTGCTGCAGAAATGTTCTTTATCCTCCCACACGTGAACATAGGGAGTCTTCCATTTGGCCACAGATACCGACCTTGGGAGCAGAATTCAGCGGCATGGCTAGAATAAGAGCTCTATTGTCCCAGAAAGAGGTGGCCTTGAGCTCGGCCCGTGAAGCTTTCGTGCTTCACATTGCTAACACCCGTACGGAGGTTCAGGCTCTTTTAAATACTGATTTGCCTTTGCATTTCGGAGCCATGGTCCGTTCTATCTTTAACGCATCCTCCACAACGGGCCTAGCACATTTTTTTAAAGTTGTTAGCGGTGGTCTCGTGACTTCCTTTGAGAAGATTTTTGGAGTCATCCCTGCCTTCTTCCATTCTATTTTTTCATCCTTATTTGGAGGGTTCCCGTTTTTACTTGCATTAGCGGCTGGCGCATTGGTGGTTTTCTGCCTTTTTAAATATGGATGCCCTTCCTGTGCAAGACCACGCTCAGCTGCTACTGACGCGGTTTCGCAACCGCATGCTTGATTATTATGGCACACTGCCGTTGGCGACTCTGAGCACGGCGTTTGGATTATCTTTTCGGTTCTCCTATTTCACCTGTGTCCAGCCTGTATTTCGCTGCCTGACCTGTGATTTCCTTTGGGCCATTGATTTGTGTCTCTGCGGACCAATATCTTCTGACGTCGATTTTGATCAACTGATGAGTCCTATCATTGCTCACGAGTTGGTTTGTTCTGACGAAAGGATTATGGCCTTGGCGGTGGCACATGGACTAATGGGTCCCTGGGATGTGTTGTCGGCAGCGCGAAATTTCTTGGAACGAAGTTTTCTTGAAAACCCACCGAGCTGTCCTCTGATGGTTATAGAGGATCCGGTGCTGGAAGATCACGTATGTTCCTTTCATCTTTTAAATTGGATGGCTGAACTGTTTTCGGATGAGGACAGTGACTTCCTCCTGGAGGCTGTTGCGGCTTACTTTTCATATACAGTCTTATCATAGACACTGCCTCAAATTGACATGCTGATTGATAGCATTTCCTTGATTTTATTGACTTTTGGTCACGACATTTTATTTTTGCTTGCCTATTGGCTTGAGCCACATTATACTTGTGGGCTATTTTTTAGCATTAGTTTTTATAAATTGAATTTTTATTCATGCTCGTTTATAATTGGATTCTGCTCTCATGTGATGGCACTTCTGTTATCTTATTTAGTCCGTTCTCGGATCATGGGGGGGTGTTGTATAGCTCCTATATATCCTTATATCGTGTTAAGTTAGCATAGGTACATTTGAGATTTAAACGCCATTTTTCCTTTCTTGCAACTTCTGCACACGACCCTTAATTGTTGACTTAGCTTTCAACCTAGTGGTTTGCCGTGGTGTATGTGAGAATAATATGTTATTGCTCTGATATCAGTTTTGTTTAATAAACCATGTCTGCACGGAGAGTGCTGAAGTTTCAGGAGCAACACGATATGGAATTGTTATGAGGTCTGATCTCCACGCCTTCATAGTCATAACACAAGTGCAGCCTTTGCCAACTTGGGCTTGAGGCGGGATTGATATTGCTTTGCACGAGAATTGTTAACACACTTGATGCGGTGCACATGCAGAGAGAGCTGATGTATGCTGATGTGATTCCTTCATGCTAGGACACTAAGGTATGGGCCCGCCCTAAAACAACCCAAAGAGACCTTCTTAGCTAATAATATAATATATGTGTTAGGGAGGGTGAGATATAAGTGTTGTTAACTCTTATTCATTACAGCATGTTAACATGCTGTCACCATTCGCTTTTTATGTCTTAGTAACTATGCTGATAATTTTGATACTGATAATAAGTATACTTGTATTATCTAAGATACTGCGCCTGAGAAGACGGCATTAGTAAATAAACATTTCAAATGCACATGTGTCTTCTTTACTCCATGTTCTGGTTTGTAATGATAATATAACGAAAGAGTGTTCATGAGTCCCACGTACCCTGAGGTACTGTAAGTTCATGTTCTGGTTTGTCTAAACATTGGGAGTTTGATATGTCCAATGAGACACTGTAGCTAGCTCGGTAAGGGGTGAGTTGGTTGCTAAGGTAAGTTTTGGGACACCCTAATTTGCCGAGGTTCCACTCCTCTGTGCACAGTTCTGTGTGAGTACAGAAACCCTGCAACAATCCAAAGCATCATACTGAGGTTGTTGTTGACGCTTGCCCTGTTGGGTTAGGCACCATACTTGCACAGCACAGTGGACACCCAAATGCTCGAAGATGGATTGTGGCATATGCCATCAGAAGTTTTCCCAAACCGAACATGTTTATTCACAACCTAAGAACGAAAACTTAGCAGTGGTGTAGGCTTGTGAACATTTCCACCTATTCTTGTACGAGACGACTCTCACAATTGTGACAGATCATCAAGCATTGTTGACCATCTTTGGCAATCCAAAGGCAAAAACAGCTCCTTGCATTGAACATTGGGGTCTGTGATTGGATGAATACAATGACACTATTGTGCATCGTCCTGGGAAAGATCAAAACCGTGCTGACTACTTCTCATGAGTGCCTCTATAGTGCCCTCGCGCCACTTCCAAGACGGCTGAAGCATACATAAATTTCATTGTTAAATCAAGCACACCAGCTGCCATTTCGTTGGAACAAAGTGTCACTGCCATGAGTCAAGATAGTGACATGTTGAAACTGAAAGATATTAATACACACCAGTCTTGGTATAAGCATCCTTGTCCTCTTAGCAGTGACAATGAACACCAGAAGTTTAAAATTGTCAAAGATGAACTGTGCGTTACTCAGAAAGGCATTATTCTTAGAGGTTTGAGACATGTCAACCAGGAGAGTCTACAACAGCAAATAATTGAAGTGGCTCATGAAGTACCTAGTGGGATCGTTGCCACACAATGAGCTCTCCGAGACGGAGTCTGGTTTGCACATCTCGATGAGAAAGTTAAACACAAATTGAAGGCCCGTTATTTATGCAACTGCAATGCATCAAAAAAGACTCAAAACACCTTAAACATGTCAGAGTTGCCACACCATGTCTAGGGAAGAATTGCTGTTGATATCGTTGGCCCTCTTGACAATGGACATTACATGATGGTGATTGTTGATGAGTACTCTTGTTTTCCACAGATAGAGGATCTCTCATTTATCACTCTAGAAAGTCATTGAGAGATTAGATAGCATCTTTGCAACATGCGGTGTTTGTGCGATCTTAAAATCTGATGATGGCCCGTCATTCAACAGTCAAGAATGCAGAGACTTTCTCAGCCATCTTAATGTGAAACATCAGAAAAGCACACCTCTTTGACCACAGGCCAATGGCCTTGTTGCAAGTTTCATGAGTACTTTTAAGAAAGCTGTGTACCATGGTGTATTGGAAAAGCTCGATCTTAAAACTGTCCTGAATTCTCATCTTCAAGCTTCCTGTTTGACCCCTCACTCGACCACAGATGAAAGTACTGTAATCTTGATGTTTGGGAAAGCCATGATGACCATGTTATTTCAATGGACCAACAGAAGATCAAGTACTGTTAAAAAAAACATCTAAAAGTAAAATGAAGGCCTATGCAGTCAAACGGCAACATATAAAAGACATTGCTTTCTCTAAAGGAGATTGAGTGCTTGTTTGTCAATCTAAAAAACAAATATCTGATGCTGCCTTCAATGCTGAGCCCTTTCATGTTGTAACCAGCAAAGGACACACAGTGACTGCTGAATGCCTTAGGAAGTACATTACATGAGATTCCTCGCATCTCCAACATGTGTCTCATCGCTCATTAGGCACTGATGTCAATGTATAGACTGAGTCTGAAAGGACAAGTGAAAACCCCCTGACTGCTACATCTCCAGGGTAGATCATGGACAATTCCACTGCCTGCCCTCAGTTTCCGAACACACGGTCGGGACGAGTGAACAAAGACGCCACAAAAACTGATTGAAGAGCCTTGAATGTGTATATATTTTTAAATTTATTTTACCTTTTTTATTTAACAGAGGGAGAGATGTAGTGTCGTGTGAGAAAGCAACCACATAACACTCCTACTGGACTCTGTAGAACCATTACGTTAGCGTTCGAGTGTTCGCGGTTACACACATAGCAATGGCAGAACACTCCTACTGGACTCCTTAGAACTATGATGTAATCGTTAGAGTGTAGTGAAGTGAATGCAGGTTTAGAATGCTAAGTTTGTGGTTACACGCAGAAGAATAAAGATGTGTTATAATTGACTCTGTGTGTGGCGTAGTCATTGGTGAGTACCCGGCCTGGGGAACACGCTACGCGGTGGAAAAAGTACGACTCACAATTCCTCTTGTTTGCCTGAAATTCATGAATGAGTTAATGATAATTTATACAGCTCAACAATTACCATAATAAAGGTGTCCTGGATCTTAGACTGCAACACGTCATCTCGCATGTGCCCGTTTCGTGATCTGGACACTATTTTGGTTCTTGTTATGTTCCCTTATCTTTGACACTGTTCTGCTGCCTGATGTTTGTGGCTGAGATCATTTACTGAACAATTTCAATCATGTCTAAGAAGTCATTGCTGTATATACTTGCACCTACTTGCCTTTGATGTTTTTATAACTTCTTACCTTTGAAACATCTTTCTCACTTTATTTCACCTGGTTGTAAGACAAGCCTGCACATAACTTTGGAGTTGAATTTTCAGGGGTCTTGTCCTGATGTTGCTGTTTCACCAGGATTGTTTCACTGCTTTAAATAAAACTTCAGGGAAGCAAGGTTGTGGTATTGCACCCCGTCTGTCCCTGGGAGTGCTACTGCTAATATGGAGAGCTTGCCCACTGCAGAAATAAGTAGATTTGACACAAGAAAATATAGCATATACCAAGCAATACCTACAGGTCTGGAAGAGTAATGATGTGACTGGAGCTAAAGACATGAAAAGGGTGGTGAGGATGTGGAGCTGGTCAATGGACCGAAACTGGATAATGCCTGCAAGGATGAAAACTAGACAGAAGACAAATGTACACTACAAGAACTAACAAAAATGCTGACAAATACTATAGAAAATTACAAAGCTGAAGAGTGATAACCGAACTATCATGACTAATAGTTTGTAGGCTCGATGGGAAAAAATATGGGCCTCATCTACAGGAAAATTATGCAGCATGGCTCCGCAAGCCATTTAGCGGCACTGTGCTGTTTCATTTTCAAAGAACAGGATGCATCATATTAACAACAATACGATGCATCCCTCTGCTTTCCCCTGCGCTGGCACACAATTGGCTGCCATGTACAGGCAAGCTTTGCAAGGGGGCATCTTCCTCCCGTATAGAAATAGGAAAAAATGAGGAGAAATTAACATATTTCTCCTAGTTGCGCCATTCCTACGCCTCCCCTTGGTGAGGCTTAGGAATTTGGTAGGATTTTGATGCATTTTCAGGTTTACAAAATGTTGTACATCTGGGAATGCGTCAAGTCCATGGTAGTTGCGTGGAAACACCCACAACAACACCCATGGAATGTCCCTTTCATGCAGAGTAATGCCTGAAAGGAGCATATATTTACAGGGCCTTGAAAAGTCATGCAGGATGACTCTATGTGGCCATGTAAATATGGGCATGCCCATTGTGCCACTGGTGCATCATAAAAACATGAAGCAGCAGCGGCTCAAGGGGCTTGTAAATACACCCCTATGTTTGTATCTAAAATAAATCACATAAAGGCACATAACAAATATTCACAAAGAGTCTTAGAAGATACCCAGCCATAGTTATGTAACAAGCAGACTAAGATGTGTCTCCGTATATAGGAAATTCTTTAGCCAAAACAGAAGAGAATCCTGAGGAACCAGAGTAAGGGGAATAACATATAGAAAAAGGGCTTAGAGAGAAGCAGAACCAAAATCTTGAAATCATTGAACAAAACAACAATAACAGAAACAAGCATTTGCAATGCAACCGGTCTCGCCTTTGGGACCTTATATGTATTTAGCTATGCAGCACATTATCCTGGGTGCTGAAACAACTACTGTTCTGTAACATGGTGGGAAAGTAAGCACCAAACTGTGTGACACACAAGGTATGGGAACACATGGATAGAAGTATATTGCCATTCAGCGGGAAATGGTATAGTCCAAAGCTTTGTTTTTAATATAAAAGCAGGGCCTTCGGTGGTCATATCACTGAAAATACAAGATTTGAAAAAAATATTATTGTATACGGGTCTTGTGGAAGACAAGTTCTATGGACTGGAATCTAGAGAATGCTAAAGTGATTCTGGTATTTTACTGACCTCTGCTGGTCGTTTTCTATCAAGAAATTTAAATAGAGGGAGTTGCCAGAAAAAAATATATATAAAGTACTCTGCAGGAAGCAATTCTGGTATTTTGCTTACCTCTGCTGGTCGTTTTCTAACAAGACAGTTAAATAGAGGCAGTTGAACAGGAAAAAAGTCCCTAAGCGGAAGCAGACAAGTCCTAGGGCTGATCTCTAGAGCCCACAATGTACATACACATATAAGTATATACTAAAGTATATTATACCAGAGGTCTTGAATGCTCGATCTAAAAAGGAAAAGGATTCATGTAACAGCAATACTGGGATTTGCAAACTCGTCATAGATCCATTTTAACAATACAAGGCTATGGTGAACGAAGGGCTGTATACTCACAAGCAAAGATCAAAGCAAGAATATCAGAATACAGAAAGTGCAGGCAGACAACACCTAAATAAACAATTGGGAATCCAAGGCAGGCAAATATAACTAGGAAAGACAGACAAGTGATCAGAGCAATGTTTCTAGGTATACCAAAAGAAGATGAGACTTTAGAATGTGGGCTAAAGCATCTGCATACTAAGCAGGGAGTAAAAAAAAAATATGTGAACTTGAAATACGCACAGAAGTGCTTAAAAAACATCTATGGAATCTCGATATTTTTCATTAAATTAAAAAGATTTAGCACGACACAAAAATGGAGGAGCAAAAAGAGTAATGCACCAGAACCTGTTTTTGAAATAGAAACAGCATTAGGACTAAAGTAAGAACGTGGAATCTAGGAATTAGGGGCCAGAAGTACAAAGCTTTTTTGAGGTCTCAAAGTGCCCAATTTGCAGAATTGGGCTGTTTGCAGCTGAAAAAAACCTTTTTTTAATGTACAAAGCACTATTTGCACTTCGGAAACTTATTACCAAATCGCAAATTGGGTTTGCGAGTTGATCAGCATATATTGGTTCAGCACCCAACATTATATCAATCAAATAATTTTATTTTGAGTTCGCGATTTGGTATTAGGAAGAGACGTGTCTAGGGAGTCCCTCCCTAATACAAATCACAAGGGTATGTATGGATATTTTGCGACTGAAATATGTCCTCAAAACACTTGTATTTTACCACCAACTTCAAGTTGGTAATAACCCATTCGAAAATGGGAAGGGTTCCCCAAGGGACCCCTTCTCCTTAGGGAATATTTGCAAAAACAGTTCTTAAGAGCAGGCAATGGTCCCACAGAGCACTGCCTACTCTTAAAAAGTGAAAACTTTTCATTTTTCTGTTTAAGGAAAATGGCCTGCTTTAAAAAAAAAGTAAATACTTTATTATAAAGCAATTATAGACATGGTGGTCTGCTGTCCCCAGCAGGCCACCAACCCTGTGATTTTTGCGATTCCCAATCAGTCCCATACCGAGACCTGCCTCATGAATATGAATAACGCGGATCTATTTGCGACCCACTGGGAATCGCAAAATGTGTTAAACACACATTGGTACTTTGCGGTTACAAAATAGTGAGTCATAAAAATTCGAAATTTGGTAATTGCAAACACTTACCTACGTACATCTAGCCCTATAAATCTGTAAAGCCACAGGATCAAGAAGCTTCCCTATGGCACAGAAGTTCGAGCACAATAATAAATAGTGGTACAGTCACAGAGATTCTGTGACATATAAATCAGGGCTAGGCAGAGAGCAAAGGTGAGCAATTAGCTGGTGGAGGAAATCACTGCCCACGTAGACAGTGAAGGTTGCATATGAACATGTAGATGGAAATACTAAAGAAGTCAGAAGGTATTTAAAGTGAAACAGGTGATCACCTTAGAAAGCACAGATCAGAGCAGACTCTGAAATATCGAGAAATATTTATGTCAGTGAATTAGTAGGGATAAGGAAGCAACAGGACAGACAAAGCTTCACCTCAAGATGAGATCTCAGCAAGGTGTGAAACGACTACATAACCAGAAAGCATCAGTATGGTAGCATGAAATCAAAGATTGAAGCATAGCATTGAGTGTTCTATAGCAAGCAAAGGTGGAGCATTACCCTACGGTCCTTTGTTATCATCTTTGAGTGGCAGTGTGGCAGCATTCTGACACATGGACATTGTGCCACTGTTGTGTGGTACTCTACAACACCAAGCAGAGATGAAGCAAACTCTGCCCGCTGCAACACCTGCCACCTCCCTTTGCAACAGTTTATATAGGGGCCTATGTGGTTATTACCTCCCAGTGAGATATTTTCAAGTTTACACATTGTTGTCTAATGCATGTCTCCTTCTCCCCTCTGTGGCTGCTGTGACCCTAAACCAAGTATGAAGTAGGTGGTTGCTTCACTCGATAGCAGCAAATCCACCAAAGACTAAGGGACAAGATGTCGAAGAAATATTTAATTTAAAGATATTTCTACCTTCCCAGGAGAGGCACCGTAATTCTTTGCGCTTGTGCAGTGGTGCATATAGTTCAGAGTCTGCACAGTGGAAGTAAGCAATTGTTTGGTGGCGGCCAATAAACCTTTATTACAAAGAGCAAAGTGGACCAAAACCGATGTGGCATATGTTACACCATCACTCTACAGGGTCCTCTTACTTAGCTGACAACTGTATGATAGAGAGATATCATTTGTATCTCTTGAGGGAGCTGATTATGATCTACTGAAAATGGTGGGCCTTACGTTAATAATATCCTTGCCTTAAAACAAAAAAAATGCACTTTGCAAACCTGTGTTTTCCCGTGCTTCACTCAACAAGGCAGAACTATGCCTAAACGACACCTTGAACCCCAACACACTTCTCCTCTTCTTGCACATAGCAAAACGTGCACACGGTAGTGCTTTGTGTTGGCATGCTGTTCTCGAAGAACTCTAGAGAAAACCTTTGCAACATTCAAACCTCTCCCTGACAGCATTACTGTAAGAATAGACATTTATGACACTGTCATTGTTTTGACTGTAATCAGATTTGTACTCACTCGTCTGATGACATTAGGTCTAAGGAGTAGACACCATATTCATATTAGGGATTGTACTTGCTATAGTGCTATAGGGTGCTGTATTACATTTTGTATTCTGATTTGTTAATATTGTAATGAGGAACGATCACTGTTATGCTGACAATGCGATTTTTAATTTTCACTTTCCTATAAAAAACCCTGAAATTGGAGGTTAGCCAGTCTGGTTTCCCCGACTCTTTGACAGCAGCACTGCATCAGTCTGCCTCTTGATTTTGAATTACAATATCTCCCATGTCTTTCTTGTATGCCCAGCCTATGTTAAACCTAGACAAAAGTGGCTTAAACCTGTGTGTCTACTGCTTGTAACCAGGGACCACTCCACTGCACTCAGAATTCTTAAGGCTGATACTAGCACAACCTTAGTGTGTGGGGTGGCCACATTTCTTAGTTGGGCCTGGTTGATTAGGCTGAAGGCTACTAGATGAATCAACTTTTAACTGACCTTTTACATCGATACATTTTCACAAAGCTGCTATAGTTTAATGTATTTTTAAATTATTTATTGTATCATAAATGACTTTTATTGTAACCTTTTAAAAATATATTGTTGATGAACTGTGATTTTATATTTTATGTGCTTTTATGATATTTTGGATATTGAATAAAGCTTTGATGATGATGATGGAATTACAATATGTTTGCTCTGAGACTTGACTTCATGTCAGACTTGTTGCTGCATCTAATTGAGGCTTACATTAATTCCCTATATTGACTTATCCTGAATTTTGCACCATTATTTTTGCCTTCTGTACTGCACTTTATGAATTAATAAACCTTCATGTTTTCAGAACTTTAAGAAGGCTCTAGTACCTTCTTGATTCAGAGAATATTCAATTCACTATGCTGAATTGATTACTGGTAATAAGATGCCTGTTGGGGGAAATTGCCTCATGTGTTCTTGAGGTTAACATGTCTCCGATCCTGCAGTTAGCCACTTTCTTTTAGATTATCTGATAAAATAGCGTCAGCACTCGCATAAGAAACTTCTTGCATTGCCAAAATCTAGTAGTGCGTATGCGTATGAGTTACTTGACCAACATTACACGCAGATACGTGGGACTGCACATTTCAACAGGGCCTCAATTATCATTGCTTAATATTATCAAGTTGCCTATACATATGTACCGCAGAGAGTAATTGAAATACCATAGCTACCAGATTACTAACCTCTATTTCTCTGATTTGTATATCAGCAACGCACCTAAACCCCTACAGCCACCTGGAAGCATGTGATATGCTTTGGAGTGTATAGTTTCTAATCCTGAATCATGATTACTTTCCAGCTTTCCATTCCAAGACTTCCCATTCAGATTTGTCCTATTGCCCAGCCTCAGCACCACCGGTAATTGTTCCTTGATATATATTCATCTGTGGTGAGCTTTATTTTTAATTCTTACTCACCACTGAAGGCAGACTCTTTTTCCAATGCCTGCTGTGAAAACGTGCATATCACATATTTGCTGAATGCTCCACAGCCTCCAGCCTCTCTGCGGCTGTAATCTTTCCGAAAAGATTACTCTCCTAGGTCTATAATTGCTTTTATAGTCTGCTCCTAGATAAACTGCACAACCTTAAAGCAAAAACATTTCCCCAGATCCGAAATCTGAATGACATATCAATATAATGGATTAGAATAAAGAATTCAAACACAATATGCAATTCTCTTTAGCTTCATAGTTTAGACATTTTGTATAGTTATTCTGGAGACGTAACAGCAGTAAAATGCAATTAGGCTCTCTAAATATGTCACTCAGTTGACATTTTAGTGTAAAATGCCTGTATCTTATGATATCAGATTCGTGTAACATGAGATATTTATTGTTGGGGGACTCAAACAAAACATAAACAGGAGATCAGGACTACCCACAATAAAATGTTTGCCAATGGTGTATAATAAATTGCACTCGGTTCCTCTGGTCAGCTAGGAATCGTTTAATTCAGGAAAGTACTTGCATTGGCTTTCCCCTATGATTATCTGTTTCTGCTACATTCCCAGTGACATCTCATTGGTCACTTTTTCTCAGTAGAACAATTTCCACCTAGTTCGTCTGTGAAGCACTACAGAGAAATAAGCTGGCACACAGAACGCTCTTTGTTTTTTTCAGCCCTCTGGGTGGTCATATTACCTTTTGTAAACATGCTCTAACCACGCTTCGGCATCTTTTGGAAATGTAATATTCTGTAATGTTGTTACCTGTTGCTCAATTAAGAACTGATTCATTCTATTTGTTAATTTACAGAAGATGTTAAGTCATGTCATGTCACATTGATTTTTAGAGCGCAGTATCACCTGAGAGGGTATCCTGAACCGGGGTTGGTGTGAGCCTAGCCTCGCCATGTGGAGGGAGGGGTTCAGAAAGGGCTATTCGAAGTGTGGTCAAAGGTCAACAAAACAGAGATAAGACTCTCTCCTCGCCTCCAAGCAACTGGGAAGCTAATCTCTCTCCTCCCACCTAACAACACAGAAGATGGACTAACGCGACCTGCCCCTAAGCAGAAAGGGAAACTGTCTCTCTAAGGCACACCAACAACAGAGAAAGGACTATTACTCTTGTTTCCACCTATGCTATTCTGGCGGCCATCTTTGACTAGTCCCTCATTGGGGTGGCCATCTTAGACTAGTCATCCCTACCAACTGCCCATACGTAAGTCTAAGTGGGTCTACAGCTCTGCAATCTCACCCACTCACCCACGTGCACCTCCCTCTCCTACCTACGCTTCTTCCACTATGGAACGCATGGGTGAACACACATACAAAATAAATAACCCACCCGAACTGTCCAAGAAAAACGCCAAACGCTACAAACACAACTTCCTGAAAGCACACCCTGAAACACCGTTTGTGGACACCTACTTCTCACTGACCAATGGAGCCACAAGCACCGATATCATCTTCTACACACTGCGTAGAGCACAGTGGAGGAAAGCGCTCCTCTCCATTCTCACTAGCTTCTCCACCAGTAAATCCGCTCATGGCCTAACGCTGTCTATTACGTCATCACAAGTTTTCCCAGGCAAAGCCACCATCACCATTCTACAACAACGGGACCATACTATTCCAAGCCACTGATAGGAACCTCGATCGTCTCGACAACCTGTTCCCTACCTTCTTAGATAACATCGCCAAACGGCGGACCTCCACTCCGAACACATCAAGCTACACAACACCCTCCAACGCCAATACTCTAGCTAACTTGCCTTACCCATCTCAACAGCGGATTGACACCCACCTCTCCCATCCCCCAGCGCTATAGTCAATCGCACACCTGTCCAAACACCTCCTCACCCCACATCTACTGTCGGAGAACACTCCCCCTTATCCATCCTCCATACCCCCACCCTCCCTTCCCCCCACCTTACACCCCCCACGAATACCTCCGAACGCACCACTGTCCGGAGCTTATCTCCCCCCCTTCCCCCCTCCCCGCGGCAGATCCTTCTCCCTCCCAAGCCCCCCCCCCACTCTCACTCCCCACCTCCCCACTCTCCCAACTAGATCCACAGAACATACCACCTCCCTTACCTTAGCATCCCCCCTCTCTCCCCCCCATTCTCAGCCCCCACTTCCATCCTGCCACCCCCATTGCCTTCAGCCTTCATTCACTCTTCAATTCTCCGGCACCGCCTCCCACCGACGTCTCTACCTATGCCGCCCACCCTCCCCCTACCTCACTAACACCCCTCGCCCACAAATTCTCCCTCGCATCGAATGCCACCCCACTCAATATTACCGCAGAACCCTCCAACAACGCCAGCATATCCCCCCCCTCGGTACCCTGCTCGCTTTCCAGCCCACTACTCAACCACTCGCCAACAGCTCCCATCACCAACACCATCCCCAATCCACCTCTGGACCTGATCTTATCCACCCTCCAACAAGTCAAGGAGGATCTCCTACAAGTCAAAGAAGATCTCCACGCCTTCAAAGATCTTCTCTTCTCACAGCCCAGTCCCACCATTCCGCTACCCTACAAACGTCCCACCCTCCCCTCATACCCTCGCTTCCAACGCTCACCGCGCTGGCCGACTATCCCCGCGCGCAATAACTCCCACCGCCCCCGTCGTGCCCTCAACACCCTGTCGGACCGCGACTTATGCTCCCTTCGCTCTTTTGGCCCAGGTCCTGTAAAACGCATATCCATCACACACCTCCCCATACCCACAATTCTCACAAATACCCTTAGCCCCCAACCCTAAGCAACAGAGGTTCCGTCCCTAACAACCTCAGAAAAATCCCCCTCTCTCTAGAAGGCTCGACCTCCCTTCTCACTCCCAGACTCAAATGCATCCTACTCAACTGCAGATCGGCCCAGAGACACTCCTCCGACATCGCGGATCTCGTCGCAACAATGGATCTGGACCTAGCCATTCTGACTGAAACGTGGCTAACTGAAGCTTCTACACCGATAATGGACATACTAGTCCCCCCCAATTATCACATCATTAGACTTGACAGGCCCGGCAAGACGGGCGGGGGAATTGCATGCATCTTTAGGAACAACCTCTCCGTTACTAAAGCCACCTCCCCCTCCCTTACTTCCTGTGAGCTCCTCTGCCTCGATATCACCAGCGAGGGCAAACAAGTCTGTGCTTTACATCTCATCTATCACCCGCCTGGTGACAACCTCACTTTCACTCAACAACTCATGGACATGATCACATCCAATGCCGGTCGGCAGACCACTCAAGTCTACCTGGGTGACTTTAATCGCCACTGGAACGATCAGAGAGACGCAGTGGTGAATAGTCTCAAAACTTTCCTCAATGCGCTTGACCTCACCCAAATATGCGATAGACCAACACACGACAAAGGTTCGATACTCGATCTCATCATCGCCAAAGAGGATTCCACCCAACTGGAGGCGATCCAACCCTGTGACTGGTCAGACCACCACATTATCACCTTCTTTATCAACAAAAAAGTTAAACTTAACCCGGCTCAACCTGCCAAATCCAAGATCTGGAAAAGGGACATGAAGAATCGTAACCCCAATTCCCTGCCTCCCCACATCCGCAGTCTCCTCCTTCCCCCCTCGGGCGCCTCGGATGTTCAATCACTGACCGATCACTACCTTGACTCTATGAACTCAATAGTCAACGAAGCCGCCCCATTGCAATTGAAGAGAGTCTCCACCAAGATCTCTAAGCCTTGGTATGACGGCAGACTCAATGATGAAAGGCGTGCTATGCGAATGGCAGAGCGCACCTGGAGATCTGACCGCTCATCACTGCATCTCAAAACGCTTAAGAACAAGAGAAATGCCTACTTTAGGAAAATAAAGCGCGGGAAGTCTCACTTCTTTAGCCGCCAGCTGGACCAAGCAAAAAACAGGCCAAAAAAACTATTCAAACTAATCAAAACTCAAACAAAGACACAACCCTCACAATCAAACAGCACAACAAGCGATACCCCACACTGTGAAGACTTTTCTGCCTTCTTTAAGCTAAAGACCGACAACATAAGAAGTGACCTCATCTTTGATGTAAGGCGATACCCCAGCCACACCAGACTGTCTAACACTCAACCCAAAAATAATGCATCATGGTTGTCCTTCGACACCTACTCTGAAGAAGCAATACACAAATTGCTCGGCACCTTGAAGCCCTCTAATCACCTCATAGACCCCCTACCTGCTAATGCTGTAAAAGACTTCATCCCCCTGCTTCTCCCGCTTTGGACCAAAATCATCAACAGCTCCCTTCAACAAGGTCTCATCCCAGACTCCCTCAAGGTGGGGCAAGTCACGCCTATACTCAAGAAACCTACAGCTGACCCGTCTGACCTGAACAATTACCGCCCTATCACCAATATCCCCACACTGGCCAAACTGCTGGAAAAATGTGTACAACTCCAACTAACAAAACACATTGATCAGTTTGACCTCCTCAACCCTCATCAATCAGGCTTCCGAGCGAAACATAGCACGGAAACGGCTATGACGCACATAATTGATGACGCCCTCCAAATCCTTGATCGCAATGATTCCTGCCTCCTCATCCTTCTTGACCTCTCCTCAGCATTTGACACGGTCAAACACGAGAAACTACTGGAGCTGCTAAGTACTAGAATGGGTCTATCGGGAACTGTTCTCAATTGGTTTACTTCCTTCCTTCATAACCGGTCTCAGAAGTTCAAGATTGACAATGTGCTGTCCACACCTGTGCCAGTAGATCTAGGTGTCCCACAAGGATCTTCCCTCTCCCCCACACTGTTCAACCTCGCCATGGAACCTCTCGCCACCTTGCTCCATGCATCCAATGTACAATTCCATATGTACACTGATGACACACAACTTTACTTAAAGCTACGATCCCCGGAAGATATCAAACTTCTGAACTCCACACTTAGTAACACTCAATCTTGGTTGGCCGATAATCACCTCAAACTAAATGCTCTGAAAACTGAGTTCCTACTCATCTCACCTCCTGCGAAAATTACCACCACCCAAATCTGGCTTAATAACCTAACAGCACTCAATGTCCAACCTACCATCGTGGATTCTGCGAAATCCCTAGGCATCACACTCGACACCAAGCTCAACATGCAACAGCACGTTAGCAAAGCAACAAAAGGAGCTAATTTGCAAATCAACACACTGAGGAAACTTAAACCCTTCCTCCCAGCCAAGGACTTCCAAACTGCTGTACAAGCTTTAGTCATCCCGCGCATAGACTATGGAATTGTGTCCCTCAGCGGACTCCCGCTATCCACAACAGCACCCCTAAGAGCCTCCCTGAACGCTGCCGCGAGACTCATTACTGGCTCAAGAAAACACTCGCATATATCCCCAGACTTAAAATCCCTGAAATGGCTGCCTTTTGAAGCCAGAATACAGCTAAAAATTGCCGTTATGACACACTCGGCCGTGCACCACAAGGCACCCAACTACCTCGCTCAAAAGTTGTCTTTATCAGGAGGCTCGAGAGCCAACAGAAGCACAAAAAGTCTACTCCTGAAGCCTCGTAGATTCCGGAAGGAAAAAACATACAAACGCCCCTTCTCAGGAATGGCTCCCAGGATCTGGAATGCACTCCCTCCTGTACCCAGGCTTATCTCCTCCACTGCATTCTTCAAGAAAGAGGTGAAAACCATCCTTATGGCCAAGTTCACCTGAACTTTATGGGTGTTGGATCAGAGACCTTGCATTGCTTTGTATTTTTGATTACCTGATTGTCACTTGGCATTATATTCTTACTTGATTGCGACACTATTATGCTATTCGCCTACTACCGACCACTATAGGGTACACTTTAGTTTGTTAACCACCCTCTTGATGCCCCCACCCCTTGTTCTCCCTTTCCTAAGATAATGATATAAGCCATCCCTACACCCAAAGTTTTCCTGAACTCTATTGTAGCGGGATCAATGACTTTGCGCCGTCTTATATCACTGGCTACCTGATTGTATAATGTTATGTTTTCTGTACATTACTGCTATCCTATTATGTTACTGACTATTATACTGTTCCCACTAGTTCTGTTTAGTCCTGTTGCCCCTACCCCTGTCTCTGTGAAGCGCTCTGATATCTGTAAAGATCTTGTTCGCGCTATATAAAACTTTGAATAAATAAATAAGTACTAGGTGTTTAGATTCTTGTGGAACTGTAGAAGCGAGGAGGAGGCTTTGATGTTTAGCAGCGGGTTGTTCCATACTTTAGAAACCATGTAGGAAAAGGCTTGACTGTCAACTCCGGGTCTGGCTGTCGAGTTCTCAATGGTTTGAAGTCATCTGATGAATTGTTTGCTGCACCTGGCATATGAGGTGTTTCTAAAACAGCTAGCTTATGATGAGGGCTTGTCTGATGATTTTCTTGTGCCGATCAGCAGTCATTTGAAGATTTTCCTCAGCATCTTGGAGTTGTGGAAGCAGAAAGCTGTAATGATGTTCACTTGGGCGGTCATGCTGGTTTTGCGGTCAATGATGATTTTAATATCAACAATGCACCTAAACCGCTACAGCCACATGGAAGAATGTGTAATGCTCAGAAGTGTTTGGTTTCTAATTCAGCCATGATTACTTCCCAGATTTCTATTCTATGACTCCTCATTCAGATTTGCCATATACCCCAGCCTCAGCACCACTCATACATGTTCATTAATATATATATATATATATATATATATATTACCTACTGGCGGTCGCCAGTAGGTATATATAGTTAGGATTTTTTCTCTATGGGTTTTTTGAAAATTCTATGTCTAATAACTTTGGCGTTTGTGGACGGAATTGGCTGAAATTTTCAGGAAAATGGCACATTTTGTTTCTGAGCAGCCCTTGAAAATTTGGGGGGGGTTCGTCCAGTGGGGGCCGAGAAAAAAGGGGGGTCCCAAAACGTGTTTTTAACATTGAGTTTTCCATAGGGCGGTTGGCCTCACTTTTAGCCCGAACGGCTGAATGGATTTGCACGAAACTTGGCAAAATTGTAGGGACTGGTAGCCCGATGTGCCTTTTGTAGGTCTCAATATATGTGCTCCAGTGGATTTTGAGAAATTAACGTTTAAAAAAATATATATATCTGTAACAGCGGACCGGGCAGCGCTCTGGTTCGCGGACTTTTCACGCAACGGAGCTTTGTGAAGCGAAGCTGATTGGTTCTCCGGCGTCTGTCAACATTCCAAACAGTCCGTAGCGGCCGCCATCTTGTCTCTCGGTAGGATCGAGAGACAAGAGGAGGCCGAAGCGAAGGGGCAAATGACCATAAGGGGGCATAGTACATTGTCGCTCACCCCCTAGGTTTGATGTGGAGGTTTTAAAAGGGCCCCGCGGGGCAAAAAAAAATAAAAATAATAATAATCGAACAGCTGAATGGATTTGCACGAAAGTTGGCAAAATTGTAGGGACTGGTAGCCCGATGTGCCTTTGCTAGATCTCAATATATGTGCTCCAGTGGATTTTGAGAAATTAACGTTCAAAAAAAGATATATATCTGTAACAGCGCACCGCTTCGCGTACTTTTTGCGTTACGGAGCTTTGCGAAGCGAAGCTGATTGGCTCTCCGGCGTCTGTAAACATTCCAAACAGTCCGTAGCGGCCGCCATCTTGTCTCTCGGTAGGATCAAGAGACAAGAGGAGGCCAAAGCGAAGGGGCAAATGACCATAAGGGGGAATAGTAGATCGTCGGTGACCCCCTACGTTTGATGTGGAGGTTTTAAAAGGGCACCGCGGGGCAAAAAAAATAATAATAATAATAATCGAACGGCTGAATGGATTTGCACGAAACTTGGCAAAATTGTAGGGACTGGTAGCCCGATGTGCCTTTGCTAGGTCTCAATATATGTGCTCTAGTGGATTTTGAGAAATTAACGTTCAAAAAAAGATATATATCTGTAACAGCGCTCCGCTTCTCGTACTTTTCGCGTTACGGAGGTTTGCGAAGCTGATTGGTTTTTCGGCATCTGTAAACATTCCAAACAGTCCGTAGCGGCCGCCATCTTGTCTCTCGGTAGGATCGAGAGACAAGAGGAGGCCAAAGCGAAGGGGCAAATGACCATAAGGGGGCATAGTAGATCCTCCCTGACCCCCTAGGTTTGATGTGGAGGCTTTGAAAGGGTCTCGCAGGGCAAAAAAAATATATACCGTTTTTTTAGTTTTTTTTGCGTGGAGTGCGCCCGGTTCGCGAACTGGGGAGCGTACTTTCTTGAAAATTAGTGAAAAAAGTTAGAGTAAAATAATAATTGTGAGTGATCAGATGTAGGGTAGCTCTGAGAAGAGCTTTTGGGTTTATGGTACATTTAGGTACTTATAAGTAGGTACCAATGCACAGTCTTAAATTCAGAGTGAAAACTCTGTTGCCCTCATCTGAGAAGTGAACTCCATCTGCTCTGTAGATATCTTGCATGTAGTAACGCAAGTTATTGTTGTACAGGGAGCCCATTCCATGGTCTCTCATGTAAGCTGAAACAGATTTGTTTACATGCTTCCTCGATTTCTCAATTTGTGGACAAAATTGGTTCGACCACCTCCATTTCTGTCTTTGGCATATATTTGAATATACCAAGGCAGTCTGAGGAAAAAGTGCCATCAATTGCTCAAAGGTGTCCTTTAAAAGCATTTCCAGACCTACCCCAGTCAAAGTGCCCAAATCATTACCTCCACAGTGCACAATTAACAGGTCAGGTTTTGGCAAATGCATAAAGGTTTTCACCAATGGTATCAATTGGTGACATTTTAATCCTCTGTGGCCAAACCACTTAATTTCCACATCTTGTAAATTGAGGTTAGGTAAATTCCTGTTTTCAGCGTACCTTTGAGCCCAATAGATGTAGCTATGTCCAACAATCCAGACAGAAAACATGGCGAGAGAAGGTTCTCCTGCAGTCAGATGAAGTGTGGCAATGAAATGGCAGTTGAAAAAATGAGAGTGTAAAATGAAAAAAACTGAGGAGTTTCTGTGTTAATGAAGCAGTAAGAGTGATTGGTGGATTTTGATTGCTGAAAACAGAAAGTTAGTGTGCATGGATGAGTTCGTTGAAAGATGTATTTTGAGTGGCGAAGAAAAAATTATTAAATGAAAGAATGCTTTGGATATGCAGGTGCACTGAGAGTTCAGAGTTCAATTGCAACATTGTTGTGTGAGAGGTCTTGCAAGAGGTGGTTGCTATGCAGAAAAAGCAGAGAGGGGGCAGAGGGGGGAAGGGATTTGCTTTGAAAAAAAGTGAGGGAAGAGTTTTGATTGGGTGACATGAGAGATCTGTGTGAGGAATTACAGCATTTCTGTGCTTTTGATAGCTGCAGACTCTGGAGTGCATACCTTTTGCTCTGCTGAAGACAAATTGGTGTGTTTCTGAGACTGTTTTGAAACTCAAAGTATTTGCTAAGGTGAGAAAAAATTTCTTTAATTTAGATAGAAAATAGTGTGCTTTAAGGAGAAAATTATGAAGAAAGTTGTGTTTTTCAAATGTTGCTTTGTCTCAAGTGTTTCAGAAATAGATTTTGTTTCTTTGAGAAATTGTAATTGGAGAACATGTGAAGTATTAGTACTGACAGGGCTTTTATGTGCATAGGAGCTGTGGAGTGTTTTCAAATTATGACTTGTAAATCGTTTTTGAGAAAAAGCAATGGTTTTAATATTGATGAGAAGGACATAATGGTGTCTGCTTCTTTATAAGGTAATTGAGAGTCTCTGATGTTATTTTTCCCATTTCAATGTAAGAAGTTTGTCTGTGGAGCAAATTGCTTGTAAATATGCTCCCACCTGTGCATGGCAAATTTAGATTTTGAATGTTTCCGTTACATAGGCATGTTAAAGGTGACTGAAACATGCTGCAAAGGCAATCAAAAAATGCTTTTATGTGTCTTAAGGACATTTTAAGTCATTTCCCAATGTGCAGTGTTTTCAAATTATGAGTTGAAAATCGTTTTTGAGGTAAAGGAATGTTTTCAAAATTTATGTGCGCCATATGACCCCAAATTTTTTTTTCAGGGGTGCAGCAGGGTGTTCTTGAGACACCCCTGCACCGTCGGAAAAATTCGTAATTTGCGATGAGGTAATTGCTAATCGCAAATTGCACCTTCATTCCTATGGGCCTCCTGCTGCATGGAAATGAATGGGTAATCTTGCTGAAATGCAAAGTCGAATCTGTATTTAAAAGGGTCTGCACCTCTGTACGGGTGTTCGCTATGTGAAGCACGAAAGTTTCACGGGCCGAACTCAAGGCCACCTCTCTCTGAGACAAAAGAGCTCTTATTCTTGCCATGCTGTTGAAATGTGCTCCCAAGGTTGGTATTTGTGGCCAGATTGAAAACTCCCTATGTTCATGTGTGGGAGGAAATAGAACATTTCTGCAGCAAATAACCCGTTCATTTACTGTTACGATAAAATGAATACTTTTAATTAACCCAGAACAATCTTCATTATTGAGCATCAAATAACTACCATTTTCCAAGAACTTGAACGTGGGGATGATAGCAGGAACTGGCGTGCCTTGCAACACGCAAGCCATATTTGGTCGGTGTTTGTTGCATGAACCGTGTAACTGTATGTGCCTACACATTAGTGAATGATCTGGCGTCTCAGTGCATTCCTCTCCATTCAGATAAAGGTCTTGATCATCTTTGAAAATCTGTATGTGTATGGAAGCGACCAGACCTCATGAAGAAAACCACTACCTAAAGGTTAATAACGACCTATTGGTATATATTTCATACAATTTGAAAACTTATATAAAGCAAAAGGCAGCGTTATTAAACCGTGGATAAGGCACGTTGCCAAAGCAGTGAACCTTTTGGATTTATACTGGAAATGTTAAAGGAAGAATTACGGAGTAGGGCCTGTAAATCTTTAATGGACAACGAGTAAAATTACTCCAACCATCATATTCCTCTAACTCCGGGATAGTAGGGGTGTTTAATTTTTTAGAAGTAGCCAATCCAAAGCATTTGGTCTGGGAAATTGTTTCATTCACAAACAACATATGATTTGGGATGAGACATGCACGGTGGAAAGCCTCAGTGCCTTGTACCTGCCAGGTTCGTGAACCCCAAACTGATGTAGATCCTGGATATTTTTACACTGTGTTACGTTAGCATGGGCTCATTACTGGTTTAAACGCCATTTTTCCTTTTTTTGTATTTTCTGCACACGATACTTAGTTGTTGCTTTAGCTTTCAGCCTACCTGCGTCAAGATCTATGCCTGCTTCAAGCAGGCGCAGGGTTTTGATGTAGCTTTGTCCTATCTGATTGTAAATGCGGCACACCGTGGGTGGCAGAGCAGCGGTGCACGTTAACTGGTGCATCCCTGGGGATGTGCTAGTTAATATAAATCTGCCCCTTTACATTTAATTATGTGCAGGGGACACAGAGTAGGTGAGGTTTATCCAAGGTTAAGAAGAGATGAGTCCTGTTCAGTGAAAAATTGGAGATAGGCTTCAGTATATTATATACTTAAGTAGTGTGTTAAGTTTTTGATGACTGTTATTAATTTACTGTTGGGTAATAGTGGTTAATAACATTTTTTATTATATTTTACCACAGATTCAACTGCAGATTATTTCAAGATTTTAGGATGCCTAGCAAAGAAAGAGTAAGAAAGGCTGCAAAACGTCAAAGACAGCAGGACCATGGAAGAATGCAGCAGTCCTCTAACAAAAAGATTTGTCAAGTCACCAAGAAAGCACCGGGTAAGAGTCGAAAAACAGTCATAAGAAATATGTGTAGTAAAAAAAATATTACTACAGAAAATGTTTCAGTCCAGAAAAGGAGACAGAAATCAAATGGTAAGGAAAGGCCAATGAGAAATGTTACTGCTAGAGTAAGAGATAACTCTATGCATGAAAGTAGAAGGAAACAAGAGTTTAGGGATATTCGTAAACGAATGTTCCGCAACAGGATAATTGGAAATTTGTTAAAAAATATTAAGAAAGGTCAGCAGAAAGTGGTTTTTTATAAGAGAAAAAAAATTGTTGAGAAAGTTATTGATCAGGCATTTGAAATTAAACGTAAGTTATTTATTTTGACAATCAATAGAATTCGGAAGCTAAACAAGGTAATTTATGATTTCAAAAGAAATAGTAGATGGAAGAGAATAGTTAATCGTAGTAATTTTTGTGAAGTTTTTTCTGGAGAATGGATGCATAGTTCAAGCTCTGAGGCATTTTTTAATGAGGAGAGTTATTTCCAGGATAATGATTTGGTGCATGCAGTTGACACCAGTGGTCGAGCTTATGAAGTGAAAGATGGTTGTCCAGTTGAAAAAGAAAAACTTGTGACAACAGAGATAGAAGAGGTGTTAGGTAATGAGGTTTTAGGGAGACGTCCTAAGGGTCCTGTGTACACCTGGAAGTGTAGTAGTATTTGCAGTGTACGACAGGATTCCATCAATTTGCTTTGTGATTTTATACGTCATTTAGTAAGAACAGTTTGAAGCAGAAAATGAAGTTGTTGCAAGAATTAGATCCTTGCAGAGTGAGAGAAGTGATAGGTTTGCATGGTCATTCACTGGCTTGTCTTTCCAGGAGAGTATGCCAGAGTGTTTTTCATCATTTCAGGATGCTAGCAGTGCATCATAATAAAGTGAGGAAATTAGTTAGAATGTTGTATTATGCTAAGAGTCCAGCAATTATGCTTAAACAATTATGCGCTGCTCTTTTGCATGGTTCTGAAATAGATGTGAAGAATATATGTGAAGAAATTGAGTTTTGTTACTTTGGAAGTAAAGAGGAGAATGTTGAAATTGACCAAGAAGAAGAGAGTAATGTGGAAGATAGTGTACAGGTTTCCAGTACAGATAATTTCCAGAGGGAAATTGCGACGTTTGAGGTGAAATCAAGTGAGAGGCCAAATTTCACTTGTGTGTGTTGTCGACGCAGTTATTATAAGAATCAGACTAAGTTAGTGGATTTATATGGAAAAAGTGAAAGGGAAAATAATAGTGAATGGAAGGATTTTACAACATACTTGATGGTAGAAAATTGTTTTGATTTGGGATTGGATCAACGTGTGTGTACTTATTGTTGTAACAAATTAAATCAAAACCAGATGCCTGCTAGAGCAGTTCATAATAATCTGGAATTGGTTGAGATTCCTTCTGAATTGAAGGATTTAAATACTTATGAATCTATTTTGATTCAAAGTATCCATCCCTTTCAGGCTATTGTAAGAATGGAGCCAAAGACAGGGAAATTGCCTCCATCAGATTTACAGAGAGGATTAAAGGGAAGAGTTGTTTATTTGCCTCTAGATTTGAAGAAAAACATTAACACAATTGGAGTAGAAAAAGTGGAAGAGGAACCTCTTGTTATCTTAGTTAATGGGGTTCCGACAAAGAATAAGAAAATATGGCAAGATTTAGTAGATGTTAGGAAAGTCAAAAGGGCAACATTGTATTTGAAAAAATATAATAAGTACTATAAAAATGTATATGTTGCAGAAGAGGAAGTAAGTGAGGAAGAGGATAACGATTTGTGTGCTGGTCAAATTGAGAAAGTAGAACCCTGTACTAGTGAAGAAATATATGAACATTATAGTGTTCATCCTTTGCATTCCAAGGAAGTCATGGGGAATGCTATTGAGTTGTTTCAAATGAAACAAGCGAAAGGGAGTCCCATTAGTGTTTGGGAGGAAAGTTTGGAAGCTCGGTGTTTCCCACAGCTTTTTCCAACAGGTCTGGGAGGAAGATATGATGAGCGACCTCATCAAATTCCTGCTTCTGAATACCGGACTTTGCGATTGTATGCAGGAGATCCTAGGTTTCGACAATGCATTCCTTATTTGTTTCATCTCCTGTTTGAAAGCGATCTGTCTGGACTGTCATATGCAGTGAACGACATCTTGAAAAGTGGTATACACATGCAAAACATCTCGGCAAGTGACTTTATGGATAAAGTCAATGTCCAAGACAGTATTTTGGATTCTCACCTGATTAATCTCATGGCGTGTCAGCGTGGTACTAATGAGTACTGGTACCGTCGTCATGGTGATTTAAAATGTATGCTAAGGAACTTAGGAACTCCCACATGGTTCCTCACTTTGAGCTGTGCTGAGTATGGCTGGGAAGACTTACTTGAATTTCTACGAGAGGCAAATGCTAACGTAGAAAACATCGAATTCAAGACACCCGGAGAACTGTGCTCTTTGGATCCAGTCAATGTATGTAGGTACTTCAATCATAGATTTGAAGGTATGATGTCTTTCATCATGAATAAGAAGAATCCACCTCTTGGAGAGGTGTTGGATTTCTTCTGGAGGAAGGAGTACCAAGCAAGAGGTGCTCCTCATATACATATGTTGCTGTGGATCAAGGATGCACCTAAATTTGGAACGGATGCAGAAGACTCAGTGATGAGTTTCATAGAACAGTATTCTACGTGTGCTGTTCCAAACGCAAAGGAGAAAAAAAGCCTACGAGAAAAAGTTCTACGTTTCCAAAGCCATCGATGTGGAAAGTACTGTCGTCGTAAATTCCGGAACAAAGACAAGTTCTACACCAAATGTCGTTTCGGCTTTCCACGACCGGTGATTTCTAAAGGAAGAGTGAACAGTTTGATGTCTTCGCTGCAACATAATGTGATGAAGAAATCACCTAAAAACACATACAATTTGAAGAGGAACGAAGAGTCTAAGTACATTAACGACTACAACCCGGTGATTTTGTCCATGTGGAATGCTAACATGGATATACAGTTTGTGGCTGATAACTGTATGGCTGTGGCTCGGTATGTGACATCTTACATCACCAAAAAAGAGAAGACAGAATTGAAGGATATGTGGGAGGACATTTCCCATGAAAAGAGCCTCAGCAAGAAGTTGTACAGTTTCAGTCTGAAGATGTTGTCGCATCGAGAAATCGGAGCTTACGAATGTTCTGACCGGTTGTCTTCAGCAAGTCTCTATGCCAAGTCCAGGAGTATCGTTTGGGCGAGTGTTGGTCTTGCTGCAACGCGTAATCGAGTTCTGAAACCTGTGCGGGAAATTGAGTATTTGGCGGAAAAGGAGCCAAACAGTACCGACATTTTGAAGAGCAACATGTTGGATACATATTATCCAAATCGAAGCAGTCACCTCGAGAATGTTTGTCTGTATGAGGTTCTGCAAAATTACATATTCAAGAGGAACATCAAAGAAGATACTGAGAAAGGAGTGTATGCTGTAATAGGAAGTGAGGGATGTCTGGTCAAGCAAAGAAAATGCCACTTGATAAACCATCGAAAATTGAGTGGCGAATCTCCTGAAAAAAAGGAGTTTTTCTATTTAGCACTTTTGCAACTTTTTAAGCCTTGGCGTGCAGAAGAGGAACTGCTTGGAGATTTCCTTTGTTACGAAGACTCATTCAATACTGCCAAGGAGACCATAGAATGTCCTGCTTTTCCCAAATATGTAGAAATGTTGAATGTGGAAATTGAGCAGGAAGCAACGATTGCAGCCGAGATTGCCAGAGACAGTTCTCAGGACAGTCAGAGTTCTGCTTCATTGAGTCAGGATCCACTAGGAGGACCTCTTATAGAAAATGAAGCTGCCTCTGCTATGAATGAAGTGGAAAGAGCCATGGCACATGCTCAGGAGGATGCGGTTAACTTAGAAGAGTTGGAAAGACAACTCAACGTTGAGCAGAGGAAAATATATGACGAACTTACCATGCAAATTGATCATGGATTAAGTCATGACAAGAAAGAGTGCTCATGTACGGCGTTGAAGCCTGTCCGACTGTACGTGAGTGGAGAAGCGGGAACTGGAAAAAGTTTCCTTATTAAAGCAATTTCATGTTATTTGCAGGAAAGGACAGAGTCATCGCTGTCTTGTGTTGTCACCGCTCCAACTGGACTGGCAGCACATAACATTAAAGGGATTACTTTACATCGTTTACTGATGCTGCCAGTGGAGCATGACAACAAATTAGAATATCACAAGCTATCTGGAGATGCTTGTTTTGAAGTTTCAAGAGTCTTGAGGAAAATGAAACTTCTTATCATTGACGAAGTAAGCATGGTTTCCAATGTCATGCTTGCCTTTGTGCATTTGAGAATGCAAGAAGTTCTCAAAACAGAGTATGATGTGTTATTTGGTGGCAAACACATCATTGTTTTCGGAGATCTTCTGCAGCTGACACCAGTGAAAGGGCAACCTGTGTTCAAAATGCTCACGCATGAAGATACCAGGAAGTGCTTAGGGAGTATTGGCAACGTCAATATATGGTTAAACTTCAATTATGCTGAACTGCATGAAAATATGCGTCAGGCAAAGGATGAAGTTTACAAGACTATTCTACAAGATGTTAGAATTGGAAAAGTGACCGAGCATGGGAAAGAAGCTTTACATGCACGATTACTGACAAATTTATATCCAGACGAAGATGTTGTGCCTGAGAATATTTTTCAGAAAGTTACTGAGAAAAAATCTGGAATATGTTTGATGCCAACTCTTGCAGAATGTGCCAAATTCAACAACAAAATGTTGCATTTAGAAAAGCAAGAGATTGTAAAATTGGAAGCTATTGACAGAGTAGAGCATATGGGATCAACAATTATTTTGTCTGAGAATCTGAAAACAAAATTGGATTCATTAGAGAAGAGTATATCTAAAACTGCGGGTTTTGAAAAGACTCTGAATGTGTGCTTGAACTGCCGTATAATTTTAAGAAGGAATTTACATGTTGAAAGAGGTCTGGTAAATGGATCAATGGGTAATGTTGTTGATTTTGTGAAATACAGAAATAGAGATGGAATTGAATTTTTAAAAATTAAATTTGATGGCATTGAGGAAGTACAGCTAATTGCTCGTTGTTCTGCTAGATTTTTGCTTGTAAAAGACTTATATGTTCGTCGTAAGCAGTTTCCTGTTTGCTTGGCATATGCGGTGACAATTCATAAATCGCAAGGTTTAAGTGTAGACTGTGCATTGGTGAATATTGGCAGTTCTGTGTTCAAGGAGGGTATGGCATATGTGGCATTGTCACGAGTTAGGACTTTATCGGGATTGTACTTGATTGAGTGTGATGTCACAAACATTTGTGCGGATCTAGATTGTGTTAAGGAATACAATAGGTTGAGAAGAGAGTATGCGCCACATTTGCCTCAGTATCCTTTGTTTGAGAAACGTGTGGTAGGCCGGAAACGAAGAAATGTGACCAATACTGGGGAGGTTGTAGCAAAAAGACGAAAAGTCGATGAACCTGAAATTACAAGCAGAAACAAAAAGGATTCTGTTGAAGATGTTGTTGGTTTTCAATTTGAAAACAGTTCTGGTGTCAACTGTTATGCTAATGTAGTAGTTAATGTTTTGTTTTCTCTAGAAAATGTAAAAGAAGAGATTGTGGTCAATTCTGATCAAAGATTTTGCAGTTTGTTAAATTCTGTGTTAGAGAAATGTAGCACTGATAGAACAAACATAGAAAGTGTGTCTGAAATTCGAAATCTGTTAGACAGATGTTCAGGCCAAACACAATTCTCTCAAAATAGTCAGCAAGATTGTCAGGAGTTTTTAATGTACATGCTTGATGTATTGCATGATGAAGGTGTAGATGTAGATCACCTGTTTGGGCTTTCTTATCAATGGCAGCATGACTGCGAGAACTGTAGGGTATCAAGTACTACTAGTGTAGACTCAGAAAGATTTATATATTTAACTTTGCCAGACAGTAAATCAGTCTCTTTTAATAAGCTAGTAAAAGCAGCTGATCACAACATGGAGTGTAGCCAATGTAAATCTGAAATGATGTCCACATTATTTATACGAACATATGGCCAGTATGTCATTTTAATGTTCCAACGATGTAGGCCTGATGGAACAAAATTGACAACTTTAATTAAAAATTTTGTGGCTTCACAGTTGTCAATATCAGGAAGGACTTTTGTAACTGTAGCAATTATATATCATGATGGTCCTTCAATAACATCAGGACATTATACAGCTTATTTAAAGTGTAGAAATGGCTGGTCATTCTGCAATGATTCTGTTTTAATTTTCAAAAAAAAATTGCCGTTTGACCTTAAAAACTCTTACCTGGTGTTTTTAAAACCAAAATTTTAGGGAAAGAATCTCGGGATGTGCTCTGAGGAATTTCAAGAAGTTCTCAGGGCTCCTACACGATTTGGCCTTGAGGATAAGTGTAGTACAGAGACATAACTTCTTACCATAACACTGGACTTTATGGAGAAATACGTGCACTTTGAATGAGTTCAGAAAAACTGTTTCTTTTTATAAGCTAATTGAAGCAGCCAATCAAAACATGGAGTAGAGGGAATGTAAGTCTGCAATGCTGTCTACTGTTTTACATTGCTTTGTGATTAAAAGTGATGTAGAGAATTAAATAATTGTACTAGTCATAAAGGTAGTGTAAGTCTGCTTCATAGTAAGCAGTATCAGTGTGATAGGAAATGTAGAACATGATTGAGGAAGAAGGGGAAGATATTACTAGTCCAGGATTGTGTAAATGATCTTCAACATTTTAATTCTGAAAGTTGTGGAAATGCGAAAAGACGGGATTGGCTAACAAGAAATCCAAGAGTTATACATGGCTCTGACAAGATTTGGCCTTGTGGAATCTTGTGGTAGAGAGCAAGAAGTCATTTATTGTATGTAACATGTTTTTGAAAACGATGGAGGTTTTCTTTCAGGAAGTGGCGGGTTGAAAGTAATAACAGCACAACAGAGTGTAAGCTGTTCATAGGACATCCTTGGCCGTCATGGAAAGTAAGTTAACTTTAAGGAGTTCTGAATTCTGATTTTTAATGTTGTATGGGTTTTTTAAACACAATCATTTTGATTGTGGTTTTTTCCCCGCTGTTATATGATGAATACCTTCAAGTCACTGTTTTAGTGAAATTTGATACATTCTGAGAACAGCAAAAATAAACCATTTAACATGTATAATTAATTCTGTTCTGTTTGCATTTATGATGTACATGTAGAACTGTGTAGGAGGCATGGAGAAGGTGAGGCTTCTGTAAGTGTCAAAGTTGTTGCATACAGTCCTCATATTCTACGTAGTCTTTTATATTTCATTACTTTCACTGTTTCTGACTGATCTAAAAATTTTTTTTAAAAAAGAACAGTAAGTATAAGGGAAGGAAACAGACAGTTATGTTAAAAGAAACACAGCTATAGGGAATAAACTAGGGATACTGTTACCCGCAATCCTCTGCTGATGATGTCACTGAGCATGTCATGAATGATGTAATATGTGACATCATCAGCAGTGGATTACGGGTAATAGTATCTCTAGTTTACTCCCTTATAGCTGTCTTTCTTTTAACATAAGTGTCTGTTTCCTTCCCTTATACTTACTGTTCTTTTTTTAAAAAAAAATTTTTGGGTTCGCTTCCGGTTCGCGTACTGGGGAGCGAACTGGGAAGCGAACTAAGAGAAATAGAGGTTGGCACAGTTGCAAATATTGTACCAATTTTTTAATAACGGGGAGGTAGTTCGGAAAAGAACTTTTTTTTAAATTGTTTTTGTTGTTTTATATTTTTTTTATTATTTTTCTGAACATTTTTTTACTTTTTTTGAATTTTTCTGAACAGTTTTATAATTTTTTTGTTTTTTTTTCGGAGGGGGCAACGAAAACGATTCATTGTAAAGGGCTCAACAGGAGCAAGAAAACAAAAAAAAAGAATTTATTGTTTGGGGAGTTTCGGACAAACATGAGCATGATTGTCAATAGCTCTGTTGATCAGAGTGATGCTACTTTCTGCGTAGCAAATGAATCCACTGCAATGTAGGCAGACTTGTTTTACTTCACGAAATCTCGTTTGTATATTTGGCACCATCTCCCTGCCCTCTGGTCCCGTTACTTCCGGTACAACAGATCTTCTGGCCATAATAGGGAGATTATCTAGGTCGTCCTGTTCCTCTTCTTCGTCTTCTTGCTGAATTATAACTTTAGCAGGTGGTCCACTCTTCCTTGGATGTGGTGGAGGTGGTGGGGAAGCACCAGCTGAAGCTAGTAAAGAAGCCATTGCTCACTGGTAACAAAGGGTCTTTCTCTCACAATGATGAAAGTCAGAGTGAGGAAAGAAGGAGGGATTTTCACCATTTGGGAAAAAAAATAGTTCTCAACCAATGAAAAGTGTTCATTTTAGATCATATGACCTAGTCTTACATCATTAGGAAACCGAAAGTGAAATGAACCAATGAAAAGTGTTATTACCAAGTCACATGACCTGCTGTTTGTATGTTACGCGCTTTGCAGGGCCTCCCGGTTTGCTTCCAGAAACCTGTGCTTTGCGACTCGGTAAGCGTACGAGTTCGCTAACGTAGCACGTCATATGACGTATCACGCGACAACGCGAAACGTCATGCGGACGGGAGGCGTCACGATGTTGTTTTCTAACGCGGCAGTTGCGGTAAAGAAACGTTTACCGGCTCGTGGTCTATTTCGCGGCATCAAGGTCAGCTAACGGGAAGCTTCCCGATTCGCGAAGCGGGAACGAAGAAAAAAAAATATTTTAAAAAAAAGTTATTAATAAACATATAAAATATATTTTTGGATTTAAAGAAGAATACATTTTACAGCTACAGATATTAGCTGTTAAAAAACCAATGAAATTCACTGAAAAAACCATAGGTTATAGACCATATATAGTTAGGAATTAGCATTTACAAAACCTTGAAAATTCACTGAAAAAACCATAGGTTATAGACCATATATAGTTAGGAATTAGCATTTAAAAAACCTTATTTTACTCACACAAAACCATTGAAATTCCATATATAGTTAGTTGCACTAACTATATATCGCGCACCCGCAATCCACTGCTGATCATGTCACATATTACATCATTCATGACATGGTCAGTGACATCACTGATGACATCACTGATGACATCTCAAATGACATCACTGATGACATCACTGATGACAACATCCAGTGACTGTATGTTTCTGTAAAGTTAAAATATGTCTTACATATTGAAGAATGAGTGGATGTATAAGTGTCTGGATGAAGGATTTAGTAGGTGCGTGACTGACTGTATGAGTGAGTGATTAAATGTGTCTCACTGAATGCATGGGTTAGTGACTAAACTGTCTTAATTTGTGCATCATTATGTCTGTTGTTCTGTAAACTGCTGCATGTGTTGATCATTAGCTATACGAGAGGCTATATGTGTTATTAATTGGTTGCCCAAGTATTTCTATGGGAGATTGAGTTTGTGTGGGGGTGGCTGGAAGGTGTGTGACTCTATGCATAGATGTGTGAGCAGTTTATTCACTAGGTGTATGAGTTCAAGAGTGCATGTGGAAAGAGCTACATGGGCAGTTGACTGTGTGCATGAGTGTATTGATGAGTGAATGGATATCTCAATGCTACATGTCATAGTAAGTACATATGTAAAACACAGTACATGTGAGAGTTGGCATATATAAATAACTGTGCATGAGAGCCACTGAATGAGTGAGTGGTTGTATCGATCATTGTGAACTTGTATCAGGGATTGTATAAGAGAGTAAATATGTGTTAGTATATGTTTCAATAAGTAAGGTGTGTTTAACTGTATAGTTGAAGAAATGGAGGTGAGATTGTTTCTTTGCATGACTGACTGGGTGTGTGAGTAACTCCATGGATGAGTGGCAGTGTGTGAGTGTCTGTATACACTGAGTGTATCTAAGGTTATATTAGAGTCTGAAGAGGTTTATCGTATTAGCACAAGAATGATGTCAAATGAGATGTCATCAGTGATGTCATCAGTGATGTCATTTGAGATGTCATCAGTGATGTCATCAGTGATGTCACTGACCATGTCATGAATGATGTAATATGTGACATGATCAGCAGTGGATTGCGGGTGCGCGATATATAGTTAGTGCAACTAACTATATATGGAATTTCAATGGTTTTGTGTGAGTAAAATAAGGTTTTTTAAATGCTAATTCCTAACTATATATGGTCTATAACCTATGGTTTTTTCAGTGAATATATATATATATATATATGTATGTCTGTTAGACCTGACAGCCTTGGTGTTGTTTCCCCTGACTTCTTTGCTTTCTTCATTTCTTCATTTTTGCTGTGCATCTTACCACCGCTGACCAGTGCTAAAGTGCAAATGCTCTGTTCCTAAACCATGGTAACATTGGCTTATCCATAATTGGTATATCTAACTTCTTATAAGTCCCTGGTAAAGTGCACTACATGTGCCAAGGGCCTCTAAATTCAATGCCACTAGTGGGCCTGCAGCACTGATGTGCCACCCACTTAGGTAGCCCTTTAAACATGCCTCAGGCCTGCCATTGCAGAGCCTGCTTTTGCAGTTTAAACTGCCATGTCGACCTGGCATGGTAACCCACTTGCTACGCCCACACCTTTCTCCTTTTTAATACAAATAAGTAACTTTTAAGGTAGGCCATAGACAGCCCAAATGGCAGGGTACAGTGTTTTTAAAAAGTTGGACAAGTACTTTTGAGTTTTACAAGTCCAGGTAGTGAAAAACTCTTGAATTCGGTTCTCACTATTGCAAAGCTTATCTTGCCCATAGGTTAACATTGGGATTACCTTATTTTATCCCATAAGGGAAATTTCCAATTGGGACAAAATGGAAATTTTGGGTTTGGTGTCTCTGGAGTCACAATTTAAAATCAGAACTCATGGTGAGGTCAGATTTTAAATTTTCTGAAAATGGCACTGTTAGAAATCTGCCATTTTCTCACTTTAACTGTTCTGTGCCTCTGCCTGTCTCAGAATAGACGCCCTGACTTTGTGCATTCCCTCTAGAAAGTCACACACGAAGGGAGCTCACTTGTGACATTCACATCCTGATGGCCTATAACGAGGCTGGTGGGTCGTCCTGGCCTAGATGGGCCGGAGGAGTTGACACTTGCACCGGAATAGGGCTGTGTCTATCTAAAAAAAATGAGCTCCATACTCCCTATAGTGAGTCTGGAGCAAGGGCATAAAGGGCAGAGACCATATTTTCTTCAAAGGCCTTTTTGAAGTCTTCCTTCTGTTTAAAGGCTCAACTTGGTCTAATTTCTGCACCCCTGAGACAACCAAATCAGTACACTCTGGACCTGAGATACTCTGTCAGAAAGAAGGACAGTTGTGCTGTTGAAAGGACTGACACTCTGCTGTACTCTGCTTGGTCTGCTGAACTCCTGCTCTGCTGTGCCTGCCCTGCTGCCTGCTGCCCCCTTGCCTGGTGGTGAGAAGGACAGGACCTGACTCTCTACATCCACAGAACCAAATGACTCCAAGAGCTTGCTGGCTTGCCTCCTGTTCTTAAATCTAAGGCACATCAAAGACTTCATTCAACTCTATGGGTTGTAGGCTATGCTGAGTGTACTGCATTAAGAAATATTAATAAACGTCTTAACAAAAAAAAAAAAAAAGACTTCATTCAACTCTTCATCAGACACTGAACTCTGCCAACTGTGAGTCCTGCACTGCCAAGAGGCGCCACTCCAGTCCTAGGCTTCCAGAGGGGTTCTGCAGCAGTTATGTGCCAAAAGCCAACCATCGCCAGCTTTGCGCCAGCCTTAACCGACACATTCGCCTTCGATACTGAAGCAGTGCCACTTCGGAGATTCCACGGCACCATCAGCAGGGCAGGACCACGATGCAGCACCTTCATAGTAAGGGGTTTGATGACAATCTGGGACCCGACTGCGTGGCTCAACAACAACGCAGTGCCATCATCGTAAAAGGGGCTCAACGACGATGCAGGACCTGACTGTTTGATTCGGAATCCACGCAGTTGTTCCTCGACGTTGACACATCTAGAAAGGTACTCTTTTCAGCAGACCTGCATGGCTTCTGTATTTGACCCATGCTGCATTGGCAGTCTGCTTTAATTTTCAGATTTGACCCCGTCCAGTGCGGCCTCAAGTAACCCCTAAGCCCTATTTACTTTTAAGCACTATATTTCAATGTAATCTTTAAAGATTCATAACCAGGTCCTACTTATTGGCTTTTTGGCGTTTTGGCCTTGTTTTTCTTCTTTAAATTTAGCTCTATTGTTCTAACTTGTTGTGGAGTATTTTTGTGTGGTGTTTTGCACTGCTTTACTGTATTAAGTATTGTACAAATACTTTACAAATTGCCTCTTAAGTTAAGCCTGACTGCTCTGTGCGAACCTACCAGATGGGAAGTACAGGTTAATTTAGGGTGTGTATCTTATTTATCCTGACTAGAGTGGTGGTCCCTACTAGAACAGGTTGTATACCTCTGACAACTAGAGACCCCATTTTCCAACAACATCAATCTACTGTGAGCTTTATTATGACATAATTCTTGCTCACCATCGAATTCACAAGGCCCGATTCACAGAACTAACTTAAGACTAAATCCTAAACTTACTACCATTGTGGTATTCACAGAAGGCACTTACTCATTTTGGTATTCACAAAAGGCACTTACTCATTTCGGTATTCACAGAAGTTAGGAGTCCTAACTTTAGGACTCCTAAATACCTTCTGTGAATACCGAAAGTCTTAAAGTTAGGATTATTCTCAGTATAGGAGTAGTAAAGTTAGGACTCCTAACTTTAGGGCTCCTAAACTGAGATAACTGCTGGGTGAGGGTGTGGGTCCAAGTCCAGAAGACCACCAGGAGGAGTTGTACAGTGAGGTGTTCTTCTGAAAGTTTACAACTTCTTTCGTGCCAATGTTGAGTTTTAGACAGTTAGTGACTTAAGTCGTGCAGTCGTTGATCTTGTTCTAGGTGTCAGAAGTTCTGTCAGAGAGGAAGAGTATGAGATATGGGGCATCGGTGTAGGAAAATACATAGATGTTGTGGGTAAAGATGATGCTAGCTAGAGGAATCATGTACGCATTGACGAGGGTCAGACTGAGTGAATAACCTTGTGGTACTCCACAAATGAGGTTGTTGGTGGCTAAGAGTACGGGCCCAGTCTGACTGCTTGTGTCTTGCCAGGCAGGAAGGATCAAATCTAGCAGACAGCATGTCCTTGGATTTGGATATGGATTGTAAACATTGGATGAGGATAAAGTGGGAAACTGTATTAAATCGGTGGAGATCCAAGAGGATGAGGGCTGCCATGTCTCATCTGTCCAGGATCATGTGGAGCTGAAAGTGACAGTAATGGGGTCTATTTCTGTTTTTTGATTGGTCTGAATCTGGATTGTGTGGTGTTTAGGAGTTGGTGGTCACTAAGATGGTTGCCAAGGTGCCTGTTGATAAGTTTCTCACGGACGTATGCTGGGTACGGTACCAGAGAGATAGGTCTGTGGTTGGCAACGGTTGATAGGCCCATGGAGGGCTTCTGAAGCAGGGTGAGTACTACAGCATTTTTCCATGTGTCTGGGAAGGATACTGATCAGCTGCAGATGTTCAGGATAGATGTGAGCATTTCACAGATGGACTGAAGTTCTCTGCTGAAGGTGCAGTGGGGGCAGGGATCCGATGGGGCCACAGAGTGGATGGACTGCATGGTGGCAGCAGTTTTTCCCGACAGTGATGGCAGGCCATGTAGTCATAGGCGTCTTCCTGGACAAAATGGAGAATCATGTTGCAAGGTCTACTGGGTCCAGTTGAGGGTCAAAGTTGCAGTATGTTGAGGATATCTTGCTGCAGAAGAATTAATAGAGCTTGTTGCAGCTGTCCTGTGAGGGTGGGGTACTGTTTGATGCAGTTGTAGGCAGGTGAAATCTTTCATGACGGCAAAAATCGCTTTGGTACTGTTAATGATGGTGTCAATATGGTCTGCTCTGCAAGTGTGGTATGTTTAGCATTCCAGGTCTCTTGGTGGTAGCATCTTAGAGAGGAGTTGAAGGACTTTTTTTGTCTGTGTTGTCTTGGCGCCTTCTCTGTCAGTATTTGAGTAGTTTGCAGTGGTGCTTCGTCATCCTCTGAGTACCACCTGACTTGTGGTCCAGATCTTGTGGTTTTGTTGTACCTGAAGGAGGCACAGTGGCGGCATAGGAAGTGATCCAGTTGGTAAAGTTGTTGATGGATTTAGACAGGCTTCTGCTGTTTTTTGGCCGGTGTACAGTGAGAGTGGTAGTTCAATCATCCTGTTGGATTTTGTTCCAGTTTCTGTGTGCAGATCTGGTGGTGGTCATTCTGCGATGGTGCAGGACAGGAATGCTAAACTTGATAAGAGTATGATGTGTCCAGGAGATCATTGTGGTTGAGGTGAAGATTGGATCCAGGAGATGTCCGGCAGAGTGTGTGAGTCTATTCACATAGGTAAGACTAAGGGTTAAAAGGCCTCCTAGCATTGTTGCTGGGTTTGGATCAGTGAGGCCTTCAATTGAAATTTCAGGTCTTCTAGGAGAATGAAGACGATGGAGTTGAGGATGTGGGGAGTGATGCAGTCTTTGATCGTGGTGGTGAAGTCGATGTGAGGCCCTGGTGGTCTGTAGATGAGTGTTGCACTCAGGGTAAATCTGACTGTGATGTGAATTTTGAGTGACAGGTGTTCCATGTTGCTGGTGAATGTGTCTGTGAAGGTGGTGCAACTAATAACATCCTAGAAGATGATAGCAACTCTGCCTTCAGGTTCGTGCTGTCAGTCATGCCTGCACATTTTGTAGCAAGAAGGGATGGGTGTGGTGATGTTGGGTGCTGATGCAGTAATCAGACAAGTTCCAATGAGGAACAGCAGGTCTGAAGTGTGGTTGTGCAGCAGGTCCCAGACCTCCGTGGTGTCTTTGGTCAGTGAGCAGGAGTTAAGGAGCATTTATGAGAGTGTGGGGTGTTGAGTGGATGGATGGAGGCTGATACGTGTTAGAGAGTGTGGTGTTGGGTGCTGTTGGTGCAGCAGCTGAGAATGGTACATGTGGGAGAGTACATGAGAGCTTGCAAGAGGGGAAACAACAAAAATGAGCAGAGAACGGATGAATGAGGCAGCAGAAATGAGTAGAGAATGGGTGAACGTTGCAGTAGAGAAACAACAGAAATGATGAGAAAAAGGGTGAAAGTGGCAGCAGAAATGAGCAGAGAACGGGCGAAAGTTGTAATAGAGAAACGGCAGAAAAAAGCAAAAAAATAATGAAAAATAAAAATAGCAGATATGACCAGAAGTGAGTGAAAGTGGCAAATCAAAGCAACAGTGACGAGCAGAATCCGTGGTTTAAACAATAAAGAACAGTACCAAAGGCAGAAAATAGACCTGAAGGAGAGACGCAGCAAGGAGAGAGAGAGGAAGAGAGCGTCAGAGTAGAAGGAGCGAAGGGGGAGCCACACCTACAGGAGCGGGGTCTGCAAGGGCCTTCCCTGGTCAGAGGATCTGGCACAGGTAAGGTATAGAGAGTTGCTAGGAGCACCTGCTTACTGCGACTGTGTTTGGTTACTTTTGGAGATAAATTGACGTACTTGTGTAACTTACTGTAAAATGAATTGCATTGTGGGAATTGTATAGGATGGGTTAATTGAATTGAAAAGCCTTATCAACCCCATTTGAACATTGTGTAAGGACAAGAACGATCTTGAAATACAGGACGTCTACGCTACAAATTATATATATACCCAGCTAAAAAGCAAAGCTGTTATCGTTTGACAGTGACTTTCACATGAATTGATTAATTAAATCATAAAATCACAAACACCCCCACTGCCAGCAGGAAAACGAGCTCTAATGCAGTCTAGGAAGCTATCAAATCGAAAAACTACAGCCTGAGCAAATGCTTAATATGTTAAACATTTAATGGTGTGAGGGTGACATTTTGTGGCTTTTGACGAGTCTGAATTTAACAAGGAGATAATAAACTGTCGATATGAAAAGCTTTTCATTTTGTAATTATGCACAGTGCAAAAAAGGATTTTTTTGTAATTAATTTTACCCTTTAGCTTCACTCTAAATCTTTGTGACTAGACAATGAGAAGCTCTGGTGCTGGCATGGAACGATCCTAACAAAGGAAGTAAGATGACTCCTTTTTCAAAATAATTATGTTATTAATCTGCACCTCACCGGCTTCCATGGTGTGCAGTTAGTCGTTAATTAGACACGTGGTTGGAATAATATGTGCGTTTGTGTGGATGCCGCGCTATTTTATGTTGCCACTAGTTGGACTGTATAGAACATAGAGGCACAAAAAAGACGATGGACGTAATGCTGAACATTGTCAAACATTCTCCCCCAGTCACAGATCGGGGCCTAAACCCAAATTTGTGTTGCTTGCCACGCCATTCTAGTTTGGATGCAAATCAGTCTTCACCCTGTCCCCATTGGACCAGTCCATCCGGAACTGCCGGGCCAGTTCTTCCCTGGACCGAAAAACAAGCATCCTGGGAACTTTTTCGGGGTATCCCCCTCATCAGCCAGGCTAGCTTGAATCCAGTGGCGCAGTGAGCACGGGACTCAGGTCTGGGCATACTCTTCCCACTTAGGGCGACTATAGCAAAACAAAGGTCCAAAACATATACACACACAGAAGTGCATTACAATATTCATCATGCATAGCCTCCCGCATCTGCCACATTCAAATTTCACACTCTTCAAACAATACACAATAACAAATAGGTATAAAGCTCTTGTGTTCTAACCCCTACTTATCTTCAGTCCACTGCATGTTTAAAAGCAGCACCTAATCGCTAGATAGCATTATAAATGTAGCCATTAAAAAAAAAAAAAAACTTCCCAAATAGGCCCCCTTGCACGTCATCATTCCGTGGTGATTGGCTATTGCCGGAGCTGTCTTTGTGCTTTGTGTGGTGTGCTTGAGAGAGGAACACTGCCTGACAGCAGCGACCTGTAAAAGAGGTTGGCAGCAGAAAAGCAGTAGTCATTGAACAAAGCACACAGCAGAGTATGATGTATGTCAAGGCATGATGGGCATGGAGAGGGACTAAAGCAGAGACAGTTTGGCCTAACTTGGGTCTCATGGAAGCTGAGAACTAGAGGGGCGCCAACAGCAACTAGAATATTAGGCGCCGCAGGGTAGGAGTAAAGAGCGGGGTGCCAGCTACATACAGCTAAGTGGCCTCCACGATTGGCTGCAATTCCAGAGTTTACGGGTGACTCGGTTATGTAATTCCTTCTCTTACCCCTGTTTACTGAACCCCAGCCTTAGTCAGGAGAGTGCGATGCACCCTCGAGTCACATACTCCCCCAGTCTATGAGCCTGCAGTACCCACCGTATAAGATGATAGCACAGGCTCAGAACCCTTTGTATGCAGTTGCGGTATCTGGCCTTAGAACGATGGCTAGGTGCATCTTCTCTAAAGGTTGGTTGACAGTTACCCACAGAGCAGATATATATGCTGATTGTTTCCATGAACAACTCTCACCACATATGCTTTGCTCCAACAGACAGTCCTGGCAATCACTTCTGCATGCAGATGCTCTCATACTGCTGAAAGCACTTTCATCTTCCTGGTTAGGGACTCTGTGATCCTCTTTCCCTGTGAATGTTGCACATACCCAGCAAATGATTTCCTGATGGACCCCTACCCATGAAGCAAACTTCCAGGTTCAATACAGAGCTATTCAGCTTCTACTATTGTTCAAGATCTTCTGCTGAAGGGCCATAGGAACATACACATAATGCCTGGTATGCCAAGTTGGTTTTTGCAGGCAGGTCCTACAGTACAATGGAAACACTTTTAGGTCCTATCACCATTTACGTGGCAACCTGACTGAATGAAATGTTCTGCTGGCAATTCCTGTGTAGGTACTCACGTGCTCTGGTGCTGGTTTGTCACTACCCTCACTAGAATGATTCCAAGCGTGAAAAGGCATGCAATGCAGCACGACTTCGAACCTTGTCCAGGTCAAGATTGTGTTTTTGCGAAGAGCATCACAGTTGACCAGTTTATAATGATGAGGGGAATCTGTCTGTGAGAAGACAGATGAGTTGATGATGTCAAAGATTGATGTAAAGGCATTGGGAGGCAGACATTTGATCATAGATGATGAAAGGATCCTAAGGAGAGTGTAGAGATGGTGAAAAAGAATTGTTTTGTCTTCGGTGTGATAGAGCGTAAATATTGTTGTAAGGGTATTGGGTCTTAAGATATGGGTATATGTTTTCACTGGTCACTTATATGGCTGGTTGCTTTATATACACACACTTTAGTTTGCTTCCTTGGGAAAAGGGAGAATGGCGTCCATATTTCAGAATTTTGCATCAATTAATGTGTACATCATTTAATTGTTCAGATTTTTGGTATCTCTGTGACTTCTCACTTTGGAACTAATTCTCAGCACCACCAAATTAATTTCATTGATTAGTGGGATTGACACGGTTGTACCCTGTGCCACAGATATGGAAAGTATTTTCCAACTATATATTGACATTGATTTACATATTTGTTATGCAAAAGTACATTAAAATAGTAATAAAAGACATTAATAAGTCCTCCTACACATATGCTGTTTTTTACGCTCCATAGTCGACCTTCTGTTAGTTTAGTCTGTATGAATATGAGCTTTGTATACTAACAAAAACATAAGAATGGAGGGGGGTCTGTAGGGGAAACAGGATTAACGACCAAAAAGCACCATATCCCCAAATCTAACTAGTACAAACACACAAGAGGGTGCTATTGGTCTACAAGGACTGGAAAGTGTCAAGCTTACTCCAGTTTAGAGGAAGCTTGACACTTTCCAGTCCTTGTAGACCAATAGCACCCTCTTGTGTGTTTGTATGAGCTTTGTATAACTTTTTTTTCGCCTAGATCGTGTTATGTTATTTCGTGCTTTCCACGTATGACTTGTAAAGCGCTCTGTTACTCGCAAGAGTGTTGTTCGCATTATATAAAACCTTCAAAACAAATAAATAAAATACATACAAATTTTCACTAAAATGAGAGATGAGCATTGCTGCATCTGAAGTTAGCCACTGAGAGGCACCTGGGACTCCATTCCCCAGGGCCAGTGCAAAATAATAAGGGAGGGGACACGAGGCACCCCTCCCAAGCCTAATATGGCACCAGGGACCCCACGAAATGTAAGTTTAAGGTGAGGGTGGGCAGGTAGCCTCCGAACATCACTGAGGCCCTGGAGACCCATCTGCTGGGGTAAGAATACATTTAAAAAAGGAAGGGGCTGCAAGGCTCTCCTCCCTAAGCTATCATAGGACCAAAGGAGGCTATCCCAGGGGTCAAAATATGCAAGGAAGGAGAGGGGGTTCCCCCCTCCCTGAGACGCAAAGAGGTCAAGGGGACCCCATCCCAAAGGCTGTAACACATTTAAAAAAGTCCCCCTCCCTGAGCCATGCTGTGTCCCAGGAAGCCCATACCACAGGACACAGCAGTTTCCTTGTCTTCACCGTGGCAGGCAGGGAAACCTTTATTGATTCCCATTTGGAAAGAGCATTTTTAATCTCCCACCACGCGGGAGCAAACACAAAGTTTGCTCCCAGCCAGCGGGAGCTTTAAAAATGCTTTCACTAGCTGGGAGCATCTATTTTCTTGCTCACACTTTTGTTGGGATGAACAGCATATTTAGCTTCTCCTTGCACGTGGAAGCAGTCCCAAATCCGGCTGCATGTGCTGGGGACGAGGGGCCTTGCGCTCCCCTGCACTCCCCAATGAGTGTATTGTGGGTGCGTTGGGTGGGCACTAGGGCACCCACCTTTAATTAGTGCTGGCCCGGGGTCCTCGGGCTGATAACAGCTCAGGGAGGGGCCAGAAGGCCCCATTCTTTTTATGTGAAGTAGTGGGCATAGGGGTTTGGTTCCCAGGGCCTAATAAGGCTCATGGTGGGGTCAATGCAGCTCACCTCCCCTTTAAAATAAATAAGGTCCTTGGGGTGGCGTCCCCAGGGCCTAATCAAGCTCAGCTCCTCTTCAAAATATATATGGCCTGAAGGATGGGGTACCCAGGGCCTGATGGGGCTCGGGAAGGGGACCCACACAGCCCTCCTCCCATTAAAAAAAATATGACCATGGGGGATGGGGTCCCCATGGGCAAAATAGGATCAGTGAGGGAGGCACATGGCCAACTTCCCCTTTTAAAACAATTTAACCTGGGGATGCAGTACCTGGGGCCCATAAAAAGTCAGGAAGGGGGGCCATGCAGTCCTCCTCCTCTTTTATTTATTTTTTGGCCCCCGAGGGATGGGGACTCCGGAGGCCTAATTTGGCTCAGGGTGTGGGGCCAGGTGCCCCCTCCCTTTATTAATTACTCAGCCCTGGCGGATGGGTCCCTGGGGCCTCATAAGGCTCAATGAGGGGGCAGCACAGGCAGAACATGTGGCCAACTGCCTGCCATGCACAACTGACGGCCCTGCACAGGGTAGGAATGGCTGTTTTGAGAGGGTTGGTCACAGGCCAACTGGCCACAGCTTGGGGTTGGGTGCATGTGGCAGGCCCTGCACAACATGAGGGTGGCTGCCTTTGCAGGGGTTGGTTGCATGTGGTGGGTTGGCAAGACCTGGCCTGCAGCTAGTCCCGGCAGCCAACCTCCCGCCATGCCTGGGCAAAGGGGGTTGGATTTATGTATGGTAATACAATATTACTTCACATTAAAAAAAATGGACATTCACTGAAAAAAGCAGAAGTTAAAATAACATTACAGTTAGGTAAAATGTTCAGGTACAATGTAACGTTTTAAACTCTAAAAACGACAGAACTTCACCAGTTATAGTTTTCTCAAGTAAGTATAACTCATGTCCTTAGGTAAGTATAACTTGTGATGTCACTATGAACTGTTACCCCACTTATTATATCACTTATGACATCGTCTACGACATCATTGATAATACCACTGCAACATTTGCAATTAAATTATTGATGGGAAAACTGTGCATGGCAGGGTGAGTTATAGTTACCTTAGGGTTTAAATTATAGTTATTCGAGATAGCTATAACTGGTAAATTTCTGTGGATTTTTGAGTTTAAAATTTGTTGTTACTGAAAATGTTACCATGTATAAATAAATCAACTTCAAAGATGACAACGCCGTGTGCGGTTTCTAAAGATTTATGTATGCTGCCGCTATCATAGCATACATATACATATATAAATATATATAAATATATGTAAGTAAATATATATATATATATATATATATATACATATATATATATATAATGTAATATATATTATATAATATATATTAGATATCAATGCCTATTATGCAAGGAAACTATAATACATTTACACCACAATTCACTTATTTAATTTGAAGGAAGTCCACTTAAATTATAGACTTCATTAGTGGAATAGAAAATAAATATTTTTGTTTAAAGTTGTTGTACATTACCTTATAGGACTTACAAACAGTTGCAGCCCATTGTAACTGTCTAATCTTTGCCCTCACCACTCTTTTTTCCTCACATCTCGTCATAGAGCCTTAATGGTTCCTGCATCTAGTTTCAAACACAATTATTGAAATTGTGTTATCTATTTCCTTAGATTCAGGCATCACCCATCATAGTCTTCTTCATCTTCTGGCTCTTATCCTGCTTTGAAGATATAATGTTACATTTGTTGCGAAAATAATTACACAGACATTTTCTTTGAGGGTCTGAGTAGCATTTAAATTCTTATTTCTATATATCTATAGTTATTATTAAGAAGGGTACTTCTCTACTCAGTTGGATAACTAATCCCATTTTTTAAAATTAGCCAAGAGTTCCCAAATGGGAGCTTTCAGCAGAGATGGTGAAATGTGGCTTCTGGTATTCATTGTTTTTCTTTCACAGATTTTTACTGTAAGCAGACTGCTCTCCCGGTGACACCTAGCCAAACAAATGCATGTGTAATTGAATCTGCTCTGGATTCCATTAAGTTTATTTCCCCTTGGACAGAGGCTAAACAATTTAGCAAATTGAGACTGCCCCTGGTGCTACTGCAGAAAGGAAATAGATGAGAATGGGAGAAAAACACATTAGTACCACATCCAAGGGGCACATTAGACCAAGGGGCAGGGCTAGAATAAAGTTAGGGTAATATATGGCTTTATGTCATCAGGAAGAACAATTATCGAGTGCTGGACTTTACATTAACAATTAATAGTCATGAGAATCAGTTCACGCAACACAACGCAGCAGGAAAGTTGTTGCACTGCCTTTCACCAAAGGAAGAGAGCTAGCTGCACTGCACCATATTTCCAAAGATATGGCACTGTTCAACTCTCTCTCTGCGGTGGCACACTCATGGCTGCCTAGCACCAACAAAGCCATCTTTGCCCCATGGTACAAGGGTTCCTGCGTTGTGGGCAGAATTGTTTTTGTTCAGGAAAGGATACCTTCCTGCAAAAACGAAATCCTTATAGGCTTATTCCTTTTTGTATGTATGCTGTAGAATTCAGCACACCTGTAAGGAGGAAGTAACGATGATAAATAAAGATATTCTCCAATTCATCACAATCCCAGGTTTACTGGTGTTGGAAATGGTCCCTATTGCATGGCCATCCCCAAACTTTTTGCCTTCCTTCTAGTATTTTTTGCTGGCATCGTTTTTGTTGGGCTTAGTACTTTTAGCACTTTACCTCTGCTAACCTGTGCTTAGGTGCATGTGCTCGCTCCTCTAAACATGGTAATATTGGCTTATACCCAATTGGAATATTTAATTTGCTTATACGTCCCCAGTAAAGGGCACTACATTTGCCCAGGGCCTGTTTATATAATGCTACTAGTGGGCCTGCAGCACTGGTTGTGCCACCCCCTTAAGTACCCCTTAACCAGGTCTCTGGCTTGCCATTGCAGAGCCTGTGTGTGCTTTTCACACTGGCATGTCGACCTAGCAAAATAAACCTTTTGCCAGGCCCAAATCTTCCCTTTTTATACAAATAAGTTACCCTTTAGGTATGCCCTGGACAACCCAGAGGGCTCCGTGCAATTTATTTAAAAGGCCGGATGTGTGCTTTTAAGTTTTACATTTCCTGATAGTGACAAACACTCAAATTCATTTTTCATTAATGCAAGCCATATCTCTCCCATAGGATAACAGTGGGATTACCTTATTACATTTTATAAGTACTTTCCAATTTGAAAGATATAATCCTTTCATGTTTTGTGTCCCTGGAAACACAATTTAAAATCTAAACTTATGGTGAAGTCATATTTTAAATTGCAATTCTGCAAATGCCACTTTTCGAAAGTTGGCATTTTCTTGCTTTAGCCATTTTGTGCCTTTAACCTGTCTCTGATCACATGACTGCCTGTAGCTGGCAGCTGGGCTTTGTGTATGCCTTAGACAGCCACATAGAGTGGGAGCTCACGTGTATCTCAATGGGCCATTTCTGGCAGGATGGGAGGGAGGAGCTTGGCACAGCCTCACTTAGACCTAAATGGGCAGCATCCTGTCCACACACATGCATACCCCCCCTGTAGTGAGTCTGGGGCCTGGGCAGGAAGGGAGGATATCTGAGCACTTCAAAGCCCTGTCTTTAAAGTCTCAACAACTTCAAGGGCACCACTGGGTATACATACTGGACGTCAGACACCACCAATTCAGTACACTACCAGACCTGTGGATATTCTGACACGGAAAAGGACTGCCACTCTGCTGGACCGCCACTCTAATGATGCTGCTGCATTGCAGTTCTGACCTGCTTCCCTCTTGCCTGGGAAGGAAGAATTGGACCTGGAACCTATCTTGAACAAAGGACCCCAGAATGACTCAAAGGACTAGTCTGCTGGCCCCCTGATCTGAGCCTCAGGGGGCGTAACAGACTCCCCACAGCCCCTGGACCCATTGTCAATGTGTTTCTGACCCCCAAGAGGCACCTCTCAGGTCCTAGGCCCTTGGTGGCCCTTGAGCTTTTAAAGTCAAGCTTTTAGGCTCTTTGCAACTGTGAACAGGCCTGTTTGCACCAGAACCATCCCACGTGCACCAGAAATCAGTGTGAGCCACCGCAAGTTCATCTCTTTGCACAGCAAGCATCATCTGTCTGCGTGGATCATCACTGCGAGGCTCCATCCCGGCCGCCCACAACACTTGGCCTGCCCTTTGGGCCCAGCCACTCCTTGTTCCCAGCAAACTTTTTCCCCCTGAACAGGACTCTTGACACAAACCTTGATCTATTTCAGCCGCGGTCAGCCTGAATGTTTGTCTTTTACAAGGTCTAGCCCGTCCATAACGTCACAGTTAGCGTTTTCTGTTTCTAGGAGCTATTTTACCATTTATCCTTTAAAAAAACATAACTCTAGTTCTACTTATGTTGGTGTTGGGAAGGCTAAAAGATTGGGCAGAAGTAAATCATATTGTGCCCCCTGAACAGGAGGGATTTAATGAAGAGCACTCCATCATCGTTCATTGCTTCTCTGTCTGGTCCATTCCACGGAAGTCAGTGGAGATGAGGGTCAGCCTGTACTGTTGTTTTATCAACATCTGGGCGGCTTTTGACATAGTGGGCCGAAAACGTTTATGGGAGGCATTGATGAGATGGGACATCCCATAGGACCTCCTCGCTATAATTCAGGAGCTACTTAGCTATAACTGAGTACAAGTTATTATGGACACTGAGGGTACCTTAATACAGAAAATATTAATAGAAAAAGCGGACTAAGACAGGGGTGCATCTTGGCTCCCTCCTCTTCTCATTATTTATAGCTGATTTGCCATCATTACTGGGTGGGGGCCAACAGTGTCAGCTCCAAAATAGATGGCAAACATGCTGCATGTCTTCTGTATGCAGATGACCTTGTAATTGTAGATCAGACAGAGATAGGCCTTCAAAGGAAGCTGGACATGTTCATGGAGTATTGTAAGTATAGTACATTATTAGTGAATATGGAAAAATCTAAAATATTGTGCTTTGGTAATAAAACCATGACATATACCTGGTTAATTGGCCCACTAAATTGGAGACAGTAAAGGAATATCATTATTTCCGGGTCTGGTTTGTAAAGTCCCTAAATAGGGTGTCCATATGGAATCACTGAGAATACTTCAGTTAGCTGACTGAGGAAATGTAATAATGATTAGGGTAAGACTTCAGATAGGCCTGTTTTGAAAGCTTTTATGGCTATGATTGCCATTGGGACATGTGTGTGCGCATCATATGGTAAAATGGAAATCTCAGGGGTGCCACAGGGTGTCCTTTTGGTCCCTTGAAATTGCATGCACAATTTGCGAGTACCTATTGCATTGGGCATGCGATTCCCATTTATTCCTATGGGTCTCTAGGCCCATAGGAATGAATGGGAAGCCATTCCTTAATTGCGACTTGCAATTTGCGAGTCTCAATTAAGGAATGTGTAGGAATCACACTTTTTTTAGCGATTCCTACATGCATTGGCAATTGCGATTACTTAATTGCGATTCCTTAATAATCGCAATTAAGTAATTGCCTATGTTGATGCATGTGCACCCAACTGTCCCTACCGAGATCCTCTATGATCCAGGCTGAATCCGTTGAAGCCTCGTTGTTTCTGCTTTGTTAGCGCCCAGTAGTAGGACGCTAGCATAGTCCAGCCGGGAGAGAATGATGGATTGGACTATGATCTGGCACGTTTTGGGATCAAAGAACCCAAGGATGGGATAGAGGCTTCTTAGTAGGCCCACACACGTAGCTGCTACTCTTTTAGTGTGAGTTTGGTAGCTCAACGAGGAGTCCAACCAGACTCCCAGGTTTTTTACCAAGGATTTAGGGGAAGGAATGGGGCCTAATAATGATGGCCACCAGTGGTCGTTCCAACAACTGGTGTTCCTGCCAAGGAGCAGAACCTCGGTTTTCCCTGCGTTCAGTTGTAGACAGTTACCTGTCATCCACTGGGCGACTGCAGTCAGTCCATCCCTGAATTTCTTGGCAGAGGCTGAGGGGGCCTGAGTGAGGGTGATTACCAGCTGTGTGTCGTCGGCATACGACACCAGCGTGAGGTCCCATTCTCTGGCGAATGCCGCGAGGGGCTGTACATATAGGTAAAAAAGGGATGGACTGAGAGACGAACCCTGCGGGACTCCTTGGCCGATAGAGTACGGTTGCGAGGTGAACGGGGGAGCTGAGACACGGAAGGATCTGCCCGTCAGGAACGAGCGGAACGAATCGAGGGCCAGGCCGCTGATCCCTATATCTTCCAGGCGACCTAGCAGGATGTTATGGGAGACCGTGTCAAAGGCCGCGCTGAGATCAAGTAATATCAGCGCAGCACTTTGACCGGCGTCGAGTACCTTCCGGAGATGTTCGGTGGTGGATAGAAGGGCGGACTCCGTGCTATGCCCTGGCCGGAACCCGTGTTGGGTGGGGTCCAGAATGTTATATTGGGCCATATGGTTTGAAAGTACTGTATTGGCATGGGCCTCTGCTAGTTTGGACACCCAGGGAAGCAGTGAGATGGGCTTGTAGTTCTCCGGTTTTGTAGGGTCCAGGGTCGTTTTTTTGATAATGGGGGTAACCCAAGCTTGTTTTCAACAGGTAGGAACAGTTGCCGAGGAGAAGGAGAGGTTGAGGAGTGTGGCCAAGGATGGAAGAAAGAAGTCCAGGGCCTCTAGAAATCGGGCTGGTCTCATGGGGTCTGAAGGGGCACCTGATTTCACCTTTCTACAGAGTTTGGCTAAGTCACTGTGGGATATTGCTGGCAGGCATGTAAGTCTAGTGTCTTTAAGGGGGGAGTAGGAAGAATTGGTGGGGTCGGGGGGAATCTGTGGAAAGGTGTTGTACATTTTCCTTACCTTTTCGATGAAAAAGGTAGCGAGCTCCTCACACTGCTGCGTAGAAGAAATGTGCGAGACAGGATTACCACAATTTTGCAGTTTTTGAACCAATTTGAAAATGGTTTTCGTGGGGTTGGGGCTGTTATTGATTTCCTTAGCGTAAAAGGATGCGCGGGCCGCGCGTATAGATTTATGATATGTTTTTAGTTTGGACAGGTAAGAGCTTTATCCATGTCCGTATAGTCCTTTCTCCAGTTGCGTTCTGCTACCTTGCATTCCTTTCTAAGAAGTTTCAGATTATCATACCATGGGTTAGAGGGGGTGCTACGTCCTCTAGTCCATTTGGCAGGTATGAGGGCGTCAAGTCCTTTAGTGATCCAGTCCTGAAAAGAGGCGTAAGACGTGTTAATGTCGTTAGTGGTTACGAGAGTTGGTTCCCCTAAGATAGCAAAGAGATCCTGATTTTGTAATTTATGCCAGGGCCGTTTAAGACAGGAAGGAGGCGAATCCTTGTTGTGTTGGATGTCAGCTGATATCACAAATTTTATGAGGAAGTGATCGGTCCAAGCCAAGTTTCGCACAGGAACAGTATGTCAGGGTTCTCATCGTTCAGTAGAGTGTAGACCTCAGGGTGGTGTTTTACCAATGACCTGACATTAAGCTGAAAGATCGTGAGGGGAGTGTATTTTCTCGTGCTGGCTTTGCATCGAGGTAGGCTCGGTTTAGATATGACATAGTTGCAGGAACTACAATGTAGATTGGTCTGTCCAATGTAGCCCACTAACTTGTCACATCGTTGGCCTGGGTTAAGTGCAAGGAGGCTGTTTTTATCATAACGGTACGCCATCCGAGTAATTCGAGCAGGGGGACTGGCCAGAGGCGATGTCTTGGCGATGACGGGCGAAGACGGGCATGCCTTAGGCGCGCCTTCGGCGCGCAAACGGCGCGCCCACTGCGCCCGTCCGCTGCGCTTACGATGGATGCACATGATTTCAAGGGGGTAAAGAGGGCGGGGGGCGTGGCCTCGGAGTGGGCGTGGCCTCGCGCCTCGCCGGCAATGGCGATTTGGTTTGTTTTGTAGCTCGAGTCCGCAGACAGCGTTAAATCCGCTGTGCGGTGAGCTTAGGGTTCGAGCAACAGAGTCCTAAGGTGCCAGGAGACAGGGTGATATTTAAAAACACAGAGCAATTCGTGACAGACAATTTTAAAAAAGGATCGTAGTGCTCCCGGCTTCCGCCTCTGGAGGGTGCGTGGTTCTAGTGAAAACACTCGTATTCAGTGTTTTTATGCAGGTGGGCGGGGGGCGTGGCCTCGGAGTGGGCGTGGCCTCGCGCCTCGCCGGCAATGGCGATCTGGTTTGTTTTGTAGCTCGAGTCCGCAGACAGCATTAAATCCGCTGCGCGGTGAGCTTAGGGTTCGAGGAACAGAGTCCTAAGGTGCCAGGAGACAGGGTGATATTTAAAAACACAGAGCAATTCGTGACAGACAATTTTTAAAAAGGATCGTAGTGCTCCCGGCTTCCGCCTCAGGAGGGTGCGTGGTTCTAGTGAAAACACTCGTATTCAGTGTTTTTATGCAGGTGGGCGGGGGGCGTGGCCTCGGAGTGGGCGTGGCCTCGCGCCTCGCCGGCAATGGCGATCTGGTTTGTTTTGTAGCTCGAGTCCGCAGACAGCGTTAAATCCGCTGTGCGGTGAGCTTAGGGTTTGAGCAACAGAGTCCTAAGGTGCCAGGAGACAGGGTGATATTTAAAAACACAGAGCAATTCGTGACAGACAATTTTTAAAAAGGATCGTAGTGCTCCCGGCTTCCGCCTCAGGAGGGTGCATGGTTCTAGTGAAAACACTCGTATTCAGTGTTTTTATGCAGGTGGGTGGGGGGCGTGGCCTCGGAGTGGGCGTGGCCTCGCGCCTCGCCGGCAATGGCGATCTGGTTTGTTTTGTAGCTCGAGTCCGCAGACAGTGTTAAATCCGCTGTGCGGTGAGCTTAGGGTTCGAGCAACAGAGTCCTAAGGTGCCAGGAGACAGGGTGATATTTAAAAACACAGAGCAATTCGTGACAGACAATTTTTAAAGAGGATCGTAGTTCTCCCTGCTTCCGCCTCAGGAGGGTGCGTGGTTTATCTGTAGGTTTTGTATTAAGGGAGCTGACGAGTGTACCCTCTAAAGCTGTGAAGGTGACATCCAGGAAAGAGATTTGCTGTTTGTGTGTCGTCATGGTAAAATGAAGGTGGGGATTCAAATTATCAATCCAGTTCTGAAACTCATTATATTTCCACCATATCTCCTTTACAGATCATGAGGATATTGTCAATGTACCAATACCATTTGCATATATTTGTTGTGTATGGATTATGGGTCCATATGTGCTGGTCTTCAAAATAGCTCACATACAGGCAGGCTAAGCTTGGGGCGAATGTGCTGCCCATTGAAGTACCATGCACTAGGAGGTATAGTTGATTTTCAAACTTAAAAAAGTTTTCTGTGAGAGTCAGGTGTATAAGAGTGATAATCCACTCAATTGGAGCTGCCCACATCCACTCGTCTAGTTTTAGAATTTCTTCCACTACTCTGATGCTCTCTGTTTGCGGTATATTAGTGTACAGAGTCTCCACGTCAGGACAAACCAGGATGTTTTCTTCAGGGTTGTATTCTACATCCGTTAAAAGACTGAAGGGTTGTTTGGTGTCTTGTACATACGACTTAATTTGTGTCACCAGAGGACGTAAGAACCAGTCTACATATTTTCATAGTGGCTCCAGGAGTGGTCCAATGCCGGAGACAATAGGCCGGCCTGGAGGCGAAGTTTTGCCTTAATGAATCTTGGGGATCGTATAGAACAGTGGGGTTCTGGGGTCTACTTGGTTCAAGAAATCGTGTTCCTTTTTAGTGATCCATTCTCTCTCTAGGGCATCCGCCGTGAATGCACAGATGGCTGTCTTTACACGTTGTATCGGGTCTCTGTTGATCTTCTTGTAATACTGTGTATCTGCAATTAGTTTCAGACATGCAGTCCTGTATGCGTTTGTGCTCTGAATTACCGTGGCCCCTCCCTTGTGCCCCGGCTTTATTACTATGTCCTTTCTAGACTTAAGAGATTCAAGGGCTATGCGTTCTTTGTTACTCAGGTTATTGAACCCTTCTTTTTTAGGTTGTAACTCTTCAATTTCTTTGACCACTGCTTCCTCAAAGGACAGGACTTCAGGGGGCATCATGTTTGAGGGGGGAAAAAACGTGGACTTGGGTCTTAGGTTTGTATGGCTGCCACCGTCTATGGGTCTCTCTCCCTGAAAAATGTCTTCAAACACATTTTTCTGAAGAACTCCCCCATTTCGCAGCGTAGACGGAATTTGTCTAGATAGGTGGTGGGGACAAAGTCCAGTCCTTTCTCCAGGATATAGGTGGTGGGGACAACGCCCAGTCCTTTCTCCAGGACCGTTAGCTCATCTGTAGTGAGTGTAATGTCAGTCAGGTTCACCACTAGTCCCTCATGTTGCTCAAGCCTGGTTGTTGCTGGCCTCTGGTGTTGCTCTGTGTGTTGATTGATGCAGTTAATGTCGGTAAGCTAGCAACATCGCCACCGCTCTATATTCTGTCACATAGCAATGTCATGTAAAGATTTTGATGCGAGTGGCACATGGTTGGAAAAGATTTAACACTACTTAGTTGCACAGCCCTTGGGCACTCGTGGGCTCGGTCTCTTTCGATTTGCACGAATTTGGGAAACAAGAACATGGTAATACAATTGTTTTGCTCATACAATTTTGTATGTTGTTTTTTCCTTCTTTGCTTCATTTATTACAGATGGAGAACCACATATGACAGATAAACTTGTTTGTCTCACACACACAAGGAGCAGCTACTCTGCCCTTCATTTACTGACAGGACAGGAAGCCCGCTTTCTGTACCACAGGGAGGCCGACCATTGCCCTGAAAAAAGTCCTGGATCTTTATGGCCACATATGGACTGAAACATGTTGGCACAAGGGTCTTAGGACCATAATACTCCTATTCTGACCCACTTTTTAAGAGTTTTTAATAACCCTGGCAGACCCAAGAATAAAGGGAAACTGGGGATCTGTTGGAGGTTTTTTATCTTTATAGTCCCCCTGGTCTTCTATAACTTCAAAGAGCTCCCAACACTGTGGTTGAACCCACCTCGGCCTATGGGCGTCGGGGTGACCCGATAATGAAGCATGAGACCACTAGGGTGTGTGAGGGTAACTAAACAAAAAGGAATAGCTTCCTTGCTCACCTGATGGTGAAGTTACACATTTTCCCTTACACTTCATTCTTCATGTCCACCCATTTAAGTGCATTTTAATTGACCATCGACTGGTCAGTTGGAGTAAATTTTCATGACTTTATAACACTCCATTGCAGCCAGAGGGTGCTAACACCTGACCTCTACTGCACCCTTTTGGAACAGCGAGTAACAGATGATAAAGATCCAGGCGGTACCTAGACAATAAAAACTGCTCGTACGTAGACAGCGACCCCAGGAGATAAGGCTCAGTGGATGGGTTTGTGTATCAAGAATTTGAGGACACTAGGTTTTGGCACTTCTTGCTCGTCTCTTTCTAGTTTTCTTAAGCTACTAAAAGCTTTCTTAACAAACTCCACATCCTTTTGTACAATAGAATCAGGCTTTGAGAAAAGTTCAGAGCGCCCCACCTCATCAAAACAACATTTTATATATTTAGGCCATGGTAAACGGGACATGTTGTAAAGGCTCATGCATTAATTTATGATCTGCTGACTGAGGGCTAAATCCTTATTCAGCCAGAAGTTGAGCCAGAACAGTAGGGGGCACAAAGCCAGGGTATCTCATAGATAAGGCACTCCCAATTCCTCATGAGCCACCAATTTCGACAAGCCGATTGGCGCGCCCAACAAGTGCTTCGGAAAAGTGTTCTTAACCACCTGCAAGCCACCTGTGGCAGTATGCCCCCAAATTTCACTACCATAGCAAGCTGTTGCTATGCTTTTAGCCTGATAGACTTTCAGCATGGCTGCAGTTGGGCGCCTACCTATCTTTGTAGCAAAGTTGAAAATAGCACTATTTACCCTCGCCAGCTTCCCCTTTTTATACTGAATACCAGGCCCCCAGTTCAAACGGGCGTCCAATAAAACCACCAAGTATAAAAAGACGGTCATCAGAGGAACCTTCTCTGAACCTACTGTAAAGAGAAGCTTTTTCTTGGGCCGTATCCCTACCTGCAATATATAGGATTTAGCGTTATTAATTGCTAAATCTTGAGCCCCAATAAATCGAGCGGAGTCAAGCATGGATTGAAGACCCCTAGGAGTTCTGGCTATAAGGACAGCATCATTTGCATATTGTAGGACTTGAAGCTCCTGTCGCCCAACATGCGGAAAATCTGCCCCTGTGTCTGCTAAAACTCTATCCAGATCGTTTATATAGAGGTTGAACAAATATGGGGCCAAAATACAGCCTTGCTGTACCCCCCTCCCAATGTCAAAATCCCTAGAGACACGAAGATCCTGAGAGAATCTAACGTTGGCCTTAGTGGCCCTGTGCAGATCTTCTAGGAAGTTAACAATATTGCTCTCCACTCTCATGGCCCTCATGGACTGCCACAGTTTGTCCCGGTTGACACAATCAAACGCGGACGAAAGGTCCATGAAGGCCAAATAGATCGTACCTGGGCGAGCAATCATGTCCTTACCAAGGATCATGTAAAGATTGAGGCATTGGGCCACAGTTGACAGCCCTGGCCGAAATCCATATTGAATATCAGACATTATCTTTTGCTCCTCTGCCCAGGAAGATCATCTTTCTAATAACACCCCATTCACAACCTTTACCACTGAGTCAAGAAGGGAGATCGGCCTATAACAAAAAGTGCTATTGCGCGGTCCCCCTTTTTAAACACTGGCACGATAGTTGAAGTGGCCCAGGACTCAGGACAACCGTCCCTGGCTGCTGCATTAAGCACAGCCGCAAGAACCGGTGCCCGAAATAGTGGGTCCGATTTAAAATGGTCCGGTGGAATGCCGTCAGGGCCTGGAGCTTTATTACATGTCAACCTGGCAATCCCTGCCTCAACCTCTTTCTACTCAAAAACACAGCGGGGGTATTGATAACCCTGTCTATCTGGTGAGATTGCTCTGTAGGGCCCTTAAACATAACTTTAAAATGGGACACCCAACCTTCCTCAGTAATAAGGGAACCCAAATCTCCCCTTCTGCATCATACTCAAAAAGCTGTCTATTGACAATACTCCAGAACCATGAACTGTTCCCAAGGGTGCTCGTCTCTAACAACTCCCTCCATGCCTCCTCCTTCAAGGCACCCTTGCGTATGGCCAGTGACTGTTTGTATTCATTACGGCAGGTGGGTATCAGTAGTTGTTTTCGCAGAGTAACTTTCAAAGCCTCCCTCAGCTTCTGAGCCGCCTGAGAACAAGATGAATCTAACCATCTGGGAGTTGGAGTGACTACCACACGTGCCGGGGCACTTAAGAGTTCCCCTACCTTAATGGTGATAACGTTAAAGGCGCTAAGGCCATCCCTCTAAGAAGTAACCAGCAAGATACAGAGTGCTTATTCGGCAGCACAAGAATCTCTTATTTCACCATAAAAGGCGTCGGGGGAGACCTGCGACCATTTGAGACAGTGCCTACCGTCCATTGGTCTTAGCGTGCCCGGTGTCACCACCCAAGAATTTTTAAATAAAAGTGGGGCACTCAATTGCACACAAAGCGGATTGTGGTCACTGTAAACACTTTCCATGATAGTAAACCCAGAAAATAAAGACTGGAGGGTAGATGAAATAAAAATGTAGTCTATAAATAACAGATACCTCTCCCTTTAAAAGAGGGAACATGGGCTTTACTATGTGGAGCAGTAAGAGACATATGCGACTTCAGTTCAAATTTATTGAATATGTTATTCAATAATTCCCCCTGAGTAAGGTGCTCAAAATCAAACGCCTGCATACGGGGGCAGCCAGATCAGCCATACTTGTATGCCTCGGATCTCCACAAGGGTGGATGTTAAAATCGCCCAGCACCATTAAGATATGTGATATAAAACCAGAAGACTGTCTTGTGTAGGAACACAGCAGAGTGATGTTACATTCCCCCTGGGTACTCGTTGTCGCCTTGTAAAAGTTAATAAGGCCCATACTAGTAGTCCCCCTCTTTAATACCAGAGCCTGGAGACCCAAACTTGAAGATGGGAGGATCAGAATCTGGCAGTCCACTGCCAAAGATGAGCAGACCACCCTTGGCTCTGCCACATGCTGACGGGGAAGCTGGGACAAAGCAGGCCTTGAATCCCTCCAGGAATAAATTGCAGTCCACCAACCAAGTCTCTTGGAAACAGATCACCGAGAATTGTTCAACAAACTGCACCCAAATGGGATCTTGAAACTTATCTGCCATGCCTGCAATGTTCCACGACAGGACCGTATTGTTATATACATGAGGGGCCACCACACTTTGTACAGTTGGAGCCTTCTGCTGGGACTTTGATAGTGTAGAATATCTATTAGATAACTCTAGGGGAAGGGCAAGGTGGTGCTGAACTGACTTATTTAGACTGCGTGCTGCTGGTGTGAGACATTGTCCTTTTACCGCAGGAGGTCTTTGTGTCCACCTATCAAGGAGAGCACCCATATTGCTAGTCCCTGAAGTGTACCTTTGTGTATCTGCCTTATAAAAGAAGCCCAACGGTATAACCTGTACTGCAGACCCAAAATTCGGGGGGCCAAAACATAAATCCCTGGACAGAAGTCTTTCAGCGAGATACGATCTGTTAAAATTCACAATAACACAGTCACCCCCACCAGTTTTCCACAAGCTACCTATCCAGCTCACTCGGTGCACCATGATAATGTTTTGTTCTGCCCTTAAACCCACGGTGGTATTATTAGATAACCGATGAGGAACTTTATTTTTTAGCTGGCTAAAATCCTCTTTAATACCCAGTGAGAGGGCAGCACATACCCCAGGCTCACTACATAGGGAGTAGATTCCTGTGGAAGATGAATAGCTGGTAAGCGCTGAGGTTCGACCACTGAGTACCCCTGCAGCCCCTGCAGCCAACCACCGGTAATTTGGGGATCTTCCAGGCCCTGCTGATGGGCAGGCAAAACCCTACTGGTTACCTGGCTTTCACTCATTGTATCTGCCTCCCTCTGAGCTAAGTGATTTGTCTGGTGCTGGGTACGTGACTGTTCCCTGTTGCTAATCGGTCGATGTGTTGGTAAACCTGGATCAACTACAGTACCGAATATCAAATTTTCACTTGGCCCGCCTGGAGTTGCGAGTTGATCAGACCGATTCCGCACTGCTAAACATTTCTCAATCAAGGTTCGTCTCTCATAGATGGGACCCAGCTTTGTGTCCAGCAAGGAAGTCATTATTGCTTGGAAAGCTTCTAATACCATTTAGGGATCTATATTCGAAGCAGCCGGCACAGATGCCATGGGCTTAATAACTGGGTTTGATTTAGGTTTCTTTGCTTTACTCCCAATAGCTTGAAGTTTCCTTTTTATGCCCACATCAGGCCTAAGAGTACCCTTTGCGGGCACTTGAGTACCCTCACTACTTGGTGCTAGATGTATTTTCGGTTGTTTTTTAAATTAAATTACCAGCTTTCCCTTGTGATGAGTGAGAATCACTACTCTCCTTGTTTTCTATTATGATAACTGTAGAAAGAGGCCTGTGCCTAGCCTTAAGAGGGGCTTCCGGCAAAGAGAGTAACCCAACCTTGGCCAGGGAGCCGTCACACGACCCAGAACCGATGGATACACACAAGGGTTCAACGAGAGCCTCCACTAAGGGTACTCTAGGGCCAAAAGATGTTGGATACAAGCTGTTGGATGGCGACCTTGAAAGGCGTCTATTCACTAGCTCAATATCTTTATCAATACAGCTGCCGCCCTCAGCAGAAAAGAGTTCATATTCGTGACAGTAGCATTAGAACTAGCCTTAGCCCCTGCAGAGACTGTTTGTAACTTCCGCCTTCCCATAACTTTAAAACTATCGTGGAGCCAATACAGTGTCAAAGCAGAATACGTGCAAGATTAACAAATATTTAACCCCGAATGTAAAGGCTGCTCTTAAAATTAGTCCAGCACTCCCACCACAGTCCCCACCAGGATTCTTTATGAGGATATTATGTCCAAAATGGAATACCGAGCAGCAAGAATAGTCAATCCTACCTCCTCCCATGCCACAAGACCTGATTTTCCAGGTGGCCAGGGACAATAAATGCTAAAAGCCAGCGATGGGATAGGCCCAACCCAGCCTCAACCAGTCGCGGACGGGCTCAGGTGGGCCTGTCCGAGGCCCATGTGAGTCCCACCCTGCGGGTGTCCCAGCCGCCCTTTAAGCGCCTCCTGGTGCTGGAGACAAGCGTCAGCGCCTCCCTGGCGCAAAGAGCTATGGGTGTTGGAGTCCCCACTGCTTGCTAGATGGATGTGGGCTTGCAAGTAAGACACAAAGAAACAAGGGCTCCCGTGCTGCCGGAGTCCCGGCCGCCCTTTAAGCGCTTCCTGGCGCTGGAGACGAGCGCCGGCACAGCCTCAGCGCGAAGAGCTGTGGGTGTTGGAGTCCCCACTGCGTGCTGGCTGGATGCGGGCTTGCAGGTAAGACACAAAGAAACAAGGGCTTCCGCACTGCAGGAGTCCCAGCCTCTCTTTAAGCGCCTCCTGGTGCTGGAGACAAGCGTCGGCGCCTCCCTGGAAGCGCCACTGCCTGCTGGCTGGATGCGGGCTTGCAGGAAATACAAAGAAACGCTGGCTCCCAATCATTTTAAATTACGATATCAGAAATTGTGTACAAGCTATGGAACTTTTAACTGAAATTAGATTTTTGCATATAACAAGCTTCATAGAGAGGTTAACGATGGCTACTAAAAAGGTTTTTACAGACATATAGATTTTTTTAAATGTAAGTATCTTATGATAGATTTATTAATAGTGTTTGATTGAACAAAGCAGAAGTGAAAATAAGGTACATTTTAATGTAGTTTGATGTTCATAAGTCTTCTTCGATATTTTTTCACCAATATTTTTAATAGCTGTTTTAATGTGATGTAATATTAAGAGTTGATATGGTTGTATATGATATGTGTTTAAGGGGCAATGGTCTAAATAAAGATTTATTTGACTGACTGATTGATTACTTGTATTCTCTAATTCTGGAGATATGCCCTTTTTCTCTTGATTTTACTCAGTCAGTTGTCGTCACTTACACTTTGGCCTGATACCATAGACACTATTCTGGAATTAAAATCACACGAAAAAGTTAGTGTATGACCTTAAACACAAAACTATCTAATCAGGTGTTATCTTTAATCTCATCTTGTACCTATTAACTGTAGAAACTATGGGGCATATTACCAAGGCAGGCGATATGAAATTATCGCCGCTTTGGTGGCCGTTTTCGGCCGCAAAGCGGTGATAATTTCATTGCCCTATTCGCAAGCTGTCACTAACATCAGTTAGCGACAGCTTTTAGGCGATAGCGAGCGGTTTGGGGCCCGCTTTGCATGTCAGCGATATTTCTCGCTAATGACATGCAAATTGGGAGTACCCAACCTGTTAGCGACTGAAAGCAGTCGCTAACATCGCTATCGCCTATTTTCAACGCAGGCATAGCGATGATAAAATTCACGCTAAGCGTGAATATCGCTGAAATCTAATGCCTGCTCAGACCACTTCTTAACCTGTATATCCAATGGGAGTTGGATATTCAGGTTAAGACCCTATTGGCGTTAATGCCTGAATATCGCTGGATTTCCAGCGATATTCACGCATTAAGCTTTCAAAATCTTCTGCCTCCTGTATCTAGTATCTACCTGTGCTATAAACTTTTTCTCAACTTCTGATATTTGACAAGTCAGATTATTCCTTCGAGCATGTGAAGTATCTAACGTTTTCCATGGAATAAACCATTTGTGTAATCTGTCTTCGCTTTTGTAGTAGTCCCATTTGTTCAAATGCTTGAAATTCGGAACCTCTGGCAATGTCGAGTCGAAATTCGAGAAATAATACTCGAATCCTTCTCGTCCATAAAACATGCTCAACAATAAACTGCACGTTATTCCATATGTCAACGGAAGATGATGGTATCTGATACCCTCCTCCACTGAAGCTGGTAATTGCATACAAACATAACAATCCTTTACTTCCATGGCATCAACATATTCATAAAGCAATTTAGCATAAGCATTTGACTTGTAATTTCCCTGTGACTCGTCGGTGTGAAGCCTTTTTATCTCTGCATCTAACAATGCTTTGTCTTTCTCATTGATGTTTCCCTTCTCTTTAATAATGGTAGTTTTCGGTGTTGACACTCCCTTATCCTCCTTAACTGCGGTTTCATCCCCTTCGTGTCCCGCTAGGAATGAAACAGTTACCACTAAAATTATAAGAGAAACCACTACTCCTAAAAGTATAACAGCTATACATTTTGCCCTGCGGTTCGGGTTGCCAGCCTCCATGTTCTCAAACAGTGTAGTTTTTGACTTTCTTCCAGCATTCACTTCCTCTTCTTTTCAAACAAAGTCTTTCTCTCTTGCAATGTCTTTCTTTGAACACTTGGAAGCTTGACAATTTGTTTCCGCAAAACAGTTCAAAGTCCAGTAGAAAATAGACAACCCTAGCCCTTCTCCATCCACTAAAATGAAACCCCTACCATTTTTCTTCTTCCACTCGGCGCTAGGTTATCTTGCAACAAGTTTTTACAATTTCTTTTCAACAGTCTTATTTTCGTCTGAAGTTATGTATGACTCAAGGAGTGACACTACTTCTTCATAAATGTCCATCCGAAGTATCATTCCCTCAGGTTCTGGGCAGTTCGTACCACAACATGGAAAGTCAACTTTTTCTAGGATTATTCTCCTTATTTCGCTCAAGACAAGTGGACGGACAAAATTGAGAGTTAGCGTTTTTTCAATTTCCACTCCTGGTACTATCAGTTCTACATCCACAATTACAAAGGGGTCCGTTCTAATCAAGATCACTTTCTTCACCTTTCCAGTTCTGCGCCCCTTTGAAGACATTCACAATATGGTATTAATCCACAACAATAAGCGCTCCTAGCATTTCTACTACTCGCTCAAGCATTTCCAAACGAAGAAGAGTTCCCTCCAATATTGGATATCGTGAACAGCAAACTGGAAACTCAACTGTCTCTAAAATCAATTTTCTTATTCCACTCAGGAGAGCAGGATGAACGATGTTGAGTGTCAGCAACCTTTCGGTCTCCGCTCCTGGCAGTAGAAACCTTATTTGCACTGTGATGATCGGGTCAGTTCTGATCAGTTCCACTTCCCTGATCCTCCCTGTTCTGTGTCTCCCAGACATCTGCAACGAGGTAGGTCCAGTCGGGAGTAGAGTATCTTCTACTAGGCACTCGCACCCTCCTTGATCTTCTAAGACCCTCCTCGGCTTGATCCTGGATATCTTCTTCTGGATCTGAGTCTTCGGATATAGGAGTAAGCGTTTCTTCCTGGGCCGACCTCAAACTTAGCCTTCTTCTCCTAGTTGGCCAAGTGGCAGCTCCAAGCCTTATTCTCCTATTCCTTGTCCTCCCACTTGGTTCTTGGTCGCTCCGATACGGATCTGAGTCTGAGTCGTATTCACTTCTGCTCTCTCCTTCAGTTGCGTCTTCTGTCTCACTGCCGTCCTGCCTTCGCTCTTCTTCTGAATCCGTTGCGTTCCCAACTTCTTCCGACACCCCCTCAGCTGCCTCAATCCCTTCTTGCGACTCTTCTTCCACTTCCGGGCTTTCGTCTGGGATGGGAGCTGTTCCTTCTAGGGGTGCTGGAACTCTTCTAGTATGGGATGCATGGATCCAATTTGGCAGCCCCCCGCACTTCACCGCGGTGTTCGTGATCAGGATTACCTGAAAGGGCCCACGCCAGCGAACATCTAGGCAGTTCTTCCGGACGTGTTTTTTAACTAAGACCCAGTCCCCTGGGTTCAGGTCATGACACAGGTTCCTCGCTGCTGGAACTTCAGCCGCATGCACCTGAAGGGACACAGAATGGATGGCGTCAGACAGTCCTTTACAATAATCCAAGATCAGATCATCTGTAATATTCAATAGAGCACTAGTTGGAACTGTAGGAAGTCTCATGGCCCTCCCCATCAGGATCTCGTGAGGAGAGAGACCTGTCCTCCTATCAGGTGTGCTGCGCATGCTCATGAGCACTAAAGGAAGAGCATCTGGCCAACTCAAGGATGTGGATGCCACTACTTTAGCCAATCTATTCTTCAAAGTGCCATTCACTTGTTCCACAATTCCTGAAGCTTCTGGTCGATAACTACAATGCAGCTTTTGATCGATATTCAGTGTGGAGCACAACATCTTCACTATTTCGCTGTTAAAATGTTTTCCTCTGTCAGATTCCAAAGAGGCAGGCACCCCGAAGCGCGGTATCAACTCCCTGAGCAACAATTTAGCCACTGTGAGTGTATCGCACCTACGTGTAGGGTACGCTTCAACCCATCTGGAAAATACGCATACAATCACCAACACATACCTAAGGCGATTGACTCTTGGCATTTCGATGAAATCTAGTTGCATTCTATTGAAAGGCCCCCCCGACCTCCCAATGTGACTCAGTGTGACTGGTGTTCGTTTGCCTACGTTCAGCTGTTGGCAGGTAACACATCGCTTACATACTGATTCCGCTGCTATTCTAAATTTAGGGCAATACCAAGTTTGCCTAAAAACTCTCATCATAGCATCCCTTCCTAGATGTACTGGACCATGTATTTCTCTCGCCATGGGATTAGCTAATTCTTCAGGTAACACAGCTCTCCCATCTGCTGAAACCCAAAAATCCATTTCACTTCGCACACAACCTGCTATTTCCCATGCCTTTTTCTCTGTTTCAGGTGCGTTCTCCTGCATTATTCTTAAATCCTCCCAAGTGTCTACAGTTTCTAACATCATACTTAATTCAGTCTTTTCTTCTGCACCTTCTATTTCCACCTTTGAGAAAGAATAACTTTGTTCAGCACAATAGCGTGCGACTTCATCAGCATATCTATTACCTTGTGACACAAAATCTGTATTCTTAGTATGAGCTACACACTTCACTACCGCGATGTCAACAGGACCTTGTAACGCTTCTATCAGCAATCGCACAAATTCTCCATTTCGAATGGGCGAACCAGAGGAGGTCATGTAACCCCTCTGAGACCACAACTGCCCGAAATCATGAACCACACCGAAACCATATTGGCTGTCCGTGTAGATGGTGACTCTCTTTCCATTTCCTGCTATGCAGGCACGAGTTAGGGCAATAATTTCTGCTACCTGTGCGGAATGTACTCCTTCCAGGCAAGCGGCTTCTACAACTCCAGTAATAGTACAAACAGCATAAGCTGCTCTCAACCGACCAGTATCATCTCTTAAACATGAGCCATCAACAAAATAAATTTCATCGGGGTCTGACAATGGCTCATCCACAATATCTGGTCTGGGTTTCGTGCATAGTTCAGTCACATCAAGGCAATCGTGGTCTTCACATCCTTCGCCTTCTATTACCGTAGGTAATGGCATCAAAGTAGCAGGATTCAAGACAGAGCATCTCCTGAGAGTCACGTTTTCTGCGGCAAGTATAACTTGCTCGTAACGCGTGAGCCTGCTATTGGTCAGATGCTGCGTCTTCGTCCTGGTCATTAACAATTCAACTGAATGTGGTACATACACCACTACTGGATGTCCCATCACAATACTCTCGCTCCTTTCAATGCTGACACCCGTTGCAGCAACGGATTTGAGACATCCGGGCAACGCTGCGGCTACTGGATCTAATGTAGCCGAAAAATATGCAACTGGTCTACGGGCATTTCCGTGGGTCTGTGCCAAGACTGACAAAGCACATCCCTCTCTCTCACAGCAATAGAGTGAAAAGGACTTCTCGTAATCGGGCATTCCCAAAGCTGGAGCACGGCATAAATCGTCTCTCAGCTGTAAAAACGCCACCAGACATTCTTCATCCCATGGTACCGGATCACTCACCTCCTTGTGCGTCAGTTTCTGTAAGGGCTTTGCTTTCAGTGAGAAGTTAACTATCCACTGTCGGCAGTAACCCACCATTCCTAGGAACATTCTAACTTCTCTCTGTGTTGTAGGCGCATTCATTTTCATTATTGCCTCAATCCTCTCTGGGGACACCTTACGTTTCCCTTTTTCTAACCTGTGCCCTAGATACTGTACTTCTGTCAGACAGTACTGCAACTTGCTCGGAGATACCTTATGTCCATTTTCAGCTAAATGATTCAGTAAGGCAATTGAATCTACTTTACAAGCTTCCTCTGTTTCTGACGCAACAAGTAGGTCATCTATGTACTGTACCAGAACCGAGTTCTGTGGCAGTACTAGATTCTCAAGATTCTTCTTCAGCAACTGATTAAAGATGGATGGGCTATCTGTGAATCCTTGTGGGATTCGACACCATGTTAAAACGCGATCTTCCATTTTAAAAGCGAAAAGGTACCTGCTCTCTTCATCCAATGGGATTGAAAAGAAAGCCTGACAAAGATCTATCACTGTGAACCATTCTGCTTGACATGGTATTTGAAACAATATCACTGATGGATTCGGTACCACGGGACAACATGAAACGACTATGTTGTTAATTTTTCGTAAATCCTGCACTATCCTGAATTTCCCGCTAGGTTTCTGCAAACCCATAATCGGGGAGTTACAAGGACTACCCACGATTTCTTTCAGTATTCCCTGTTGTATCATTGACTCGATCACAGGTTTTATTCCCGCAATCGTTTCCTGGGACAATTTGTATTGAGGCGTTCTTGGAAACTCGACATTTGGTTTTACCAGAATTTTTACCGGTTCTACCCCTTTAATCAATCCTATATCTTCTCCTGTGAAATCCCATACCTCTGACGCCACTGCATCTCTTAAATCTTGGGGAAGATCTTCTACAGTCAGAGTAGGATATAGTTCTACACAGAATTTTGAATTGGCCACCTTAAAGGTAGCATCATCGTCGGTAGTCTGTACCTCCACTCCTTGTGGGGTGCAGTATATGGTGCAGTTCAATTTGCACAACAAATCCCTTCCTAACAGACATACCGGACTCGAGTCACAAACCACAAACTGATGTTCGTTCATATGATTTCCTATTTTTACAGATACTGGTTCTGTCAACGGACTAGTCATTCTTTTATTCGCGACTCCTACCACCTGAATTGTTTCCCCTGACATCGGCAAGTCTGGAACCACCGCTGATCTCAGAGTCGAACGAGTAGCCCCAGTATCCACTAAGAACGTAGTGGGACACCCTGCCACTTCTGCCTCAACAAATGGCCCTCTCTGATCCACTTCTAGAACTGCCCCGAGGGTACAGTCCTCTTCACTGCTCACCCGTTGTCCTGTCAATGGATCAATGTAATAACATTTTTCTTCCTCGATAAACAGAGGCATTTGTTTAAAGACCTTTCCTCCAGCTGCTATCTTCGGTGGCTGTGGGAATTGGGCCCGTGGAGCCGAAGTCCCCCCTTTGGCCACCTTACTACTTGGGACTGTCACCTTTTGCACTGGGTCTTCTTGGACCTGTTCTTCTACTTCTAGCTCTCCATTTTCAGGGTTAAAGGGACACTCGCGTCGCCAATGCCCCACCTGGTGACACTGATGACACTTTGTCGTTTTCTTTAAAGTGGCAAAGTCTATCCTAGGTCTCTGCCCTTCTTCATTATCTTTGCTCTGACCATTTGGTTTTCGTCCCATCCCCTGCTTCTGCTGGCCACCCTTCCCAGCGGACTGCATTTGCACTACCATCAATTTCTCCTTTAGATTCTTGGCTTTAGAATCTATCTCGTCACTGCAGTACCTCGCATATCGTAAAATCTCATCTAGTGGTTTGTTCTGCCAACAGATTAAATGTTGCTGTATCATCAAACAAATATCAGGTCTCAACCCCAAGACAAATTTTGAAACAAACTGCCCTATATCTTTGGGATCCATTACATCTAGTCCACTGTATTGCTTGAACGTTTTCAATAATCTTTCATAAAACTCGTGAACTGTCTCCTTGGGTTCCTGCCTTGTTCGGTCTATTTTTACCCAATCTATGTCCTGTGGTGGTACCTTATCTTTCAGCCATGCTATTACCCTTTCATACTTTCGCATGACAATCTCAGACGGTCCATTAGTCCGAGCATCCCTCAATGGTTCAGCATTTGGCCATTCGACACTAGTATTACAAGGGGTCCACAGATCAGATGGGACCACGATGTCAAACAACGTGTTCAAATCAATCCACAATACTTTCGAGATTTTGATAAACCTCTCTACCTGTTTATACCATTCGACTGGATTGTCCCGCAACTTCGGAAATGAGTTGGTAAATGCAGCTAAATCTCCTCTACTCCAGGGCACATGTACATAATTTCCGTTTGATATTTCTCGCAAAGGGAATGCCTCCATCTGCATTATCCTTCCCTCAGGGGTCATCACATTTGTACTTCGCCTAACTGTGCCCTTTTTCGACCACCTTTCTTCCCATTTATCCAGTTCCCTCCACACTCTTATCCCTGTTACCAGCTCTCTTATGTGTGTTTTTAATCCAGTAGTTCTCTTCTCATCTAGATCCTGGTCTGCGTACTGTAATCTGTGGTTACTCTGCAATGCCCTTGTCCTAGACAAATCCACGGCATATCTATCTGCCAAATCAGTCAGTTTCTCATGAAACGCTCTAGCTTTCCTAGTAATATCCTTTGCCATGAACAATAACTCATCCTGTTCATACAATTCTATCCTTTCCAAAGGCAATGTTCCATCTATTATCTCATCAACATCTGATTTTAAACTGGTAACATCAAGCCTTTTTGCCTTAATTTCAGCTTTCAAGACACTCAATTTAGCTCCTCCATCCGCATCTCTCCCATCCCAGCTCCGAGATCTACGTTTAGGTATTGGTGAATTATAGGGAGTCCTCCCCTGTTCCCATCTCTCTAAGTCCCATGCCTTTCCATCTTCTCGGGGTGGGTGGTGAAACACTCCTTCATGCCTCCTAGCCTCTCTCTCCCCATCCGGGCTAGTTTCACGGGATGCAGGGTAAGATGTTCCATTACTCCCTCTTTCCTCCCTACTTCCCTGTGATTCCTGATTATTCGAGGCGTGGCGGGACCTATCGCTGTTCTCCTTTCTCCAATGTTGAATGTCTTCCCCGAGTGTATGATGAAGGCACCTAAACCTATTCTGAAAAGCCCGTACCGCCTCATCTCCTCCTTTCCCCCAGAGACGGGACATTTCCTCACATTCTACAATCCTAGTATTTTGTTCCGGCTGTTCTCTCTGATTTGTAGGACATGCATCCCCTCTATTCTCTTGACTTTGGCCTTCCCGGCCCTGACTACTCTCGCTGGCCCCACAATGAGATACTGTCCCATTGCCCCTGCTTTCCCACTCTGGTTCTGTTCTTGTCCTGTTACTCGGGGATACTATGGACCCGTCCCATTCCCTCAAATCAGCTCTTAATTCTGAAAAAGATCTTGGCCGTGGTCCCCTTAGATCCATTGGTCCTCTCGGACCTCCCTGTTCTGAATTGGGACCGACAGTTGTGTCTAATGGGGTGTTCCATGTTACCGAACCTGGCAATTGTTTCCATGCATTTGTCACATTATTCCTCCTTTCCATCTCAATCCTTTCCCTATCCAATTGCCTTTGTTGTTCCCCTCTATCTCTCTCAGAATTATAGATCGAAACTATGGGTCCTATGGTAACAGGCACTTGAAGAGCGTCTGGCAATCCCACAGACTCAACCCTTTCTGTGGTTGGCGTTTTCTGCACCACAAACCTTCCCACTACACTCTGTACAGTGTTGTTTGGAGGTGTTTCTCCGCCTTTGCTAGGTGTCCATTCCGATATAGGGAGTGGTGTATATCCCTCTATGTCATTTCCATCTTCCCTTGCGAGCCCTCTATCTTCTATTAACCCCACTCTCGGAGGTGGTCTATCCATTAACAATCTGTTTATCAGATTGTCCTCCGACTCGCTTTCCTCGTCTTCTTCCATGAGGTTTCCTCCTCCTGACACCTCCCTCATCGGATACATTTTCTCCACCTCAATAGTCTGTACTCTCCAACGCTTTTCCTCCTCATCCCATTTGGAATCTCGCACTGCCCTTACCGATCGCGTCAGCCTTTGTTGACGCCTGTTCAAATTTCGGTCGTGTGCAGCCTTAATCCATGCATTAAGAGCCTCAAACTGTGTTGGTCTGGGCGAGGGTTTCAATGAGGACATGGTTGCTTTTAGCCGATGTAACACCTCTAATTTAAACGTCCCGTACCTCGGGAACTGCATTTCCTCATTCCCTTCCGTAAGCTTATTCCAAGCCCCAATCCACAATATCGTATGCAGCCCAACATTCGTTGCCATATAATGAGCTGGCGTACCCTCTGGGGGAGCCTCTTCCCCGTAATAATGTTCACTTCGTTTACGTTTAAAAATCCCTTTCAAACACTTAAAACACTTCATGATTTCTCTTTTCTCCGCGTTTATTTACTTCCTGATGACAATCCACCAATCTCGGCGCCGTTCTCACTAACTGGCCTATCCGTACGCGACTTTCCTCCGACGTCACGCTAGCCGCCCAACCAGAGCGCGGCTCTAGCTAACGTCACACCAACCGCTCAATCACTGCGCGGCTCTAGCCGACGTCACCCGTCCCCCTTCGCAGCAGTTCCCCTCCTTTCTCAGCTCGTCTCCTCGGTCATGCACGCATCCCATTCATACTCTGAAAAATGATTACTTCCGTCCAAGCGATCACCTTTCTTGACTGTACGCCCACAGTCTTTCTGTAGTTGTCACCTTAACTTGGCGAAATGTCTTTCCGTTTCCTTCCAGACAATCGCCTTCTCCGATAGGTTACTCACACGCAGTAACTTTCGACCAGCGTCCGTTACTCATACACTCACTCTTACACTCCCCCTATCTTGGATCCACGGCGGTCAATGGTACCTCGTGACCTCCGTACTATGGTCGACAACTACCCTGGATGTTCGATACACCCAAAACCACTTAAGCTCTGGCCTGAACTTAAGATTTCACCAGTTCACCCGTTTACCAGGTTACCAGCTTACCAGGTTGCGCGCGCTCACAACCTTCTCTCATTCACACTACAGGCATTCAACTCCGCAAGACATTACAATACAAATACAACACAAAACACCGCAATCTATTCACGCATGACCCTTTTTATACTCACTCTCCGATACTGCTGCTTTTCTCGCACCGTCTGCACCTCTCGGCACACGATCCTTCCGCTGCTCGTCTCTCGGCGTCTCGGGCCTTGGGGTAAACTAACCTCTCTAGATTACCTTCCTCAAGAAGATAACCATCCTCACTCTGCTACCAACTGCTAACGCGGGATTACTGGTTACTAATTATCTTACCAAATCCCAAACTATGTCGACTGAATCGTTGGTACCTGTCTTGGAGTAAAAGGTAATCTCGCAATAAGTCAATCAATTTAAGAACTTACACCACTCTAAATGACCACTGACCAAAATTAAGTTTTAAAGATTTAATATAAAGTCAAAGATAACTGAAGATACAAACTTCTCAAAATGAGATTCAACAGGTAAATTGGTATCACTATAAACATGAACTTTTTGAATAGTCTGAGTCTGAAAAACAGAATAATAAGTACAAGCTCGAAAACCATCAGGGTTGCCAAAATGGATACAAGTTGCAACCTCAAAGTCATTACAGAAAAGAAAATTAAGGTTAGTCTGTCCCTACACTACACTAAATGACATCCCTACTTAGCAAGATCTTAACCCTCTAGGTGTCAGCCGTGGTGACTTCCTAAGAAGATCACGCACTTCTCTTTGTCTTTTCTCTGATAATGGGTCTCTCCTGATCAGCCTATCTGCCTACCCATCCGCTTCCTTAGGCTCCCAAAATCATCTCCTCTGCTCTCCTCCCGGGTCTCTTTCCCTAATACCAAATCACATTTTCAATAGAAACGCCCCTTGGGACGCCCCTCACGTGGTACATCTTTGCGCGGCAAACTCCATGATGGTACTCTTGAAGACCCTCGTTATAGTTGACCTTGGTTCCCAGGCTTCTTCTTCCGTGCGCTGATACCCCCTGAAATTCCTGGAAACTCCTACAGGACTGCGCAAGGCGCCACTGAACAAAGTCCCTTTCATTCGAGCTGATTAGGACCCTCGCACCTGCATACAGCTCGTCCTGCAGTGGGCCTCAAATTCCAGACTCCACCATATCTTTAGTCATAAAACACTCTCAAAGCTCTGTGCTGGACACCTCGCGACCTCTTCTCTAACGAGCACATGACGATTTACACGACATGACATTATCTCCTCTGGCCTACTTGATTTACATGCAGCAGGTCCCTGCACTCTTAAAACGTTAACTTGATTTAAACAGCAAACATTCTTAACTAGCATACGTTTCTAAAATAACACATCTATAAAGCATATACTTTTAACCCTAAGTTCAATAGTACATTTTGGAAGAACCATGTCAACCTTATCTCACATTAATTTAGCAGCACGTTCAGGTTTGCTGTGAATTGCCCTAAGGCCTACACATAATACTGGATTTTCAAAGTTACATTTAATTCGGACATGATTCTTTTAACATGAGAACATGAGGTTTTCACATATATTCCAACATTTCTACATTAATCTCACACCGTTATAATTATAGTTACTCTACTTAACATTCTATACGTTTCACTACTGAATATAAAACACTCTGTATATTTCACTCCTGGATATAAAACACTCGTGTGCAAAACATGTTTAAACTAACTACGTGCTTGTAAATATGGCGTACTTATACATTTTTTTCAAACTTGTGCTCTCTCATCAGTAACAAAGTAGTTGCAAACTCATACTAATGCTCATGCTTATCTCTACTCCACTAGGCTAGTAGTCTATGTAGTCCTCTCAATTGGTATTTGCTATAAGGTACTTCTTTGTCACTGAATGCTTCTGTATCATATAGATTAAAAAAGGGTGCATAAAAAATGAAATGGGTGGATAAGATAAACCAAAATAGTGTGCTCATCTGAAATGGGAAACTGGCTTAGTATTAGATGGCAATAAACATTTACAGAAGCAATGACCGCCAGTACACATTTCCAATGATGTCCGAGCTAGAGTCCGCCCTTACACGGTTATTTAATTTCACCGATCCATTCGACACAGTGGCAACTTTTCCTGAAAGGTCAGTGCAGCACTATGACATGCACTCAGAGTTCACTGGGATACATCATAGCCATGGTGACTCCATTAAGCCCGATCACTCCGATTTTCTCAGGAGTGTGCTGGTGAAAAAGGTGCTATGTAATGTAACGAGAAATTGTAAAGCGCACTGTTAGGGACAATTTGGTGCCTTGGCTCTTGCAAGTGATTTTGAAAGTCTGCCTTTCAGTGAAAATAATTAAGTCCATGTAGAGGAATTTCCATAGCAATAGTGCTGGCAGCAAAAATGAACAACATATGGATGCCGCATAGCGGATTGTGGTGGTAGGATGGTGCTGGGTTTGTGAGCCAACAATTCGGCTACGGAAAGTAGTTCGGTTTGAGTGATAGGAGGGTACCGGACAGCTTGATTTCCTTAAAGACAATTGTGAGGAATCTGTAAGGGGGGCACTCTTATCTCATCACTGAAAGGACTGTTGACAAAAACAATGTGTGGGTCCCACATTTGAGGTTAAATGAGGGTTGGAGTTATAGGACCTCATTTCTGGAGCAGAGCTAAATGTGGCGTGACTGAAGACCTTTCAGCTTTAGGATAGCTTTCAGATACTGTGCACATGCAAATTAAATGTCTGTGCATGGAACACATAGGCAGTAATATACATAGGTACATTTTCACGCAGATCTCATCAAAATGGACATCCATGTTCAGCTGAATACACAAATGCTACAGCCTTTCTTCTCAAATACCAGAAATCTGGAAGTACATTGCACCAAGACATGCAAAATGCAAGGGTCGATGCAAAATGGATTTTTGTCTTTGTGGTATCTCCAGGTCTTCTAATGAAAAGCACATGTATACGCCTTTTGTGATTCAATACCAACTAATGGTGTTAACATTAAATTGCTCCTGAACTTCGCTTTATAGGAAGTGCTGACTGTACTATGTACATGGAACGCGCTTGCGGAAGTGTTTTTTGCATGAAAAATAATAATAATAATCCACATTTGTAAAGCGCACAATCACCCGTAAGGGTCTCTAGGCGCTGGGGGCCGTCGGGAAGATTAAGCGAGCTATTGCCCAGAGTCACATGGTGCTGGGCTAACCTGCCGCCGGAGCCGGGGATCGAACCCTGATCCCCAGATTCCAGCGTCAGTCGCCCTGGCCGCGGCGCCACACCTCTCCCACAAAAATAGTAAGTTCAACTTTCGGGAAGGGCTGAGATCTTGGCTGTCTAATGACACTGCTGGTTATTTCCTTCCCTGTGATTAACTGGTCTATAATCAACATACACAGGTAATTGGTTGATGAGATTTGTGCAATACCTTAAATGACAACCTCATGTTGGTTCCTGGTGACTCTGTGGAGAGCCTGCAGTGCACTGGAGCAGTGCATGGTTGCTGATACTGTATGAAAAATTCACAAATAACAACGACATCGCTAGATGGTGGCAGAATGCCTAGAGGGCTGCATTTGAATAGTTTACTGCATAACTTTTGCAAAGCAGGATTTTTAATGCATTAATACCAGGCGCGAGTATGCTTTGCAAAACGCAGGAGAGGGTGCAAATTATGAAACAGTGTACATGGCATTGTTTCACTGGCACAGAAACAAATTGTAGCAATGTATAGCTGACACTACAGACGTGAACAAACAAGCAATCTGATTTTTGACTAAATGACCATCACCGGTGACGTTGTGTCATCCACATCACTCCGAACCCACAACAGGGAGTGAGTTGGTAGCCAAGGAAAAGGCTTGCAAACACTTTCCATTAGTAATTAATTCTCTGCATGCTTTGGGATGAAATTACAGAAAAGTGGACACATGTCAAGCTGTGATATCCAATTAGAGTCACAGTACAACTTTAAGTACTGGTTGGTTTGTGTTGTTTCGTAATGACTCCAGCGTGAAAGCGGTCTTAACGTCAGACAGCATGGTGCATTGTTATTGCTTGTATTCATGTTGGTCGTGACACATTTTCAGGCTGCATTTTAACGATAGCCATTTGTACTCTGTGAATAAGACCTGCCAAGTGTTCCAGTGGGTTGTGGAGCCCACGGTGCGTTTCATGAACTGAAGACCTTTTCCCCGCCATCGGTTGGAGATGCAGGTGCTGAATAAATGGAAATCCCTGGTGTGCATACTTGGACAGATGAATTCAGTGCCAAAAGGCTATCTCTGCGGGCAGCCCAGTAACCAACTTGAGATATCTCACTAGCTTATCTACCTACATATGTAATGCAGAGCACCTACACTGGTAATTAGTCTCAAACATAATCCACCATTTCGAACATACACTGGCCAGAAATGTATATAAAGGTAATGATAATATAAAATGCACATGGGCCAGAAGTTACAGGAGCAGAATCGGCAGTGCCCCCCACCAGCAGCCAGTCTCCACTTGAGCCCAAGCTGCCATGTGGGCCCTTAAGTAGGTCATAGAGTAGTCTAAGGAGAAGTTGCATTCCGGGTACTTGATTGACTTACTCAACGCCCTATACTTTCCTAATTGGCATGGAGTGCCTGAGGCCTTAACATGTGTCAGAAACCGCAAGTAGCAGGTCGGGTAGTATAACCTAGAAGCAACATGGTGCCATGTCTTCCACACATAGTCAATCTCCACTGTAGTCCAGGTCTTCTGGCTCTGTTCCGGCCCTAAAGCCTATCACTGTCACAACTATTACTGTTCTTAGACTTCACAACATCTATTCACGCTTCATTCCAGTCCTCACTACTCCATTATACATGCGGTGCCTGCCCTTGAATGACTCATTATCAGACTGTCTTTGTTACTCATCCAATAAGCTCCTCCAGCTGCTATGTGCATCTTTTGTTCCATCCTACCAATGGCACGTGCTGAAGCAGCCTATACTAACTCACAAGGCCAAAATGTGCCTCCAGTATTTTACTCCTGTATCCTAAATCCCCTACTCAAAGCTCCACATAGACTTGGTCCCTTCTCCTAATCTCCTCTCCCCACACAATTTTGGTCCAGCATGATATCTTCTAAAACATCAATCTTTTCTCCAGGATACCCATTTCTGCTTGAGGAAAACTATCTTATTGGCAGTTGGTTAATTATTCAGTTGGCTAAGCTTCCATTGGTAAAAACGCTGGGGCTTAATTACAAGCCCCTTAAACAGCCATATTAAAAGCGACACACCAGCGGCCCGAGGGGTTTGTAAATAAGCCCCCATGTTTTTCCCTTCCTCTAAATGTGATGTGTAAACCATACATTTCGGGCCGAAGCATCAAATGTTTTTGCAGATGTCCCACATCAGCAAACCTATAAATGCCCCCCTTAGATTCTTGTCACTCCTGTATTTCACAGCACACACTCAAATAATGTAACCGGTGCACAAGTCCACTCCTCTATCAATACTCAACATACGGATTGCATTTACTCAGATACTGCAGAGTATCCACTAGGGGGCTTTATTCTTTTTATTTTTTATTTTTTATTTTTTTTTAAATCTTTTTATTTGCAGAATAAGGTAAAGAAACTGGTCATTACATTATGTGTAGTAGAGTCATTCATAACACCAGTATAGTACATTGACAGTATGATACATGTTATTAATTGAATCAGCCTTGGGGAGCAACACGTTATTATATATCTTCTAGGCCAGAGCGGCGGGTCTGCGGAGGCTCACATATGCCACCTCTGTATTCGTTCCACCTTGACCATACCTCCCCCCACTTTCTGGGGCATCCTCGCACAGTATATACAGTCTTCTCCTGCAACATGCACCAATCCATGTCTTTTTGCCATTCGGCTAGTTTCGGCGGGGCGGGTGCGCCCCAGAGGTGGGCGATGTTCCTCTTTGCCACCATTTGTCCCAGTGTAACCCAGATTTTCCCTTTTGGAGGCAAGTCTGTGGGTTCCCAAATGTTCAAGAGGCACCTCTTCGCTTCCAGGCGTATGTCTACCTCCCATACTTCGCGCATACAGTGCAGTACACGTCTCCAGTACCTCCTCACCAATGGGCAGTCCCACAGAATGTGGAAAAAGGAGCCCGTCTCCCCGCATCCCCGTCTGCAGAGTCCCTTGTAGTGTAGTTCCTATTATCCCAATAGGCTCTGCGCATTGGAATAATACCTTCAATAGTATAGGCCTAGACCAGACGTTAACTAGGTCTTCTATTGTCGATATTAGACTTAAAGTTTTGGGTTTGCCAGCTAGCTCAGAGTTCACTAGAAACTTTTTTGAATAGGCAAGGAGGAGTTGAACCTCCCTGGATAGACAAGAAGGGATTTAGTTTCTGACAACCATAGAACATGACAACTTTGCTCTCCCCTAATCAAGAGTGTATCTCTAGAGTCGTGTGAAAACAAAAGACAACTTATTTTACTCAGTCAGTACGTGCATTCTTAGTCTCACCAGATTGTAGAGAAAAGGAAGAGACGGGCGTGTTCAATAAAAGATGGTATTTATTGATCAGTCTCTTTTCTCATACAAGAGAAATGGATTGATATTATCGCAATACTTATGGTTAAGTAAAGTGCATACAATAAAAGCAGAAGTATAAAATAATACTGTAAAAACATTTATATGGTTTCTAAGCCATAAGGTGGTTTAAAATGGATAAAATAGATACATACACATATACATTTGACTAATCGTACTCAACTGGTGTTTCTAACTACGCCTACCCCAGTGTACCTGACCTAAGCCTAATACGTGGGCGGAATAGAAAGTAGCAGTTTAAGTTAAGTTTGTTTTGCCAAGTGACTGACTCAAGAATTCTCTGCAAGGGGTTATTCAGTTCTGTACCTGGAATCTAGGATGAATGAGGGATGGTATCTCTCGTCTCTGGTCTCGATATTCCAGGCTGCCTGCGAGGGCTACCCGGAAGCGCCGGAGCTGGATTTCTCGGCAGGAGAAAGCAGCGTCTCGTTCTCAGCGCGTCAGGAAGGCGGGGCTGCGCCAGCGGGGTCTGCTCTGCTCTGGGCTTCGGCAAGTCTGGCTGCTCCGATCTCGTCACCACCGCGTGTGTTTGCTTAAGGCAATACCGGTAATATTTATACCTGTAAGGTGCCGAGATTGACGTAAGGATGGACATAGATACGTCAATAAGGATGTCATACGAGCTGGTCGTTAGCACATTCTTTTGCTGAAGTTCTCGGTGAAATCAAAACAATGGCCGCAGGGTTTTTCCCAGGTTGTCATAGGTTTGATTTGTTTTGAGAACTCCGTATGCCTTATCAGGGGCTGGAGGAATATTGCTTGTCTAATTAGATGGCAAGCGTTATGACCTAATCAGATAACACGTTCCTGTGCCGTGGTGTGGCTTCATCAGATAACGGTTTCTGCATCATGGGATGGCTGCTAGTTAACTTGTTAACCAGAACAGGGTCAGGAATAGGGGGATCGATACAGAACCTATAGGAATACATCACACCCTCCCCCCCTCTTCCCATCGACTGTAGTCTAGTGCAGGAGATGTACACTCTATGTAGTACTTTCAGTTGTATGAGCCTAAGTCTAGCCGATATCGCCACCTCTTTAGGAGATGCCAGCGCATTCAACCATTCTTCATCATCGATCTCCAGCCCGTCGGCCACCCACTTCTCTTTAAGGGACACAAGTGGGTCAGGGGGGTTGTTTATTAGTTTCTTATATGTGAGGGAGATGGTGTGTTCTGGCATGTGTCCGTCTAGCAGCCTGTCCTCGAGTGGGGAGGCCTGTGGGGGTTTAGTTCCAGGCAGTATGTTAAATTGGAGGGAGTGTCTAATTTGCATGTACCTGAAATATTCAGTGTGTGCTAATTCGTATGTTTCTTGTAGGTAAGTAAAGGGCCTGACCCCTTTTGGGCCCCACAAGTCTTTAATTTGTGAAATGCCAATAAGGTCCCAGCTATGGAACCCCTTCGTGCATCCCAGATTTCCTAATTTCTCGGATGCCCATAATGGAGTGGCCATGGTCAGAGTATTGGACCAGCCAAGCTTACGCTGCGCTATATGCCATATTTGTACCGAGTGTTTCGTTGGTCCAGTGAGCTGATGTTTACCAGGTCTAAAATAGAGTTCTGTCCATCCCATAACCTGGGTCATTACCATTGCTGTAAGTCCCTTGGTTGATCGCAGACAGGTGGGCGGCCCAGTAATATTTACGGATACCTGGGAGGGCTATCCTTCCGTCGTACCATCCCAACGTGAGTTTGTGGAGTGCTATTCTAGGTGTACCTGACCAGAGGAGGGCCCGCTGCGCCGCCTCCACTGCTACAAAATAAGAGTTCGGTACCAGATCTGGATAGTTTTGTAGGGCGTAGAGGAACCTAGGCAGTGCCATCATTTTGAAGAGGGACGCCCGGCCCAACAGGGATAATGGAAGTTTCTGCCAAGTGGCAGAGTCACGCTGGAGCCGTCGCAGGGGCGGTAACAGATTTCTATCGTAGAGAAGAGCCTTGTCTGTGGAGACAAAAACTCCCAGATATTTGAACCCAAGGGGGCTTTATTCTTATTGTACATCTCTGCATCCATGGACCAAGACCCTATGACCAAGCAATGCAATTTGAACAGTTGAGACATCACTGTTAGAACTGGGGGTCCCTAATTGGCAGAGGTAAGTACCTCTGACCAAGTAGGGACCCTTGCTTCTAGTCAGGGTGAAGGAATACACACTATAGATAACCCCTGCTCACCCCCTTCGGTAGCTTGGCACGAGCAGATAGGCTTATCCCCAAGGCAATGTGTTTAATATATGCACTCAACACTTACAATGACCCCAAATCCACCACAAACTGAGACCACACAGGTAAGTATATATAAAAATATAGCTTTATCTAGTTGCAGCAGTAAAAATCAGCAGTTACACGATGATAGCTCTTAATCATAAGGTTGCACTTAATCTTGATGGTTGCACTTATTATCAGGAAGTTTTTAATGTAAGAATAGTCTCAAGTCTCTTCAAATTGGTACTAAAAACAATGCCACTGTGTTATCGGCCCAAATCAGCCCTTCGCTGACTCTAGCGGGTTACTACCCCGTTCCCCTCACCGTTAAGCTTACTTTAGGAGCTTCGGCGTGGGCGGAGCCTTCACAAACAGCCCCGGCCGGTCCCGACTGCTCTCCCGCCGCTCTCGACAATCCAACGAGCGGCGGGTAGATCGAGCAGCACTCTTCATCAGGGACGCAGGCCAGGGGCGCTGGGCACACTCGTTGTTCCCTCGGCGGGAGCGAGTCACACAGATGGCCCGGTTGCAGCTCCCACGAGGTCCTTCCTTCTCCACGGCTCTCGGCGGCTCTCACGAAGGTCCCGATGACTTGGACCAATTCGGTCGCGGCCCTCACGGCGAGCCTCCTCAGTCACCCGGGAGTTAGCCAATGGCAGTGCGGCTCCGGGGGCAGGCCCTTGCTGACGCGAACGCCGACAGCCAATCAGGACGCGGCCTCGGTGATGACGCGGCGGTGCTAGGCCAATCCTAGCACGGCGATCACTGAGGGGGCTCGTCCCCCTGGGCCAATGGGAGCGCGGCGGCTTCGTTCTTCGTTACCGCAGCTCCGGTCAGGGACGGCAACCTTTGGAGGGTGTTTCTGGCCCCGGGCAGCGGCGGTGAAGTGGCGGCAAGAGATTTTCAGGGCCACAGGTCGCGGCTGGACCGTTTCAAACCACCAGATCGTCGGGGATGATTCTCCACGCAGGGAGGCACCGCAAGCCTCCATAACCCCTGAATATGTGCCGATGAGCACAGCGATCTTCTCCCATGGCCAGCAGTCAGAAACACGTGCTGGGGGCAAAGCACCACACGATCTTCTCAGCAGTTTGGCAATGCTTAGGAACCTTTTAACCCTGGGTTCCAGAACAGGAGGCCAGCTCTTCTCAGGCCCTTGGACATTCAGTTTGAAGACACAGCACACAGCAAAGTCTTTGTAGGTCAAGCAGGCAGGGTCACAGCACACAGCAAAGTCCCTCCTCTCCTCAGCTTCAGTTGAACAGCAGAACAGGTCAGCCCTTAGAGCACACAGCAAGGCAATCTTCCTTCAGTTCTTCAGCGGTCCTTCTTCCAGCAGAGGTTCCTCTTGATTGTAGAATCTCATTTTCTGTTGTCAGGGGCCCTTCTCTTATACCCCTAAAATTCTTTGAAGTTCTTTGAAGTCTTTGTGCAAGTGGACCCTGAGCCCGGTCTAAACCAGTTCTGGGTGTTGCTGGAGCACTGGGGCTTCCTGGCTTCCTTCTTCCTTTCAGTGTAAGGGGCAGAGGTGACAGTCGCCCAGCGGGAGGTGGAGCCAGCATTGTGGCAGGCAGGCACAGCCCTGTTCACTCCCAGGTGCTATCTCCTCCCACCACTCTAGTTGCAGATGCAGTCATTCAAGCATGGGCTGACTCAGACAACCTCCTGGGGGCTCCCCAGCCCCTGTCACCCTCAAACCAGACAGTCAATCCACAAGCAGGCCCAGGCACACAGAAGGGTTAGACAAGAGAACAGCCACTTTCTAAAAGTACTGTTCTCAAACACAGAATTTAAAAACAACCTTTCCTAAAAGATGCGTTATTAAATTCTGAGTTCAGGGATATCAATCACTTATGTCCCATCTTGTTCCTATGAGAAGATAGGCTGGTATCCATTGGGACCAGCCTCGCCCATGTTAGTCTATGGAGCAAGATAACCTTGCAGCAGTGAGCACCCAAAATGGCTGCTGCTCACTACCAGAGCACGTCACCTGCACTAGTACATGCTCTACCTTTCATGAGCGCAAAATCCGCTCCGATCGCGGATTTTGCGGATTTTCGGCAAATCCGCGATCCGCGAACTCTCGCGGATTTGCCGAAAATCCGCAATCCGCGATCGGAGCGGATTTTGCGGTCAAAAGTTCAAGCGCGCCTAATTAACGATGGCGCCGGCAAGCTGCCAGCGCCCATCCTGCAATAGTTACTTAATTAGCTTCAACAGGAAGCTCTAACAGATAAGATACAGCAGGGGCTCGAGCGCCTGCTTTATTTTAGCAGTTGGAGCTTCCTGTTGAAGCTAATTAAGTAACTTTTGCAGGATGGCGCTGGCAGCTTGCCGGCGCCATCGTAAATTACTTCAACAGTGGTGTCTTCTTGAATAAATATGAAGGGCAGGGTTCATTCGGGCACGACGGTCCTGGCACAAAAAAATAAACCTCAACAGGAAACACTTGCAAATATCAATAAAGCATGTGCCCTAGTTGAAGCTTAAATTCAGTGACTCATTCATCAGCCCAAAAATTAATCTGCTGCTCTGATCGGTCTCTGACCTTTTATACACACAAGAGGCATGCTCGCATGGACGCCCCGTCCGTTTGGCCCCGCCCACACACTCGAGGTGTGCACCGTCTTCCCGCCATTTACCCACTATGATGGACATTTCACTCAAGGGACCCCTGCGCACTTCGGCGCGATTGCATAGTGACACACACTTGGTCGCTGGAACTAGTTGAAGCGCAAATGCAGTGACTCATTCAGCAGCCCAAAAAAAAACGTGAGCGTTGGGAGGCTGGGCATCTTTGACTTTTACGAGCGCAACCCCCGTGCTGTTCCTGTGACCAGGGGCTTCTGTCTCTTAATCTGCTGCTCTGATCGGTCTCTGACCTTTTAGACACACAAGAGGCATGTGCGCTCGCGTGGAAGCCCCGTCCGTTTGGCCCCGCCCACACGCTCGAGGAAGCCCCGCCCCCAAATCCGCAAATCCGCTGAATCCGCGGATTTTGCGGATCCACGATCCGTGAATCCGCTGAATCCGCGAATCGTGGATCCGCAAAATCCGCCCATGCTTATATACACTGCACCCTGCCCAGGGGGGTACCTTGAGCCTTACATAGGGGTGACCAATGTGTACATAAAGGGAAGGGTTAGGCCCAGCCAGTGGGGACACTGGCCAGGAGGACATGGCAGTTCACTGACTGCACACAGGCACTGCGGTGGCAGGCCTGAGACACCATTTTAGGGCTACTTATGTGGGTGGCGCAATCAGCGCTGCAGGCCCACTAGTAGCATCTGTCATCACCAGCCCTGGCAAACACAGTGCACTTTACTAGGGACTTCATGGTGATACAAATATGCCAATCAGGTATACCCAATCAATATGATAATTTACATAGGGAGCACTTACACTCTGGCACTGATCAGCAGTGGCAGAGTGTCCAAAGCATCTAAACCAGCAAAAACGAAATCCAGCACAGCATCAAAAATACAGGAGGCAGCGGCAAAAAGAGAGGGGAAGACCACGCCAAGGGTGTCAGGTCTAACAATCACAATCCTGTAGTAGTCTCATAGTGTCACTTTCACCCCCAAGCAACATTTCTTTTACATTTTCACATTTTCCACTGCTCATTTTAACTATGGAAAACATGTTCAACACAAATCAACAATCAACCAAATTTTCAATTGATTTAGCAGGTTGGAAACCCTCAGGACTTCTGTAATGTCAGACAGGGACAAGTTAGTCCAGATATTTTTGAAAATTTGGCAGTTCAGAATGGGGCCCTTGTTTTTTGGTTGATGGGAGTGAAAACTGTTCTCAAGCAACAACCGCAATCCTTCTCAGGGCGGAAAACAAAAGTCACTAAATTAACCTATGCTTAATCCTCTTGTAGCTTGCCACAAAAGCAGTCAGGCTTAACTTAGAGGCACTGCAATAAGTATTTATGCCGCACACAAACAGTAATAAGTGAAAACACGGAACAAGAAAAAATCCAAACTAGGTTATAAAATAGAGTAAATATTACTAAATAAAATGATACCAGATTGACAATAATCCAATCAGTAGAGCCGACTATTAAAATTCCAATATTTAGGTAGATATGAGGGTAAAAGCACCAAGCGCCACTTGTAGTTATCTGATGGTGCTAGACTTGGGGAAAGTCGAAAATTCAGTCCAACCACAATGAAGAATGAGCTGGATGGACGGATTAGGTTAGTCCACTAAAAAAGTTACCTTCTCAAAGTGTGGAACGAAGAGTTCAGTTTGCTATGGATGAGGTCACAAAGAGCATAGAGAGCTATGCGGATGAATGTCGCTGTTGTGCAAAGATCTGGCCTGGCATTGCGAAGGGTCATTGCTTTAGAGCAAAGATCAATCTGGGCGTCGCAGATGGTTTGTGCTGGAGCTTCGCATTTGAGGTCACTGTGGGCTGTAGCAGCTGCATTGCGAGGAGGGCAGGTTCCCCAGAGCTTTGGGCATTAACAGGCCTGTTCATGGATGCAAGGAGCCCATCATTTTAGGAGTGCATCTTTACCTGCACTCTGATTCCAGCCAAGGGTCCAAAACCTATAGAGGCACATCTTGGGGATTAGGGACTCACACTATCAGAGACCAGCACGGCTCAGGCAGGCCCAGTTGCAGGAGGTCAGCTGGGCAGTTGCAGTGCAGGTAGACCGGAGCTTGTTGTGTCCCTATAACTCAGAAGAGGAGGTCCGCCAACTGACCCTTTGAGTCACTCAGGTTAGCTTAGGATCAAGAGAGCAAGTCCGGTATTCCTTCCTGGAGAGCAGAACAAGCCTTAAGCAGCAGGGAAGTCCTCTGGAGAGCAAGGCAGGTCTCAAGTAGCAAGGCAGCCATGTAGTAGCAGCAGGGAAGACTTCTGAAGAATAGGGCAGGCCTCATGCAGCAGGGCAGTACTCTAGGGAAAAAGATAGTCCTTCCTCTGTAGTCTACAGTTCCAGGAGTAGAAGCGGTGGCTCAGGAGATCCATTATTTGTACCTGGTTCGAGCCTTAGAAGTGGGGGTGACATCCTAGCTACCCTCACATCTTGTTCAGGGAAGATCTTTCCTTACCCAGACAAAGCTCCAAATAGTCTGGGGTGAAAAAGGACTTACATCAGGTCCCCTTGTGTGTGTGTGCTGGAGGGCCCTGACACTTATTTTGTTACAAGCCAAGCACTAGCCCAAATGGTCATATGGACCACAAACGTCAAGGGCTACTTTCTTCCAAGCTCTTTTACGAAATTCAAATGCTACAATGGGAGCTTCAGAAAACACATTAGATTTGTCACTAGAAGTGCAGGGCACACAATTAAGAACACATTTCCTAATGTCTCTGTCCATTCCTGGCCACTAGAAATCCACGTGTGCCTTCATCTTCATTGCAGACATGGCCCCATGCCCAAAGTGCAACAATTTCATCAACATTTGTTGTAAGTCTGCCGGAACCACTGGTTTTTCGCTCCTTCTGACTATACCATTCACCACAGACAATTTCTCCAACCCGTCCAAAATGGACCCAAAGTCGCTTGGTCCTTTCATTTAGGAATGGAACCACATGGCAATCTTGAAATGAGCATTTGCAACAACTCATTATCCATCACTGCGCATCTACATTGTTACTCCAAAATTGCTACTTTCACAAGCTTCCATCTCTTCAGTTACCACACAATCATCATCCTTATATGAATCACAGGAATCACTATTCAACAGTAAACATTAAAGCAATCCGCATTCTCATTCCGGATATCTGGTACTACCTTAACTCAAAAGGGAATTCTTGTGGACCAAGCCACTTAACTGTATGTGCTGGGGACCTTCCTGCACCGTTGGTTGTGAAAAAATCTACAAGTGGTCTGTGATCAGCCCGTAATTCCATGTTTCCCCACACATAAGTCTTAAAATGCTGCACACTCATCAGCAAGCTAGCACCTCCATCTCAATGGTGAAAAAAGTGCTTTCTGCACCTACAAAGTATGTGATGTAAAATCCACAGCAATCTCCTGACTGTCACACTCTTGCATCAACACCACATCAAGACAATTTCAATTGGTATGTCACCACAATAATCTTGTCATTGGGATGAAATGGTTTTAACACAACAGCTGTGACTATAAATTCTTTGATGATATCAAATGCCTGATGACATGAAATTGGGCAATGGAATTGTACACCATTCTTCATCAGTACATGCAGTGTATACATTTTGTCCGAAAAATACTCAATGAATGTTTAATATTACACTGCCAGACCAAGAAACAAATGCAATTGTTCCTTGTCCTTTGGAGTTGGTGCGTTGTAAATGGCTTCTAAAAGTTATATTTTGGGTTTCACCCCCTCCCACAATGGCGTGTGCCCCAAATATTCAATCTCATTGATACCAAATTTGCATTAATCTAAATCTACTGTAAGACTAGCTTCCGACAATTTACATAACCCATTGTTTACAATAGGTACATAGTGGCTTTAATTGGATCCCCATATCAGAATGTCATCTTGGAAAAATATTACAGTCGAAAAACCCCACAAAATTCCTTGCATAATCTATTGGAAAACTGCTGATGCAATGGCAAGGTCAGATGTCATACACATGACCTGATATGCCCGTTCAGTAGTAACAAAATATGTCAAATGCTTTGACTTGGGATGAGGTCATACCTGGGGATAGGAACTCGATAAATCAAGAGGGGTAAAATATCTTGCACCCATCACACTCATCAACATCTCATTGACGCGCGACAGAGTATGGCGATTGACTCGTATGCAGTTGTTAAGGTCTCTCTTGAGGTAGCCCAACGCTATTCAATAGGAAATTTAAGCCTTACAGTGGTGAAAAACACATTTATGGCTTTTTTACGACCAGGAAATCTAAAACTTAAAAACACATTTGTGCCTTTTAAATACAAATCCTATAGGGGAATAAGGCCTACCTTACTGGGGATTTATATGTTTTAAAAAAAGATTTGGGCCTGGGAAAAAGGTTTATGTTTCCAGGTCAATTTGGTTGTCATTTTAAAACTGAACAACAGGCTGTATTGGCAGGCCTTAGAGGCCTTTTAGAGGGCTACTTAAGTGGGTGTGATGGAGCGAGATTCAGAAATGTTTTTCATTTCAACTAGTGAAGTCACACTTCCATAAATAAAATAATAAAATTAACAGTTGTGCTGTGTATGTATTAATTCAACCTAGTTTAAGTTGCATTTACACATGAAAAACGTGGGATACTAACATGTGTGCTCATAAACGTGCATTATGTTGCATTTCCTTGTTTGTGAAAAATAATAAATTAATTGTGTCTATTTGTCATGTCAAAAATTAACTGCAGCTGTTTAGAATAAATGGCATGTGCTTATTTTGCTTCCCTGTCTATGTGATGTCACTCTATTCTCTATAGGTGCATAAAGAACCTTGCTGGATAAAAAGAAGAATGGTAGATATAAAAATGCTGCTTTATTTGTTTGCTTCTGCTAGGTAACTTAGACTAATTGGTTAATTATTAGCAATGGAGGGTGGCAACAGAACAAATTATATTACTCGCATTAATTATTTTCTTGTGTTTGTTTATACAATAGTTAATGAAAAGGCTTTGGGCCTAGTGAAATTTCCCGTGTTTGCAAAAATCTGCTTGGAGCCAGAGTGAGTCCATGATGGCAACAGTTTTTCTCCTGCTTGAAAAGTTTGTCGTGCTGAGATGACATTCTCTTAGCCGAACAAGGCCAAGGCCAGGAACCGGCAAAAGGCTTATGACATTCACGCATCCGAGGAAGCTAAAAACTTTATTTGTTGGAATTGTTGCGAACTGGAGGAAACTGCGTTGTTCGAAAACTAGAGACAATGGTCTCTAAGAATGATAACGGAACTATGATTCTGAAATGCGGTGACACGTCGCCTGTCACTTTTGGACCAATGAGGCTCTGATTTCAGCAGTAAAAATTACTTTTTCTTAGATTAGCTTAGCGTAGAAAGGTATAAAAACTCTTGCCCCGTGGAAGAGTTATGCTTCTCCTTGCAGACCTTTTGATGAGGGCGTTATGCTGTTGGACTTCTCTTGGAACACGTAAGAGCCCTCAAAGACTTTACTCTTTAATTTTCCTTATAGTTAGCATTAGTTAGGGACTTAGGTTTTGAAAAATGCCAAACTGATAATTCTCATTTGCAATAATGATTTTGATTCATAATAAAATTGTCATAACTATTTGCAATGATTCAAATAAAATTGCTTTAATAACATTTTTAATACATTTTCCAAATGAGTAGCTAATAAAATTCTTACTTTGGAAAACAAGCTGGTCTTGTTATTTTCATGGGAATAGGTTACTCATAGCTAGATCTTATCGCCACAGTGGCTTAATTAGCTTGTAGGGTTGTAAAGTACGATGAATTCATTTACCATGGTTGTATATAAATGTATATAATTTGTGAATAGGTTAATTAGTTCACATGATCCAGTTGGTTATAATATGTCATGTTAGATTCATGGGCCTTATGAGAGTTTATTGATTGATGGTGTATATAGTGGAGTTGGGTAGCGTTGCTTATGACATATTTCCAAAAGCCCGCTGGATCAGGTGGCACACTGAGTGCTGCAGGTCCATTAGTAGCATTTAATTTACAGTTCATATATTATCATATATTAGGGACTATAAGTAAATTAAATATGCTAATCAGGTGTAAGCCAATTGTAACAAGTATTAGGGAGAAAGCACTAGCCCTTTAGCACTGGTTAGCAGTGGTAAAAGTACTACTGTCAATAAAAATGAAATTCAGAAAACAGGAGGGGTGAAGGCAAAATTGTTTGGGGAAGACCACACCAAGTATGACAGGCCTAACAGCACGTCATCATCGAGGTTCAACCCTGCTCCCCCAACCCTTTTCTTACCCCCACCAGCCCAATATTCCGTATTATACAGCTAGATATAATCGTAGGACTATTTTTAACATTGTAGACAGAAATAATTGAAGTACAGGCAAAGTAGACATTGATCATGCCTGACAGAGTTATAATCATAATTGGAGTTCTACCTTCTAAATTGGAAACATAGTTATTCGGTTATGTCTCTAGTTCCACAGAGATAATAGTTGCCCTTGAAACCATGCCAGTAATAGCAAACTTGGACATGCTTTGATGCCTTCTTCATCAGGAGATCTAGCTGTGCCATTCTTGCTGGGCCCACTTCCAAACCTTGCACCCAAAGCATGCTCTGTGGAAAAGCCGCTTGTGTGCAGTGGTTTCATTCTGAACCTTTGGGCTACTGGAAGACCTTATGTCTAACCACTGCAGTGCGTCTGAAGCATCTGTAGAGTAGTAAGTTGTTTTGCCAAAGAGGATAATGTATATCAGGTCTAAAGCCCAAAATTCACATAAAATGAGATTACAGCTAAGTACTGAGAAAACAATACAATCATTAAAAAATACTCAGTCCTTTCAGTTGATATCAAATTAGGGTTATAATTAAAAAACTACAAACCACTGAAGTTCATGAGGAATGATGGGCAATGCAACAATACCTCACTCCCCACTGGACCGCCCATGGCCTCATACAAGATGTACCAGATCACAAATTACATTTTTAATGATTTTTAATGTTGTCAGTGGTGACTTCTCCGTTGAAATTACCATGATGCACTCATCAAATTAGTGACCTTCTCTTAATGTGAGCTTCACGCTAATAATAAGACTAAAGCCTGCAGCAGGTCTGACTTATTGGTGTGTGCATAATTTCCATGTGAGCTCTCTGTTCCTGCAGAAATGTGTTTCTTTTAAAGTACTTCTTATCTCCACAAAACTATAAATTTAATATTACTTGGCAAAAACAGTTTGTGATTTCCAAATTTCCAAATGTGTATATTTGCGATGAAACTAATACATTCAATATTTATTTAGTTAGATTTTGTTTCTGAGGGGCTTATTTAGACATTGGCTGGCTGTACCCCACCATGACAGTGGACGGATATACTTTGCTCTCCTAGTGGTTTAAAGACTGACATATTTTGAGGTCTAACGAGGAGGCTTAGATCTCTGTGCCCTCAAATGAACTGCTGCTATGCTGATGTCTCTGAAGAAACTGAAGCTTTGCTGTGTGATCACTGTGTTCAATGAGGCTGTCCAGCAATTGTTTTGTTTTTTCAAAACATTAACTCGCAAAGTTGGAGTTTATTAGTAAAAAAAATTGAAAACCAGAGGTTCCTGACACACTAGAAACCCGATTCACAGAGGTCTAAGTTCATACCTGAAGTTTAAGTTTGGACCTGAAGTCTATGTTTAGACCTGAAGTCTAAGTTTGGACCAGTAGTCTAACTTAGACCTGAAGTCTAAACTTAGAATTCAGTTGCCTGATTTGCAAAGGTAAACTAAGCCCTGAAGTCTGAGTTTAGAACTGAAGTCCAAACTTAGGGCATGATTCACAAAGGTAAATTTAGACCTGAAGTCTAAGTTTAGACCTGAAGTCTAAGTTTAGACCTGAAGTCTATCTTTACACCTGAAGTTTTAAGTTTGGGTCTAATTCTAGACCTGAAGTCTAACTTTAGGCGAAGAAATCTTTAGGGGCTCGATTCACAAAGGTAAACTTAGACCTGAAGTCTAGGTTTAGACTTCAGGTCCAAAGTTAGACTTCAGATCCAAAGTGAAGTTAGACCTAAAGTCTTGGTTCAGACCTGACATCTAACATTCGACCTAAAGTCTAGGTTTAGACTTCAGGTCCAAAGTTAGACTTCAGGTCCAAAGTGAAGTTAGACCTAAAGTCTTGGTTCAGACCTGACATCTAACATTCGACCTTAAGTCTAGGTTTAGACTTCAGGGCTTAAGTAAACCTTCAGTTCTAAAGTAAACTTAGACCTGAAGCCTAAGTGTAGCCTGAAGTTGAAGGTTAGACCGGACTTCAAGTCTAAACTTAGACTTCAGGTCTAAACTTAGACGTCTGATTTTGGATTACCTTTGTAAATCGGGCCCTAGGTGTCTACTCCCAGTGTTTAGGAGTAATTTATGCTATTTCCTGATTAGGACTCACAGGCTTTCCCTTGATGGATGGAACAGGGATAAATTATGGTGAAACAGCCATCTATATTGACCGGTGGCCCAATGTCCTTCAGAGCAGCAGATAAATATTTCTGCAAGCAGAGCCAGCATCAGAAATATACATCATTATCCTAATGTTGCAGAAAGGGTTCATTTGGGTAGAAATAAATCCATATCATTAAAGAGAGCCCCCAAACATGGTGTTGCATTTTAAATTTAGCGTTTGTGCTTCTGCAGCAGGGGCAGTCCCACACAAAAGACTTCACTCAGGCGAGTCTTTTCATTGCCCGGTTTTTCAATTGTCTTGCACAAATTAGCCACGTATGAATTTCACCAACAAACCCAGGGAAGTACCACTCAACAACCCTGATGAAAGGCCTGGACCTTTTTGGGACTTACAGAATGGCTAAAACATGTCAATTTGAAACAGGGTCATAGGACCATAATAGTCCACATTACCCATTATATTTTGTTTTTACTTTCCCCACATCCTCCGTTAATGAAGGATTACATTGGAGAAGGTGAAGGATTTTTAATTTCTAAGTAAGCCCCCTGGTCACCCTTCTCAGCAGTGCTCCCTGGAATATGGTTGAGCCCACCCTGACCTTTAGGAATCAGAGTGAACCCAATGATGAAGCATGACACTACTAGAGCACGTGAGGGTTATATATAAAATAAAGGATTTGTTTTGGTCTCCGCACTAGCCATGCGGAGCTACTGTACTCACTTGGGTTCATCTACCCTCCTATCCTATGTCCCTCTGGTTTGGTTAGGAACACCCTTGAGTTCTTAGGTGGGATACTTTTTTGGTTGAAACTTTTTGTATCCCCTGTAACTTTTAGAATGTGTAATTCTGGGACAGGGAGAACATATTTGTCTTTTGTGCATTAATTGGGCACCATGGTGCATACACCAAGAGACTTCAAGCCGCTTCAGCAATCTCAGTACCGGAGCACACAGCTAAGAAAATCAACATTACATAATGGAAGAGTTTCACGGAGTAATAAATGGTCCCTTGCCTCAGGACTGCAGGCAAGCTACTATCAGATTGTTAAGAGGGCATGTGTAGGATTTCAGCAAACACCTTTGGTTATGTTATACATATTAATATATGTATATATATATATGTATATATATATATATATATTCACTCAAAAAACCATAGGTTATAGACCATATATAGTTAGGAATTAGCATTTACAAAACCTTAAAAATTCACTGACAAAAACCATAGGTTATACACCATATATAGTTAGGAATTAGCATTTAAAAAACCTTATTTTACTCACACAAAACCAATGAAATTCCATATATAGTTAGTTGTACTAACTATATATCACGCACCCGCAATCCACTGCTGATGATGTCACATATTACATCATTCATGACATGGTCAGTGACATCACTGATGACATCACTGATGACATCTCAAATGACATCACTGATGACATCACTGATGACATCTCAAATGACATTACTGATGACATCACTGATAAAATCATTCATGTGATAATACGATGAACCTCTTCAGACTCTAATATAACCTTAGATACACTCAGTGTAAACACAGACTCACAGATTGTCACTCATCCATGAAGTTACACACACACCTAGACAGTCATGCAAACAATCAATCACACCTCCGTTTCCTTAACTATACAGTTAAACACACCTTACTTATTCAAACATATACTAAAACATATTTACTCACTTATACAATCCTGGATACAAGTTCACAATGATCCATACAGCCACTCACACATTCACTGGCTCTTATGCACAGTTATTTATATAGGTCAACTCTCACATGTACTGTATTTTACATATGTACTTAATTTGACATGTAGCACTGAGATATCTATTCACTCACCAATACAGTCATGCACACAGTCAACCGCCCATACAGCTGTTTCCAACATGCACTTTTGAATCCATACATCTATGCACAGAGTCATACACTTCCCAGCCACCCACACACACACTCAGTCTCCCATACAAATGCTTGGGCAACCAATCAATAACCTATATAGTTACTCATATAGCTACTGATCAACACATGCAGCAGTTTACAGAACAACAGACATAATGATGCACAAATTAAGACAGTTTAGTCACTAACCCATGCACTCAGTGAGACACATTTAATCACTCACTCATACATTCAGTCATGCACCTACTAAATCCTTCGTCCAGACACTTATACATCGACTCATTCATAAATATGTAAGACATATTTTAACTTTACAGAAAAATACAGTCACTGGATTTTGTCATCAGTGATGTCATCAGTGATGTCATTTGAGATGTCATCAGTGATGTCATCAGTGATGTCACTGACCATGTCATGAATGATGTAATATGTGACATCATCAGCAGTGGATTGCGGGTGCGTGATATATAGTTAGTATAACTAACTATATATGGAATTTCATTGGTTTTGTGTGAGTAAAATAAGGTTTTTTAAATGCTAATTCCTAACTATATATGGTGTATAACCTATGGTTTTTGTCAGTGAATTTTTAAGGTTTTGTAAATGCTAATTCCTAACTATATATGGTCTATAACCTATGGTTTTTTCAGTGAATTTCATTGGTTTTTTAATAGCTAATATCAAAACCTTTACAATGTATTATTCTTTAAAAAGAAAAATATTTTTTACATGTTTTTTATACAATTTTTTTTTATTTTTTTTTGTTTCGCTCCCAGTACGCGTACCGGTTAGCTTCCCGTTAGCTCAATCCGGAGGCGCGACCCGGTACGCGAACTGGTAAACGTTCCTTTTGCGCACCTCTCGCGTTACAAAACAACATCGTGACGCTTCGCGTCAGCATGACGTTTCGCGTTCTCGCGTAATACGTCATATTACGTGCTACGTTCGCGTACCCGGAAGCGCAGCGGTACGCGAACCGGAAGCGATCCGCGGCGCGGCGCCGACCGCGTAACGTAAACATAGCAGGTCATGTGACTCGGTAATAACACTTTTCATTGGTTCATTTCACTTTTGGTTTCCTAATGATGTAATACAAGGTCATGTGATCTAAAATGGACACTTTTCATTGGTTTAGAACTTTTGTTTTTCCCAAATGATGAAAACCCCTCCTTCTTTCATCACTCTGACTTTCATCTTGGTGAGAGAAAGACCCTTTATTGAGACTTTGAGATGGCTTCATTAGTAGCTTCAGCTGGTGCTAGCCCACCACCTCCACCAAATCCAAGAAAGAGAGGACCACCTGCAGAAGTAATTTTGCAAGAAGAGGAAGAACAGGAAGAGGAGGAAGAGGAGGAAGAGCATGAGTTTTTGCCAGAGGAGCCCAGGAGGTACAATCGAAAGGAGAATTACATCTGGCAATTCTACAGAATTCCTGAGGGGCAAAAGAAAGTGAATGCACGTTACGTGTTTTGCCGCATATGCGGTGATAGATTGTCAAGGGGCACTGATAAAAAATACAGTTATGGCAATCATACTATGCATCGGCATATGAGTAGGTGGCACCCAAATAATTATAGTGCTGCCCAGCTACGTGACGAACAACAAAATCCCCTCCCAATGGCAAGAAGATCGGTGGTTCCAGAGGTGTCGGGACCAGAGGCGAGGGAGATGATCGCAAACATCCAAATGTTGTTTGGGCACGTAAAGCAAGTGTGCGTGGAATGTGGCACTTTCATCTGCTACAGAGAAAGTAGCATCACTTTGATTTTGCGAGCAATTCAAAATCATATTAATGTTTGTACGAAACGCACCAAAAAATAAATTCTTTTTTTTTTTTTTGCTCCTGTTGAGCCCTTTATAATGGATCGTTTTTGTTTCCCCCCCCCCAAAAAAACCAAAAAAAATTTAAAAACGTTCAGAAAATACAAAAAAAGTAAAAAAATGTTCAAAAAATACTAAAAAAAATATAAAACAACAAAAACATAAAAAAAAGTTCTTTTCAGAACTAACTCCCCATTATAAAAAAATTGGTAGAATATTTGGAACTCTGCCAACCTCTATTTCTCTTAGTTCGCTCCCGGAGCGCTACCCGGTACGCGTACCGGAAGCTAACCAAAAAAAATATTTTTTAAAAAAAAGAACAGTAAGTATAAGGTAAGCAAACAGACAGTTATGTTAAAAGAAAGACAGCTCTAGGGAGTAAACTAAGGATACTGTTACCTACAATCCACTGCTGATGATGTCACATATTACATCATTCATGACATGGTCAGTAACATCAACAGCAGTGGATTGTAGGTAACAGTATCCTTAGTTTACTCCCTATAGCTGTCTTTCTTTTAACATAACTGTCTATTTCCTTCCCTTATAGTTACTGTTCTTTTTTAAAAAACATTTTTTTGATCAGTCATAAACAGTGACATTAATAGAAACAGAGAGAGTGAACAAGAGTGAAGAACTATGGTCCTCCTCAGCCACCCTCAGAAAACCAAGGGGGTCAAGATACATCTACCGTGCCCCCTTCTACCCATTCTGAACATTATTTGCCCTCCATCTTGTATCTTGATTCGACCGAAACACAAAATGGTGGACTGCCATAACGCTGCTGGTTTGCGAACCGGGCAACTTCCCGGGAAGCGGTCCAAAAAAAAAAAGTTGGGAAAGTAATTCACAGACACTAAGAGTAATAGAGATGGAGTGAGTGAACAAGACTGAGGAACTATGAGAACAGAGGGACTGAGAAAAAGAGTGGAAGGAGTTGAGTAAACAGGTAATAGAGAAAGGAATGAGGAAAGTAGCAAAGGCAGGAAACTGAGGATTAAAGAAGTGAAGCAGTGGATCTAATAGTAGGTGAATGTGATAGAAATGTAACGAAAAGAGTACAACTATTTACCTTGTAATTGCCGTTAAATTAATCACATTTTATTTCTATACTTTCAATCTGTGAAAGAGAGAACCAACATTTGAAAAAAATTAAAATATGTATTTAAAAATTACAAAAGACAAGGGAAAATATTGAAGGACAAATAGTTTTTCAACAACTTTGACACTGACAGAAGCTTCTGCTTCTCCAGGTCCTCTACACAATCCTAAAGATATACATTTTAAACTAACAGTATCTTGATGCAGATGAAGTGAGGCCTATCTTAAAACATGGTGCATCTTTTGCATTGCTCTTGTTTCAGAAAAGTGTCGCTTCAGTATGCCAATAACATGTCTCCTATCCAGAGATTTGTTTGAGGTGAGGCCTACTCAGAGTTCAAGATGAGATTTACACTTGTTGAAGTGTACAGAGGAGATAATATCTGTGAAAGTCTACTAATGAAGTGAGTCATGTCCACTGCACTCTTCAACAAAGTAGAAACCTCCTATGTTTCCCTGGACAGACCTAAACTTGATCTGCACAATGTGATTCGTAATGATAGGAAACACAGGTGATGTAATTGAAATATGTGCAATTTATTTTGCTCATTTCACAATCACATCACTTGTGTTTCCTTTGCTTAGGTATCTCATTGTGCAGATGTAGTCCAGCATATGAAAGAATACGTAGAAGTGCAGCACTGCATACAATAAATTTAACACTTACAGAAAACTCACCTTCTCCATGCCTCCTACACAGTTCTACATATACATCATAAATGCAAACAGTACAGAATTAATTATACATGTTAAATGGTTTATTTTTGCTGTTCTCAGAATGTATCAAAATTCACTAAAAACAGTGACTTGAAGGTATTCATCATGTAACAGCGGGGAAAAAAAAACACAATCAAAATGATTGTGTTTAAAAAACCCATACAACATCAGAAATTAAAATTCAGAACTCCTTAAAGTTAACTTACTTTCCATGACGTCCAAGGATGTCCTATGAACAGCTTACACTCTTTTGTGCTGTTATTACTTTCAGCCCGCCACTTTCTGAAAGAAAACCTCCATCGTTTTTAAAAACACGTTACATGCAATAAATGACTTCTTGCTCTCTACCACTATTTTCCACAAGGCCAAATCTAGTCAGAGATATTTATAACTCTTGGATTTCTTGTAAGCCAATCCCATCATTTGGCATTTCCGCAACTTTCAGAATTAAAATGTTGAAGATCATTTTCACAATCCTGGAATAGTAATATCTTCCCCTTCTTGCTCAGTCATGTTCTTCATTTCCTATGACACTGATACTGCTTAATATGAAGCAGACTTACACTACCTCTATGAGTACTACAATTATTTAATTCTCTACATCACTTTTAATCACAAAGCAATGTAAAACAGTAGACAGCATTGCAGACTTACATTCCCTCTACTCCATGTTTTGATTGGCTGCTTCAATTAGCTTATGAAAAGAAACAGTTTTTCTGAACTCATTTAAAGTGCACATACATCTCCATGATGTCCAATCCTATGATTAGAAGTTATGTCTCTGAACTACACTTATCCTCAAGGCCAAATTGTGTAGGAGCCATTAGAACTTCTTGAAATTCCACAGATCATATCCCGAGATTATTTTCCTAAAATTTTGGTTTTAAAAACACCAGGTAAGAGTTTTTAAGGTCATACGGCAATTTTTTTTTGAAAATTAAAACAGAATCATTGCAGAATGACCAGCCATTTCTAGACTTTAAATAAGCTGTGTAATGTCCTGATGATATTGAAGGGCCGTCATGATATATAATTGCTGTAGTTACAAAAGTCCTTCCTGATATTGACAACTGCGAAGCTACAAATTTTTTTATTAAAGTTGTCAATTTTGTTCCATCAGGCCTACATCGTTGGAACATTAAAATGACGTTCTGGCCATATGTTCGTATAAATAATGTGGACATCATTTCAGATTTACATTGGCTACACTCCATGTTGTGATTAGCAGCTTTTACTAGCTTATTAAAGGAGACTGATTTACTGTCTGGCAAAGTTAAATATATAAATCTTTCTGAGTCTACACTAGTAGTACTTGATACCATACAGTTCTCGCAGTCATGCTGCCATTGATAAGAAAGCCCAAACAGCTGATCTACATCTACACCTTCAGCATGTAATACATCAAGCATATACATTAAAAACTCCTGACAATCTTGCTGAATATTTTGAGAGAATTGTGTTTGGCCTGAACATCTATCTAACAGATTTCTAATTTCAGACACACTTTCTATGTTTCTTCTATCAGTGGTACATTTCTCTAACACAGAATTTAACAAACTGCAAAATCTTTGATCAGAATTGACCACAATCTCTTCTTTTACATTTTTTAGAGAAAACAAAACATTAATTACTACATTAGCATAGCAGTTGACACCAGAACTGTTTTCAAACTGAAAACCAACAACATCTTCAACAGAATCCTCTTTGTTTCTGCTTGTAATTTTAGGTTCATTCACTTTTTGTCTTTTTGCTACAACCTCCCCAGTATTGTTCTCATTTCTTCGTTTCCGGCCTACCAGACGTTTCTCAAACAAAGGAAACTGAGGCAAATGTGGCGCATACTCTCTTCTTAACCTATTGTATTCCTTAACACAATCTAGATCTGCACAAATGTTTCTGACATCACACTCAATCAAGTACAATCCCGATAAAGTTCTAACTCGTGACAATGCCACATATGCCATACCCTCCTTGAACACAGAACTGCCAATATTCACCAATGCAGTGTCTACACTTAAACCTTGCGATTTATGAATTGTCACCGCATATGCCAAGCAAACAGGGAACTGCTTAAGGCGAACATATAAGTCTTTTACAAGCAAAAATCTAGCAGAACAACGAGCAATTAGCTGTACTTCCTCAATGCCATCAAATTTAATTTTTAAAAATTCAATTCCATCTCTATTTCTGTATTTCACAAAATCAACAACATTACCCATTGATCCATTTACCAGACCTCTTTCAACATGTAAATTCCTTCTTAAAATTATACGGCAGTTCAAGCACACATTCAGAGTCTTTTCAAAACCTGCAGTTTTAGATATACTCTTCTCTAATGAATCCAATTTTGTTTTCAGATTCTCAGACAAAATAATTGTTGATCCCATATGCTCTACTCTATCAATAGCTTCCACTTTCACAATCTCTTGCTTTTCTAAATGCAACATTTTGTTGTTAAATTTGGCACATTCTGCAAGAGTTGGCATCAAACATATTCCAGATTTCTTATCAGTAATTTTCTGAAAAATATTCTCAGGCACAACATCTTGTTCTGGATATAAATTTGACAGTAATCGTGCATGTAAAGCTTCTTTCCCATGCTCGGTCACTTTTCCAATTCTAACATCTTGTAGAATAGTCTTGTAAACGTCATCCTTTGCCTGACGCATATTTTCATGCAGTTCAGCATAATTGAAGTTTAACCATATATTGACGTTGCCAATGCTGCCTAGGCACTTCCTGGTATCTTCATGCGTGAGCATTTTGAACACAGGTTGCCCTTTCACTGGTGTCAGCTGCAGAAGATCTCCGAAAACAATGATGTGTTTGCCACCAAATAACACATCATACTCTGTTTTGAGAACTTCTTGCATCCTCAAATGCACAAAGGCAAGCATGACATTGGAAACCATGCTTACTTCGTCAATGATAAGAAGTTTCATTTTCCTCAAGATTCTTGAAACTTCAAAACAAGCATCTCCAGATAGCTTGTGATATTCTAATTTGTTGTCATGCTCCACTGGCAGCATCAGTAAACGATGTAAAGTAATCCCTTTAATATTATGTGCTGCCAGTCCAGTTGGAGCAGTGACAACACAAGACAGCGATGACTCTGTCCTTTCCTGCAAATAGCATGAAATTGCTTTAATGAGGAAACTTTTTCCAGTTCCCGCTTCTCCACTCACGTACAGTCGGACAGGCTTCAACGACGTACATGAGCACTCTTTCTTATCATGACTTAATCCATGATCAATTTGCATGGTAACTTCAACATATATTTTCCTCTGCTCAACGTTGAGTTGCCTTTCCAACTCTTCTAAGTTAACCGCATCCTCTTGAGCATGTGCCATGGCTCTTTCCACCTCATTCATAGCAGTGGCAGCTTCATTTTCAATAAGAGGTCCTCCTAGTGGATCCTGACTCAATGAAGCAGAACTCTGACTGTCCTGAGAACTGTCTCTGGCAATCTCGGCTGCAATCGTTGCTTCCTGCTCAATTTCCGCATTCAACATTTCTACATATTTGGGAAAAGCAGGACATTCTATGGTCTCCTTGGCGACATTGAAAGAGTCTTCGTAACAGAGGAAATCTCCAAGCAGTTCCTCTTCTGCACGCCAAGGCTTGAAAAGTTGCAAAAGTGCTAAATAGAAAAACTCCTTTTTTTCAGGAGATTCGCCACTCAATTTTCGATGGTTTATCAAGTGGCATTTTCTTTGCTTGACCAGACATCCCTCACTTCCTATTACAGCATACACTCCTTTCTCAGTATCTTCTTTGATGTTCCTCTTGAACATGTAATTTTGCAGAACCTCATACAGACAAACATTCTCTAGGTGACTGCTTCGATTTGGATAATATGTATCCAACATGTTTGTCTTCAAAATGTCGGTACTGTTTGGCTCCTTTTCCGCCAAATACTCAATTTCCCGCACAGGTTTGAGAACTCGATTACGCGTTGCAGCAAGACCAAGACTCGCCCAAACGATACTCCTGGACTTGGCATAGAGACTTGCTGAAGACAACCGGTCAGAACATTCGTACGCTCCGATTTCTCGATGCGACAACATCTTCAGACTGAAACTGTACAACTTCTTGCTGAGGCTCTTTTCATGGGAAATGTCCTCCCACATATCCTTCAATTCTGTCTTCTCTTTTTTGGTGATGTAAGACGTCACATACCGAGCCACAGCCATACAGTTATCAGCCACAAACTGTATATCCATGTTAGCATTCCACATGGACAAAATCACCGGGTTGTAGTCGTTGATGTACTTGGACTCTTCGTTCCTCTTCAAATTGTAAGTGTTTTTAGGTGATTTCTTCATCACATTATGTCGCAGCGAAGACATCAAACTGTTTACTCTTCCTTTAGAAATCACCGGTCGTGGAAAGCCGAAACGACATTTGGTGTAGAACTTGTCTTTGTTTCGGAATTTACGACGGCAGTACTTTCCACATCGATGGCTTTGGAAACGCAGAACTTTTTCTCTTAGGCTTTTCTTCTCCTTTGCGTTTGGAACAGCACACATAGAATACTGTTGGATGAAACTCATCACTGAGTCTTCTGGATCCGTTCCAAATTTAGGTGCATCCTTGATCCACAGCAACATATGTATATGAGGAGCACCTCTTGCTTGGTACTCCTTTCTCCAGAAGAAATCCAACACCTCTCCAAGAGGTGGATTCTTCTTATTCATGATGAAAGACATCATAGCTTCAAATCTATGATTGAAGTACCTACATACATTGACTGGATCCAAAGAGCACAGTTCTCCGGGTGTCTTGAATTCGATGTTTTCTACGTTAGCATTTGCCTCTCGTAGAAATTGAAGTAAGTCTTCCCAGCCATACTCGGCACAACTCAGAGTGAGGAACCATGTGGGAGTACCTAAGTTCCTCAGCATACATTTTAAATCACCATGACGACGGTACGAGTACTCATTAGTACCACGCTGACACGCCATGAGATTAATCAGGTGAGAATCCAAAATACTATCTTGGACATTCACTTTATCCATAAAATCACTTGCCGAGATGTTTTGCATGTGTATACCACTTTTCAAGATGTGGTTCACTGCATATGACAGTCCAGACAGATCGCTTTCAAACAGGAGATGAAACAAATAAGGAATGCATTGTCGAAACCTAGCATCTCCTGCATACAATCGCAAAGTCCGGTATTCAGAAGCAGGAATTTGATGAGGTCGCTCATCATATCTTCCTCCCTGACCTGTTGGAAAAAGCTGTGGGAAACACAGAGCTTCCAAACTTTCCTCCCAAACACTAATGGGACTCCCTTTGGCTTGTTTCATTTGAAACAACTCAATAGCATTCCCCATGACTTCCTTTGAATGCAAAGGATGAACACTATAATGTTCATATATTTCCTCACTAGTAGAGGGTTCTACTTTCTCAATTTGACCAGCACACAAATCGCTATCCTCTTCCTCACTTACTTCCTCTTCTGCAACATATACATTCTTATAGTATTTATTATTTTTTTTCAAATACAATGTTGCCTTTTTAACTTTCCTAACATCTACTAAATCTTGCCATATTTTCTTATTCTTTGTCGGAACCCCATTAACTAAGATAACCAGAGGTTCCTCTTCCACTTTTTCTACTCCAATTGTGTTAATGTTTTTCTTGAAATCTAGAGGCAAATAAACAACTCTTCCCTTTAATCCTCTCTGTAAATCTGATGGAGGCAATTTCCCTGTCTTTGGCTCCATTCTTACAATAGCCTGAAAGGGATGGATACTTTGAATCAAAATAGATTCATAAGTATTTAAGTCCTTCAATTCAGAAGGAATCTCAACCAATTCCAGATTATTATGAACTGCTCTAGCAGGCATCTGGTTTTGTTTTAATTTGTTACAACAATAAGTACACACACGTTGATCCAATCCCAAATCAAAACAATTTTCTACCATCAAGTATGTTGCAAAATCCTTCCATTCACTATTATTTTCCCTTTCACTTTTTGCATATAAATCCACTAACTTAGTCTGATTCTTATAATAAGTGCGTCTACAACACACACAAGTGAAATTAGGCCTCTCACTTGATTTCATGTCAAACGTCGCAATTTCCCTCTGGAAATTATCTGTACTGGAAACATGTACACTATCTTCCAAATGACCCTCTACTTCTTGCTCAATTTCAACATTCTCCTCTTTACTTCCAAAGTAACAAAACTCAATTTCTTCACATATATTCTTCACATCTATTTCAGAACCATGCAAAAGAGCAGCGCATAATTGTTTCAGCATAATTGCTGGACTCTTAGCATAATACAACAGTCTAACTAACTTCCTCACTTTGTTATGATGCACTGCTAGCATCCTGAAATGATGAAAAACACTCTGGCATACTCTCCTGGAAAGACAAGCCAGTGAATGACCATGCAAACCTGTCACTTCTCTCACTCTGCAAGGATCTAATTCTTGCAACAACCTTATTTTCTGCTTCAAACTTTTCTTGTTAAATGTCCGTACAAAATCACAAAGCAAATTGATGGAATCCTGTCGCACACTGCAAATACTACTACACTTCCAGGTGTACACAGGACCCTTAGCACGTCTTCCTAAAACCTCATTACCTAACAACTCTTCTGCCTCTGTTGTCACAAGTTTTTCTTTTTCAACTGGACAACCATCTTTCACTTCATAAGCACGACCACTGATGTCAACTGCATGCACCAAATCATTATCCTGGAAATAACTCTCTTCATTAAAAAATGCCTCACAGCTTGAACTATGTATCCATTCTCCAGAAAAAACTTCACAAAAATTACTACGATTAACTATTCTCTTCCATCTACTATTTCTTTTGAAATCAAAAATTGCCTTGTTTAGCTTCCTAATTCTATTGATTATCAAAATAAATAACTTACGTTTAATTTCAAAAGCCTGATCAATAACTTTCTCAACTTTTTTTTTTCTCCTATAAAAAACTAATTTCTGTTGACCTTTCTTAATATTTTTTAACAAATTGCCAATTATCCTGTTACGGAACATTCGTTTACGAATCTCCCTAAACTGTTGTTTCCTTCTACTATCATGCACAGATTTATCTCTTGCTCTAGCAGTAACATTTTCATTTGTCCTTTTCTTTCCATTTGATTTACTTCTCATGTTATGGATTGAAACATTTTCTGTACTAATATTTTTTTTATTAGAAATATTTCTTATGAAATATTTAGAGCTCTTACCCGGTGCTTTCTTCATGGCTTGAGAAATCTTTTTGTTAGAGGACTGCTGCGTTTTTTTTTTCTCCTGCTGTCTTTGACGTTTTGCAGCCTTTATCTCTCTTATTTTTGTAGGCATATTGAAATCTTGAAATGATCTGCAGTTGAATCTGAGGAAAAATATAATAAAAAATGTTATTAAACATTATTATCAAACAGTAAATCAGTAATAGTGATCAAAAACATAACACACTACTTGACATTTTAATTTGAAGATTTTTTAGTCATTGCCATTTTTACAATACAGAAATACCAGAAAAGAAATGACATTTATATTTATGTTACCTATGCTATTTTATATGTGAATCTGATCTAATTTTATGAGCATATTTTAATATTTTATTGAAGACACTACACATAACCTGTTTTTGAAGGTGTCTTTATTTTTAAATTAAACGGTTTACCTTTTTACTTTTTATTGATTATAAATTTTAAAAATAAATGTTTATAATTCCAAAGGCTCAAGCAGGTCAGCTTCCCATCCTATATCATATAATTCGGACAAATCTGCATCCTCATCACGCTCTTCTTCATCCTCAGGATTTAAATCATCCAATGGATCAACATCCACTGATGTTTCAATTACAAGTTCAATGATGAGGTCAAAATCAACTGATTGCAGATTGTCGCTCATGTTGAGGTTGTCTTTATCTTTAAAGAAAGATAACAACAATGAGATGTTGCAGAGTAAGAGACAAATCTCACAGATTATAATAGTAAAATTATTTAACAAGAGTAACATTTTGCAGCTATTATTTAGCCATGTCCAGCGATGCTGAGCAGGTGAAGCCTATGTCTAATTTTTCACTGAACAGGACTCATCTGTTCTTAACCTTGGATAAGCCTCAACGACTCTGTGTCCCCTGCACATACTCAAATGTTAAAGTGCAGATTTATATTAAATGGCACATCCCCAGGCATGCACCAGTTAATGTGCACCACTGCTTTACCACCCATGGTGTGCCGCATTTACAATCAGATAGGAGAAAGCTGCTTCAAAACCCTGCGCCTGCTTGAAGCTGGCATAGGTCTTGACGCAGCATTGTAGAGATGGGGCACCCCTGAGCCTTGCTGGAGCTGCATCGCACTTACGATACAACTCCAGCAATGCGCCACCTTTACGGCACAGATGCGTCACGCATCTGTGCCGTTTTTGCCCCATGCTGCGCCGCATTGTAAATGCAGCACAACATGGGTGGCGGAACAGTGGCGCAGGATGACTGTCACATCCCTGGTGATGCGCCACTCATCATAAATCTATCCCTAAGCTTCTTATCTTGTTACAGATGAACTGCCATATGTATCATCAAAATATTTTACATATTATAAATAGCAAATTTTAAGGAATAAATAGCGATTCTTTACTATTCCTAATTTGCAATGAGCAAATTGCTAATTGCAAATTACCCATTCATTTCCATAGGCTAGGAGGCTCATAAGAATTAATGTTGCAAGTTGTGATTAGCAATTAGCTCATCACAAAATAGGATTTTTTTCAAGCGTGCAGGGGTATCTCAAGAACACCCTGCTGCACCCCTGAAAAAGAAATTTGGGAGCACATGGCACACCTACATGCCCTAATGGCATGTATGGGCGTCATATGGGACCTTTTTTTTTTTTAAAAAAAAAATGCTTTTTGAAAAGAATTCGCAAGTTACCACAAACTAGAAGTTGGTGGTAGTTTCCAAATCCTTAATATCATTTTTTACATATTTTTTTTTGATACATTGCATTTAAGGAATCACAAATCACAAAAAATTGGGGAAAAGTAATGGTTTGCAAATTTATGACAAGGACATAATGGTGTATGCTTCTCTATAAGGCATTTCAGTGTCTCTGATGTCATTTTTCCCATATTACATTATAAGACCTTTCCCCATGAAGCACATTCCTTGTAAATATGCTCCCACCTGTGCATTGCAAATTTAGATTTTGACTGTTTCAGACACATAGCCATGTTGAAAGTGACCCAAAAAAATTGCAAACGTTTTAAAAAAAAACATTCATGTGTCTTAATGACATTTTAAGTCATTTCCCCATGGACAATGTTTTCTAAGTGGCACAAAAGAGGTATACACCTATCATAAATCTGTCCCTAGCATTATAAATGATTAAATCAGGATGACAATAAGATGTGGCCTATCCAGAGGTTTGTTTAAGGTGAGGCCTACTCAGGATTGCAGATTAAAGTTACGCTTGATGAAGAATACAGAGGAGATAATTTATTGTAAAGGCCTACCAATGAAGTAAGTGATTTCTACTTCATTGCACCAGTCATCATAAATGTATCCATAAGCTTCTTATCTTGTTAGACATCAACCGCCATATGTATCATATAACTATTTTGCATTTCCAAAAAAGCGAATTTTAAGGAATAAATAGCGATTCTTTACCATTCCAAATTTGTTTGAGAAAATTGCTAATTGCAAATTACCCATTCATTTCCATGGGCTAGGAGGCTCATATAAATGAAGGTGCAATTTGCGATTAACAATTTGCTCATCACAAATTAGGAATTTATTCCAAAGGTGCAGGGGTGTCTCAAGAACACCCTGCTGCAACCCTGAAAAAGAAATTTGGGGGCATATGGCGAACATAAATTTTAACAACATTCCTTTACCTCAAAAACGATTTTCAAATCATAACTTCAAAAATCTACACATGGGAAAATTACTTAAATTGTCCTTAAGACACATAAAAGCGTTTTTTGATTGGCTTTCCTGCATGGTAGGGTCACTTTTAACATGGCTATGTAACATAAACATTCAAAATCAAAATTTTCCATGTACAGGTGGGAGCATATTTACAAGCAATTTGCGCCACAAAGAAAGGTCTGACATTAAAATGGGAAAAATAACATCAGGGACAGTCAATTGCCTTATAAAGAACCATACACCATTATGTCCTTCTCATGAATTTAAAAACAATTCCTTTTTCCCAAAAACGATTTTCAAATCATAATTTCAAAAAACTGCACATGAGAAAATGACTTAAAATGTCATTGAAACACATGAAAGCGTTTTTTGATTGGCTTTCCTGCATGGTTGGTTCACTTTTATCATGGCTATGTAACACAAACATTGATAATTAAAATTTTCATGCACATGTAATAGCATATTTACAAGCAATTTGCGCCACAGAGAAAGGTCTTACACTAAAATGAGAAAAATAACATCAGGAACAGTCAATTGCCTTATAAAGAACCATACACCATTATGTCCTTGTCATGATTTTATAAACAATTCCTTTTCCCCAAAAACGATTTTAAAATCATAATTTCTAAACACTGCACATGGGAAAATGACTTAAAATGTCATTAAAACACATGAAAGCGTTTTTTGATTGCCTTCCCAGCATGGTTTGGTCACTTTTAACATGGCTATTTAACACAAACATTCAAAATCTAAATTTTCCATGCACATGTGAGAGCATATTTACAAGCAATTTGCGCCACAGAGAAAGGTCTTACACTAAAATGAGAAAAATAACATCAAGGACAGTCAATTGCCTTATAAAGAACCATACACCATTATATCCTTGTCATGAATTTAAAAACAATTCCTTTTCCACAAAAACGATTTTCAAATCATAATTTCTAAACACTGCACATCAGAAAATGACTTAAAATGTCATTAAAACACATGAAATCATTTTTTGATTGGCTTTCCAGCATGGTTGCGTCACTTTTAACATGGCTATGTAACACAAACATTCAAAATCAAAATTTTCCATGCACATGTGAGAGCATATTTACAAGCAATTTGCGCCACATAAATCATAATTTTCTCCTTAAAGCACACTATTCTCTATCTAAAGTAAAGAAATATTTTCTCACCTTAGCAAATACTTTGAGTTTGAAAACAGTCTAAGAAACACACCAATTTGTCTTCAGCAGAGCAAAAGGTATGCACTCCAGAGTCTGCAGCTATCAAAAGCACAGAAATGGTGTAATTCTTCACACATATTTCTCATGTCACCCAATCAAAACTCTTCCCTCACTTTTTTTCAAATGAAAACCCTTCCCCCTCTGCCCTTTCTGCCTATTTTCCATAGCAACCACCTCTTGGAGAAACTCTGGTGTTTGCAAATTCACACAACAATGTTGCAATTGAACTCTGAACTCTCAGTGCACCTGCATATCCAGTGCTTTCTTTCATTTAATGATTTTTTATTGACCACTCAAAATACATCTTTCAAACAACACATCTGTACACCCTAACTTTCTGTTTTCATCAATCAAAATCCACCAATCACTGTTACTACTTCATGAACACAGAAACTCCACAGTTTTTTTCATTTCAAACTCACATTTTTTCAACTGCCATTTCATTGCCACACTTCATCTGACTGCAGGAGAACCTTCTCTCACCATGTTTTCTGTCTGGATTGTTGGTCATAGTTATATTCACTGGGCTCAAAGGTACGTTGAAAGCAGGAATTTACCTAACCTCAATTTACAAGATGTGGAAATTAAGTGGTTTGGCCACAGAGGATTAAAATGTCACCAATTGATACCATTGGTGAAAACCTTTATGCATTTGCCAAAACCTGACCTGTTAATTGTGCACTGTGGAGGTAATGACTTGGGCACTTTGACTGGTGTAGGTCTGGAAATGCTTTTAAAGGACACCTTTGAGCAATTAATGGCACTTTTTCCTCAGACTGCCTTGGTATATTCAAATATATGCCAAAGACAGAAATGGAGGTGGTCAAACCAATTTTGTCCACAAATTGAGAAGTCGAGGAAGCATGTAAACAAATCTGTTTCAGCTTACATGAGAGACCATGGAATGGGCTCCCTGTACAACAATAACTTGCGTTACTACATGCAAGATATCTACAGAGGAGATGGAGTTCACTTCTCAGATGAGGGCAACAGAGTTTTCACTCTGAATTTAAAAATGTGCATTGGTACCTACTTATAAGTACCAAAATGTACCATAAACCCAAAAGCTCTTCTCAGAGCTACCCTACATCTAATCACTCACAATTATTATTTTACTCTAACTTTTTTCACTAATTTTCAACAAAGTACACTCCCTGGGGCGCTACCCGGTACGCGTACCGGGAGCTAACCTCGCGAAATTTTTTAAAAAAATGTTTTTTTTTCGCACATATAAACCTCCTCAGCCACCCTCAGAAAACCTAGGGGGTCAAGATAAGTCTACCGTGCCCCCTTCTACCCATTCTGAACATTATTTGCCCTCCATCTTGTATCTTAATTCGACCGAAACACAAAATGGTGGACTCCCGGAACGCTTAAGGTACGCGAACCGGGGCGCTCAACGGTTCGCGTACCGGGTCGCTCCCTGGGAAAAAAAGGTGGGAAAGTAGTTCACAGAAAAGCCACTGGAGACAATTTCACCAAATATAGATTAGCTCATACTACATACCAATCCCTACCATTTTCACAAATTTGATTGGAATTCCATTTAGCCATTTAGCCTGTAGACCTCTCTAAATACCGTGAGGTAAATTACTTCACAAAACACATCTGAAATGTTGGAATTGACAACCAATTAAAATGTTACTTTCATTTTCTACTTTTTTTACCTCACATTTGATTGGTTATGTACCCGAATATATATAAAGGAAGAGAAGGAAACACAGCCATTTTGACTACTACTTCCTGGTGTACATTTCAATAGGATTTTCATTAATAACTTCAACTTCTTTTTAAAGGTAAGTTGTTATTTTTAAAACTGAAGTATATTGTGCACTTTAAGTTAATATGGCAAACTTTTTCTGTTAGTTATATACTATCCCTCTGTAGTACTTATAAATTTAGATACACTTTTTTATATTCCTACTTCCACTCTGATACTATACACTGCCCAAAGATAAATTCTCTGTTAAAAACTGCCTATCTAAAATTAATCCCAACAGTGCCCTACCTCTACTAATATATATTTTTTTTATGCAAATTTCAGGAAAAATGGAAAGTGAACAAAACATTTCATTTGAAATTGTCCTTCCAGAGTCCAACACAGAAATCATTGATCCAAATGAGATTGAATTTATGGATGAAACTTGGGACCAAGAACTACTGCAATGTGTACAAGCAGTAGATAACCTCCTTGCAAATGAGGACATTTTACAACCTCAGAGACTACAATCTATATTCCATGATTATTATGAAATTTCTGACAATGAAATGTTAGAAAGTTTAATAAATTATGAAACACAATAAAAAAAGCTTAAAAAATAAAAATAAAAAAAATAATCAACAAAACCAACAATCAATTAACATACAGCATTTGAAAAGTCTATCATTCATTTTTCATTGTGATACGCTCCCCAGAACGCTTCCCGGTTCGCGTACCGGGCGCTAACCACGAAAAAAAACTAAAAAAATTTTTTTTTTTTTGCTTAGCGGGGCCCCTTTAAAGCCTCCACATCAAACCTAGGGGGTCAGGGAGGATCTACTATGCCCCCTTATGGTCATTTCCCCCTTTGTTTTGTCCTCCTCTTGTCACTCGATCCTACCGAGAGACAAGATGGCGGCCGCTCCGGACTGTTTAGAATGTTGACAGACACCGGAGAGCCAATCAACTTCGCTACGCGAAGTTCCGTTACGCGTCAAGTACGCGTACCGGGGCGCTGCCTGGTCCGCGCTTACAGATATATATCTTTTTTTGAACGTTATTTTCTCAAAATCCACTGCAGCACATATATTGAGACCTACAAAAGGCACATCGGGCTACCAGTCCCTACAATTTTGCCAAGTTTCGTGCAAATCCATTCAGCCGTTCGGGCTAAAAGTGAGGCTAACCGCCCTATGGAAAACTCAATGTTAAAAACACGTTTTGGGACCCCCCTTTTTTCTCGGCCCCCCCTGGACCAACTCCCCCCAAATTTCCAGTGGCTGCTCAGAAACAAAATGTTCCATTTTGCTGAAAATTTCAGCCAATTCCGTCCACAAACGCCAAAGTTATTAGACATAGAATTTTCAAAAAACCCATAGAGAAAAAATCCTAACTATATATACCTACTGGCGACCGCCAGTAGGTAATATATATATATATATATATATATATATGTATGTATATATATATATATATATATATATATACATACATATATATATATATATATATATATATATATATATATATATATATATATATATATATTTAATGTGCACATCCTTAGCTGATAGTATTGCATTGTAATCATTATTTATTCATTTTACTTTGTTTGTGTCACGTCTATGCGGGTCAATCTTCACTTTGAGTACGTTGAAAAAAATGTCTATAGCAAGATACTGCCTGCAGTGTTATTCTACACACCTTGTTACAAAAAATCCCAATTTGAAACAGCTTCTAAGCAGTATGCGGCATAGAAGCATCCACCTAGGGCTCAGGACGTGCGACTGGAATAGTGAATTTTGTTACAATGAAATTATATGGACGCAGGAATCCTCAGCCATATTTATTTCCAGTGTGGATATCTTCAGATCCACGAGACCTGATTTTGCTGAAGACATGCTTTCACTTTACGCACACCACTTTCAAACTACACCAGCCACCACTCTTCTCTAGACCAAGCACTCTTAAACTATAATGCCTACCAGCATGGATGACATGTGACTCTTACACCTTGTAGTCCTCTGTCTTATGTACCATTTCCTATACACTGATTTAGACACGTATGATTGATTGTTTCTGTGTAAAGTGTGTGCTATAAAATGCTCTGACACCCTACACTGGTATGAGTGGTGCTATAAAACTAATTAAATATATCTGAGAGAGAGTGGTTCTGGAGACCTGAGGGGCACTGGTAAAGGATGGTAGTGAGAGAACCTATTGCGGAGGTGGTCATTTGGGGGGAGCCACCAAACATTGTCTCACCGGGCGGCAACAGCACAAAAGCCGGTCCTGTCCGACACTCTTATAATGGGATAAAAAGAAAGAAAGGTAAGATTGTTAATGTGGTGACTTTATCAGTTAAAATGCTTTGATGAAATAATGTTTCAAATGCAGTGCAAGGAATTATCAATATAAAACAAAATCTTACTGCACGCTGTTAATTGCATCCATTCTATTTCTGATTCGACTTTAATCACTGCACAAATTGGGGACATTTGCAAATGCTATTCCCTTGTTTGGACAATTTCCAATTAAAACAACCTTTGGATGATCCTTATATTTTTCAACATATGAATATACATGAGGATAAATCAATTCATGTGAACTTGAAAGATACTGAGTTTTACCCACAGGGCTATGTTGCTTCAGGCAATGATCATGGAAAAACAATTAATTTACAGATCAGTTGATAATCTACATTATCTTTAAAAGGGCTGCAGCCAGTGAAAGGCAAATATTGCTCTTTAAGTGCGAGTCTCAATTTTTACAGTTATAGTACAATATCGCCAGTGCTCTTTAAGCGGTTTATATTTGTGATTCTAAATTTTTATGGGGTGTGCTTTGGGACTTTCATCTGTTCCTGTCATGCATGAATGCATTGTTAACATGCTAAGTGAGTGCTTTTTTTTTATTACAGACTGTGAGGAATTGGATTAAAGGTTGACTAGGGTTTGAGACCTGGTGTAGCAGCAACCACAATACTTGTCAGGGTAAGGTACAAGCAAACCACAAAATAACCTATTCTCAACCCCTGGTTGCTTGGCATAGAGCAGTCATGCTTAACCTAGAGGCAATGTGTAAAGCAAACACTTTGTTTAGCAAAAAGGAGAACAACTACAAGCATTAGGAAAGTAAAAACACCTAACAAACAGGATCCCATACCAAGTTAGAAATATAGAGACACATGTAATAAATAGCACAAGACTCAAATGACAAAAATCTAATCAGTAGAACTGAAGATATGTATTTTTAAAGAATTTATAGAAAATAGTGGCAAAAAGCACAAAGCACCAACTCGGGATATTTAGTCATACTAGACTCGGTCAAAGTCACAAGTCCAGGCAGAATAGGGAAGGAGCACAGGTTGTCTAGTCTCCAAATCAGTCCCACTGAAGTTTTACCTTCCCAAGGTAGCGCCAAGAGTTCCATACGTTTTGGAAAGGGCCGCGATGAGCAAGGAGAGCCTTGAAGGAGTCTGTAGGCATAGTGCAAAGAGCAGGCCAAGGCGTCTCAGAGAGGTGGGCTGGAGCTTCACATTGGCGGCCCCCACAAGCGGTTGATGCTGGATTGCGAAGAGTCGGGCTGGCGGAGCTTCACATATAATCACGGTGCAAGCGGCGAGGTCTCAATGCTATCAGGCCCGCTCTTAGTTGTGAAGAGCCCAAAAGCTTGATTTCAGCTCACTGAGCCACACCAAGGCTTTAGGCTCAGAAGGGCACCACTTGGCGGTCAGGAACTTGCTGCAGCTTGATCCAGAGACTGTTGCAGGATGTTATGGAGCCATTTATGTCCCTGAGGCTCAGATCTGGAGGCCAGCAAACTTGCTCTTGCATTCACTCTGCTTCCTTGGGCTCAGAATGAAGTTGAGGATCCAGTTCTTTCTCTCCAGGCAAGCAGGGAAGAAGTTCCTTCAGAGCAGCAGTCTAGCAGAGTGGAAGTCATTGTATCAGCACAGCAGTGCTTCTTCCTGGCAGAGTTTATACAGGTCCAGAAATGTACTGAAGTGGTAGTGTCTCTGGTCCAGCATTTATAAACTGTTGTGTCTTTAAAGTGGGGAGAAGCTTCTAGAGGCATGCCTTTGAAGTGCACAGATGCCCTGCCTGCCTGGCCCTGGTTCCAGACTAACTACAGGGGGTATGCAGCCCTTTGTGTGGAGATGGACAGAGGACATAGCATATTCAAGTGTAAAAAGAACAGAATATGGACGGAATGCTGAATAAATAAAACATTCAACCCTAGTCAATGATCTGCATTAAGTCAATCGGTTTTTTGCCCGCTACGCCATTACAGTTTAGACACAGCCCTATGCAAATCAGTCTTAACCATGCTTCTCATGGGAACAGTCCAGCCCAAACTGCCAGGTCAGATGCTCCCTTGCCCAGAAATAAGCATCCTGAGATAGGTTTGGGGTCATCACCCCTCATTAGCCAGGCTAACTTGAATCCAGTGCCACAATGAGCCTAATACCTATGTCTGGGCATACCTGGCACACTTAGAGTGAGAAAGCAAAAGACAGACAAATGATGGACAGAATGTGGAACAAATCCAACATACACCGCCAGTCAAGAGATCAGGGTTAAATACATCAATCTTTTGCTTACCATGCCATCCCAGGTAAGCCCAACCATATGCAAATCAGCCTTGACCCTGCTCCTCATGGGAAGAGTCCAGCCCAAACTGTCAAGCTTGTCCTCCCTGGACTAGAAACAACCCTCCTGGGACTGGTTTCCGGACATCACCCCTCATCATCAAGGCTAGCTTGAATCCAGTGGCACAGTGAGCCCGGGATCCTCATTTGGGCATACCGAGTGCGCTTAGGCGAGAAAGCAAAAGACACACAAATGATGGATGATGAAACCCCAAAACTGGTCCCAGGATGCTTGTTTCCGGTCCAGTGAGGACCTGGCTTGACAGTTCTGGCTGGACTGTTCCCATGAGGAGCAGGGTCAAGACTGGTTTGCATATGGCTGGATATAAACTGGAATGGCATGATGAGCAAAAGAATGATGGATTTAACTCACATCTCTTGACTGGGGGTGAATGTTTGATTCATGCAGCATTCCGTCCATCATTTGTGGGCGCGGCACATTTTGCCCTAAGTGAGATGGGTATGCCCAAATGTGGGTCCCTTGCTCCCTGTGCCAATGGATTTATGCCAGCCTAACTGATATGTGGTGTTACACCGAAACCAGTCCCTGGATGCTTGTTTCAGGTCCAGGGAGGATCCGGCTGGGCAGTTCGGGCTGGACTGTTCCCAAGAGGAGCAGGGCAAGACTGATTTGCATATGGCTGGATCCGAACTGGGTGGCGTAATCAGCAAAAGAACAATGGACTTAACCCAGATCTTTTGACTGGGGGTGAATGTTTGATTTATTCAGCATTCCGTCCATCAATTGTTGCCACAGCAGACACACTAGTAGCATATAATTTACTGGCCCTGGGCACAAGTAGGTCACCTGGACAAGGGACGTACAAAGAAATAAAATATGCTATTTTGGTATGAGCCAATCTACCGTGCTTTAAGGAGAGAGCACAAACACTTAAGCACTGGATAGCATTGGTAAAGTGTTCAGTGTTCTAAGGCCAGCAAAAACGATATCAGCAAAAGAAGAGGTCCGGAGGCAAAACATTAGGGGGAAAAACACTCCACAGATTCCAGGTCTAACACAGACCTTCCAATAATAAACAATATTTCATACCTCAGTTAAGTGTGCTGATAAAATGGCAGATTTCTCTCAACGATATGAATTCAGCGTTACCATGGCAGCCTCCTACACGATGAGAAGGCTTTTATGCCAAGGAAGCAATTATTAGAAAGTGAAATTGCACTTACAACCTAACAAAAAATTGGCACACAATGCTACAAATACATTTACATACATTTACATTGAAGAACAACAGCAGTTAAAAGTGATATTTCATAATTGTGACTGCAGGATCCGTAGTGAACATCTTCAGCACTGTGTCTTTGTCGAATTCCTCATCTTAGCCCAGTCCGTGTTTACATTTCCATGCAGTTTATTTATTTAACAGCTCAAGTGCTTGTTGGGGTTTTGTCATGCATGGGCATTTTGCACAGGGGAGTCGATATTTTGTGACCAGGATTCAATTTTCGATTATAATTCTGGCATTTATTGTGAAATTGTGGGAGTAGAAGGTTCAGTTACGCGGCATAAACTGAAATAAGAAGGAGTTCCATCTTGAGACCCTCAGGGGAGAGTATGTGGCCTAAGGGCTAGGGCGGTCGATCTCAAATATGGGGAACCGGGTTCGAGCCTCGGCAACGACACTCCACATCCCCCGATTCTGGGCAAATCACCTAATCTCCTCGTGCCTAACAAAAATGAAGGTGTCCTTGTGTAATGCAACCGGTGCTCATGTAAAGTGCTCCAATACCTTCGGATCAACTTCGCACTATATAAAACTCATATTAAAAAAATGTATGTTGCTAGTAATGGAAGCTGCTATAATCTAATTACTGCCCTTCTGCATGCAGCATGAAATCATGTGTGTCCACATAAATAGCAAAATATGTCAGACCAGAAAATATCAAGGGCTTTCAATGACTTGCAGTGCAAATCTTGTACAGTAACACATCCAGGGCCATGCGGTGTTTGGTAATGTTGTCTCCGCCTCTGAAATTACACTGTGAATTTGGCAGGCATTATAACAATTTTACTTTGACCTAACATACCCCTTTCACTAATCCCTTTTTATTGGACGAGATTTAACTGACTGCTAGCTTTCAGAAACAAAATGGCCATCATGAGCAATTTTGAACGTGTCTCCAATTTCAATTGCTCTGGATAGTCTTATTCTAAAATTATATTACATAGTCATAGTTTACAACTCTAGTATTTTTAATCAATTTTGTATTGCTATTTTATTATGCGAATTTTGTAATAATTTTAACCAATTATGCAAATAAATTTTGACTATGACTATGACTATATTACGTGATTCATATATTCATTAAATATGCATGTTTTATAGTGTATTGTTTCTAAATACATTCGTAAAATGTTTTATGTCAAATAAGCAGTATTTCTGCTGCAATTTCATTTAAATGGCTTAAATCAAATAGAGCTGACAAGTGGGGCATATTGAATGGAAGAAAATAAAGTATGTCTTAATATTGCTGACGAGGTCTGTAGCATGTGTAAATACAGGAATCCAAATGTGTACACAAGGGTCAAAGCCTTGAGGTAGCTGCCATCTTCAGGGCTCCTGCCACGACTCCCAATGTTAGCCTACTTTGTACACCGTCAGGTTGCTGACTATTGCTGGACTACCGAACAGTCGAGAATGAATGGTGGTGTAGTGAATGGCTCTCTCATTTTTCCCATTGTCCCAGGTTTACTGCCATCAGTTCACCACCCTGGTCTCCAACAGGGACTAAGATGGTACTCGCTAAAAGGAAAATGCAGCTTAGACTCAGATGGTGTAAATGAGAGATATATATATCTCTCCCCACACTGTAGGTACTTAATAAACCCTGTGCAAAGCAAGGCAGATATCTGTGCATAAATATGCAAGCCTTTTCTTTTCCTAGTGGAGTAGGCCTCAGTGGGCCATGTGTTTTAAAGACATCTATTTTATATTCAGCTTTCATGACCTCGTAGCAGTAAGATAGTGGTAGAGAACTAGGTGAGTATACGTAGCAGGCCATTTGGAACTTGTTTGATTGAACCTCAAAAGTCTACAGAATAAAGTGCAATCCATTAAATTGTTATACCTCTTGTACTTACTAGAGAGACTCAATACATTTGTAATTGTTGCTGACCTTGATGGAGTGCCTGTCAAATTTTACCTTCTGACTTCCTTTAAGTCTCAAGCCACCATAGGAGTACACTTCTAAAGCCATCGAGAGCCTCAGGGGAGACTCAAAGTGTCACAGGAAATGGCACTAGGAGTCTTCAGTCCAGGTCCAGTTGTCATTGGTCAGTTGGGGCAGTTGCAGGAAAAGACCTCTTGTAGCTTGCTGTGTCGCTGTAACTTTAACAGCCATCCACCTTTATGACCCTTAGAGTTCACTTCTTTGTCCTAAAGACATGAGGGGGAGAGCAGGTCCAGTTCTCCAGTGTTCTTCTCGAGTTACAGACTGGAGATTCAGACCTCTTCTTATCTTCCACAGATCCAAGAGTGTTCTGAAGCAGGTGCCTAGAGATGCCACATTTATGCCTGGCACAAGCTAGTGGCTAGAAATGATACTTGGGGTCACCTTATTCAATGGGGTAAAGGTTCTCTACCCACATTGCACATTTTCATGATAGCTGAAGTCTTCAGCCACACTAAACTTGGGCTCTGAGGGTTGGGGTGTGCGGGGAAGTGTACTATGGTAATAACAGTGTCCTCCGACATTAAACACCAACATCCAGTTTTAGGCAGTCATTATACTCACAACAACCTCAGAAACAGAAGTCTGGTAGGGCAAAGCTGAGTTTTCAGCAGCCAGATAGTAGGAACAAACTCATTGCTTTGCCATTCTGTTTCCCTCCTTTGAAGTGTGTGCCAAATGCCGTATGAAAACCCCCAGCAGACCTGTCAAGCAGGTCATGACACTCCAGCAGGATCTGAAACTGTGATGTTAACAAGAAAACACCTGTGATGGAGACCCCATCTGGCTGGGTGGACAATAGAATGGTGTGGCCTGGGTGTTAGCAACATCTAACTGTGACAGAGTAGGCCTATTTGAAGTTAATAAAGTACTTGGATCCACCCAGCAAGCTATCCTTTCAAGGGCACAACACCGCATCCCTGCCCCCAAAGTCCTTTGTCCCTGTCTTGGGAAAAAGTTCACACCTCATCCAAGCTCACTGAAATGCTAATTACTGGCTGCAGAAGAAAGAGAATAACATTGCAAAGTCCAAGGACATCTGGCAGAGCAAATATGACTTCATTAGTGGAGTTGGTTTGTGATAACTATTTCAAAAGTCTAAAAATGTAATTTGTAGCCTTTTCCTAGGTGGAGACAGCCTTTATTAGACTTAATATTTTATCCCTGTTCATTCCTATGGAATAGCCAACCATGATACAATGAAAATAACTTGGAGGTCCTGGTCACTGCAATTAAATGTTTAGCATTAATTTTTACCTGCTCAACCTTTAAACACCATGTACCCTGCATTGATGGGCAGAAAGGTTTGCTTTTGAAGGCAGGTTTTAGGCTGGTCAAATTTGGGTATTTTCACAGGTCAGATTTGCAGTTAAACCTGCACAACCAGGCTAATGGTGGCATACCTGGAGTAATGTTTGCATTGTAACTTCAGAGTTCAGAAAGTGTGCACAGTGAGTGATGCAGGTAAACTTAGAACATTTAACTTACAGGCCCTGAGTACACTGTGGGTACCATATACTATGAACTTTTTTGTCAGTTAAATATACCTACCGTGAATTTTCCCTTGGCATGTAAGATCTAGCTATTTTGCCTGATGCCCGATGGAGCTACCTGGTTTAGCTATAGGGGAGAAAGGTTAGGGATTCCATCCTTGGACGTCACCTACCCAGTCGGTCTTCAGCCAGACTTCCTTTCATCTCTCCTGTCATCTCTTCCCACATCCTCCCTCTATGTCTCTCCTTCTCCTTCTCCATGCTCGTTTTATGTTTCCCTTGAGACCTAGCTATTTGGCCAAAGCCCAGTGGAGCTACCTGATAGCTATAGAGGAGATGGGTTTTGGGACTCCCCCTCCACCTTCACCTACCCAGCCGGACTTTGGGCAGACCTTCCTTTGTCTTTCTGCTGTATCTCCCCTTACCCCCTTCCCTTCTATACTCCACTTATCTCGTTCTCTATGATCTTGTAATTGTTTTTCTAGCAACTGTTTGATATTGAAACGGATGTAATCTTGTAATTCTGTTGAACCTCATGTAAAGCGCTCTGATACCTCCTGGTCTAGCCAGCGCTATATAAAACTCTTTAAATAAAAATAAAATAAAATAAAGTTAGCACAAATTTCCACTACAGCCCATTCAAATCCTTTCAACTGTGCACCAGGAATCAATGATGGTTCCATTATTCTACAATGGCTTTTACACCGTGGTTCTTAGTTCAACCTAATTCTTTGCCATCATCTGTTAGAATTATGCTGATGTCACTCTAATCATCCTAAGATTTGAGTAACCAGAGGAGTTTACCACAATGAATACTGTCAATGAAAAGATAGATAGTGGTTAACCTACTAAAGATCAATATAGGCATAACATCGCTCTTTACTTGTGGTGTCTGAAACTCAATACAGGCTCTGTCACTATGGATGTTGCAACAAAGAGAGGGTGTGGTGTAAGCCAGCTCTGTCATCCACGTTGGAGTTGTATTACCTACTGACCATTGCCTGACATCACAAGCAGTAGTTATCATTTTATGCAGAGACATTCACACAGGATTGTCCCATTTCTTGGATTTCCTCAGGGAGTACAAGGCAAAAATGCTCTTGTGTTATCCAGATTAGATAGTTATTATGGACAGTTTTATGATCAGCACAGCATATCTGATGCAAAGACTTCTAAGGATTCAAAACACAGCTACTGGACATCTACTTTATCTGTAGCCCTGAATCCCTACATCTTCACTCCTACTCACTTTCTTCTTTTTCTAGATCTAATAACAATTCATGACATAGAAGTCCAATATACATAGGACTACAGCTGCCATCCAATCCATGCCTAAGTATTTATCTTCTGACGTTTATTAGGGTGGCTTTTATCTATTAGGTTAGACATCTTTCTAACTAGCTAATATCCAACAGTGCAGTTAATTGAGTTACAACTGGCGTACCACAACGTCAAAGGCCTCTAGGGCAAATTAAAAGTAGGATGGGCATTAATTGGCAGGGTCGGTGGCAAACTCAGTTTTTCTAAGTTATGCAGTTTGCATAGCTATTATTATTTCTCCCTGCTGGGACCTTGCCACTTACAAGGCAGTCAAGACTTATTTCAGCCACAAAAGGCATTACTACCGGCATTGAAATGTTCATAATAGTGGCAGGAAAATGATCTAAAGGTGATGACTAGAATATAGAATTCTAGATGGGTAACTGTGAGCTACAGCAATGATGTTATCTGGGGGTTTTGAGTAGCATGTAATAGACAATAATGGCAAAGCTTGAATTGTCTATGATGTCACTCAAACCCAGGGGTGAAAAAACATCCCCTTAACACAGTTACCTATCTATAATTGTATGATTTGTAACGCCCCCAGTATCATATAGCCCTCTGTCTAAATGTGACAAAATACCTACCAGTCATCCTTCACCAAACCCCCACCAATTTCCCTCTTCCATTCTTCCTCCTGCCGGTGTGTTTTTCCTTTCATTCAAAGCAGACAAGTAGAGCTATGCTAACAGCCTCTCAAGAAGGCCGCCTAGCCTGGCCTGCAAGGCCTTGATTATGTATCATCAGGGGTAATGAGTTTTGTCATTAATTGTTGATTCATCATAGTAGGTAATTACCAGATTTAGAATCTGGTGTCAACAACAGAGGCTTCCAATGGAAGGCATGTATAGCAACCCAGTGTTAGACCGATCAGCCTAAGGGTGGTCTTCACCAAAACTAGTAAAGTGCAGTACATGTGTCCGGGGCCTGTAATTAAATACTCCTAGTGTGCATGCCGCATTAATTTGGCCCCCACTTAAGTAGCCCTTTAAACATAGCTAAGGCCTGCCATCGCATCTTGTGTGTGCAGTTTTAAACTGCCATTTCGACCTGGTAAAATAAACCTTTTGCCAGGTCCAAATTGTCCTTTTTAATACATATAAGTCACCCCTAGGGTAGATTCTGGACAGCTCAGAGGGCAGGAGGCAGCATATTTAAAATGTTGGACAGGTGCTTTTAAGTTGAACATGCCTTGGTAGTGAAACACTCTTATATGTGTTTTTCACTGCTGCAAGGACTCCCTCTCCCATAAGATAACATTGGAGTTACCTTATTAGAGCCCCACTTACACCTGATTGGGGTGCGTCCTGCCTCCACACAAAGGGATACCTCTGTGGTTAGGCTGGAGGCAGGATAGGGAAGACAGGATGCCTGGGGACTTTAAAGGGAAACTTTTAGAAGCTTTTCCGCCACTTTAAAGGCACAATTTGGGTATAAATACTAGACCTCATACACCACCACATGAGACCTGCAGATACTCTACCAGGAAGAAGGACTGCTGTGCTGCTGAAGGACTGACACTCTACTGGGTTGTATTCTGCTAGACTACTGCCTTTCTCTTCTGCTGCCTTACTGTGCTGGTATGCTGTCTGCTGCCCTCATACATGTGTAAGGAGGACTGGACCTACATCGCTTGAACCCAGAATGCAGAGTGACTCCAGTTGGTTGACCTCCTGATCTGAAGCCCCAGGGACCTAACAGGGTTCCTACAACCTTGCATCTGCACCTGGACTCTGCCGTCTGTGAGTTTACCTGCCAAAGGGTACCACCCCAGTTCTGGACCATTGAAAGTGGGCTTAAAGTGCTTTCCTAGCCTCTGAGGAACCAATGCATCTAATCTGCTCACCCAGTCGCAAAGGCCCACATCACGACATAGCCCTAGTCGCATTCAGAACTGCTGCTGTCTGCCGTATCATCAGCACAGTCCCTTGCTTCTCTCATTGATGGCAGACTCGACGACGACACAGGACTCTGTATCGCATCCTCACAGCTTATCTGGACTAATGCATCGCCCTGACTGCGCAACGCATCCCAGACTCTGGACTTTGCATCACAAGCCTTCGTTGACGGAATCTGCAACAGCAAAGCAACAGGACCTCACACCACAGCCTCACCACAAAGCTTTGGCTGCATGATGCATCTTCAACACATATTCGCACAACACTGGACAAGGCAGGCCTAACTGAGATCCTGCAGGTGGCCCACGCTCCATCGCGGTCAGCCTGTACTTGTGACATTGTCCCAGTTCGGTGCGACCAGATGTCCACCGTTGGCGCTTTATGCCTTTTGGCGCTATTTTTACTAAAATCTTTATAATTGAATAGCTACTGTTCTACAAAATGGATTTTTTGCTTGTTTTTGTCCTGTTTTATTTATTCAAGAAAGTTGTATTTTTCGAACTTGGTATGAGATAATTTTCTTGCTGTGTTTTCACTGTATTGCTGTTTGAAGTGTTGCACAACTACTTTACACATTGCCTCTAAGTTAAGCCTGACTGCTTTGTGCTAAGCTACAGGAGTGTCTAACACACGGTAAATTAGGCTTAGCTTATGCCTCACCCTGACAAGGATTGTGGTTGCTGCGTGACCAGGGCTCGTTATTTCTTACGCTTAATTCTGTGGCTGTTTCTGGACACGGGACAAGAGGTATGTCAGATACTTAATATGATTTCCAATTGACTGTATGTTTATGTATTATCTTATATATATTTTGACCTAGCTATTGTTTTACGTAGGACTAGTGTGCTGTTGAGTCCCCCCCCCCACCACTTCGAGTCCTCTTGAAGTTGAAAATATCCTGTTTTAGTGCCTTGAAGAAGGTGTTACCCATATTTGGGTGGTTACCGAAATGTGCATCAGCGCTGGCTACAGCAGGAACATTAGGATGCTATACCTAGATGGACGAAATTATCTTAGGACATACAATGCTGGAAAGCAAGATACACTGACAGCTGTTTATTAGCCTTGCATGTCCTATCGAATTGAACGTGATGTAGTTCTCCGTAGTCTGTATATTTAAAGAAATTGTCTCTTGAATTTTATAATATATGTATTTTAAAAATGCACTACAGTATGTTTAAATCTCAGGTGTTATTTTCTGTTCCTGTCTATGCAATCTTTTTAATATGTATTATGGTGTGTTGGATGATAGAGGTATGTGGATATTTGAGTGATTGTGGATATAAGTGGTTGGAGATTTTTTGACTGATGTGTGAAGGGGATGTGATATTTAGAGTTGATTTATTTTTCTGCCATTTTTTTGGGTTGGAAAAAATTTAAAGTATAAATAAAAATCAATGTAAATTCTGATAAATATTGTATGTGTATGTATTTTGAATCATATTCTAAATATTAAATGTATTTATATCTGGTGTGATGTATGTTGTTTATATGTTTAGCTGGGTCAACGATGGAGAATGATTATCCCAGTTAAATGTGAGATATTCCACTTTACTCATGAGTTTGGGCAGGGTAGTTCGTCTGTATTACATATGCTCAGATTCCAGTCAACCAACAACCCATAAATAAAGATGCTCTGTATACTCATAATCATTAGCAATCCTTGTCTGCAATGCCAGTGTCAGAAATTAGGCTGCCGATGTTGACGCTAGGAACATATCTCAAAAATTCTAAGGGGCAGATTTACAAGCCCCTTGCGCCACTTTTGCGTCACTTTTAACATGGGAAAAGTGACGCATAAGTGGCGCAAGGCGCTTGTAAATCTGCCCCTAAATCTTTATGAAACCATACGCTATTCTGGTAAATTCCTTCGAGAAGAAATGTCAGATTGCATGAACTATGGATTCATAATTACTTGAAGAAATTAAACAGGGGAGGTTCTTACTAAATACTGCTAAAATGAGCTTAGTGTAGTATTCTTACTTGACTTTAAACACAATATTTCCATCAACCTTAGAGCATTTCTCCAAGTGACAGAATACAATAACGCAGGTATATGCAGTAGGAACTGCATTATAGCAGACATCAAAAGATGATATCAAGACAAGAAAAGGTGTATAAAGGACAATGTGGCCATGAAGCAGGTCATGGTTACATTGCCCACGAGATTAGCTGGGGATACACCTGCATCTTAGACAACTTTGCATGCCATCAAATGCCCTAAATAAATTATCCTCTGAGGCAATCACTTGTATTTCTAGAGACAGACTTGTTGTCACCGAATGCACTTCTAAACAGATATTAGCATTCCTGTCACTTTATTGTTGAATACATTGTTATTCTGAACTCAGTTATACATTTTTTGTAGTTTTGAATTTTCCAAAACGTACAGCATCTGTTATCCTTGAACGCACCCTATTGTTGACTGATGTTGTGAGAAAGGCCAGTTCTTCATTCCATATTTATCTGACATATATTGCTATAAATACTACTTTTTCTCATCTGAATGTTGTGATCACAAAACAATGAAACATACATTGAGTCTCACGAAGAGGAGGGCAATGCTCCATTCATATCCCATCCTGTATGTGATTCAGAAAGTATTGGGAAAACCCTTTTATGAGTCATAAGGTTTTGTGGCTAGTTAAAGAGATGTGGTACAATTCAAAGAATGTGAACAGCTCTTGTGTGGTCCCAAAACCCTGTTACCCTGTGAAGCGTAGGGCTCCTGGCCACAAAGGAATTTGTACATCTGGCCCCTGCCTCCAAGCTATGTCAACTAATGCACCAGAGGACGGAGGTTTCATGATGTAAACTAAAGCACAATAAGTAGACAGAGTGACAGGTCAGAAGATGGAGGAAGGGAATGTGGAAGAGGAGAGGAGAACAAGGTGTAAAATAAGTATTCAGCAGTAATTCAGAAGAGAAAGAGCGGGTGGACAATTGTATCTGAGAGTGTGAATTATCTTCAGTAAATCAAAATTATTTCAAAAGTTACTCAAATATTAAAGTTACTCAAATAAAGAGTGTTCAAAGACCGCAATGGGATGCAGCAAGAGTGTGAAGTGGGGCTCATTTCACATATCTATTTGCTAAGTGGTGTTAAGAGTGCAAGTAGATTTACAACTGTACGGCATTCTGTAAATGTGACTTTGCTATCATAAATCCACATACTCTTGTGTAATAGGTTGTCCCACTTTTGTGAAATATTGTACAGGGGTAACTCATATGTTAAGGTTGAAGCATGGTCTTTTCTTAGGTTGAGTAGTCTTGGAAGTTGAGATCGACAGAAAGTCAAGTCTCTCAGACCCCTTCTACTTCAGAAAATGGTTGGAAATGTACTCTAGTTGCGTGCTAAAGTAGATCCATTTCCCAGGTGGGTAAAGGAAAATAGCCCTTTGTGCCTGTGTAGTGAAAGCGGTTTCTCAATAAGCACCTGGATATCCTATTGGTTGAGCAGCCATTCTTTTTAAATTCTAATTGATTGAGCAATAGGGAAAAAATTGTGCCATTGTATAAAGTTCAATTTTTTCCACAGTTCAGCGTTGTACTTTGCATACAGTTGGGCACTGGAGAAATTTTGAAGCCAATGAAAAAGACAAATTATATCTCCTGAGACAGGTGCTCTTCAAGGAAAATTAGTGAATAGAAACAAGTCATCTATTTGAACACACAGAGGTGCAAAATGCAGGTGATAATTTCCAATGTTTTGTGATTTGGGCTCATCAGGTTTTTCCATTTAGTTTGGCAATTTAGTTTTACAACATTTGACTAACACTTTATTATGGCTCTGGGTGATGTAGGGTTGACTTAAAAGTGAAAGACTTCAGAAAGTGAGCGCGGTCACATATTTTATTTATCGACATATATTGTACTGATCATGTGCAAGACACATTGAAAAGGCCAACATGTTTCCGTGAAACAGATTAATTTTTTACAGCTCATTAATCATCACTATTCTTTTGTCAGACTAAAACTCCCACATTATGATGTATCTGCAGTATCACTCACAGCAAGCAGATGCTGACCTTTGTGCAGGCCTTTAACATATGCAATAGTGCACAAAAGACGGAAACAGATGAGTTGGTGTGCAGACACCCGCATGGTCTGAGACCTTTGTAAGACTCCAAGGCTTTCCATGAGAAGGAACCTCTAGGTGTGTTTTCTCAGACTTTTATTATATAATTTTCAGTTTAAAACTGAGGGTCTCATTTAGAGTTTTGGCACACTGGAAGCTCTGTTACAAATGGTGCAGCTGTCTCGCTCTCTGTTTTGCAAGTGTATTATGGCCTGTAGGAATCGCATTAGAGCAGACAGGGTATATCAAAATAAGGCACCGAGTCTTCAACAGATAAACATTACCTTTGTGCAGTCTATATATGTGCTAATCAGACACCATCCTTATAAACATGTATGCCACCTGCTTTAAAGGGAAGCAAGCTACTTGTGACTCTAACACAAGAACGTCCCCAAGTCAGACTGGAAGGGTGAGCCAGGGCTGAAGAGCTTGCCGAGGCATGAAATGCAGTGCTTTTACCTGCCACTACCCTAATGATGCAGGATACATAGAGAAATAAAAATAGAAACCATGGTAAGAAGCTTTTAACATTTTAAACCACCATTGCTGACCCTCCCTCTTGTTCAAGGGCTGTCAATCCACTGCTTTGCTGTTGTTCTTACATTTAGAAACATGTCCAGAGAGAAATATCTATGGACATATTTGTGGGGGAATGACCATGTTGGGGGAGATGTAATTTATTGAGAGGGTTTTCAAGAACTGGGAGCTAAGGGTTTTGAGAATGTCATACATCATAATAAGTTGATTTTTTTTAGGGATGATCCAGAAAACCTACTATAAACGTGGGCAGTTTTTATATGGTCTGCAAACTCTCATGGAAACTGGATGTTGTGGAATCTGTGAATTAAGCTGCATACTTTGCATCAGAGAGATGTGATCTAGAATGGGCTAATTATTATTGCCCCAGTTGAAAGTTCAATTACTATCAAATCATCTGGCAAAGGTAATGTGGTATCCTGCTATTGGAGAAAGTGACAGAATGCTGAACTATGGAACTTTGATGGTGAAGGTAGAATGTGGGGGTGAGGTAAAAGGAGGCCAGTTACTTGCAGGCAGCTGCTGTGGATGGGACATTTCCTATGTTCAGAGATATTTGAATAAACCTTCTCTTCTACACTACGCTTGGGTGTTCTGTTTCTTCTCCTGTGGCACCACCAACCTAAGACAGAACACTATACAAAATGCTATTTTTTCCCATGAACTATATTGACACTCAAGTGAATACAGGTCATGTTATCTATGTCAAGCTTCAGGGAAGATTTAAAGAGATGGTAGTGGGCTAAATCAGGGTGCTAATCATTAACTGGTTAAGTGCTCAGACCCATGTATGCACAGGCATGAAATGAGGTAGAGTATTTATAGATTGCCCAATCAGGTTTTGTCTAAATAAAAATGGTAAAAAGGTCCATCTTAGAAGAGTTTGCTATAATGAAATGATAGAACAAGCATTGTAAAGCCAAAATGTCTGCCCTATGATATAAAATGCGTCTTGACTAGTGAGATTGTGTGTGGTTTGTGGATAGGTGAGTGGGTGAAAGCAAGAATGAATACATGGGAGGAAAAATGGGTGTTTCCATTAATGTACTCACACATGAAGCTGTCCATGCACTCAACAATGCATTCATGCATTTATACATCCACTATTGACTCATTCTTGAACGTGGTCACTTACCATGCACAAATCCACACGCACAAACATTTCAACCTATGAAAAAACAATTTCAGCTATAAGCTACATTTAAGCTAAATTTGTTATCTTTGCCTATATTTTTTCAAGCAGACACATATCTAGCTGTGTGTACCCCTCACGTAAACTAGAAAGATCAAATATAGAAATTCTAGGATGTACAGTTTATCTTAGAGTAGTCAGTGCTTTGTAGCTAGACCTGTGCTGTTGTAGACTTTCATGAGTTGATTTGATGTATTTTGCTTTACTATCTACATATTTTCTTTAGTGCACATCTACATGGATATTACTTATAAAATTAAGAGACATTTGTTTCAATTAATAATTGAAAATACAATACTTTTTGAGTATCCATTGTGTATATAAGACATAATTGAAGGGAAATGTGTTCGCTAAACAAACTTGAACACACACACACAATCCATTAAGAGGAAACACATTCAGGGTACTACTACCATACCATCGTTTAGCTCATGCACTTTTGAAAAATGTCCACTGACATGTTGCATAACGCTCAAAGATGGACAATCTTCAAATCAATTATATTGGAAATATATTGCACACATAATCTGCGTCAGTACAATAGCGTGCAACTAAACAGATGCTGGTTTATTTCTCTATCAGAAAAACAAATACAAACATACTGATGTTCTTCGCTGAATCTTTCTGCATTTCAGTAGAAGGCATGTCTTTGATTTAATTTCTGGACAAATGGAGCAAGGTCCATCGTGATGGGACAAACTGGCCTAAAGACCCTTAATATTATTAACTAAAAAACACAGCCATAACCTAATCTATATTTTAATATGTATATTTTAATTTTACTGATCAATGCAAAAGATATCCAGTCAAACACATCCATAAAGCCCCTCTAAATGCTAATAGCAAAAGTATGCCTCTGTGTCAAAATAAGTGCTGTAAGATTCTAGATCACCTTAATTTATATAGTACAGTGTTTTATCAATCTTTTGACACCATTTTTTACTACTCATTTCATAGTTGAGTATATTTTATCTTACATGTTTCGGTGACTCTTCAACCATGGCACTAAAATTGTTACAAAAAGATTGTCTGGATGGTGTGTAGAGAATTGTCTCTCTCTTATATCGTATAAGTAGAGTATCTATGCCTACCAGTGTTTACTTTTCCAAAATTGTTTAAAGCAGCAAAACCTCCTTTCTCACACCAGGGAATCACTTGTCTCTACGCCAGGGGTCTCTAACCGTTGCTGTAATGAGAGCAACTTCTGATCAATGAAAATCGCTGTGAGCTACTGAAGGGCACATAACTCATGCATTGTTACCAGACTCCACCTCAACCAGCTTCAATGACTTTAAACCTAATGTCCATGGAGCCCGATACTATGGTTTGAACAACATTCTGTGACTAGGGGTACTATGATAATGCTGCCATGTGTGTCAGTGAGAGCAAGTTCTGTGGGGATGTATGAACATGTGTGTGAATGAATGGGATATGTGGGTGACAGAGCCTGTAACATATTTACTCATGGCACAGGACATACCCTTCAACATATGTGACACCATTACATGTACAACACAAACACGCAACAACATTTTTAAATGGGAGAAATTTAAAGTGCAGGAAAATGTTCTCCAAAAATGTTTCTGATAAGGAAAAAATTTCTGCACTTGATGGACCATTATTCTGCTCTTTCAATTTCTCCCATCTAAAAACATGGCTGTATTGTTCAGTTATAAATATGGCAGCGTGTCTAACAGCCACTGAGATCAAGATGCCTGCTGTGTGTAAATGTGACACTTTGAAATAAGAGAAAATTAAACTGAAGAGTTAACTTTATGTTTACATGCATTACATAAAAATCATAATTTTTATTTTCTACCAGGTCAAAGTGTCTTTACAAGGAGCAGGCATATTACTCCAAGTGGCCAGTACACAAGGTTTATAAAAAAGGAGAGGGGCCCCTTAGACCCTAAGGGATAGGGCACGGTAAAGTAGGTAGAACTGAACTTCCTTTAGATAAATGGATTTCTCATGAATCAACAGTCAATCCTTCTGCCAAGCACACATCCCATTACTTAGCCACTCTCAATTGCCACCCTTATACACGATTGGACCATATAAGCCAAGGAATAACACAAGTCAAAGTAAAAATCAATACATTAATTTATTTATCAATAAAAAATATATATTTTTTTGTAATATGAATTTCTGTCTAAGACATCTACCAAATACAGTATGTCTTATACAGTATGTCTTAAAAAACAGTATGTCAAAAAAACCAGATTAAAAATCAATCAATAGCACATCATAAAAAAGGGGGAAGAGTAAAAACAGAAAAGACAAATACACTATGTCTTCAGATCATACACATCCGTCAAGTGGCAATATTTGTAGCACAGAATCAATAATTCAATGATTCTGAACCATGCTTTTTTGCTGGCGGATTGCGTATATAAGTTGAGGCGTCGACGCGTTTCGATGGTCAAAATAATACATCCATCTTTATCAAGACAAAATTATATACTCTCTACCATGAATTAAAATGATTTGTGGGGTCACCTTCAATCAGAGAGGAGACACCTTCTGTTTTGTAATTTCTAAATGGTGCCGGTAGTCTGGTTAAAATGTTTTAAAGCCCAGATCATTCACAATATAGTTAGTTTATGTAGGCATTCCATCTCTGATAAATGCTTCATCAAAAACCACCTTAAACAGGGGCACCACTGATTAAATATTATTGGGTACGCTGAGTTCCTGCTCGTTTCACACGTCCTTTATATTAGATTGCAGGTCATGTATTTTTGTCCTCCCGCATCTTTTTAAGGGTAGGACTCTTTCAAAGTGTTGTCCGGTTCCGCGTGCGTCTTTCCTTGTCAATCGACTGTTGATTCATGAGCAAACCATTTATCTAAAGGGAGTTCAGTTCTACCTACAGTACACATGGTGCCATGTTTGTAACAGGAAAATACAGTCATTTGTTTAAACTTGAATAATTTAAAGTGAAAAAACATGCTTCATGAAACATTAGGACTTAAATGGCTAAATTTAAAGTCACTTTATATTTCTCCCATATAAAAGAAATGTATAAATATGGCATTGTGTCTAGCAGCCACTGGGAGCAAAATGCATGGTGTTTGAAAAATGTGACATTTTGAAAAGAGAGAAAATTAAAATGAGGAGTAAACTTAATCATTAAGTTCACTCTTCATTGTAATTTTCTATCATTTGAAAGCATTCAGAAATATCATGTAGTTATCATTTTCCAATACTGCAATGAGAACGACTCAGTGCTTCAGTTGTGAATCTCTGTGCCAATGCAACACTTATTTATTGCAGTTCCTAGTTAAAAATTAACTCAAGACTGGGAGCAACTCTGAAGGTTTCTGGCTTGCGATTGGCTGGTTGGAGACACCTGCTGTACACCAAGAAATATCTTCAGGAAATAGCACATATAAAGATGAACTTGAGGGGTGGACAAAAGTGGGGTTGGGCACATGTGATATTGGTAAAAAACATAATGAACTGCAGATAAGGAAATTGTGAGCCACAATGGAGTTAAAGGGTTGTGGTCAGTGCCCTCAGTCCAGACAGCTATAGGTGGAATTTTTGGGTAGGATTATGATTCATCCATTGACAGAGAAGTACAACTTTTATATAACAATGCAAGCAATCCAACTAAACTACAAATCAACCAAATACAAATAAAAATAGCACTAGACCAACTAATCACACAAGAGCTGGAATAATTCATGATCAATTATCTCTCCATTCATGCGACAAATTGCCTATATAAAATAATTGAAAAATATAGTAAAGGAATAGGATGACTGATATAATGAAAGGGCTAATATTTGAGCTATGTCAGAGAAAGGGTCTACATATTAGAAGTGACATCCTCAGTTGGAGTGGATGGAATGGATGGGAGCATTGGCTGTGAACACAGAATTTTCTTTGTGCCTGGCACGTATTGTTTTTATGAAGTAAGCACTTGGAAAGGGTAAGGTAAACAACAAAAGGTATCTAATAGATGACATCACAACAACAGGAGATTACACTCAGGCAGACCATGAATTTAATCTGAATAATTTTCTTCGCCATGTGGTGTCCCACAGGGGTCCTCAATGAGTCTGACACTCTTTAATATTTATGTGTCCTCATTAGCACCCCTAATTCAATCATTTGGGTACAGCTTAACCTCCTACGCGGATGACACCCAAATCGTGGTGTCATTACCGCCAGATGAGTTGCAGTGTACAACGGTCCGATTTAAGGACAGCATGAATGCCGTGGGAATCTGGATGCCCAAAAACTGCCTCAAATTGAATTCCGGGAAAACAAAGGTGGTATGCTTTGGCAATGATCCTAACTTCTGGACTCCGGAATGGTGGCTAGAGACCATGGGTCCCCTCCCCACGCCTTGCAAAAAGGTAAAGAATCTGGGAGTGTGGGTGGACCATAAGCTCAGCTTCAGAAAGCAAGTTAACACAGTGGCCTCTGTAACATCCTATACCCTCAGGTCATGTAAGAAAATACTGCCTTTTTTACCTAAGGAATGTTATCAAACTGTTATCACAGCCCTTAGTATGTCTAGGCTTGACTATTGTAATAGTTTGTATTATAATATCCAGGAAGGACTAATGTATAAGTTGCAAGTCCTGCAGAATGTGGCTGCTAGACTGTTGTCAGGTATCCCAAAATATGCACCAATCTCAAATGAGATACAGAAGCTCCACTGGCTGCCAGTGAGGAAGCGCACCAAGTTTAAAGCCCTGTGTCTGGTCCACAAAGCCCTTCATGGGGCAGGATCAGCGTATTTAAAAGAGCGGCTGTATTGGTATAAACCAAATAGATTACTGCGCTCATCTGATGCAAAACTGGTATATATGCCATTTGTGAAAAAGGCCACCTGGGGTGGCAGAGGTTTTGTAGTGGGTGCCGGTAAGGCATGGATTGATCTCCCACTTTACCTTAGAAGCATGCCCAACCTATTGGCCTTCAGAAAAGCACTAAAAACTTGGCTGTTCACAAGATAACGGGCTAATTCCCGTTCTGAGCTTTGGGTAAGACCTCACACAGTGCCAGAAACCTTAGAATAACAGTTTGCGCTTAATAAATCTTTATAACATAACATACCCCATGAAAGACTTTGAATTTTTTGAAATGTAATCCCTTTAAGGTGTCTGATAATTTTCTCTGAATTCATTTTGGCATGCTTATATTGAAAGAGTGTTGCCAGTGAGTAGCTTTTCCAGTTCTATTGACAAGAAGACTTCCTAGTTCCTTAGGATTTCTTCAAACTTTTACAATTTTTATTAATTCTGTGGTACAGTTCTTCAAATCATTGGGCTAGATAAGTTTGCAGATCATTTCAGTTTAAGTCTGTGCACTTAGATAAGACTGGTTCATTGTATTCCCAGGAGTGCTTGGGAATAAGCAGTGTTCATGAATAATGTATGGAACTCGTACTACCACATAAACAATATCATTGTAAAATATCCTAAATGTTTCAGTACATGATAGAAAATCTTGTCTCATAATAAGGTATGCAATAATAGCTTAATATATAAATAAGGTCAGGTTGAGCAAAATTCAATCCTAGTCACTCTTTCATGTTTTTACACATTGTCTTAAACCCCATAAGCCTGTCCATACTGTTTGAAGGTTAATGAGTATTATGTGACTAGAATTTCTGGAAACAGAGCTGAAATCAGTAGAAAAACTATTACTGAACCACTGGACTGCTGTCATTTCAGTCAATTCTCCTGTGTATAGCAGGGCATAGATGGAGCCCAGATTCTCCGAAGGAGATATTATGATGAGGTACCTGCTCTGGATTCACATGGTTGAAGTTGGAGTCCTTTATTCAAATTTGCTGCTGTAAGGAGCATGAAAGTGTGATGCTAGATTGCTTTATATATCACTCCTCAACAAACCTAACTGCTGCATTTTGGTGTCTTCAGTTCACTCTTTCCCTGATGCTATAGTGTGCTTTCTCCATGCATATATATAATATAGGCATTTGTTTCTAAGAAGGTCAAGCTGCAGCATGCATTGATTAGAAGGGGATACGATATTGATCAATATACTTATGGCAGTCAATTGTATTTTCCAGTATCATCCATTAAAGACATCAAAATCCTCAGAAGTTGCTAGAATGTAAAGTGGGATGATCAGTAGAGAATCAATCCTAAACAAATTGTGTCTTCTTATAGATTGACCACAAACGCAGTTGTAACTTGTGCTTCTCAGAGTGTCTCCTCTTAACTTACATCACCTGTTTGCTTTCTTGGATTGCTTGTGACTCTATACTAGCAAATGAATATCATGTTAAAAGGAGATAGCAGATAGCCTATGGGTTGTTCCGATAATATTCTGTGCATATTGCTCTTTTCACGTGCCAGAGCCAGCATCAGAAATACCACTTGTTAGAAAATACTGAGCTATGAATTACCTATAATGTGTTGTGGTAGAAGGCCGCAAAATAGTCATTGATCTATAATATCCAGCTAGAATCCCCAGCTGCAAGCACTATGAAAGGGGTGGAGGTGTTAAGCTTATAACAACCTCAAGTATCTACAGAAACAGGCCTAAATCAAAGAAAGGCAAAAGATATTATGGGGTATATTCACAAGGAAGTGGCGGAGAGAGGTGTTAGCCTTCTTGGCCTAACGCCTCTCTGCGCCACTTCAGAAAAGCAAGGCTGCACCATATTCACAAGGACATGGTGCAGCCTTGCTTTCCCCCCTGCGATGGCGCTAAGTTTCACAACTTAGCGCCAACGCAGGCTCCCTTGCACCAGAGTGCAAGGGTGTCTGCAAGCAGGGAGGTTTGTTTATGTACAGGAAGGTGTCACTTCCTGCACATAAGCAAACTAAAATGCCAGTTTGCAACTTACATGTGTGCTGCTTCATGCAGCACACATGTTACAAAATTGCATTTTTTAAAAAGATTTGTTTATGTACAGCATGGGACACATTCCTGGACATAAACAAACCATGGCATTTTGCATTTTCTATGTGTGCTGCACAAGGAAGCACACATGGAAAATGCAAAAATGTGGAGAAATAAAGCATTTCTCCTCGTATCGGAAACTTAAGACCAGGGTTTTCCTGGTCTTAAATTTTGGTTTTAGCTCCTATTTACGCTGCCCTTGTGAATAGGGGGCAGTGTAAATATCAATGGGTGTTGCAGTGGAACGCCCACCACAACACCCACTGCATGCCCCTTTCTCGCTAAACACAGCGTGAAAGGGGGCCTATTTACAAGGCAGAGTTAAGCCACGTTAAGTGGCTTAACGCTGTCTTGTGAATAAGACGAAGGCCCTATCGCCACCACAACGTCACTTAACCCCTTCACTGCGGCGGCTATTCTGCCGCAGTGTTAAGGGGGCGGGGCGGCCACACGGCGCTCCCGTGCTTGTGACTGAACCGCTCCGTCACGAGCCTCGGGTGAGCTGTGCTTATGACGCAACGGTTCCGTCACGGCCCCGCCCGCCTAATAGAACGCTCAGCGCAGGCGCGGCGAGCGGGCCGTGACGGAACGGTTCCGTCACAAGCACAGCTCACCCCAGGCTTGTGACAGAACGGTTCCGTCACAAGCATACAAGGGGTTAAAGTGACGTTGTGGTGGCGATAGGGACTTGTGAATATGCCCCTATATTCTCAGGCTAACAGTGTGAGGTGACAGACAGAGCCGCAACACAGAACCAGAAATAAATCCACACCAAACTTCGTGGAAAATCAAGCCAAGCACCAAATGCACGTGTCAACAAGTCAATTGCAATGTCAAAAACCCTTACTTAAGAGACAGCAAAAGTTAAGTAATTGTTGTAGAAGGTATAACAGCATACTTGATTAGGATATTGCCTTCACCCTTCAAATATGCCGTCTTAAATAGATACCTGTATTGTTGCTTTGCGTCTCCTTCAGTAGAATCCTCTTTGACTAATAATTTGTTTTAATTAAATTTATTATCAGAGATACCTTTTTCCACCTATATTCAGAGGAGGTGATTGTGTATGCATGCTCCTGTCATTTCTTTTCATGAATTTCTCGAAGCGCAGTTCAGATTTATTCATATTATATTAAAAATGTACATGACTTTCTTTTATTTTTGCATATTTCCTTGCAACCTTTCTTGTGTAAAAGAATAAACATGAAATTTCCATATATATGTTTCCATCTGCTTTTCTCTTCCCCATTGTCTAGTCCAATCACATATTATTCATGTAAATATTAGATTATGGGTGATATCAAATGCAGAATATGATTCACTTGTTATTGGAATGAACGTCGAAGCTTTTAAGGAAACGAAATATAATGTATTAGCAATTACAATAAAATTAAATGCAATGCATATCCGTTAATTATTTTTTTTTTAAATGCCTTTAATCAATTGATAAAACATGGTCGGCATCATGCTGAAAGACATTCTGAAAATAACATTTTAATTAACAGGTTTATTCTCAAGAGGACAGACTAAATTTGGAAGGCAGCTATTACAAAACTCCTAAATAAACCCACAGCCATCTCAATGCGCGACAGACCACACACAAACATGTAACGTCCCTCCCCAAACACCATTCTGTTGAGTAAAGAAAAAAGACAACGTAATCGTTATGTAGAGGAAACTTGACCAACAAGTCAAAACAGGAGATTTCTGCATTGGAGATTATACCTGCAGAAAATAAACTGCATTTAACTCCTCACTAAACCTCTCCCGTAATAGCAGGGCCAGTATTCAATGGCTCTACCATAGTATCCACAGTAACATCTATAGGGCAAGAAAGCAGGATATTAATGGAAAGGCCGTTTGGTGAGGAAAGTGCAGATCCTAGAGACCTCAAGAAAACAAGTCCTTTGGTAGATCAAAGCAACTAACTAGGGGAGACCACAACAAAAGATCCAGAAGGATTCACTCCCTACTACAGTAATACGAAAATGTACCAACGTATGGATTTGAGGAAACTAGGTTTACCTTAAAGGAACCATAATGGAACTTATGAACCAAATCATAATTGAACCTTTGAACCCAAATATATTTCTGTTCAGCCTCAATCTGAATTATAGAAGTTAAGCAATCTTAGGCTTGTTGCCCTACACAATGCAAACATACAAAATACAGTGGTCTCTGAAACCTTTCCAAAAGGTTCCTCACAACATCCAGAAAGGAACTTCAACAAGTATTCAGGAAATGCCTAACATAGATTTGCTACAATTACTAATCTTACAAGTCCTCAAACCGGAGTTCAAACATAAAGATGCCTAGAAAGACACTAGACATAGATAGCCATCTCCAAGATCAATCACTGGAACTCTTGTGTCGTTTTGAGGCACTGAATTTTGCATTGCAGCCCATGGGTAATCTGAAGGCTTGCATGACTTTCTAATGGGGGATAAGTAATAAGATGTCTGAGAAACTACTATTGATTCAAAGAAATTAACTCAAGTGGCATCACTGGTATAGTGCTCTACCCACCTCAGGGGCTGGAATACAGCACATGGGCAGACCATCTTCATTGCACGATGCCTTGGTATTACAAATCACTGCCAGAAGAATAGGGATAAAACACAAAATCCCACTGCCAACGGTCAAACACCAAGACATATCCACCAGATCTCAATCAAAGTAGTAAAGGAATGACAAAGTGAGGGGCGCTGAAACTCTGTGCTTCGAAGACCGTGGTAATATCAAGACTGAAATAAATAGGCAATCAGATATTATTTTTTCACATTTATGGAAAACAAAATATACAGCCACATGCATCAACCTATTTAGGAAGTGCAAACGGTGCAAATCGGTAAATTCGGCCGTTTGCGATTCCTAAATAAGTTTTTGGGTTGCATTATAAATTTTTGTGAAAATCACTATTTTTAACGATTTCCAAAAATGCGATTGCTTTTAAGGAATCGCACACTTGCGATTCCTTAAAAGCAATGTATGATTGTTTTTCAAATTGCGAATTAGCAATTAGGGGGTGCAATTTACCACGAGGTTGAACCTCGTGGTAATTTGCGAAAAGTTATGGAAATGCTCAAAAATGCATTTTTCAAACTTTCATGTTACAGACACACATGTCCTTAGGACATGTGTGTCTGAAACATGCACTTTAAAATACATTTCAGGGGTGCAGGGTCCTTTGGACCCCCCTCTGCACCCTTGCAATGCATCAACAAATTGCGAATTGCAAAAAAAAAAACGCAAAACGGCATTGATTCCTATGGGCCTCTAGGCCCATAGGAATCAATGTAATGCCATTCCTTAATTGCGATTCGCAATTAAGGAATCACAAATTCCGAAAATTAAGAAATCCTAAAAAAAATTAGGATTTGTTGATGCATAGGATTTTGCAATTCCTAAATTCCGATTCCTTAATTTTCGCAATTTAGGAAATGCTAAATCCTACAATGATGCATGTGGCCGATAGCTACGAATATATTTCAACCCTTGTAATATTGTAGACTTTGTTATTGAGTGGTTTTCCTCTGCAAGAAGACATATTTATCCAAAATAGACAATTGGAGCATATTGCTGCACGCACTAAAGGAAACGTGCTTTATGTTCATGGCAATACTGATGGTGTTCAGGGGACCACCACAGGATGCTTATATGGATGCATATGTGTGGTTCGAGGTTTTATCTGCATGTTGCTGAACAAGCGAAGAATATCAAAGACATTGAAACTAGCATAGATCAAAACGTGTTACACATGTGATGACGGCCTATGGCTTAGTAAATTGCATGCAGATTGAAGACATCTGAGACCCTATTGTGTAAAATAGAGTAGACAGGGACACTATACCCCATACTACATTAAACAGTTGCACAATAGCGCTTGCCCTAGGGGCAGTGCAGCATTGAAATGCATACCTGCGGTTTAATACCACAAATCCACCTTTCAAGATAGCGAACTGGTAGCCAATTGAATAATTGCGGGGCAGGGATTTCCCTGCTGGGAAATGCTGTGTGTGACTCCGCATCCCTGCGGGTGGGATCCTTAGGGTCCCTCGAACTCATGTGGACCTCTCAGAAGAAGTATTCTCAAAGAGTGCAATGACTATGTGTCATCTTGTATGTGATACGTAATTAATACCTCTCCTGGTGGTCAGTTTAACCCAGGTGCTGCATCTGTAATATGGCACTGACGCATTGGGCAATGGTATTCACCAGCTCCATGCAAATGTGGGAATGCCCCTCTGGGATTCGATAGATGCAATATAAGCTCTGTGAGGTATGTTTTCAAATATTTCAGACCTCATGAATAACTGCAGTAGTTTCTTTAATTACAAAAGTGGCAAGATTCACAAAAAACACATGCAAATGCCCATTTCAATCCCAGGGCACATTCTGCATTCCGGTCCCTGATGTAGCATGCCATTGTGAAGTCTAAGTCTCAGCAAGGTAAAGTTACACTTCCCTTCTTCTGCGGTCAAATACAATTAAGTATGATAATACTTACATTTGGTTTCTAGGGGCCATCACCCACATGCATCAAGTGATTTTGGAGTCGCAAACGGTGTGAATCGGAAAAATCGGCCGTTTGCGATTCCCAAATCACATTTTGGGATGCATTAAACATTTCCACAAAATTCACAATTTTTTGCCATTCCTAAAAATGCGATTGCATTTAAGGAATCGCATTTGTGCGATTCCTTAAATGCAATGCATGATTTTTTTTTAAATTGCGAATTTGGAATTAGGAGGTGCAAATTAACACGAGGTTGACCCTCGTGTTAATTTGCGAAAACTTTCAAAAATGCTCAAAAATGCTTTTTTGAAAGTGTCATGTTACACACACATATGTCCTTTGGACATGTGTGTGTGAAACTTGCACTTAAAAAAACATTTCAAGGGTGCAGGGGGGGGTCATTTGGACCCCCCTCAGCACCCTTGCAATGCATCAACAAATTGCGAATCACAAAAAAAAAATGCAAAGCGGCATTGATTCCTATGGGCCTCTCGGCCCATAGGAATCAATGTAATGCCATTCCTTAATTGCGATTCGCAATTAAGGAATCGCAAATTCCGAAAATTAAGAAATCCTAAAAACTTTTAGGATTTCTTGATGCATAGGATTTTGCAATTCCTAAATTGCGATTCCTTAATTTTCGCAATTTAGGAATTGCAAAATCCTACAATGATGCATGTGGCCGCAAATGTACAAAGTATTTTACATTTCCTAACAGACAGAATCACAATTTCAGTCCGTTAAGAAATGCTAATTTACCTTTCCATATGTGCAAAGGCAGATAGGGGATCGAAAATGAGGTTTCTACCCAGTGGAAATCGCATTTAGCGATTTCCTAAGTAGGAAATCGCAAATGGGAATTTCCTATTTGCAATTTTCTAAGCACATGTAAAAATCATTTCCTAAATGCATAATAGACATTTAGGAAATCCAATTACCATCGACTTGGAGTTGATGGTAACCATGTGCAATTTGGAAAAAAGCACCCCAAAATGCTTTTTTTTAAAGAGCCATAAAGTGCACACTTGCCCCTAGGGCATTGGTGCTCATTACATGTGCAGCCCTTTTTTTAGGGTGCATAAAGCGAGACCTTAGGCCCATAGGCACACCTGGTTTAGCATTTCCAAATGTGGGATTTCCTATTTTGGAAATGCAAAACCATTCTTGCCTATGGACCTTCCTAAATAATGATTTCTTAACAGTGAATCCTACAAAGCAGGAATAGCTATTAGTAAATATTTATTTTTGTACATTCCATTTTTTTAAATAGAGATTTCTTAGCATTCGCTACTTAAGAAATGCAAAAACGGAATTTCACACATCTGACCCTAAATGTCTTATAAATATGGCTTCCAGTTTTCTGCTTTATTTACATAGAAAAACATTCAGGAAAAAATCAATTTTCTGTCTATATTTTTAAATATGGAAAATAACAGAAAATGTGTTTTCTTTTGTATGGAGTACACTATTGCTATATATGCGTGCTAGGTCAACATCTGGGCAGACAGAAAGGTTGGGGAGTTAAATACAACATTATAATGAAGCTTAACCCCCTGGCCGCGGCCGGAATTCCGGGCCTGTGCGGCACATTCCAATCACGGGCGTGGTCATGACAGCTCCCGGCCGTCATCAGCACACGACCACCGTAACTCATGACGGCCGTGAGCCGTCATCGGCACCGAAGGGGTTAAATGACTGAATCAGTAAAGCTGTTTGAGCTGTTCTTCAATGCAAATGATTTTGGATTATTGTATTGTACTGTAAATGACTAAAACTCATTAGGAATTCATACATGACTAAATATTTGTTGGTAAATAACTTTGGAAATATACTAATTGAGGCTCCTATACACACAAAATAAATATGGATAAATACAGACAAAATTAGGAAAAAAGAAATATAACATAAAATAGAGATGTGCTTATAAAAGACTAATTCAGAAAGTACTGTAAAACACACTTTGGGACTGATTCACAAAGGTATTTCATACTCTTGTAGTACCCTTTCAAATCATTCTACAAGGGGGATTTTGAATTGACGCTAAACATCAAAACGATAATTAGGAGAATATTCCCATACAGTAAGTACGAAGAGGGCTTTGGGCCACATGTACTAACATTAAGAAAACTGATTTCCTTGTTGCAATACTCTCTGAATCTCAATTAGGAAATCAGTATTCCTAATGCATGCAACTCTTTTGCGCTTCATTAGCGATTCATAGTGGGTTGCAAATAGACCTACTACATGCATATTAATGAGGTAGGTCACATTTGTGACCCACTAGGAATAACAGCCATCACAGCTATAGAGGCCTACTGAGGTCAGCAGACCACTATGTCTGTTATTCCTTTTTATTAAAGCATTCTTTTTTTTAAAAGCAGCCCGTTTTTCTCAAAGGAAAACAGGATGGAATTAAAAATATCAAACAAAACTTTGCTGTTTCTTTTTTTTGAAGAGTATGCAGTTGTCCATGGGACCACAACCTGCCCTTCAAAACAATTTCTGTTCCATTTTCAAAGGGGAATGAGTCCCCTGGGCCCCTTGCCATTTGTGAATTGGTTACCAAATCCTTCAAGGAGTCTGTAAAATATGAATGTTTTGCAACAATAATTCAGTTGCAAACCATTCATACATCCCATTCAAATTCGGTATTTGGAAAGGATGCCCTAAACATGCCCCTTCAAAATACTGGATGGCCAACACAAATTGTGATTAGATAATGTCTAGCACACTTGCACAACTGAGACGTTAAAGATATTTGCTCTTTCCCAAGTAAGACATCCACTGTATTTTGCTTCATTCAAACTGTCAGGTATTTGGACAAAATATCATAATCAGAAATATCGTGGGACAGAATATCATGTCACAAATATTGAGGACAATAATATTTAATTGGTAATTTTCTATGGGTAAGTAAAGTTCTACTATATATAACTCCACAAATGCACAACTGAGGAGTTAAAGAAATTTGCCCTTTCTCAAGTAAGACATCCACGGTCTTTTGCCTCATCCGAACTGTCAGGTATTTGGACAAAATATCGTAATCACAAATATTGCGGGACAGAATATCATGTCACAAAGATCGAGGACAAGAATATCCTTTTGGTCATTTCCTATGGGAAAGTAAAGTTTTACTATATATAACTCTACATATATGTACCTTGACAATATATAATATATATATATATGATAATGATGCTCCACGCCTGATAATGTATTTCAGTAAGCAGGAGAGAAAGATAAAATCCATCATTAAAAGAAATTGGCCTATCATTATGACTGATGGAATCCTAGGCAGCAGATTACCCGATACCCCTACCATCACATATAGGAGGGCGAGCAGCATGCGCAACAGGTAGTGGCAGTACCTGGTTAAAAATGAAAGATGTTTTTTTAAATGCTCAACCTGTCGTGCGTGCAAATTTGGGACAAACACAACCCATTTTGATACACCTTTCTCCAATGTTCAGACCGCAATCAAAGGCAATTTTAGTTGTCGGACTGAGTATGCTGTATATGTCCTGGCGTGCACCTGTGGCTTACGATATGTGGGCAGCACTAAGCTGCAGGTGCACGTCAGGATTTTGCAGCATCTCAGGGCAATCGTGAATAACGATAATACTTATCTAGTTGCACGACATTTTTAATCTACACATAAGAACGATTTAGCATGCCTTACATACAATGTGATTGACGCAGTAGCCCCCCTTAGAAAAGGGGGAAATAGGGAAAAACTGCTAAGGGGAAAGGAGACAAGATACATAGTAGAACTGGATAATAAATGTCCCAATGGGTTAAATACGACAGAAGACCTGCACAATTTTCTATAGAGAGTTTATATCATTTGGATTAAAAACGATTCTCATTACCTCTAACTGAAACTGTTTTTCTATATATGAATTCAGCAATGAATTGTTTTAAACCTGATGCAATGATTTGTGTATTAGGTATAGATGAAATTCATAAAGCATGGACATTTATCTAGCTAGAGAAGTCCCGATAAAACCAGACTATGTGTATATATACAAATACTTTTAAAGGTATCACATGTAAAACAATGTACATACACTTTTTAGTTGTGAGGATTAATGTGAAAAGGTCTGTTTATTTTTTTGTATTATTTTTATTTTTTTGGTATACTAAAGACCTTGTAGGTATTAGTTAGAGGGTATCACAGGTTATCACACTTGTAGTAAAAGCACATGCCACATGAACCCATGGAGAGAAAAAGAGGAAGTGTAAGATAAAAAGGAAGCAAACATTGTAAAAATGTAATAACATAGTTAACTGTGTATATAGTTTTTTTATACAAACCGAAGTATAGATTATGAATTTTGTAAATTGGTTGAATCAATTACCAAATGGACGGTGCTAATTCAAAGTGGTGGCAATAATTAGAGCATTAAAGTATAACATTGTATATAGTATGGATATTAATTGAGTATGTTGCATACTTTACAATGATTCCATGAATTTCTACGATAAGGAATTGCAACATACAATGTCAGAGCATATGTTCTAATATGTTTTACAACAACAAGTCGAATGCTATGCATTATGCAGATATATTTAATTAAGTGCCACTTTTGGTTGTTAAATGCATTTTATATGTAATAGTAATAAATAATAATATAATCGTGATCATACGCTCTTGTATAGCGCCTTATCACCGAAAGGTCTCAAGGCGCTTGCTTTGGGAACCCGTCCTGGCCGTTCCCTGCGAGATTACCCCTACTGGGGATCCCCAAGGTGAAGACCAGGCATCCCATCGCGGTGGGGCCGTAGTGGAGATTAAGCAAGCTATTGCCCAGAGTTGCAGAGTGTGAACCCACGATTCGAGTAGGCACCAAGGCGAGAATTATCGAGTCCGTGGACATTAAGAGCTCAAGACCCTGCCGCGTCAGGAATTGAACCCTGGTCCCGGGTCTGACCTCTGCATCAGGGTCTGCCTCCTCTAACCGGTGAGCCACACTTCTCCTCTATATGTATATAGTGTATATAGTGTATATAGGTATTTATGGGTTAATATAAATATTTATTGCACCAGGCACTTCAATTAAGTATATCTATACTGGTACCAGCATTTAAGCGGTTTAAAAATGAAATATCAGTTGGCTAGTTTAAGATTGTGAAATACGATCTTAATTATTTACATAATGTATTGAAACAGTTACAATTGTACGTTTTAAGTAACAATATTTAAAAGTTACTTAACGTCTTTTGAGAATGCTCTGCATAGTATTTTCTTAATGTCTATGGGTGTGGTCATGTGACTCACAGAAGGAGGTGACATATGAAAACTTTAAAAAGTAGAGCTGACGCGGTGCTCATTGTGTGATCAAGAGCACTTGATGCTTGAAATGCGTCATCTTTGAAAGGTTGCAAGAATAAAATCATTGCCTTGCCTGAAGCCGTGGGGTCCGCCTCTTCATTTCGCCGTGGAGGAGGTTTTGAAGATTGTTGCTGATATATATATATATTATATATATATATATATATATATATATATATATATATATATATATATATATATATATATATATATATATATATATATATATATATATATATATATATAAATTCTACGATCTCCACACCTCCACATGGCGAGGACTTCGTGGCACCATAAGGAATGGACTCGACAGGTAATTTGCCTTTCAACAATACAAGGTTTTTCTTTAACAAACCATGGTGCAGACATGGACGGTCTATGCGTTTCGGCCCTTCCGCCTTCAACTGAACCAGTTCTTCAAGGAACTTAGATTTGAAGTTAAGAATAGTAAATTTATATTTACCTATTTGCACTTACCTTCTCAATATTCCTGCCCTCTATATTTTTGACAGAATATTCTGTCCACATGATATTTGTGTTTCTGATATTCTGACACTGATCCAACTGTCAATAGTATGATCAGCAATGAACAGTTTCAGACAATTTTTCCTTCACATGTAGCTGTGGGCAGGGTAACGTTCTAAATATCACTTTCATATGTTCTAAGTACTCTGTCAGAGACATTGGTTGCCAGCTTTCTTCTTTTGTAGTATGGGCTCTTATTTTCCTCCCTCTGCCTTTACAGGCTATCTGTAATGCTCAATAAAATATCCTTGCTTCCTCAATCTGATTATGATGTAATTTAAAATGAATTCAGGCATGTGACTTCATGGAGAAACTACATAGTGGTTGTATATCTCTTCCTGATTTCTCATCTAAGTCTTATTTTGCAGTTTTTGGTTGATAGGGACTCATTTTTATACTGTGCCTAATCTATGGTCATTTGCATTCCCTTCGAATGCATGAATACTTTTGATGTATTTGTTGTATGCACCTCTGCATAATAGCATCTAATTAACCACTAATTACAAATCAAGTGAACATTTGTTCAATGGCGTTCTCCATCTTAAGGAAAAGCTATTTCCATAGATTCTTAAAGAGGGCTTGTGAAATAATATGGGTTTCTGGGTATTCATTTCACTGTTAAAGAACGTAGTAATCTAATCTAAATTGTGATCCAATGCTCCCTCAAGAGGATATTTTACTTGCTCAGATGGTTTATTTTGGTTTATCCTATAAAACATGGTTTCTTTCATTATGTGCAATTAGCGTGTGAATCTTATTTAGTTAGATATGATCTAGGTTTTCTGGTCTTTTGTCCATGAACTTAGTGATGTTGGTAGCTGACAGGTATTGTTTAAGAGCCATTTGCAATGCAGGGTGCTCTGTGAGTATTATCCAGGTAAAACTCATGATAACAAAAATCTGTACATAAAAGTAAAAAACACATAGCTCTCATATTAACATAATAAATAAAAACAGTCCAAATAAAACACACTGAAATTCAGGACTCCCTGAAAATAATTACAACCTGACATACATTAAATGCTGAAAGATAAAACAAGCTTACTGATCCCACCATGTTTTCTAAGCACATTGTACATAGTAAGAAATGTTTTCAATTCAATCAAGAGTTTCAGCACTGTAATGTTAAAGTGCATCAGCATTTATTAGGCTCATCCTATATGCAAAAATCACATTGGAACAGAATGTTCGTTGTTCAGCTGCTACAGCTGAGTTAAAAGCTTTCCATATATGGTGACCACATAGCTTCAGGTTGTTACAGAACCTGTTTCTAGTCATGGATATTTATATACTGGCTTTATGCTTTATGGGCATTGTAGTCCTTTTTATGCTTCCATACTAATTGGACTAACAGACCTGAAATTAATGATTTGTAAGTGAAACATTCTGGAATGGATTTATTATATATAACCTTACATTCTTGGACAAACATACTTGAACTGGCCATACACCTGTAAGCATTGTTAATAAAACTATATTTATTGGGTCCTGGGTGAACAGCTCTTACAAGAGCAAGCAGGAAATATGATAGTGAACAGGAGTCCCTCATTGAGTGACTACACTTATACAACCACCCACACACATACACACACACACACACATGTACTCAAACATGCAAATGCGCATACAGCCATTCACAAACACCTACACACACGCACATGCACAATGTATGAGAAAACTGAAGCCTGTGATCAATTTACTTGCAAGATTGATTCACTGCATGTTAAATAAATCAATGAATCCAGTGTGAAAGGTACAATGTATTCCTAACCATCCTAAGATCCTAAGAAAAAACATTAGCAGATGTTGTGGGTCTGTTGAGAAACAAATATGAATGAGTCATTAGCAAGCAACTACAAGACTACATGCTACCAAACTGCATGCTACACAGCCACCAACTGGAGCATAATCTGAAAAATAACAGAATCTGCACTGGTAGAAATCTGTGAGGACCTCTTACTCTTCCTTGATATAGACAAGCAAGCTGCTGTGATGCCCCTTGTACTCTATGGAGTCTACCAAACAAGAGAACATCCCATTCTTCCAAGGTTACTGAAAGAGTAGAGGTGATATCAGACTTTACCCTAGACTGAACTTTTTATTTCTGAAATGTACATTAAGGTATAGATATCACAGCAACACATGGTACACTTTAAAATATATTTCAAATAGTTTCAAATTCACATCCTCTTGGAGACTTACACAAGCGGATGTCTCATAGTTCATTGATCACATCCACCACAGTGCATCCTCTGTTTGAATACAATGAAGGACAAAGTCCTTTTTTCTTAGAGGAAGACCCATTAACTAACCATTGCCAATTCCAACAAACTACAAAAAAAAATAGTAGCTCTATTCATCACTTATTGCAATTTTGTACTCCGTCGACAGGAATGCTGGTGTGAAAGATGTTGTAGCACCAGGGCAGGGGTGCAAGGGGCTCTCTGCAGCCCTAGTGATTTTATTTTGTTACCTAACTGGGGGTGAGACTCTCTTTAGCCATGCATGCCTTAGAGCTGATGGTACCCTTGCTATGCCACTGCAAATCAGTGTAGTAGTTGAAGTATAATTTTTCAAACAGTTTTTCATCTTCTCATAACTAGTTAATTTATTGAAGTGACAAGGGCTCTGTAATTATCTACTGCAATGTAATCTTGACTAGGCGCCCCTAAAACATATTTCAAACACCTATGTAGGACATAGTTGTCAATTTGACTGAACCTTACCAGATGAGATCAAACACAGCCATCACTGACAGGTAACTAAAACTGCTGAACTTTACTGGTTTTGTATGAATAAAATCTCAGCCTAACTATAACATCCCTTAAACCTTTGTTTTTTCAGTGAATTTATAAGGTTTGTTTAATTCTACTTCCTAGTTATAATGTCCATGTAAACCTTGTTTTTTTCAGTCAATATATACATATATTGTCTCGGACCACCTCTCTGTAACGCAACTCTGTGGCGCTTACTGGAGGTACCTGGTGGGCCAGCTGACCCCCAGGGACCCCCAGGATTCAAGGGGACTAAATCCCCCAACTTAAAACACGCCACAGGACGTATTTGCACACATGTCACACCAGGCCATGCCCCCTCCCTTCACCACTGTGCAAACGGGCCCCGTGGTGCGTTTTAAGTTGGGGGATTAAGTCTGTTTAAATCCTGAGGGTGCCTTGGGTCCAACTAGCCCACTAGGTACCTCCAATAAGTGCCACAGAGGACCACCTCTCTGCAACACAGCTCTGTGGCGCATACTGGAGGTACCTGGTGGGCTAGTTGGCCCCCAGGGACCCCCAGTATTCAAGGGGAAATAATTCCCCAACTTACAACATGCCATGGAGCGCTTTTGCAGAGTGATGCACTGAGGGTGCGGGGCCTCCGGCGAGATGCCCTTTTTTAGTATTTTTTAGAAGAGGGGCTGTGTGCCCCCCTCTTCTTTTCCTATTTTTTGCGCCCTGCACACCCCATCCCCAGGGCCTGATCCCTATTTTGTTAATTGAAAAAATAAAATATGGAAGGGGCCGCGTGGCCCCCCTCCCGGGACCATTTTCGGCCCCAGGGACCTCATCCCCGGGGCATGGCCACGGTTTTAAGTTTTATTTACAATATTTGTAGGGGCCACGTGGCCCACCTCCTCAGGCCATTTATGGCCCCAGGGACCCCATCATCTGAGGTCAGACTTTCTTTTTTTGCGGGGGAGGGGGGCCATGGGGCCCCCCTCCTGGGCCATATGATAGTGTTGTATTGATGAGTGACTGCATGTATGAGTGATTGTATTGGTGAATGAGTGGATGTGTATGTAGGCCTAGGAATCAGTGAGTGCGTATTTAGTAACTGGTATTGGTGTGTCGATGGTTTTCAAAATGGTTGTCTGTATTTTACAGTGGGTGTATCAAAGGTTATATTAGAGTGTGAGGAGTTGCATCAGATTATTACGTGGCTGATATCATCAGTAATGTCATCAGTGATGTCTATTGAGATGTCATTTGAGATGTCATCAGTGATGTCACTGACTATGTCATGAATGATGTAATATGTGATGTCATCAGCAGTGCATTGCGGGGGCGCGAGTTATAGTTAGCTGAACTAACTATAACGGCCGAATTTCTCTGGTTTTGTACTTGTGAAATGTCCAACTAACTATAACGTCCCTGAAACAATTTTTTTCAGGGAATATATATATATATACTTTTTTTAAACGTTAATTTCTCAAAATCCACTGGAGCACATATATTGAGACCTACAAAAGGCACATCGGGCTACCAGTCCCTACAATTTTGCCAAGTTTCGTGCAAATCCATTCAGCCGTTCGGGCTAAAAGTGAGGCCAACCGCCCTATGGAAAACTCAATGTTAAAAACACGTTTTGGGACCCCCCTTTTTTCTCGACCCCCCCTGGACGAACCCCCGCCCAATTTTCAGGGGCTGCTCAGAAACAAAATGTGCCATTTTCCTGAAAATTTCAGCCAATTCCGTCCACAAACGCCAAAGTTATTAGACATAGAATTTTCAAAAATCCCATAGGGAAAAAATCCTAACTATATATACCTACTGGCGACCGCCAGTAGGTAATATACAAAGAGTTTATACGTACCTCTAAAATGCGTACATTTTCATTGAAAAGGCATATGTGTGGTAAAAATATTAGTGGTAAAGACATGCGTGGTAAAGACGCATGCATTGTAATGGATGTGTTGTAAAGGCGTGCTTGGTAAAGGCACGCATGGTTCCGTCATACAACCATGTGTCATGACTGCTTCAGAATGCAAGCATATTCCAATCATGAGATTTGTTCTCTTAAAATGGAAAAACATGTATGAGTTCACAGAAAGATAAGATCAAATTACAAGAAAACCTACCCAAACATAAACAATGCTTACAAAATCTTTTTAAAAGGGTTGTGTCATTTTATTATAACACATTGCAGGCTCATCTTTGTCAATGAAGCAATACCATAAGGCTGTTGGAAAATTCAATCATACGTTAACTTACTGGTGAAAGTAGGCCTAAATCCAGTCATAATACACTTAATTCAATTTACTACATTCAAATGTCATTAATAAAGGCAAACCTAATGGAATGTGTACAAAATTGGCATTTTAATGAATGTATTCTTAAAGATCTCACATAGTTACAAACTGGGTGAAAATGGAACTTGCTTTTCTAATTGTGCTATTATGTATCTAATCAGGCTACAAAATATTTATGCACCATGTGAAAAAAAAACCTTTAATAGAAATAGGTTACGGATGAAACTTGGAAATTGTTCACTGCATATTAATGTAAATTGAAAGGAATGGTGGAAGAAATGCATTAGTGTACTTACGGCCAGGTAGAGTGCGGCATAAACACTCAGTGCTGCTTCTTTGGATGGAAATGTCTTCCTGGCCTTGAGCACAAGATCAGGGTTTCCAGTGCACGCTTGTGCATTAGTAATAAACTGTGTATATTGCTGACAACCAAGATCAGTATAGTTGGGTTTGCAAACTGTGAGGAAATGTGGTGCAAGATTTCCAGTCACTACTTGTCCAGCATTTACAAATATGTCCGTAGCAAATAATCCAAAAGTATAAATACCTGCAGATAAAGATAGAGAAAAAAAATTACATCATTGGTTTTCCTTAATATATGATGATATGTAAAGATGTAGTAAACCTGCAGCCAGTCAAATGTATATTAACTAAGGTAAAATAGTTTTGTAAAGCAAAGACACAAATAGCATGCTATATGGAAAAAGGATAACATTGTATTATTCACTGTAAGAAATAGGGCATATTACCAACAACTAGCGATAATTTTTGTCTCTAACTTGTTTAGAGACAAAAATTATCGCCGCACATCGGCGATTTTTATCGCAGATAAACCTTGCTATTAGCAAGGTTTATCGCAAATGCGATAAAAAACGGCCGCAATGCATGTATATCGCTGAAAAGTCAGCGATATTCATGCATTATCGAGCAAATGCTCTTAGCCATGTTATCCACCTCCCATTGGATAACATGGTGAAGAACTGCTCAGGGCAGGTGTTAGCTTTTGGAGATATTCGCGCTTAGCGCGAATATCTCCAAAAGTTGGTAATAGGAGATAGCGATGTTAGCGACTGTTTCCAGTCGCTAACATCTTGGCACGCCCACTTTGCATGTCATTAGTGATAAATATCACTGAGATGCAAAGCGGGGCCCAAGATGGTCGCTATCTCCTATTAGCTGTCACTAACTGGTGTTAGCGACAGCTTGGTAATAGGGAGATAATTTTATCTCCGCTTTCTTGGCTTTTAAAGCCAAAAAAGCGGAGATAAACCCCTTGATAATATACCCCTAGGTTTTTAATTGTGAAGGATGTGAGATTTTATAAGTAATAAGCCCACAATTGTCCTTTTGCTGGGAACCAACTACTTTATTGTAGCACTTGACTTACTAAGGGTAGTGACGCAGAGCATTCCAAGGCATGCTTAGGGGAGGTGGTGTGGCAAGAAGGGGAGAGGGATTGGCCTAACGGCTAAGGCGCTCGACCTCGGAGCTGGGGAACTTGGTTCAAGTCGCGGTAACGACGCCAAAAACCCCCTGTGATTCTGGGCAAATCACTTAATCTCCCCGTGCCTAAAATGAAAGTGTGTCCTCATGTAATGTAACTGGTGCTATGTAAAGCACCCTGATAACTGATTCGGTTCGGTTCTAGTTCGCGCTATAAAAAAAAATGTAACCCTTGCACTCTGGTACACAACACTCAATAATTCATACTCCAGTCAATGAACTTTCTTTCAAAGAGAAACCGTACTTACATTATACTCTCCTCACTAAATAATATGCATTAAGTTATAAATATATGCAGCAGGTAGATGGAAGTAACTTTGGTGACACCCTCATATTACATTACATCCCTAGTAGATCCTGAACCCTATAATCACAATATCTCCCACGTATACTAGATGCAACATCACAATACTAAGAGATGCCATTACAAATAAGGCAGGCCTACTGGCTTTGTCAGAGTATAACCATATCAGTAAAAGCAGCGACAAGTCATGATCCACCACTGCACCACCATTAAAATCACTAAGAACATTATTAATAATTTAGAACGATAATTATATTGGTAAACATTGTATTGTCAACATCGAGATTTTAAATAAAGCATTTTAACTCAAATTATGCATTGCTGAGTGTTACGTTTGCTGCTATCAGACTACACTGCAGTCATAGGACCAAACACAAGGAGTCTTTGCACTTCAGAGCCCAAGAGCAAAAGCTGCATCTCCAGAAGTGCTTGAAAATGCAAACAACCCTCTCAGGATTTCGGACCCTTGAGAGAGTGTTAGTATACTGAAACCATTTTTTTGGGAGCTCTTACACTTCTGCAGCTAGTTTGCCAAACACTCTCCAGTAATTGTTGATGGTGCCAATGCCCTCTCTTGGACACCACAAAGTGAAGTTATGTCAATTGTAATCCCCTTGCAGGGGATTATGGGGCACTGAAGCAGTGAGTAACTCTTCGTTATTCTGTTTTGCAGCCTCCCACCACATTTTCATTTATTATATTTTTTTTGTTTTGGGTTTTCCAGTCCCACCCAGGACACCCAAAAGGGACAAGGGTTGTTGATAGCTGCAGGCTATGGTGAAATCAGTCCTAGGTTGCTTGTGTTCTGATTCAGGGAGAACCTGACGTGGAGGTTCAGGCTGGACTGTTCTCATGAGGAGCAGGGTCAAGACTGATTTGCATACAGTTGGCTGCAAACTAAGGTGGTACGGTGAACAAAAGAATAATGGATTGGAGTGCTACCTCGAGCTGTTGCCAGTGATTAGACTTATTGCAAGCAGCCTCTCATCATCTTTTGAGTGTTTCAGTTAGCATCAAGGCTCCCTGATACTTCCGGCTTGCAACTCTTGTACCATGTACAGGAGCCAGCATCTTTCTTCTTGCTCATGCCTCAGTAGAAGCAATATTTTCTTCTGCTCCCATCTGCGGGCTGCAATGGTGAATTTTCCCCTGCCCATAGTGAGCATGGGCAGGGGGATTATAGATCAACATGACCTGTGCCATCCAGACATGGATACAGGGTGGACAGAAAAGTCTCAGCCTGGTCCTTTGGGGTCCCCAAGACGACCTGTTCATGTACCAGCCCACAAGGAGCTCTGGGGCCCCAACCGAATGGGATCCCCACTCATGTCCACTCCCACAAGAAAATGGTCAGATTAATGTTGCATCGACTCCCTCCACTTGCCCACCCCAGTGGAATTTGGAAGAAATTGGGTGGAGTGTTTTATGCTCATTTTCTATATTATCCCTGGAATGTTCAGGCTCAGTTCTCGCCCCCCTTCAATCAATTTTAGCAAATATGGGCTACTTGTGCTCCTGGTAACCAGCCCTAGCCACCTGTAACATTATTTATTGTTGGGGCCTCCTGGGCTCCGAAGACACTTTGTGGGGATCTGGGTTTGGTTTCCCAGAGTCATCCTCTGCTTTCATCCTGGTGCTCTTCCATATTGCACAGTCCCTCTGCAGCCAGATAGAAACAGCCCCTCTGTCACACTCCCCATGTCTCAGAGTCTCCAAGCTTCTTGAAGGACACCTCTGCATCATGGGATCCAGGACCAGTCCACAGAAGGCCCAGAGAAATCATTCAAGGTCCTCTGGTGGGTCTATTCCTCCAACTATTACTTGGGAGGACATAAGGGGGTCAGAGCCAATGGGTCTGGACAGACCCGTCCTAGTCCTAGCAGTCAGCTGGAGTTAAATCCCTCAGTACATCCTTGAAAGGCATCAAATGACTTCTCTTTCTAGATGGGCATTCTTTTACTTTTGTCACTCCCAGGTTCAGTGTATTCTCATCTATCCCTCCCTTGAGCAGGCGCTTTTGAGCGGGTGTGTAAATTTCTGGGAACCAGGCAACCTAGCCCAATCCTAGGATGCCATATTATCACTCCACCCCTACCCCAACCGTCCTGCACAGCACTCAGGGACAATCCAATATGGCGACTACAAGTTGTCAATGGAAATAGCTCCCCTAAGAGCCACAGATCTGGCCCTAGTTGACATAGATGCAGGAACCCTTCTCACCAAAATTCAAAGATGAGAACCTCCTGTGTGGGCTTCAAAGGTCTGGCCATCCTTCTTTGTTCCAATGGGCCTGGTCTCTCCCAGTTTCCAGGTACTAAGTCAAGCATTGTTAATTGTTGTATTATGTGACAAGGCCTTGATCCCCCCACTGAGAGCATAGTAAGTGTTGGAAATGGCCCTTTTTACAGGGTTATCCCCAAACCTTTAGCTTTTTTCCTGGACTGCATTTGTTGGCTCTATGACTCAGGGCACTTTACCAGTGCTGATCAGTGCTAAAGTACATATGATCTCTGTGTAAATTGTTATTTTGAATGGTTCTCCCAGATTAGCTTATTTGTTTTACCAGTAGGTCCCTAGTAAAGTGCACGGAGTGTGCCAGGGCTGGTAAATCAAATGCTACTAGTGGGCTTGCAGTGCTGATTTTGCCACCCCAATGAGTAGCCCACAAACGAGGTATCAGGCCCGCCTCCGTGGTGCCTGTGTGCAGTTTGTTAACTGCCATTTCGACTTGGCAAGTGCACTCACTTGCCAGGCCCTAACATTCCCTTTCCTTCCATATAGGGCACCCCTATGGTAGGCCTAAGGTACACCCCTGGGCAGGGTGCAGTGTATGTGAAAGGTATGACATGTACTGGTGTGTGTAACATGTCCTGATAGTGAAATACTTCCAATTTAGTTTTTCACTATAGGAAGGCTATTTTGCCCCTTAGGATGTAAAGAGGAATGCTTTGTAACATTTTAAAAGTATATCTTCCCATAGGGATAAGATCGAAAAATGGAGTTTGGTATCCCTGAATTTGATAACACATCCTTCAGTAAAGATGTTTTTTGAATTGTGTGTTTGAAAATACCACTTTTAGAAAGTGGCTATTTTCTTGTTCATTCATCCTGTGTGCCTCTGCCTGTTTGTGGATTGCCTTTCTGGCTTTCGAGTGACAGGGGCTGGGGAGGTGTAGTGGCTCCAGAAGTCTGAATGAGTCAACATTAGGCTGAATAGTCCTGATCTGCATTTGGAGTGGTGGGAGGAGTAGCACTTGTACCTGAATAGGGCTGTGCATACCTTCCAGAATGTTGGCTCCGCCCCCCTGTGGTGTGTCTGGAGCCAAGACTCACACTGACAAGGGATGATGTTGTGTACTTGCAGAGGGCCCCCAGGACTAGTTTGAGCCCCTTGCACAAAGAGAACAAAGACATTTTGGGGTATAAGTATCAGACCCAAAACCACAGACTTTAGATCATTCCTGGAAGTACTGCCCTGCTGTGTGTCTAGGGTTGGGCTGCAATTGCTGTTTCTGCCAAGGACAGGAGAAGAACTTTGCTGTGTGCTGTGTAGCCTGCTTGAAGGAGATCTCTTAGGGCCTGAAGTGTGCTGGCCTCCTGTTCTGAAGTCTCAGGGACACAAAGACTTCACCCCCAGCTCCCCTGAATCTGCTGCTGTGAGTTCTGACTTGCCAAGAGGTGCCTGTGCCAGTTTTGGACTTCTGGAGGATGTTGCTGCTGTTTGGGAGCTGGAAGAAAGAAGAAACTCAAAGAACTACAGAAATCGATGCATCAGGGGATCGCGGCTGAAGAGGACCGACGCAGGGGCGCTCAACACCGCTGCATCGATCGCCAACGCAACCTGGATTTTCACACATTGTGCCTGTGCGGTAAGTTCGTCTGACGCATCACCTGCGGAATGAAACCGTCACGAAGATTCGACGCATCACTCCCCATACAGACCGGATTTGACAAAACCCTACCTATAGGTGCAATGGGACTGTCGCATCACCTCCCCAAGGTCTCAGGAGTGTACATCTTTTTGTTTTCCGACTCTGCAGCTGATTGGCTTTTTGAACTTTAACGCATCTAAGGGTACTTTGATGAAAAGTCACACATCCATAGTTTTCTATGGTACAAGTTCTTGAAACCTTATGAAAGTCATATTTTAACTGTGTATGTTGGATTTGGGTTGTTTTGGTCTTATTTAGTGTAGCTAAAGATACTGTATTTTTCTAAACTGTTGTGATGTTCATTTGTGGTGTTTTCACTGTGTTACTGTGAGTGTTGGTACAAATACTTTACACATTGCCTTTGCGATAAGCCTGTCTGCTTGTGCCAAGCTACCGAGGGGGTGAGCAGGGGTTATCTAAAGAGTGTATCCCCCTTACCCTGACTAGAAGCAAGGGTACCTACCTTTGCCAACTAGAGACCCCAATTTCTAACAGTAATTCCCCCCTGCAGGAAGGAATAAAGGCCTGAAATTTGATTCTGATCTGAGTCATGAGAATTTGATAAACTTTTAAGTGCCATACTAAGTGCAGGTGTGGTTTTAGGAACTGTAAATGTAATCTCCTGGTAAATGTTTATCAGCTGTTTCATACCTTGCTGGACCATGTAGGCCTAAATGGAACAAAACTGTACCTTAAGGCAGATTTCGCCTATAATACATAATAGCTTGTAAGCACCACAGGTCTTCAGTAAGCATTGCTGACCGATAGCATGCATGCCCACCTACACCATTAGGCCCAGTCCAATTCAGTACAACATACTGCATGATTCCTTCTGCAATGGTCTACCTGTGTGCAGTTCCCAGACTGCGGAAGTCGGTAGTCTAATACACACAACCTGCACAAGTGCTCACGTGCATGCACTCACATGTTCACTTATAATCTGTCCTGCACCTCTTACCATCAGTGACCTTGTCTTAAAAGGCAGATACTGGTGGTTAGCGCTCTCAGGCCAATTACCATAAATTTACAGTAGATGAGACTCAGGTAGTGGGACTCGCTCACTGTAAAAGTCCAAAATGCAGTGAAGTCAAATGTGAAAAAGTCATTAGGACTAATTGGGACAAACCGATGTGTTACATTCTTCTAACGTCAGAGAGAAGGGTGATGAGAGGAAAGTAATATTCGCCAATTATCTTCCTTTCAAATAACATCATCACACAGTATTACAACTAGTTAGTCATTGAAAATCCAAGTTTTAATCACTACTTCCTGGGTTTTATAGTGTATTTCACACACAAGAGGTAAGCTCTCACCCACATATTGTCTCATGCTTTATCGCTAAGCCCTATATATAGTACTTGGTTCCACTAGGTGTGGCTTGAAAAGGGTGTTCTAATAATCAATAATACTAGATGCGGAAAATAAATCCATGGATCAGTAATCCTTGTCTAGCTCACACCAAGTCTTATTACAATCAAGGGAAAAACAAAAAATGTGTAAGGATGGACACAATACATTTTTCCTAATGTTACCCTCTCTACACTGTGATCCTTCTCTATCTATTGTCAACATATTACTGTTCTTCACAATCACAACCAATGATCAAATAAATCTTCTGGATTTGCTAAGTCTTAATTGCAATATGTGCTCAGTGCTGTTTCAGAATCTCTTTTTGCCCTGAAAGTACATTAATATATAGTTGGGGTAAATACACCTATTGTGTTCAAAATCAGCTTCTTTTCTCATACATCTGCTAGTGGTAATACTGTGTGATTAATAAGGCAAAGGCATTTTAAGTAAGAAAAATCAAATTGATCAGCAACAGACTGCTCCATCAGTTATCATTTGGAATGCTTCCATCTAAATAAATACTTTCAAAGGAGTTTCATTAAAATAGGCCTATGAGTACAAAAAAGGAATATGTCAATGGTTAGTGCCACCTAATTTGATTAAAACAAAATTCATGCTTACACCTATGATCTCTCACAAACGAAAATGCATACTAATTAAGTCATTGTTTTATGTAAACACTTACTGTCTTATGCAGTTTTCTGTAAACTACTGCAAAGGAGAAGGGACAACGCCGTATAGCATAGGATTGATCACGTGGGACCAATGTCCAGAAACCAAGAACCTGATTTAGAGTTTTGGCAGGTGGGGTATTCTGCCACAAATGTCAAATGTCAAATGTCAAATGCTTTTATATAGCGCACTTATCACCAAAAGAGGTCTCAAGGCATGAGAGATATCCTGTCCACCATATTACAAGTGCGCTGAAATTCATTGGCACCTATATTATGGTGGCCATGATAGATATCCATCACATTTGTGAAGGAGTATCCGTTGTGCCAAAACCTAAATCATAGTTTAAGACAAATATCGATAAAGTAGATTTCAATATATCTAATAGGAACTTCGTTTATATCAGGAACTCAATTTGCTTTTGCTCACATGAACAATTCATTTAGCCCACCACATATGGTGAAATGGAGCCAGCCAGAGATAGAACTGGCTTAAGTTAGAAGCACTCAAGCACATATCTTGTTAATGAAGGCACATTCAAGGATGCTGAATCCAAACACCTGGAAAGGTCTCAGTATCAAAAGTGGAAAAAATGTGGCGGTATACTCCTTTGAGTATCTACTTCACTAAGAGATCATTAAACATGTGCTACCTCATACATGCCTCAAACCTTTCTGATAATGGATTTTGGAAGCCCCAAATGAGACTTTGTAATGACATATGATGGTCTTTTAACTATCCTGTCTTCCACTGCCTTACTCGAGTCTAAATAAATTGAAGTGAGGCAAGGGATTGTTGGACGCAATCCAATGTTTCTTTTTGTCTTAAACCACCACTGCTGTTGCCAGCTCCAGGTCTCGACATGAGGGGCAGACAGAGGATTTTTCTTCATGCTACCAGCATTGCTGAAAACTTTAGTCTGCAAAGTGCCTGCTCTCATAATGAAATTGTAGCACACTCACTTCAACAGGGAGCAGTGTGATAGCACAGAGGGAAGTGTTGAGACTGTCAGGGCTCCCAGTATTCGTTTTTGGGAGGATGATAGGTGATGGGTGAGATAGAGGAGCACTATACATTTAGGGTTGTTCGCAAAGGTAATTTAGACTTGCATGAATCATGGCACAAATTTCAAAAGGATTTGTTTATTTACTCTTCATCATCCCCTTCTTCAGTCCCATCATGCACCAGTTTGATATTCATTCTTTCACACTCTAGCATTCCCATTTGATTCCTGTCTGCATATTTCATCTTTTATCGCACTCTTCATTCAGCAGAAACCCTCCTAACCATCTTTTCCCCATTGTGTTAGTCCGTCCTGAAATCAAGGCACTGCTATACATTTCTTTGCCACTACCTGTTCCAATTGTGTCACCTTGGACATAGACTTGGTAAGCTTTGCCCTGGGTATAAGCCTAACAGGCACAATGGTATTGTTGTCTGTAGCACTATTTCTGTCACTTCAATTCGTTTTCCAACTACCTCTGTCCAGAATGTATGTATTCTGGGGCATTTCACATATGTATGAAATTACCTATCAACCTTTCAAATTTGAGACAGAACTCTGAGATTTGCTTAGATTAGGGACTCTTCTTACTGGGATGCCCCATGTTATGTTTTACTATATTAATCCTTGCTTTGTTTTACTGAATTGATTAATCTTATTACTAAACACTAATTCATTGATAGTTAACCTTTACTGATGATTTTTTGAGAATAATACCTTAACAAAATGAATGAATAACAAAAAGATTTAAAATAAAGTCCTTTAACTTAACTTAACTCTCTAAAATGGACTAAGCTAAAGTAATGATAATTGCTAATGATTTGTGTTGAGATGTAACTTTGATGTCTCAGCTGACAACAAAGACCCATCGACAATGGAACCCCATACTCCAACAGTTGTAGCGCCCTTTGAGACAATAATGGAAGAGCCAGCAGTTTAAGAGGTGGTACCCCCTTACTCTATTGACGCAGACACCTCCAGGGGTCCATGTATTGGAATTATGTAGCCTGATTAAAAAACACTGAAATCTGGAGCCTGCATACCTCCGGCATCCAATTGGAGCCTCAAATTGTCCAGAGAAATCTTTGCCTTACCGCCCCCCCCTATATAACAGCCATTGCAGCTGGTCCAAATTGTGAAAATAGGTATGTGGAATGCATATAGGTTTGTGCTACAGCACAAATAGCACATGCAGTAATATAATAATTTAACTTAAAGTAATTCACCTTGTTAAGGACAATTTAAAGCTCACCCACATACCTATGCTTTTTTAAGACTAGCACCAGGTTAGTGCACATCTGAATCCCTAAGTGGTGGATCGGTGTTGACAGTGTGTGCAAACAAAGTTTCTCTCCTCCTTCTCAGATGCTGCCATTCATCCGCAAAGGATCGATTTTTTACATTGATTTGTAAGACAGATTGACTCCCCATCTGTGTTATTGTATGCACTGGATGCCCCCAGGTGTCCATCAGGTCCCTAGTGGTCTAAAGGATGTCATCAGCATATAGCGCTATAATTGTACGCATCCTTTTCACGTCTTCCCCTCGTCGCAATCTTTGAGACGTATCAATTGAGTCAACCAATCAATTATAAGCCTGAAGATCAGCAGGGAGAGGGGGCATCCCTGTCTTGTGCCTCTCTGTACCATCCACTAATCTGAAAGTCTATACTCCACCTTGCCATGTGCCACCCAGTCTGTGTTTAGTAGATCCACTCATTTCAGGAAATCCTGGCCTAGGCCATACCACCCAAAGTCTGCCTCATGAATGTCCAGTCCACTGTGTCAAACTCTTTATGAGCATCTAAAATTACTATGGTACTGTCCTGCCCTCTTTTCTTGGCATGCTCTGTGATAAGGCAGGCCTTCCTGACATTTGTGGTTATCATGGGTCCCCCAACAAACCCTGCTTGATCCATGTGGATCACAGCGGCTTTTCCTAGCCATGTCGCTGGTATTTTCCCTGAAATATTGGCATCTACATTGATGATGGAAAGTGGTATACAGCACTCACAGTCCTGTGCATCTTTCTTGGCTTAGGTGAGAAACCTATATGATCATCCGGGAGGGGCTCCCAAAACTGTCATCTCCAGTGATTCTTGGTACATAGCAAGCAACGATGGAATCAGCAGTTCACTGTATTTCTGATCAAATGTGGCTGGTAAGCCATCATTTCCTGAGGCCTTCCCTATATTTTTAATTTATAGTCTATTTAATGCCTACTTCCTCTTCCCTGGGGCATTGACAACCTCCAAGAGCTCCCCCGATAAGGTATTTAATTGGCCTCCCCTCCAAAGAAGCAATATGATATTTGGCTGCCATGCTTCTCCCAGCGTACAGCTCAGTATAGAACTCATCAAAACTTTTATGGATGACATGCTGGTCAGACAAACCTGTCCCTTCTTATTCTTAATTGCCAGTACTGTACCTCCCCATCTCTCTCTATTCACCAGCCGTTATTATTAGTAATTGTCCAGCCACGTCCCCTTGATCAAGCTATTGTTCAGAATATAATCTATATTCATGTTTCTTCAGACTGTCCCAGGCCTGATTTAATTCCTATACCAGAGTCTGCTGTGTGTTCCAGTCTTCAGGCCTCATCACAGGGCATCCATATGTGCTTGCAATTTTACCTTCCAGGTGTGGGTTCTATCACCTAGGTACTTCTGCACCCCATAGTACATTCCCATACATATCCCCTGAGAGTCACCTGAAATGACTCCCATAAGGTTCCAGTTGAGTCCCCTGACTCTTTATTGACCATTAAAAATGCCTTGATGGCTTCCTGAATCTGCTCCCTAAATACCTGGCCCTGCAACACCAGCACCTGTAGATACCACTGTAGTATTGGTGCAATATAGCTCTTCCCCAGTAACGCTACTGTCATTGTCTGACAACAGGCAAAATCAATGTGTGAAAAAGACCCATGCACCAGTGAGTAGAAGGAATACCCTCTCTTGTCTCCGTGGTTCATCCACCACAGTTTTATAAACATCAGCATGTCGGTCCCAATCTGTAATGTTATAGAAGACCTACTCAATGCCTGAGTGGTGGCTCAGGAGCTGTCTAGAAGACATCTGGTATGCAGTTTAAATCTCCCATCCAAAATATATTATAGTGTGCATATGGCATTAGTAGTTGAATTTTCCATCCCAAATAAATCTGGGGAATCTATATTGAGAGCATATTCTCTGCAGAGTTCACCCCCCACCTCAATCTACCATTCACACCCTTGAATGGAGTGTCAACATTCGATGGGACTGAGGTGGCCACCTATATTATCACTTCTCTAGTTGAGGAGATAAAGCTAGTATGCCACAATGTCCCTTCCTTACCTTGCCTGCAATTGATCATGTTCCGTGGTCATCAGTTGTGTCTCCTGTAGCATAATAATAAGCATGTTTCTTTTTCAGCAAGGACAATACTCTGTTGCGTTTAACAACTTTTGTATCCCTTTCACTTTCCAGAATATAGTGTGCACCTGCATTGTAAGACATTCCTCACTCAACATGTCATTATGCACCGAGACGAGTCAGTGAATTACTTACTGCAACCATGCGTGAGATCTGCTGTTCCTCCTCCCAATTGTAACGCCCCCTCCTGTACAGCCAACCTCACCCTTGCCTACAGACATGACTCTTCTAGCATCCTTCCTCATAACAGAACTTGAAAATCCTAAGTTCTCCATTAATAGTTGGATCCCCCTCGTTCCCCTATAAGGGTCACCTAGGTTGCCAGAGCTACTTAATAACCACTAAGAAAGAGAAACTATTAACAATAAACTGTTACACTTCTATTGTTCTCATCCTGCTCGCCACACTTGCTGGTGCTTATAACGTCTGTAATATGCCCCCCACCTTCAGCTTACTAGGTTATATCATACCAGCATCATCCTCTGTCATTACAGTCGGACTGGAAACAACAACCAGTCGCGGGAGGTAGAGGGGAACGGTGCTAGTGAGAAGCACCGCTCCTTCTTTTGTTACGGGGGCCGATATGGCAGCACTGATGCAAAACCAGGCCCCACGGGTCCATAACTGGCCTCCACCCTTAAGGCCCATCGGGAAAATACCTGGTCACTGCTACCGCCAGTCCGGCCGTCTCTGTCATCAGTGACCAGTCACTGCCAATGTCGGAACAGTGTAGTTGTGGCTAACATTTGGCTACTGAGAGCATTTGACACACACTTCACAGTCACACATAGGACAGGCATGTAAAGCAGGCAGTGTTCTATTTTCTTCCTCCAAGTTCACAGTTCATTTTGCTATTTCATGGTCTGCATATTAGCTCATTCATGTATTGTTTTTCTGCTTCAGAAATAGCAGATTGACTAATCAAAAGCAAAGTACATTTGTTACCATCTGCTGTTTATCTCTGAAATCCTGGCAGCCTTTACACTTTAGAAAATCCCACATTTCCCTAAAGCACAAATGTGTGTTTTTTCTCTATAATGAACAGTCACAAGTAAAGCTATAGGAATGATAATCCCATAATGTTTGACAGATATGTAAATCTGTTGTCAGGGCCATAAACTAAGTCAATTACTTTTGCCAATGATCATTCATTGATTGCATTAAAAGCAAAAGCAGTTCATGATGTTCAGTAGTGATTATAAGGTGAAATATATCCTTTCCTTTTTCTGGCAGCCAAATACTCGTATGACTCTTATTGTTCACTCTTGTAACCCTCAATGTGCTGCACATATATTTATTAATGTACATTTGTTGTCAATTAATTGAGATTTTACGTTGAGAATTATGATTTTTCATGGTCCTTGCAATCTGTAAATGAAATTTGACAAGTATTGGAAAATTATTGCAAGGTCACGCAGCAGTAGTGTGATATGTCATTACCTCTACACCCCTTGTCCTTATCTCACTCATTACTTATGATGGGATCCCATATCTCCAAGGAGATAGGAAACAACAGGATACGCTGAAAACGAAAGCCCGCCCAACAAACTGGATGCCCTTATGAGGCTTAAATTTCTATGCTTCTTTTTTTCCTGCCTCAAACTGAGACAAGAACATACCATATAGCTATAAGATCCCTGCAGGTCTTGAACATTGACTTTGCTCTTTGCACTTGGATCTCGATTCCCCACAAGCCTGTGCTTGGGAGGAGATTGGAAAGGAGACAAAAAGGGAGAGACACCTTGATTGAATATTAAGGTCTGTATTAGGTCTTGTAGAATGAAAACATTAAGTTCAGAGTGACAGCAAATCTTTTCTTCAATGTGAGTGTAACCGAAAAAAGGTGCACTCATGATGGTCACGATAGGGTGAATGGTACAAGTGTGCCATGTGGTAGGGTGACAGCGAAAAAAGGCATAATTAAAATTGGAACATAACATGAATAGTAAGGCTACAATTAGTTTGAAGCATGTCTCATTTCAGGTCGTCATCAGGATGAAATTACATGTATCATTTGAAATTGCTGGTGCATGAACACGTCTGGAATGGGTCGTATGGCCAGCCAGGCTTGTGCGGGCGGGCGGAAGAGTCTTGGCTCCAGGCTAAATGCATAAAGATGGTATCTTTAGGGGACCCAAGAAGGGCCTGAAGCCAACGTGGTCATAGAGAACTGAATAAAGTATTGGCACAAGGAGATAACAGCTAGAAGTCAGCCAGGAGGGGAGAAGCGTTGGGGGTCAATCAGCCTGAAGTATCAAGCACAGGGATCCCGAATTCAAAAGAGGAGCCTCTCGAGGGAGCGAGAGTGCTCTTTGGCAGGTCCACACTCTGCTGGTGTGGGTGTTATTCGAAAGGATATAAAACTATCCAGCAGATTCCAGTGGCATACCATACAGTCACTGTACATCTGAGAGATGCTGGCTTGCAGTCTCATGAGAAATACCTGCCATTCAGTGTCTAGAAAAATCCCGACCAGTTTCTGGTACTTTGTCTTAGCCTTAGATTGGCACCCAGGGTTTGCTTAGTTTGACACCCATGGTATTTACAAATGCGGTAGCACCCTAGGTGGCTTAAATTCTGCAGGGCTGGTCAGTTTTACCATAGTTGGATGATAGACTTCTTCATGCTGCAATGAAGGCAAGGTTTGAAAGCAGTCTGCACCTGCCTGAAGAAACAAAGATTTCATCTCAATGAGCCACCATACCAGATGATTCTTTCTCGGGGGAGAACCTTTATTGGGGCACTTGGGGCAAGGTTCAGAACAAACCTAAACATGGTCCTTTTCTTCGAGTCAAAAGTAAACAAGAGTCATCAGTCAATATTAACCCTGCTCAAAATTTCTCAAGCAACAGCAAGGTTCTGGTTGAAAGTGCACAGCCACATGGCTTTCTGCTTTTTTACAGTACCATTGGCTCTGCAGCATCTTTGTTCCCTGTTGAACCACGCATGAACTTCTGCAACCTCAGTAACAAAATCTGTGAAGTCTTGATTCCAGTTTCCCAGTCAATCAGGGAATTATCAGCAAAGGTTTTCCTTCAAATCAAGACTCTCAAAAGTATATAACATTTGGTGACAATTTTCTGATCTGCAAAGCAACATTGAAATATAGACTGATGGAGGGCAGTCTGCCATGGAGAGTCATCACTATTCTAACTGGCCTTCAAACCATTGAAGTGATTAATTCTGTATCACTTTGTTGTGTTAAGAACATAAAATATAGTGATGGTTTCTCACATCAATTATCAGTGGGGTATGAGGACCAGTTCTCTAGGATAGTGGGCGGTTGGCTACAACTTTACATGATGTCAAATAGCTCATATATTGGCGTAGACAATACTCTGAAGCCTTGAGCCGTTCGTTTCCATCCACTTAAGATCTGGCTCTGGCTCCCTGAACCTTGCAGATTATTTTAAGCAGGGTTGAGACTCCAAAAACAGATCTCTTGGGTGCCAAGTCCAGTGGCCACGTTCACCTCTTCTGCTCTAAGAGTCATGCAGAGAATACTTGGGTAGTGTACACTCTTTCAGAAGTTTGGCCTCCAAAACATCTGTATACTTGCTACTTTTCTTTGGTACCCAGACATTACCCAGGTTACAGAGGGAAGAGTGAGAAATTATACTGTTGATTCTTTTAAGGGCCAGGAGGTCTTGGTCCCCTCTTCTGGATTCCTGGCACAAGAAGTACCATGGAGAGTTTATCCCTTTCCTTCTCCTCTGTGGCTTCTGATGGGGCAGAGGTGAAGGGTGTCTGTTTACATACATGTTAGTCGTATTGGTGTAAACAAAAACTAAAGGAGGGTGTTTCAACAGGAGGGCAGCACCCCCACTTAGCAGAAGCTCTCGAGGACTCCTAAAAACATTCTACCTTCAGGCCTTATGCTAGGCTTTGCAAATCCTTCCAATTAAGGTGTGATTCACATAATGTCATTCCTCTACAGTGTGGAATTCCTGAGATATATGTGGAAGTTTTACATCTCAAACTTCCCCTTTCAACTCTTAAATCTCACTGGGTATCCATTGGAGATTTTAGGGAGCAATGAGGTTCTTTGCAAGAAGATGGGTCCATGGTATCAAGGTTATTCAGGAGTTGTGTTTATGAAGACCTGAAGTTAAGCCTTTGGTCACTTCTTGGTTACTTACAGTGAATTTGAAGTTTTATGCTCTCATCCTTTTTACCCTATGAATTCAATTGTGGTACATTTGTCACTAAGCCAAAGATTTTTTGTGCCAGTTGCTTAATCTAGAAGTGTTGGGTAACTAGATGTCCCTAGCCTGGCCAGTGAAAGGGAGTGCCCCTGAACCAGCTGTAGCTGGTTCTCCCATTGCCTGCACCTGGGTAAACAAAGGATTTTTGCTTATAAAAGAGGGGCTGTGACCCCATGAAAGTGTTCTTGTGTTTACAACTTGAATCAACCAGGGGTGTACTGCTGCTGGGACCCAGGGGTAGGCTTGCCTCCCTGGGCCATGCCCAGCTCCCGGATGACCCGATGCTGGAGGACTTCTTTTTGGACCCCTTTTTGCCTGGCCTGGGAGGGCTGGAAGACTTTCCCTGGATAGGAGCTGTTTGTGCTCCCTCTCATTGTCCCTGGACTGGGATGATAGCGCTTGGGGGAGTGTGGTACTTTTGTCCCTATGAGCGCTCTCTGCTGCTGCCTTAGGAGCGCTGTGGCTATAACCTGCGGAAGTAGCGCTAGTTTTTCTATATCATAATTGCAGGTGCCTACACTGCATTATGCCCTCCTGTTTTGACCCGTAGGGAATCGATACGGGTGCCACCCTGCTTATTTAATTATTTAGGCACGGGTGCCCAACCTGTTTCGCATGCCAGTGGTTAAGCAGGTGCCCATCCCGCTGTTTATTTTTGTTGCCGAGGGAGCCTACCCCTCATTAAATGCCAGGACTGCCGCCTCAACCCACGGTCCGCCTGATTGTGAGTGGGGCCGCAGGACGGAAGCAGAAGGGCGGCAGAACGCCGAGGAGAAGCCGGGCAATGTACATACGAGGAGGACAGGACCCTACCCCGCCTCCTCGAGAGCTGGTGCTAAGACCCGCGTCCCCCAGGAGGGGGGCCCGGGTGAAGAAGTAACGGTGGCAGCGCGGGGCGCCCAGGAACCAGGGGAAGCCCCGCACCACAAAGGAAATGCCGTGTGCTCCCCCAGCGAGGCTCTCGTGAGTACAAGAGCCCTGCCTACCTCCGGTAAAGAGACCCGGTCCCAGGGTGGGAGACCGGGTGAAGAGGATCCCACCCAAGGACAGAGCGGCGCGGAGTGTCCTGCCCCCAGATCAAGTGAGTGGCGCTCTGCTGGGGCTCTGGTGTGTTGGTGCCTGTCCCAGGCACAGTGACGATGCTGGGCGGCCCCGTCTGGCAGAGGGCCGCCCCAGCCAAGGTGTAGCATCTGTCTTGAGCGGCCCCCGCCTGCTAGGGAGGCTGCTCCAACGTTGGGGGCATCTTTGGAGCCAGTGGGCTCCGTAGGGGCTAATGGTGGTGCCAGTGAATGGCACAATGGCAAGGGTGCATTTAGGGTGGCCCCGGATGGCAGTGGGCTGACCCAACAGTTTGTTAATGACTTCCTGAGCCTGCATGGCTTCAAAAGGGGGCATCTTCTGTCTTAGAGCCCTGAGTGGCTCCACCAGCGGGCATGAGGATATTCGGAGCAGCGCGCTCCACAAGTTGCGCAGAGTTGTTCTAGGAGCGCGTGTGCTCCAGGGGGGCATCTATTTCTTAAAGGGGTCCAGAAGGGGCCTATGTTCTTGCCCACATTCTCGCCTCCTGTTTCCAGAGCTGTGTGATGGCTCCAGCAATGGGGCATGTATTACTTTAAGGAGCCAGTGCGCTCCCCAAGTGGCGCAGAGTCTGAGGGGCATTCCGAGGCACATTGTCGGTGCCTGGGTGGTCCCACCAGAGAGCGGGCCGCCCCAACGAAAGTGGCAGTATTTGAGAGGAGGCAGCATGCTCCAAGGCCCATATTTGTCTTTTAGAGCCTAGATGGCTCCAACCTTTTGCGCAGTGTGTTGAAAGGGGCTACTGAGAGCCCATGCTCCAGTTTCTTATTTCCCAGCTGCCCAGCAAGTAGTGGGCAGCTGCACCGTTTAGGCGCATTTGGGTGAGAGTCCCTGAGAGTGACAGAAGTGGCACAGAGGTGCCAGGCCGTCTACATCTGTGCAGCACTTAGTGCCAACTGCAGCGTTTAAGCCTCCCAGTGATTGTTCTCAGCTGCCCAGCAGTAGTGGGAAGCTGCAACCCCTGACTGTCGCTGCATCGGCAGCGTGCCCTGACATTCTGGACACAGGGCATTTGAGCCCCTTCTTGGTGGCCAGTTGGCCAGGGGGACTGGTAGAGGTATAGGGGGCAAGGCCCTAATGTGATTGATATGTGCTTTAAATGTTGTACTAGAAAATGTAATGCATCTAGTATGTTTTACGCACCCAGTGTTGATACCTAGTTAGATTGTTTTACCTATGGAGGTTTGTGTTAGTGGGATTGTACTTCACTGTGATTTACACCCCTAAATGTGAGTTATACTTAGGAGGTAGGGTCTAATGTGTTTAGACTAGAGAGGAGATTGCCTACTGTATTTATACTGGATAGGTCTAATGTGATTTATGCGTAATGTGCAATGCCTTTATGCCTGTGATACCTCTAGATGTGTTTTCATGCTTAGGAGGATGTTTTGCCTAGTATAGTTTATACTAGTGAGTTTATGTGTCCCTGCGTGATTTATGCCTTTGGTGATTAGTATTGCGTAGTGTGTAACTACCTGTTACCAGTAGTTACTGGTTGTGTCCTACACTTGTTATTTTGTGCTACAATTATTCTATATTCTAGAAGTGCTATTTCTGCTAAGTTTTGATCCTGACAGTGGCCCACGTGGCCCTGTCCTGTGTAAATAATCCCTTGTGGATATTGCCCGTGCCAGTTGGCACAATGTATATTGTGTGATTACTATCGGATGTGTTTTAAGAATACAAAAGTTATTTTTATATATCTTTGTGTGGAGTTCCTTTTGTAATGTGCCTGGGATGTTTTTGTTGTGTGCGTGCGCAAATGCTTTACACATTGCCTCCGGGATAAGCCTGTCTGCTTGTGCCAAGCTACCAAGGGGGTGAGAAGGGGTTATCTTTGGCGTGTAACTCCCTTGCCCTGACTAGAGTGGTGGTTTCTGCCTGGCGTTGGCGCAAGCCTTAGCTAACCAGAAATCACAGTTCTAACAAAGGTTTTTTCATCAGTGCACTTTAGTCATCCATTATCACTGGGTGGACTTAAATACTCACCATCCCCTAACAATAGGTGGAGGTTGAATCTATATAGGAAAGGTTTATATTTTAATTATGTATATTTGTTTGGGATTTCTGCAGCCCTGAAGAAGTATTTTGTGCTTAGAGGCACACAACGAAACAGGGAAACATCCTTTACAACGCAACTTTTACAACGCAGTGCCTTTACGACGCAACTTTTACAACGCAAACCATTACAATGCATTGCGCTGGGGGGCGCTCTAGGATAGGGAATAGGTTTAATTTACTATCCAACACCTTCCCTACTATCCACGGGGACTGGAGTTGGAATAGTAAATTAAACTATTCACTATCCAGCGGCCCAAAGCACTATCAGCTAGATTCATGCAAGTCCCGTTTTGCAAGTCTGTAATAGCGATTCATAAGGAATCGCTATTAAGGACTTGCAAAACGGGATTCATGTAGGAATTGCAAATAATATTGCGATTCCTACATCTTCCTTATTTGCGATTAGCAAATTGCTAATCGCAAATAAGGATGCGATTTCAAGGGTGCCAGGGGTGTCCAAAGGACACCCTGTAGCACCCCTGAAAAGCAAATGTAGCCAGATGTTGCGCACACACATGTCCAAAGGACATGTGTGTGTGTAACATGCCACTCAGAAAAATGCACTAAAGTGCATTTTTCTGAGTTTTCGCTATTTACCACGAAGTTACAATTCGTGGTAAATTGCGGCCAAATATTGCGAATTCGCAAATTAAAAATGGTTGATGAATTGCATTTAAGGAATCTCAAATAGAGATTCCTTAAATGCAATTCCTCGCAAATATGCGATTTCGCAATTACCGATTTTTGCATTTGGGATGATGAATCCCAAATGCAAAAATTGCGCTCGCAAAGGGCCAGATTCTCAGAATCTGGCCCTTTGCGAGCGCAATTTCCTTTCATGAATCTAGCTGTTTGCGTTGTAAAGGCATGCGTTGTAAAAACAGCGTTGTAAAGGCATGCGTAGTAAAAGCATGCGTTGTAATGTCATACATCCAACGAAACATGTGTTTGCTGCCTTTTCAGCAAGTTGTGTTTTTATCAAAAGTTGTCGCCTATAGCCAAACTGATATAGCATCAGACCACGACATCAAAAATCTGAGGAGGCTGCATCTTATGGAAGATTGTGAAAAATATAGATTTGTGTGATTTTGAACTGCGTTCAACAGAGATGATACCTCAACAACTGAATGGAACAGCCAAGGCCGGTAGTAGGTGTAACTGCAGGGCGGTGACGTGGGGAGGGGGAGGGGCAGGGTGGGGGGTAGTAATGTATGGATTACGGACTTTAACAGGTAAGTAAACATATAAATAAATAAAACGAATTTCGTTGTGCGCACTGCATCGCATTTGGTGATGCAGTGCACACAGTCAACTGCCATCTTCAAATGAGAGTGCCAAAAAAGTAGGTCCCACAGTAAACCAAAAAAGACAGGATTCTATATGTAACTGGGGATTGTGGCAAGACATTACATAAGGTATAGAAAACAACAATGATTTTGTATAACAGAGCATGGCAGGTAACCCTCATTGAATAGGCACAAGCCCTTTCCAGATAAGCCAAATAAACAGTAGGTATAAATGAAGATGGCATCACTAGATCTCAGTCAAAATTATCATGCAAATATCAATGGAAGAGTTAACCTATAGCACGTACAGCCCTTCACATATTCTTTAATTTGTCACAGGTTCAAGGTGCAGTAGCGGGAATAATCAATTGCACATTTTTCGGTAGGCTTTAGTTAAGGAAAAGATGATATGGATGAATTTGTATATGGCCGCTTAAGTCAGCTAGAGCGAGCTCTGTTTTACAACACAGTTGCAAGGAGTTCTACTTAGTAGCCAGTGCCCCGTGGAATGATTGTTTTTGGACAAGCAACGATGTGGATTTGGTGGCCTCTGTTAGTCTCAAAGGGGCCGATTCACAGAACTAACTCAAGACAAAATTATAAACGTACTACTTTTAATATTCACGGAAGGCATTTAGTAGTCTTAAATTAGGATTTTGTCTTAAGTTAGGATTTTGTCTTAAATTAGGATTTTGTCTTCAGTTAGACAAATTTTAAGTTAAACTTAAGTTTAATTTAAGACAAAATCCTAATTTAAGACAAAATCGTAACTTAAAACAAAGTCCAAACAAGACAAAATCGTAATTTAAGACAAAATCCTAACTTAAGACATAATTGTAATTTAAGACAAAATCCTAATTTAAGACAAAATCCTAATTTAAGACAAAATCCTAATTTAAGACTACTAAATGCTTTCTGTGAATACCAAAAGTAGTACGTTTATGACTTTGTCTTATGTTAGTTCTGTGAATTGGCCCCTAACTTCACAGGCCTCTTTATTATCCTGACAAATGCCAGGAGGGGAATTATTCAATGGGTGCGCCTCCAAACTGGGATTGCATGTGAAACAAATGCCTGTGCCACAACTGAGGTGCAAGACCCAGAATGCTGCATGTTATCAGCACCACAGGTTTTGCCTGTTGAAGATGGTGCAGGGGAAAGACCCACAAGATGCGATAATTAGCGCACTGCATTGAACTTCGATTCCGCAATAGTCTTCTGTTTGCGCCACAATTTCGATTTACACAAACACACAATTTTCCTCAGTTCCATGCCCTTCATTCAGTTCAGTCATTCAGATCTCCAGGTATCAATGCAACACAATGCTTTAGAGAGAAATTTCGATTTGCTAAACCCCTTGCAGATTTTACACACAGATTTCATTTTGTTTTGGATTGCAAATAGGACTTTTTTAGAACGCATTGCTATGCAAGCAGGGCGACAACGCAAAATACAAAGTCACTCGTGGCTCTTGTGTAGACGTTTCTGTGATATACAACTACACAAGGGACACTTTTCTCAATGTACAAGATACACCATCAACGTGATACCAGTTTGTGACGTCAGACACGCAATTTGACAAACTAAGGTGCAGTCGCTGTAAGAATGAAGCTGTTTAACGGGATCGTACCAAGAAATCGGACAGTTCTGCGCACCAGTGGGTTTATGTAGCAGCAGTCTCCCGTTAGGATCGTCTTCTCCTGGTTTTCGAAGTCTCTCGTGGCAACTTGTAAGCAAAACACTACAGTCTCTCCAACGATGATCTGTTGAAGGGAAGGGAAAAGAGAGCTAGATGAGCATTTGGCGGTCAAAAATACAAACAAAATGGCGTGTTTTTAATGTTATCAACATAACAGTTGTATCTATTTGTCCCAAGAAGCACACAATGCGTAGAACCGTCATGTAATTATGTACTCACCTGAAAATCCTAAATATCTAGACAAGCATTTCAATGAAATAAGATTCCAGGGGGCTCATTTATGAGCCCTTGCGTCACTTTTACGCCGCTGGTGCGTCACTTTTTGTGACGCACCAGTGGAGTAAAAAATGTGCCTTGTTGCACCATATTTACAAAGTGACTCATCTAGGTAGATGCGTCACTTTGTAAATCCCTGCGCCAGATTATACCTGCCCCAGGTATAATGTGTGCAAGGGGGCGTTTTGTCGCAAGAAAGAGTCAGGGAAGTGACGCAGTGAAATCTATAAGATTTCACTGCGCCATTTCTTGGACGCTAATGCATCAAAATCTTACGCCTGCCTCATGGCAGGCGTAAGACTAACGCAGGCACTAACAACATGGGACTTGCCCATGTGAAAGTACACATTGCTGGAGTTGCTTCACTTTTGTGACACACTCCAGCAATGCGTCACTTTTGCGCCTACAGATACGTCATTAATACTGACGTATCTGTAACTCCTTCCAACATGATGCGTCATACTGTAAATATGACGCATCGTTAGTGTCGCAGGGAGAGCACAGTGAAAAGTGACGCATCGCTGTTTTCACGCAGCGATGCGTCACTTTTCATAAATGAGGCCCCAGATTTTCTTTCAGGAATTGATAATGAACAGAAATTTAAAGAGCCCATCCAGTGTACAGAAATAAAGCAGATTTCTTTACACGACCTCCCATCTCTAACATTCTAAAATGTTGCTTTGTTTGATAATGTCACCTCGGAATTTGACATATGTTGTAGTACCAATCACTGGATGGGCCCTTTACACTTCAGGATTCGCTGACAATCTCAGCATTCTATTGTGGCTGTTAAATACATTTCTTTTTCACCTCCCAAGGACGCTGCTACCTTTTAACATTCACTGTAGACGGTCTGTTAATTGCTGTTAGTACCTCAAAGTATTTGCTGTAACAAAGATAGCTAGAACAAGATACTAGCAATTATCCTCCCCTGAACTCAGTGGCGTAGCTAGACCTACTGCTACCCAGGGCGGCCCCTAAGTTTGCCACCCGGTGCAGGTAAGAGGGGGGTGGGGGTGCCGGCCGATGGGCGACTAATTCTGGGGGGGCCATGGGGGGGGGGGGCCTTGGCCGCTAATAGACGACTTGTTCTCTGGGAGCAGGGTGTAGTCGACAGACACAACTTGCTCACCTCCGCCATAGCCAAAAAGAGATCCCCCGGCTATGCCACTGAATATTCTCATGCAAGCAGGTAGATAGCCACACCCATTGTCTGTTTTCTTTACTTCTAATTTAGAATGCAGGTAAATAGCAATAATTTATTGAATTACAACATTCTAAAGTTTCTGACTGGCTAAGGTGACGTCAGCATTTCACATACTCTGCCACTTTGTTATCTATTTAATTTTTTTATTTTAGTAATGTCTGTCCACATGTGCCTGAAAGAAAGATAGGTGTACTGTAGTCTTTACATATGTCGATTTTAAATATAATGGCATTGTTTTAAGGCATGGTCATTAAATATGCCACTGAAAGAGATTCTGATTATTTTTGTTGTGGCTAGCCCCTTCTCCTGTCACATAGAACTCTGTGTGCTATGTGGCCCAACAGTGGCACAATACGTGATTTCCCTCTAAAACATGTACTGTATATTGGTTTCACCTAATTGGCTTATTTAACTTTCCTTTAAGGCCATGATGGAAGGTAGAAGAAATGCCCAGTGGAATGAAAGTAAAATATCACTTCACGCTGAAGACTGTATTAACACCACCCAAAAATATGAACAAAAATATCAAGTAAGAACTATTGTGCTCTGGGTAGGATTAATTTTAAAAGCAAAGACACATGACAAAAGAAAGTTCCATTGCCTTTTAAAAATATTTTTATATACAACTAAGTCAACTCTAACGTGTGCCTTTTAAGCCCAAAGGGCATAATGCTTTGTATATATAAAGGGGAGATCCAGTTATTTGGAAACATATGCCATCACGATGAATATTTTCCAAATAGTTTGCTTGGTGTAGGTAAAGCTATATTTTCCATGAACAGGCTTTGGTGTGAATAAAAACATGTGTATGTAACTAGACAAGGGAAATGCTAGGAAGATGATTAGGTGTTATTTTTCACTTAGATTAAAACATGTAATTCAATGGTGAAAGTATTTTGTTTCCAAATTTTTGTGGGGGAAAACTTTAAAAAAGTGTGCTTTGTGGTGGTTGAGAGTGAACAAGGTTTGCATCTGTTTGACTCTAAGCCCTACTACGGAGACACAATACACATCCTTGGCTGGATTGATAAGGGCCCTGATCCTGTAAAAGCAGCTTGGCCTCTGGCATCAGGAAGGCAGGGTTTGGATCAACAAGTGGCCACTTACCAGGGATTCGCTATCTGGGTAGGGGACACGAGTAGCTGATAAAACACAGGGCAGCTTACACAGTTCGTAATTTGACTTTGACCCCCCAACATGGGGAACAGCTACCATTAATTACCAAAGCCACCCTCATTTTTCTGGCTGAATCCCTGGCAGGAGGCAAAATTAGTCCGGACAGATGGGAAGACATCTCATCTCCACAAAGAAGTGGCAAGAGTAATGGTAAGATCTCCTTCACGTGGAGATTGACAGGAGCCTTGTTGGTTTGGAGTTGCTGGGAAAGCCTGCTATAATCCAACAGAGGAAGCACTAAAAAAGCAGGAGGAGATACTGTGATAAATGGATCACTGAAATAATATCGAGAGACAGAATATCGACCATCAAAAATATCGTTGACAAAATATCGAGAGACAAAATATCGAGTTTCTATCTACAAACAGGTAAGTACAAAAATATCGAGTTAAAAATATCGTTTACAAAAATATAGTTGTAAAAAATATCGTATTTACTAAAAACAGTGTTAAATTAAATTAATATTAATAATTAATTACTAAAATATACTTAAAATTACTTAAATTAACTTATAATAGTTAAATAATTAATGAAAGTTAAATAAATATTTTTTTATTTCATATTTATTAAAACATATATATATACTAACAAAATATAATAAAATAATACCCAAAAACTGAAAACTGACCCTGAACCCTAAAAATACCCCTTTACCCCAAAACCCAAAACTGACCCTGAACCCTAAAAATACCCCTTTACCCAAAAACTGAAAACTGACCCTGAACCCTAAAAATACCCCTTTACCCAAAAACTGAAAACTGACCCTGAACCCTAAAAATACCCCTTTACCCAAAAACTGAAAACTGACCCTGAACCCTAAAAATACCCCTTTATCCAAAAACTGAAAACTGACCCTGAACCCTAAAAATACCCCTTTACCCAAAAACTGAAAACTGACCCTGAACCCTAAAAATACCCCTTTACCCAAAAACCCAAAACTGACCCTGAACCCTAAAAATAAAAACGAATTTTTTTACTATCTATATTATATACTTACATATTTTCACTTTCTATATTATTTACAGTCGATATTACTTCACTTACCTTAAAAACGATATTTTGGCTGTCTATATTCTGTCCTGTAGATATTTTGTCCAAACGATATTTTAAACTCGATATTCTGTCCAAACGATATTTTGGAGTCGATATTATGTCTGTGCACCGTGATAAATATTCAGCATTGAATGTAGGGAATCCTCCAAACACTGACTTGTGTACAAAATGAGGCTGACACATCAACCCTACCTCCTCACAACATTCACGGACCTGGGAGGACTGTTCCCAGCTGCTGCAAAAAGGAGAATCAAATACTGCTGATTACTAATGGCACAGAAGGACTATAAGCGCTCCCCAAGAGGTTAGGGATTGGCTTCCTGCTACAGAGCCACAAAAAGCAGGACTCTTTACTCCAGGAGAACCTAACTGAGCACTGAGGGCTGAAGCCCAGGGGATCCCTAGGTGGAGAGAGACCAGTTACCTATAAGCCTGCCCCATGGACCAGAGGGCTACAGGTGTCAACGTGAGTAACTTTTCAAGCAGTTGAAGAAAAGTGGACCTTAGTAATTATTTCCACTCTGGATGATGTGATGAAGGTGCTAAGGCTTCTTCAGGTACAACACACTATTGGTGATCAAAAACAGGTTGGTCCCACTAAAATCATTTTCTCCCACTAAAAACTGGTTCAATAGACATTGTGACAAAGGCATCCGTACTCATGAAGATCTGCCCAGCTACAGTTTCTTCCAGACTTGCTCTGCTGGTGGATCTCGAGGAACCCCTAAAAATGATTAACTCTGTCATCTCAGCGGATCATAAATCCAGCCTTGCCCTGCTTGGACCTTTTGGCACCAAAGTCAATTACTTTATCTGGAGCTTGACAAAGGTGTATCAAACTTCGAGGGACTCTTGCCAACTTCAGATTTGCCTCTTCCCCCTCAGGAAGACTTTTCATTCCAAACAGTAGACAAAGTCACAGGGAAAAAACTATGATTAGTATGACCAACCTGGATTACCCAACTCCTCCTGCACTAGAGTTTGCCTCTATGATGGATGAAATCACACATAGGTCCTGGTCCACTACAAGCATTCATTGGGGCTTTGTATTTTCGTGTTGCCTTGTGTCTTAAAATGCATATCTTCTATTCTCCTTACATGATTGTGATGTTTTTGTGTCCTTTTGCTTATTAATAATAATCTATTTTGATTTGGCAATGTTATTATGCTTTTTTTACCTTAACATTATTGGTACTGCTTGAAATAACACACTTTTCTCTGGGCGCATTGCTTTCTGTTTGTGCCTTAGCTACCAGGGTTTGAGCAGAGTTGCTAAAAGGACTGTGTTGAAACTGTACCAGGTTTTGTTAATTACGTTACCATGGGTACCAACTTTCCAAATTAATAATCCAGTTTTTAAAAATAATAAAAAAACAAGAGGCTGGCCTGTTTTATCCATGCTTTCCTAAAGATGATTTGGTTGATTTGTTGCATATGGATAGCGCCGGAACCCATGGAAGGACATTCTAAGCACTAATGTAATCTGCCTAACACAGTACTTCAACAGACAAGAATTCAACTGAAAGAGACGTGCTGTCTCTTTATTTAAAGTCCAAATTAGTATTACTCTCAGTTTCTGTGCTCTCTGGAATTTCAATTAATTTACATTTGAGGCCAGTGTAAGCACAGCACAGCAATCTCAGCAGGAAATTAATGTAGCTTTGAAAATGTGTGCCTTTTTTGACCATGTGCATTAAAAAAGCCAGTTCATGAATGCAACAGAGACTTGTGGTTCCAACATTAGCTTGCCATCTAATATAACTACCATATTTTTTTTTTACAGTTGGGTAAATTTTTACAGTTGGAATTTTGCACTGCCTTATTTTCCTGACCAACCTTTGCCACCTCCCTCTTTCTGATATGCTCTTTAATAGACTTCAAATTCCAACCAAATCAAACTTTCTATATGAATTCTCATTCCATGTTTTTTCCAAAATAGAAGAGCAGATGTGCGCTTGCTTGTGCATTTTCTCCCTTTACTGTTAATACACAGGTGAATGTGTTGTGACTCTGCTGGGACTTTAACAAGTGCAAGTTATGGTTTGCATGGCTGTTGTTCAAATTATAAAATTTAATCCAAACCGTAACTTCGGAATTTCAGTGGTTTATCTGTTTTAATTCATAACCATATTTACACTTTGGCTGTGAATTTGTTTACGATACATTTAGGTGTTATAAATAAAGCCAAACATTACTCTTTAGTTTTACAGTGAATTATAAGGAGAATTAGATCATATACTGTTAGAAATTGGGTCCCTAGTTGGTAGTATGCATCCTGTCCAAATAGGCACCCCAATTCTAGTTAGGATAAGTCAGAAACTCAACCTAAATTAACCTGTGCTCACCCCTTGGTAGCTTTGCACGGAACAGTCAGGCTTAATTTAAGAAGCAATGTGTAAAGAATTTGTGCAACATACAGTAACACAATGAAAATCCCATAATAAGACTCCACACCAGTTTAGAAAAATAGAGAATATTTATTTATCTGACTAAAAACCAGACCAAAATGGCAAAAATGCAATAAATCAAGATAAGCAATTTTAACGACTTAGGTGAAAATAGAGCATAAAAATGTGTATCTGCAACTGTGGTTATCTGGTCACGCTGGACTGGGACAAAGTCACAATTTCAGGCCGACCGCATCGCTAGGCTACAGGGACTCACTTAGGCCTGCTGAACACAGTGCCTTAAATCCAAGTGCGCGGTCTGACCGGTGTTGCTTTGCGAGGTTTGGAGTCATCCGGCAACAGTTCTGAGAAGCTGTGTGGTGAGGCATTGGGGAGCTTAGCATCACTTCATGTGGGTTCCGGAGAGCTGCACAGTACGACTTTGTGGGGCTTGGCATTTCTTTCCCAGGGAGCTGTGCGGTGAGGCTTTGCAGTGCTTGGCGTTGCTGTGCGTCGGTTCAGATGGACTGACAGGTGTGTAGCGCGGCATTGCAGGGCTTTGCACCACCCAGCACTGATGCCAGTGAGGCTGGCAGCTGTGCGGCAAGACTTTGCGGGGCTTCACATTCCTTCATGGTAGTTCTTTTGAGGACCTCAGAGCACCTAAAACCCAGGGCCTAGTTGACACCTTGTGGCAGGGTAGAGCTCTCATATGGCTGAGTCAAAGTGCTGTTGCAGGGTTGCAGGAAGTCTTTGATGTCCCTGAGACCTCAGAACAGGAGGCAAGCAGACAAACCCTTAGGGAACCTGGGTTCAAGGATCTAAAGAGCAGGTCCAGTCCTTCTCACTCCCAGGACAGAAGCTGCAGGCAGCAGGCCAACATAGCAAAACAGGTAGCAACGTGGCAGTCCTTCCTACAGCACAGCAATTCTAAGGAAGTAGGCCAACACAGCCCTGCAAATTGGTAGGCCCTCCTACAGCACAATGGCTCTTCTTCCTGGCAAAATGTCCTTGGTTCTAGCAGAGTTATGATTTAGTGGTGTCAGGGATCCATACTTATCCCCAATGTGACTTTGAAGTGAGGGAGACATCAAAGGGGCCTTTGAAGATCACAAAGTCACAACCTTTACTGTCCTGGCTCCAGACTCACTACAGGGTGGTATGCACCTCTTTGTGTGGGGACAGGCGCAGCGCTATTCAGGTACAAAGTGTCAGCTCCTCCCTCCCAATCTACCTCAGGAAGGCCCATGGTAATGGCAAATCAGGTTTCAAATTTCACACCCCTGCTCCCTTTTTGTGACTGTCTAGAGATAAGTCACAAAGTCCAGATGTCTCCCAACCCAGGTGTGTATTCAGAGAAAGGGAGAGGCGCAGAATGGTTAAAGTAATAACATGCCAATGTTCTAAAACTGACATTTTCTGACTTACAATTTACAATCTGACTCAACCATCAGTTATGATTTTAAATTCTGAGTCCAGAAACACCAAGCTCCAAATTTCTATTTTTTCCCAATTCGAAATCAAACTTTTTTACGGCAATCCCAATTTTACCTATGGGAGAAATAGGCCTTGCATTAGTGAAAAGGAATTTAGCAGTTGTTTTTACTACCAGGATAAGCAAAACTCAAAAGTACATTTCCTACCTATTAAATAAATTAGGGGTGACTTATATGTAATATAAGGGAAGGTTTGAGCCTGGCAGGTAGGTTAATTTACAGGTCAAAATGGTAGTTTAAAACTGCACACACAGATTCTGCAGTGGCAGGCCTGAGCCATGTTTAAAGGGCTACTGAGTGAGTGGCACAATCAGTGCTGCAGGCCCACTAGTAGCATTTAATTAACAGGCCCTGGGCACATGTAGAGCACTTAACTAGGTACTTACAAGTGAATTAAATATGTTGTAGATAAGGCAATGTTACCATGTTTAGAGTACAGAGAATATGCACTTTAGCATTTTTAGCAGTGGAAACGTGCCCAGGGTCCTGGAGCTAACAGGAAAAAATTCAGCAAAAAAGGGGAGGAGGAATGCACAATGTTTGGGGTTGACCCTGCAGAAAGAGACATTTCCAACATATACCATATCCAAATGTTTCCCATCTGACTTCATAGGGCCAATTCTCCATTTGGCCATGTTCACAGAATGTTAACAGCAGGGACTCTCAGTATGTTGTCAACTGCATGAAGAATAGTGTCAAACGTCCAGTACAACAAAAGCCCTCATTCGAAAATTAGGTGTTTAATCATAGCGGGCAAGTCTTGTAGTATAGCATAACGGGTTTCAACCAAAATAAAGGTCTTAATCATATGCAACACAGAACATCTGCTGTTCTCAACTTAAATATGCTGGAATAGTAAACAGCAAGGGAGGACACAATGTACCAACGATCGATTTAAAGTGAAACCTTTGCACTAAAGTGTTCATTATTAAATACAGCTTGCAGTCAGAGCTTCTTTGTCATAGTACTTTCAAAAACATATCTAGCATAGTGCAGCTTTTTTTAAAACAATGTCTACGTTTATAATGCTCCAATCCAAGTGATATCCGTGGTTTGACTGCAACATCCATAATGCTTTGTAATTGTGTTGGAAAGTGCTTTCTTGTGTCCTCCAAAATTGCAATAATCTAAAATTAATGTCTTAGTCAATAAAAATGAGAAAAGAATTGCTCATCTTTACTTGCATCAAGGAATAGTTCCATGCTGTGCTGGTGGCAATTCAATCCCATTCCATACCAAGAGTGCTCGGCATATATATATATATATATATATATATATCTATATATATATATATGATGTGTACAAACACACGCATGCAAACGCATACATAGATAGATAACCAGTGTATTAGCTAGATAGATAGATAGATAGATAGACCCCCGCCAGCCTTTCCATGGCGGGTGAACCGCCATGGAAAGGCTGGTGGGGAGTCAGCATCGTGCCGCCAGCTTGTATTACATGCTGAGGGCTTCCACAGTACCGGCGGGCTAAAGGAGCGTGTCGAATGTTTGGCGGTTGGAGTTTTCGCCTGCCACGGTACCGCCGCCATAAAAATATAGCAGGCGGTATATGGCCTCACGATGGCGGTGAACCTGCCACCGATAGCCTGTCAGTGGCGCATTCACCGCCATCCTATTCAGCCCCTATGTGCCGTACTGGTTAGCTTCAAGTTGAGATTGCTGGACTTTGCCAGTGGCCAGGCTTAGTATTCATTCTATTCTTCACATAGTTGAAGGCTATGCAGAATGAGAGTAGCCTGCAACCTGATACAGAGGTATTACCACTTACCACTGCATCTACCACATACCAACCACATATATCCCACAACCACCAATAAAACACTTTACCTGCACTTCTAAAACAGTTAATCTGAAATAATGGATAGCTTTGTCAATGACACTTTAATGTATATATATTTTTTAAAAACCTGTGAAATCCACTTAAAATTATAGTTTCACACTAAAAACTAAAAACACCTGAAATTTCTCAAATATGAGGAATTCTCCAAAACATAGCTTAGTCCCCTTCCATGCATAACATAACTCATACACAATTGCATGGAACCCAAATTTGTGCACAGTGAGGTCAGGATGCAGGGCTTGTATTACGATCCCCATCCCCACAGTGCCTATTATGCATGCTCGTTTGCTCTGGGTAAGTGAAACTGAGTGCAAGGCATAACAGTCAGCCACAGACGGTGCCCAGTCCCTATACTATCTGTGCACGTTTTTGCACAGGCTAAGGTTGGAGGTCCCGGACATTGACCACACCATGCACTCAACTACAAAATGGACTGTCTGTTTTGATAACATCTTATTTTCTTTTATAGTATTTTTCGTACTGCAAAAGAGTTTTTACCATCCCAGGAAACTTTTACCACCTGTCTTGTGACTTCCCGCACCTATGTGCTGAAGTACTAGCCATCATGCTGTTCCTAGATCCCAGAGATTATTACCTGCACTGCAAAATATTAATTCTAGGCTAAAATCTCAATTTCATCAATGCTGATTTAAAAAAATATATTTTTACCAACCAATTACACTTTTCAAAAATGCGTATTTGGTTGACAGAAATTATCATTTCAGAATCCCAGTTTAACCATAATGGCTAGCATGAAATGTTTACCTGTTCTCAAACCTATTTTTGACTTTTAGCATAATTTACTAGATACATTTTCACAAAATCTGTAAGGTGTTGGAAATCGGTCCTGGACGTAAGGCATCGCTTAGTTTTCTTGGAAAGTCAATTTTTTTCTGCTGATGCAATATTACTTTTGCTATGGGATCAAAAGAGGAAAAATCACTTTTGACAGCCATGTAACTCCTAATTTATCTTCATCAAACTCCCCAGGATCGACTTGATGTGAAGTAACCAAAGTTGAGGAAGGTTTTGTGCAGTATAGTAAACAGGTAGGTATTAAAATCTTAAACATCACATTTCGTGTGGATGAGTGAGATAACCGATAGTATACTTTAGCAGGAATATTAGCCTAGCACATAACGTTTTATAGCTATTTGGGCAGAATCTAAAATTACTATTGCATTATGTAAATATGGCATATGCAGAAAGAGCTTTAGAACAGATGGCTTGAGCCGTCAGCACTGGCACTTCAGAGGATATTGCAAATTAAGCCTCAACACTTCCAAATGTCTGCATAATTTTTGTCTTGTACACACATTTCAAAATAAAATGGAAAATGAAGAAGGCATACATAGTAGGTAACAAATGACATACACCACACTAACTTCGCCAGATTGGATGATGTTACCTAGACTACTTCCTATTTTGAATGTGTATGTCAAAAAAAATCCTTCTTCATTTCCACGGTGTAACTCTCACTGCAAAATTATTCACAATTTGATTACTGTATTTTCGTGGGTTGTTTTCTCATACGTTAATGCTGTCACAGTGTTGAGGAATTTTCTGCGGAATATCTTTGCAGGAAATTAAATGGTAGTGATTTTTCAAAGCTCCTTCCCTTTCCGAGATGGATTCTTTGTAGTGAAAGACAATACCAGAATGCAGTATACTATATAATGATTAAAGACGTAGGTTTGGTGGAAGCTGCAGAAACAGGAGTGTGTTCTCCAGGGGGCTCCAGTGCAGGTGTCCTGAAACAGGTCCAAATGTAGACAACATTCTTTTCTAGTTCATGAGATCGGTACTAAAGGGACGTCAGGGTCCATGAAAGGGAATATAATCTCAGTTGGAGTGATGCCAAGGTTCTGTAAATGAGAACTAGAATAAGAACGACGTGCCAAGACATGAAGCAGACAGATTCATGCTGACAGCAAATTACTGGGAATATTACAGCTCAAAATCATATTTCAGCCTTTGGGTTACTCACATTTATGCATTGTTTTCACCACTGAAATCTGCAATTTCTTACAAACCAAATGCTTGAGGTTGTTTACAAGCGGTAGGTTCAAATCCTTGCAAGGTAGAGTCAGCTGTTCATTCTTTCGAAGTTGATAACATGAGTACCAATTATAGGGTGTAAAAATGATGTTATATAAAATCTTTGTAGAGCACATTAGATAAGTATATTCTATAAATAATTGGTCACTATTATCATTTCTGCTGATGCAGAGGGCTTCTCTACCACTGCAAAGGTAGTACTAATGTGCACACTAATTGCTCATCATCTGAAGAATTCAATAGAATGTAGGTATACCTCCAGGGGCTCTCAGACATGGCACCCTCCACACCATTCAGCCACGCTGCACAGGCTACCAGGTCTCACGTCTGATGCTGGGCCTTGATTACTTCATGACATGGGACATACCAGTGCACCCGGCACCATCGCAGCCTGCACAGCCACTCAGCCCAATGGGTGCCACTAACTCTGTGATCCTGGAAGCGAGGCCACTTGGCGGTAGGCCTGCGCTGCCCGCTGCCTCGGCCTACACTGAAGTCCAGCAAGTCACACAAATCCTCAGCAGTCTGGACCGCCAGGACAGGGCATCATCGCAGGCTGCACACCCGCTCAGCAGCTTAAGGTGCCAATGACTCAGTGCACCCAAAATCACCATCCCGTGGCAGGGTGCCTGTGCCGGCCAAAATGCACTGTGTGCCACAAACCCTGTTCAACCCCAGTCAGCGCCACGTGGTGGTAGGCCTGTGCCAGCCTCAAGGCCTCAATCCGTCATCCAGCCACCACCGGCAGAGGGGTATGTAATGTCGTCGGCCCCTTATGTTTGCGGGATCAAATGGCCTGTGACGCCTGTGCCGGATGTGTGTGGTGTGCGTGCAAACCGGCCCTTGGGGAGTGGCTGTGAGATACTGACAACTAGACCAGTGACCTGCACACCACCTGCGAGTACGCCTGCGATGGGTAGCAATGAGGCCCCCCTCAGAGCGTTAGCAGAGTGGTCTGGCCTGCTGTACGCCGGAACAGCGCAGGGCTTGCAAAAATGACACGTGGGCACTGGGCGTGGTTCAGTCCATGTCCGGACAAGGAAGTGGCTGATGTGTGTGTCCTTGTTGTGTTGGCCATAGGACCAGTAACACAAATTGCTATGTAGGACCCTCTGACTGGCATCTCACAGGATGAGCATCATTGACGCAAGGAAATCACTGTTCCTACATTCATCCACAAATACATACATGAATGATGAAAGACATGACACAGCAGTATGTCACTGGATGTTTAGTGCACGTCCAGTGCACTTCTGCAGCTGCAGCGGTACAGGACAATGACAAACACACTACACAATATGGGCATGTGGAGAGCCAGCCAGAGTCCAGCTGGGGATGACAAGTACTGCGAAAGAGGAAGGGTACAGTCTGCAGTCTAGTCGCTGTGTCATTGGTCATCAAACAGGTTGTGGCAGTCCATGTCCTTGTCCAAGGTGAGTGCATATGATTAAATCAAGAGTCAGTGGAAGGCCATAAGGCCATGTGCGGGACCAAGCAGAAACAGGCCAGGTGACAGAAATGAATGCTACGGTGTCCTTCTGATCACAGGCACATCCACGTCCTTGTCCCCTGATGTGTGCTCTTCCCCACCTGTGGATGTTGCTGTACCGGCTACACCACTGTGTGCCACTGACACATCAGGTGCCTGAGTGGTTAGGCCTGCCGCACTGGGTGGCAGAGACACAACAGTGGGCAGAAATGTGGATGGAGTGGGGGCAGCAGCATTCATTATCAACACGCCTTGTGGCAGCAATGCCATGATGAGGATCTACAGGGCATGGTAGATCCCAGCTACATTCCGCTGATGTGCAGCGGTGGCTGCCATCCTTTCCGCCTCCATCCGCACCATGTCCGCCATGAGCCTCCATATGTGTGCCAGCTGACGGATGGTATCGCGGGAGCTACTCTGAGCGGACAGGTGTTCTTCTCTCTGTGTCATGACTCTAGCGATGTCAAACAGGGCTCATTGGAGACCATGGAGCGGGCTACACACAAAAGGATGGCGTCAAGTTTTGTTGCAATGATGCCAAAGCCCAACCGCACCTGCTCTGTGGTCTCCCTTTGGCACTCCAGCACACGGCATTGGAAGGCCATGTGTTGTTCCTGGGGGTCTTGAGGGAGTGCTGGGCTGTGTGTGCCTCCTGCTGGGGGATTTGGGTAGTGGGTGGGGTCTCCTTAATGTAGCTGGGCTTGCCTGATTCTGGAGGTGAGTGGAGGATGAGGTCAATGATTTCTTGGATGGTTTGGGTGTCGATGCTGGTGTCCTCCTCATCATCAGTGAAGAGTGGCTGGGACTGCTCTGCAGGAGCTGTTGACCGTGCCCCTGCGATGTGAAGGGGAGATGGTGTATTACTATGTGTCCACGTGTATGTAGCGCCATGGTACATGTTGACATTCAGACAGCATGGCATTGTACATTGTGACATTCTGTAGATCTGGGCGAGGACCCAGAGTCATTTTGGGTGTGCACTGTGCTATGCTTGATTGTGCATGTGTGCATTGTGCCCATCTCCACCCGTCCCCTCAGTACCTGGTGGTTACTCATCCTGTTGCGGTTGTGTTGTGCCCTGTCGAGCAGTGTCCGATCCCCCGACTCCGGCCACAGTCTCCACACTGATGACTGTCAACACCAGCTCCTCCATGTCATCCAGCTCGAGCTGTGGCGCTGGGTCCCCACCTCCAGTCTGCGTTGCTGCCTTCTGGTTAACGGAGAGTTTCTCCTTGGTTCTCCGCTTCATGTCATTCCATTGCCTCTTGACCTCGTCCATTGTCCTCTTGTGCTCTCCGACGGCATTCACCTTATCCACGATGTCCCGCCATATTCCATATTTAAAGGGCAATGACACTTTGGAGGTGACAAACAGTTGTTAATTGTGTTCCATCACCTCTGGGACTATGATCCTGTTTGCCTGCGGACTGAACTTTGTCTTCCTCTTCTTCTTGTCCTTTTCCTTCCCTGTGCCTGAGGTCCAGGGCTGGCCGTCCGGGGTGCGTGTGGGGTTGAGCTCGTCCACTGCGCCTGCTCCGGCTGCCTCTATGGTGCTTGGGTGTTGGTCAGTTTGTGTTTGAGTGTTTTTTCTACTTTTATGGTGATGTTTCCCACCTACCAGGTGTGTGTTGCAGACCTGGTGCTGCTTATCGCTGATTTCCTCATCGCGCTTTGGCCCATTGCAGGTTTTTTGGTATTGCGGTTTGTGTTTTTGTCTCCATCGAGGTGGTTGTATCGCGGACATTGTCCGCGGTTTTGGCAGCCTATTGCATGCTACCGCCGCGTTGTGAATTCCACGTTGACGCTGTTATTTTCCCGTGATAGGCTGCGATGTTGAAAGTTGTGGTAACCTACTCTTGTGGTAGTTATCCCATGTTCGTGTGAATATACCCCTATTTTGCTTTTCGGAAACAGGCTTGCACAGCAAAGTTCAACAATCTGCTAGCCATATTTTAACCCTTTTCTGCATTCAACTTCACCTGCTAAATCGCGAAAGTAGAAATATTAACATTTGCGCAGCCAAACTGGTGCAAGATAAGAGCAGTGGGGCAGGGGCTGCAGTTGGGCAGGAGACTTGGGAGTCGACACGAACACGAGGGATAATAGAATAAAAAAAAAATAAAAACACTTATCTTGTCTCATCGCATCAGCAATGCAGCGAACGCACGCAAGGTAAGTGGTTTTCTTTTCTTTTCTTTTATTTTCCCTCGTTGGCATCTGTCGACTCCCTTCTCACCCAACTCCCTACCCCACCACTCTTTTACCTTATATGTGAAGGGATACAGTTTTGCAGCACTACCTGTATATTTTGTGTGTTACAATCATTACATATTAACTTTAATATACAACAGGGAGAAAACATTTTGAAAATGGGAGGTGCTCAGTTCTAGTGGCATGTAATGTGGCAACAATAGTGTGACCCGGCTGCATTCTCCACTCTTAAAATAAAATCCCTAAAAGACCCTCTGAAGGTTCCTGTTCTTCTTCTAGTTGGTTCTCTGCCCCCTTTTTCTACGTCACCAGTCTAGAGGGCTCAGTAGGAGCTCTCCAGCCCCCTGCTTTAGCTGGTGAAGCAGGGGCCCCTTGATGCCACTGCTCTATAATTATACTATATCCAATTTTTCAATCATGAACAATTTTGTAGTGTTGCGCAAGCTCTATTCAAGCAAAGTACGCAAAACGCAGAAGCGGGGGCCTAATACATACCAGATCTTCAGGATATCATTTGACCATGTAAATGAGTTCTATTAGGATTTATTGTATGTATTTGTACTTTGTTTGTAGACTCTGGCATTAATAAGATCATGCTGGGCCTACTTTAGCCAATTTTAACATAAGACTATAAGCCGTTAAAAAAATGCTCTTGTGTCTTTAGAACACTTTGAGAAAGAACCTCTATTTAAATATTTGTTAATTTGGGTTTTATAGGAAACCATGAAATTAAGGATAATAAGGTTATGCACTATGATATATCATCAATACAACATCAATATAATTCAAAACTAATACAACTAAGCTTCCAAAAACTAATTAAACATCCTTACTTGGTGATTTAAAAACTTTCTCTCTCGTGCAGCAAACATTCCAAAATTAAGTTCTGATATCTTATGCCTTAGGCATGAAGTTGTCCATCCAAGCTATACCCTGCAAACCTATACCCCCAGTAGAGACTGTAGCACTTTCTATGTATCTGTTCAGCCACAGTTCACAGCGTTTTAGAGGACAGTACATTCATGCAGTTAGGCTCACATGATGAAGCCTTAAATGACTTATAGTGACTACCACTGTTTACAGTTAATGTTCCACAAATTTGAGTTCAGACCATAGCTGTTCACATTAGGTTCCCTTACTCTGACCATATATGCATAATAAAACAGGTCTATTTATTAGGCAGTTTCCATACTTCTATAGCAGTAAATATTTTGCTAACCAATATTTTTGTGGTCTGTAAAACAAAGAGTACACAGTTCCAAAACAGATCACTGCACGTAAACAAACGATGCTGGTTAATTAGTGTTAGACATGGCCCATTTGACTTGTTTACCCCCAAACGTTTTTCCTTTTGCCTCCTATTTTTTTACCCTATTTTCGTTAGCTATAGTATTTTGGGCGCTTCACCACTGCTGATCAGTGCTAAAGTGCATATGATTTCTGATTAAATTGTGACAATGATGGGTTATCCATGATTGCAATATTTGATGTACTGGTAATTCCATAGTAAAGTGCACAGTGTGGGTCAGGGCCAGTAAATCAAATGCTACTAGTGGGCTAGCATTACTAGTTCTGACACCCACACAAGTAGCCCTGTAGAAATGTGTCTCAGATCTACCACAGTAATGTCTGCGTTTGCAGTTGTAAACTGCTGTGTTGACCTGGCAAATGTGCCTACTTGCCAGGCCCAAAACTTCCCTTTTGTTACATGTAAGGCACCTCTAAGGTAGGTCTGATGTACCCCCATGGGCAGGGTGCAGTGAATGTGAAAGATAGGACATGTAGTTGTATGTGTGACATGTCCTGATAGTGAAATACTGTGTAATTTGGTTTTCACTATTGAAAGGTTGTGTGTCCCATATGTTTATTATGGGGGCTGCGTTGTAACATTTTTACATGTGTAAGCTTCCATAGGGACAAGATAGAAAAATAGAGTTTAGGCTCTCTGAAAAGAAAGTATTAAAGCACCTTTTTGGTAAAGGTTGTTTTCGAATTCTGTGTTTGAAAATACCACTTTTAGAGAGTGGGCATTTTCTTACTTTACCATTCTCTGTGCCTTTGGCTGTTTGTGTATTCAGCATCTGGTGTTTGAGTGACAGGAGCTGGGATGTGCATTCACTCTAGACAGTCACTGGGGGGGGGGGGTTGAGGTGTGCCCTGCATTGCCTGGGTGGCTAGTCGCATGGCTAAATGTACCTGGTTTGAATTGAGAGTAGTGGGAGGAGTTTCTCTTTCACCTGAATAGGCTGTATCTTCTTTTTCACAATGCTGTCTGGGCCCACTGTGGTCATGCTGTACCAGGGAAGAAAGACTCGTTTGGACGGGGTTCAGAGACCCTTACAGGAAAGAGAACAATGACAAAATGGGGTATAAGTACTACATTGAAAACCCCAGAACTTTAGGTTACTTCAAGAAACAAGAGAACCCTGCCAAGAAGAAGAGGAGAAGGGCTGTGTGAGGAGCGCTGCCTTTTCTGTTTGAGGGGTGGTTTGGCCTGCAGTTGCTGCTTCTGTCTGATGGAGGAAAAAGACTGACTCATGTTACCCTTCTGTGGTATCCTGCTTGTGAAGGACTCTCCAAGGCATTGTGAGTGTGGGCCTCCTATTGGAAATCTCAGAGAGAGAAAAGATTTCAAGAAAGATTCTTGCTGGATCTTAAAGTAACCTGCCTGGTATGGAGCTGGAGAAGCTGTGTGAGGAGTGCTACACTGCTTGTGTGGGGTAGGGTGGTCTGCAGTGAGTGCTCCTGCCTGGAGCAGCAAAAGAATTGGACTGTCCTGCTATTCATTGTCTCAACAGCTCATGTGAGCGCTGTGTTATTCCCCCTCTACTTTGGTAAGCCTGTGTGGAACGCACTATTAGAGGCACAGAGTTGGGGAGAGAGCTTCCTAGTTCAAGGAGCACTACAAACTGAGACTGCTGTACGAGCCTGATTCCAGTGAGTGCTGAGCGCTGCATGGCTCCCTGTGTTGTGAGCAGCGGGTGGGGATAGGTAGCTGAGAAGAAAGTGCTGTCCCCCACTCTTTACCATGGGGCATGTGACCGCTAACAATGAATGCTAAGGAAACCCAGACCACGGCCACCATGTTGCTAGGGCAATGCCAACTCCTCCTATGGGCGGGGCCGAGACCAAAGAAGAGCCAATCTAAGCACGGCTCAGCTACATCAGAAGGAGGGCACCAAAGGGTCATGCTGGCAAGAAAGAATACCTGCGGGAATTAGAGGAGCCGCAGTGCAGTTCTCCGACCAGCTTCACCCCGCTGGGAGGGGTCATAAAGCCGAGAGGTTTGTTCTGGCTCCCGATTCAGGCCAGGATCTCTTTTAAGATCCTGTGCCTTGTCTACGGGGCACTATTTGGAAAAAGCTCTGAAGGTATACGATCTCTGCTGGTTCCCTACACTCCCAGCAGAAACCTACGCTCCTTCAGTAAGAATCTCCTGACTGTTCCTCGGGCTCGGAAAGTTAGGTGGGGAGGAAGGGCCTTTTCTGTGCTGGCCCCTAAGCTGTGGAACACTCTCCCCCTGGAACTAAAAACCCTACCATCTATTGGACCCTTCAAGAAAGCTTTAAAAACCTGGCTTTTCGCAGAGGCGTATCTGTAAGCTGGTCATCGGCTCACATATCATGTTTTCATTTTGGTTAGGCGCCTTGATGCCCATGGGCTAAGTCTGCGCATTATAAGACTGGCTTCATTCATTCATTCATTCATGTGTATGTTGCACTAATACGTTACACATTGACTCTGAGATAAGGCTGCCTGATCTGCCAAGCTACCAAGAGAGTGAACAGGGGTTATCGTGACTGTGTAATTTCCTTACTCTGACTAGAGTGATGGGTTCTGCCTGTTTTAGGAGCATACCATAACCAATCAGAACCCCCATTTCTAACAATTAGACATACAGGGGCTTATTTACCAGCCCTTTGCGTGCCGGTCACCCACATTTTCTCATATAAAAAATGATGTACCAGCAGTGCAAGGGGCTTGTAAATAAGCCAGTCAATATGCTAATGCAGATGGAACACTGGTACAGATGACACCAGAACCATTATATGAAGAATTTGGGGATTTTATAACGAGGCCCATTGATAGAAAACTTTATTTTCAGTTCCGGATAGGAACACTGTCAACCAAAGTTTTCACTAAGACCTGGCACCCTTCCCAGAATAGTAAATGCCAATTTTGTCACAGTAAGGATGAAACAATTCCCCACATATTTATTGCTCGTCCAGCATACTGTTCGCCACAGAGAAAATGGCTTAAACCAATGTGTCAGAACCTTGGTACTAGGTTGAGTGACACCGTGCTAAGATTACTTAAGACTAGCACCCAAGAGGCAATTGTGATAGCTACAGCGAAGTTCTTGGGGTGGGCCTGGAGAATAAGACAAAAGTCCGAAAACCAGCAGACTGCTACAGTGTTTACTAATGCTCTGTCTTCTGCTTAGTTTATAGCATTGTTATATCCTGTTTTATATATATTTATACATTTTTAACATCTGTATATCTGTATTGGGGCCAGATGGTGTTGATTATTATATGAATGGTCTTTTTAGCCTATATTCCTTTTTTAAATCTTTTTAAATTGTTGTTTTTAAACTATATATAATGATATTATCTGTATAGTCTTCGACGAGAAATTGTTTTTTTATATATGTACTATGTGATGATGTAAATATTCTTGTCTTTTATGATCTAATTGGTCGAAATAAAGACTAACAAACTGAGATATTAAAAAAGCAGATAGGGTGAGAAAATTACAAATTTTTTGGGGATGGGGTGCCACACCAACATAGTATAGTACTATCTTGTTAGGTTTCAACTCGATTCACTGAGAAAACTCTGCTCAATCTCTGGTAGCTATAGCACAAGCAACAGGCATCTCTCAAAAAAAAGTGCCCAATAGGTTCAAGAAGTACCAAACAACAGGTCAAGACAGAGCACAATAAAACCCAAAACCAATTCTGAAACTTTAAGACAACTTTCATAAACAATATGTCACAGAAATGGGGGAAATCCGAATAACAGAACTCAAGATATGTTTTTTCATATTTTTAAATTCTAAAATGGCAGAGGAATTATATGGTATTATAAAAATCAATTTTAGTCTAGCTGCATTACCGAACACGGCTACCAGATGTCCCTCTTGCACCAAAGACGAAAACAAGACAACATTAACAGTAATCTGTTCTCTCACTCAGACATTAGGATGGCAGGGTCAGAGTCAGTTACCCTGCAAGCTGGCATACGGAAATGCATGCAATGTTCCTGGAACTTATCCATGAAAATGTAGTCACAGCTCCAAAGATGAGGCAGACTTCTCCGCCTTTCTGCGCAGCTATTGTCCCAATGTTCTTGGCAATAGTGCAAAGGTTACGCCTTGACTTTCCCTTGTGTGCCAGTTAAGGTGATGTGACTCGGGTCGCTCTCTTGCCTGGGCCCACACATAATCCAATTAGGCCTCCCCCGTTCAAGTGGAAGAGCACCTTTTCGCTCCTCGTCAAGGCTTATTCCAATAAAATTGCTGCAATTCAGGTCTCTCTCTTGCCAGGCCATGCAGTTAAGTACACTCCTTCCCATCGTCAAAGTCAAAAATGAGGCTTTAACTATGGTCTCAACTATGACCGCCTGTACCTGTGCACTCCAAAGTGCCACATACGCAAGTAGTACCCAGTGAGACTTACTGTTCTACTGCCAGAAAACATTGTATTTCCTAATCAAGGCTTTTTCACTGCCAGGAGGAAAGCGCAATAGAATTAATACAATTTTACATAGTTTCCAATATAGTTATCAGGAATATCCCTTCATCACTAAATTGCCTTTTTTATTAATATTAAAAATATACTTTGATCAATGTTTTAGCATTTCCTGGTTGAAATTGGGAAAACATTTTTTATCACGGCTAGACCACTCTATACAAATCAAGGGGTTTACATATACAGTAAATGAAGCATTGTCTAGTTGCTTGTTGATGAGACTTGCATCTCTTTGATATTGAGCATGTACTGCTTTTGTACATTTAGAACCCAGTCCTTTGGGCTAAAAAGGCACATGTAATGCTAAAACAAATGTATACAAGTAAGTTTTGTTTGTTGTTAAAGCACTTTAGTTTTCATTTGTTATTGCAGAGCTTAACCTCAACTATTCAAGACACAAGGGAGATCCCGAAACTAAGCCATTCAGCGATACATTTGGGCGGTGTAAAAGTATATTCCACACTACACATGGTATTTAGCTTTTATGCCACTGGTGCACTTTCTTTGCCAAAATATTGAGGTATTACTCAAAAGTTAATTAGGCTAATTGGATGTAGCCAATGTAACTGCATGGTGTAGGCAAAGTACACATCCACTGTACAGCAGCGCCCAAAGTTACAAAGCCAGAACACCAGTCCAAAAATGCAAAACCATCTTGCAAGGCTGAACGGAAAGGTGACAGTTCTATAGATCCTAATGCAGGTGCAAATATACCATGATTCAAAAGTGATAACCTCCTATTTGAGGGTGACATTGGGTGCTGTTCATAGCTATGCTCCCTTTCATATTTTCTTTACAACATATGGCCTTACAGTGACAGTCTTCTGTACCTATATACTTGATCAGACCATTGTTTTGTATTCCTAACTGTTGGTATAGAAAGTCATATTATCACAAATCTATGACTTCTGTACGATTTGGGGGTAACTGATGAGGGGTATTGACCTTTGACCCTCAACCTCTACAGTATGTCCTGTGCTTTTGGGCATGATAAATACATGATATTTATATTCCTTGACTAGCTTGAATCTTTTACAATAGCGTGCCTATGTTTCATGCATACATTGCAAATGTATTGCATTTTTACCTGTTTATGAGTTAAATGAGACTAATTCAATAGGCTAGCAATGTCTTTAAGTTTCTGCACTTACCTTACTTATTCTAATGCTATTATTGTCACAGATGTCATGTGGTTGAAATCACTTCCCCCGTTATTGGGCAGATAGAACTGAATCATCCTAGAGATAGGCACTTTCAATAGGGGTGTGCAAAATTAGCATAATTTGCTTTTGGTTAATTACTCGGAAGTACAACAAAATGGAAACTATATATAATTACAGAAAATGCTAATCGGTCATTCCACGCGATATTTTAGCACAGAATGTGCCCTTGCTTCCATTTTTGGCAGAAGGACGCATTTAAACATGAGAACAAAATGCACATTAGTCTCAGGGTTGATGTGCACATTTACAGAGAAGCACTGGCACACATGCGGACTATCATACCAGAGGAAGAGATGCTCCTCCCGGGTGATTCGTTTATTTCAAAGTCATCTGATCGTGTTGTTAAAATTACATCTCCCTACCATGACACTGACATGAATTATACCTACCATTCTATTTTTATGGCCATTGAGCGTCCCAGTTAAAAGACGAGGGCAGCTGTGCACGGGGTAGAGGTTGCGTTATCGCAGATTAAACCACAAAGCAATTAAAGGCAGAGCAGCCTCGGAGGAATGCTTGCATAACGGAACTGCTTGATGTGTGCCTGCTAGCAGCCCTGCGCATCTGAGCTTTGAACCCTGCTTGCACAATGGATCCATTAATACCGCACAACAGTAGTGGAGAAACATTCGCATCAGCATTAGCCTGTGAATGGATCAGGGCAAAGAATACAATCACTGCTGTTTCAAACTAACATGGACACTTCCCCATCCATGCAAGAGATGGCACGTATTACCTCGTTTTCTTTTAATTAGGAGCATAAAAACAAGCATTTGCAATGCAATCGGTCTCGCCTTCGGGACCTTATATGTATTTAGCTATGCACCACATTAGTCTGGGTGCTGAAACATCTACTGTTCTAACATGGAGGGAAAGTAAGCACCAAACTGCGTGACACGCCAGGTACGTGAACACATGGAAAGAAATATTGCCTTTCAGCGGGAAATGGTATAGTCCAAAGCTCTGTTTTTAATATAAAAGCAGGGCCTTCGGTGGTCATATCACTGAAAATACAAGATTTGAAAAAAATATTATTGTCTACGGGTGCTTGTGCAAGACAATTTCTATGGACTGGAATCTAGCGACTGCTATAGTGATTCTGGTATTTTACGGACCTCTGCTGGTCGTTTTCTATAAAGAAAGTTAAATAGAAGCAGTCACCAGAAAAATTAAAAAAAGAAAGTCCCTAAGCAGAAAGCAATTCTGGTATTTTACTGATCTCTCTGGTCGTTTTCTACCATGACGGTTAAATAGAAGAAAAGAAAAAAAAAAGTCCATAAGTGGATGCAGACAAGTCCTAGGGCTGATCTCCAGGGCCCACAAAGTACATACGCATATAAGTATATACTAAAGTATATACAGGCGGTCTCAAATGCTCGACCTAATGAAAAGGCGTAATGCTTGAATTAATATCAGCCTTTAGTAATAGCCCAACACAGTTCATATTTTTTTGCGGGCTATGCTGTATCATTCAGAGACTAATAATATGCAAATCATATTTGATCCTGCTCCTATAGGAACAATCTATCCCGAAATGCCAGGCCATTTTCCATCTAGATGGAAACACAAGTCACCAAAGACCGGATCCAGCCTCTTTGGGCCTCATCAGTGAGGTACACATGCAAAATGTAAATAGCCTTTGCCGTTAGAGAATCTAACTTAGTAACAACAAAAAGGAAATGGGGAGAATGAATTGTCCATAGTCACTTGGTCAAGTGTTTCTTTTGGGTCAATGCTTGGTGGGTCTGAAGTAACTTGAATTTACAGTTCACCCATGTCCCAATTTATGGAACGTCAGTTCAGACTAGATCGTCCTTTTTGTTGTGGGGCCAAAACGGAATTACATACGGTTGTCACAGAGAACATGCACATAATTGATTGGACTAGGGCTCAGACTAATTACCAATATCTGAGTTTCATAAAACATTGTAACAATGGCATTTTTCTTTACACAGATTAGTCAAAGCTACCATTTCGACATAATAATTGGTTAGAAAATATTTCAAAAGTTTTAAGAAATGTGTGCCTCACTTTTAACAAAAGAGTTCAAAAGTTAGCTTTTAACGCAATACTTCATGCAAGACAATGGGGGTAGGAAGGGCAAGAAGGGAGATAGAATGGGTGAAAAATCATTGTTGAAACCGTGAATGACAACTACAATTGGTATCACGTGTAGCAATCTGCTTGAAGTATCTTACAATACATATCGGATCCAGCATTCCAAAAAGTCACTTTGTTTTCTAACGCTCTTAAGGTAAGGGGACGTAAAACATACATAATTAAACATGCTATTATTGAACTATTTGTTACTAGTCAGTGGTATAAAGAAAAATAAATTTCAAATATTTGTAAAGAGGAGGACACTGTTCCTCTGTTCAACAACGCTCATTTGCTGGATGTATATTGTGTCTAACATTTGGCGCTTTTTATGGAGTATTTCTGTCCCATGTACAGCTATAGGAGCGCTCATGCCTCTTGAATTGTGCTCCTTGCAGGCCTATCTGTCAGCTAAAGGATATTTCAAGGATAGCGGACAGGTTTCCCAAGTACTTAGTCTTTGCATATCGCACTTCTAGTCAACATAAGGCATGATTTTTGGGCACCATGTCCGTCATTACGGTATACAACCTTTACAACGAATCTTTTACCACGCACTACCATTACAACGCGGTCATTACAACGCAAACCATTACAACGCATTGCGCTGGGGGGCGCTCTAGGATAGGGAATAGGTTAATTTACTGTCCAATAACCTTCCCTAGTATCCACGGGGACTGGAGTTGGAATAGTAAATTAAACTATTCACTATCCAGCACCCCAAAGCGCTCTGCGTTGTAATGGTATGCGTGGTAAAAACCGCGTTGTAATGGTATGCGTGGTAAAAGTATGCGTTGTAACGTCATACATCCGTCGTTACGATAGTCCATTTGTTCCCTTGACAGGGAGAGATAATCTATTTTCATAGGTGGTTTCTACCTCCCACGGCTATTAGAATTAGTACCCAGCTCAGACATGGACTTTAAAAGAAACGAGCAGTAACTACACAAATGCTCCTCATAATTGGTGCTTGTTTTTCTAAGTGATGGTCACATTCATTGTTGTGCCTCCAAAAGTGGCCTTGCAAATGTAATGGGAGCATGGCAAAACCACTAAGAAATTATGCTGATATAGGTTTCCCCTTAATCAATGGCTTCTGTTGTCGACTGGAAACCACAGGGGACCTGATGGGCTGGTCCATCGCCCTAGCTCATGATGAGTGATTGGTGATTTAAGGTTAAAAATGGCAGGTAACTATTCTTAAGTTTAAAAAGAATACATACATTTTCTGAAAGGGAGCTAAAATTAACTTGTTTGCGAGGTGAAACAGGAGTTTCCTGTTTATTATTTAAGTACTACCCTGTGAGGCATTAGGTATAGCCAAGAAATCACTGTATTCTTTATTTTTCAAACTCTGAAACGTAAGCCTTATACATTGTCGGGAAATGGCCCTCTCTGAAGGGTCACCCTAAACTGTTTGCGTTCCTCCTCCTGTTTGTCTGAATTTCTTTTTAGTGGCCTTAGGACTCTGAGCATTTTACCGCTGATGGCCAGTGCTACAGTGCATGTGCTTCTCTCCTAAAGATGGTAACATTGGTTTAGTATGCCTGTAAGTCCCTTGTAAAGTGGTATACCATCTACCAAGGGTCTGTAACCTAAATGCTACTTGTAGGCCTGCAGTACTAATCGTGCCTCCCACACAATTAGCCTTTCAAAACTATCTCAGGCCTGCCACTGCAGGACCTGTGTGTGCTGTTTATTGCCACTTCAACTTGGCATTGAAACCCACTTGCCAAACTGTAAACGGCCCTTTTATTACACATATGTCACTACTAAGGTAGGCCCTAGGTTGCCATAGGAGCAGGGTGCTGTGTAATTAAAAAGTAGAACATGTACGTCTAAGTTTTGCTTGTCCTGGCAGTGATAAACCCCCAAATTAATTTTTCACTACTGTGAGGCCTACTCGGCGCCCAAACTAACATTGGGAATTACTTAAAACACTTTTAACCTGTAATTCCTGATTAAAAAGGAGTAACTGCAACATGTTTCATATCAATTGATATTAATGCTAATAATAAACCCGCTTTAATGGTAAAGTTGGATTTAACATTACTATTTTAGAAATTCCACTTTTAGAAAGTGTGCATTTCTCTGTTCTTACTGCTCTGTGTGTCTTGCAGCCTGTCTCAAATACACGCCTGAGGTGGGTGACAGCTACGCTTTGTGCATTCTCTCTGGACAGCCACACACACAGGCAGGTGGGGCAGAGAGCTCATCTGCATTCTAATGTGTCTTCCTGGGCAGGAAGAGAGAGGAGGAGCCTTCACTTACTCCTGAATAGGCAGTGTCCTGTTTCTGTCCAAGGGGCAGATTACCCCCAGCTGATAGTCTGGAGCCAAGGCATGTGCACTTCGAAGGCTTGCTTTGAAGTCACCCCCATTTCAAAAGCACAACCAGGTATCAGTAACGGGGCCTTGACCCTACAAAGGTACTGTACTACTGGACCTGTGAAGTACTCTGTCAGGAGTAACGGCTGCTGTGCCACATGGTTTGACTCTGCCACTCTGTTTGACTGCTGCTCTGGAAAAACAGCTTTTCTGCTTTGATATGCTGCCCTGCTGCCTGCTGATCTTTGCCCTGCTGCCTGCTGATCTTTACCCTGCTGAGGACAAGGACTGGACTCATCTCACTTGTTGGCGTGCCCCCTATTCTGAAGTCTCAGAGCTATTAAATACTTTCTTCAACCCTGCAACAGTACCTGGACTCCGCCAATTCTGAGTCCCGCCCTGCCTAGTGGTGCCAATACAGTCCTGGGCCTTTGCAAGGTGATTTCAACTGTCCAGAACCATCAGAATCGATGCAGTGATTACTTTGTGCCTATCAGAACCAATGCATTGCCCTTTGACAGCGACACAGGAGCTGATCGACAGCATCGTTTCAATGGACTGCACGTCTCGACGGCCATGACAGCATTGCTCGATGGCAATGCAGCACCAGCATCGTTAAAGGGTTAGTTGATGAAGCCTTTACTGCCTGTGCAGACTAGAACCAATGCATTGAGTTTGGGACATCAACACTAGCTTCATCCCAGGTACTTTTTAAGCGGGACCTGCGTGAGCCCTGTAGTCAGCCTACCCTCCATGACAGTGAGCCTGATCTTCGGAGTTAACCCGGTTCAACACAACCTGAAGTAACCTGTAAGAGCTGTTTGACTCTAAGCACTAGGTTTTGATCTATTCTTTAAAAATTCATAACCCCGGTTCTACTTATTGGAGTTTTAGTATTTTGGTCGTTTTATTCATATAAACATAATCTTTTTTTCTAACACTGTGTGAAGTATTTTCCTAGTGTTTTCATTGTGCTACTGTGTGTTTGTGTTGCGCCTATACACATTGTCTCTTTAGATAAGCCTTACTGCTCTATGCCAAGCTACCAGTGGGTGAGCACCGGTTATCTCCTAGTGTGTATCTAGCTTATTCTGACTAGAGTGGTGATTCCGGCTTAGACAAAGTGCATTCCTCTGCCAACTGGAAGCTGCAGTTCTAACAAAAGTCCATATGGACAACTTAGCTAATATCTCTATCACAAGGAGACTTAGAAGCAATTTAAAGCAATATATTCCATGGCCAATCCACAGATCTGCAGAACAGACTACTTCCATGCAATTACAATACGAATAAAGCTGACCCTGTATGGCTTGCTCTGGTGCTTACAGGTGAGAGGAAAGAATTAGAATGTAATTCATCTTGTAGGCTATTTTTGTGCTTACTGACTTGCCTTGGAGGTCAGGCTAACAGCTCTTTCATTGTCTGTTTATTAAATGTGTGGATGGCTACTTGCTCAGGTATTTCAGAGTGTGCTACCTGACTCAGAAGAAAAGAAGTGCCAAGGAGAGCAGGGTGGCACGTTTTTCACATGACCCTTGGCCACTCACCATGATAGTGGCATAATTGTGAGTTTCTGTTGTGTCTACCATGGGGATCAGAGTACCCAGAGTGCAAATCTTTCACTGTGCCTAGGTCTGTGACCTTATGAAGCTCACACTATGTGTCACACATGCACCAAGTAAATCTGCTTTGCTGTGCAGAAAGAATCATGAGCATCATTGTTTCCACACATGAAGCAAGCAGATTGCCATCTTCCAAACACTTGTATCTGTAAGGGGACAGATAGACTACTGGTCCCATCCAGGGGTGGGGGTATTGACACAATATTTGGGCTAGGTGCCCCGACCCTTTTGTCTCAATACAACATTCCCTGATTACTGGGCTTTCTTAATTGGGGATAAACACAAATTCTGATCTAAGGGGTGTGGGAGACGCAGAGTCTCATGCACAGGGGGCTGCTCCCCCTGAAAAAAACTGTCATCTAATGGGCATTCTGTTTCACCTGAGGGGAAGGTTAAGGGTAAACATTCCAGCTACCACAGAGAAGAAAGACTCGTGCACCCTTTCTGAGGTGAGGACATAGCCCAGTATCTGGTTGAGCTATGCCATCCTTTTTTGGGGGCTTGTTTTTTCCTCTGTTGTCTAAATATTGTTTCGGCCCATTCTGGAGGCAGATTGGAAGTAAACTCTTCAATCCACCCAATCTAGGGGCAGAGAGACTGTTGTGCCCATTCTGGGGTGTGATTATGACCCGATGGCTGTGTAGTCCGGGGTTGTACTCATGTTAAAATAGCAGTCCCTCTCTTTGATACAGTCGGGAAAGAAAAAGCAAAAATGTATTAGGTTACCCTGGTAATTTGTTTCCCCAATAGGAAAAACAGCTCAAAATTATTGGAAACAAATGTTGTACAAAGCACTTATTGCTCGAGTGCTCAGCATATCCAGACAATCTGGATGATTTCAAATGATACAGGGCACCAAGACAGTGTGCTGTTTGTCACCCAAACATTTTGCTTTCTGGTACTTTATCTCAATTGCAATTATCTCCAAGGCAAATATCCAGACGAAATGAATGGGTGTGGAAGGCTACTTGACAGTTATGATGATTTTGCCTTGCAGGAGGCAGGAGCGTTTGGTGAATTCTCAGGACATTTATTGAGATAGAACTGATGATTAATAATGAGTATGTAGTATGAAGTACTGATAAAAAACAGTGGAACAGAAGACAAAATGGCACCGTTTTGTCTTAGGACAAATAGGACAAAATAAGTACAGCAAAAGGTAATCCACTTGTGAATCATTAGAAGGCTGGTGAGAATTCCCATTTGTTTAGAAAATCATGTTTTAGGCTACACCAGACCAGACAACATTGACATCTAAATGCAAACAATGTATTCACATTTAAGACACAATTATATTCTTTTGTAGTACATTATTGCTGTATGTTGAATGGTTGGTTCTCACCCATTTCAGTCGATACCATTAGTAGCAATGTGCCAAGTAATCAAAGCACACTTAAAGGAGCTAGTAAAATCAGGAAGAACAACAGCAACTTTAATTGTACTGCAGGCATTATTTGTTGTGGATGTCCAACAGCAATTGTACCACTGCTACCCTTGTAGTAATCAATACAATAACAAGCAGTGGCAAAACCAATAGCTCGGACTTTAGCATGATGGTGCGATAATTCTTTTATGTTCAGAAAAACAAGCCACAAGCTAAACATGGTAGCCAGGCAGAGGGTGACAACTGTTGAAGATATGGCGCTCTGTTAGAGGATAGCTGGGAAGAAATGTTAAATGTGGGGAGGAGAGGGAATTGTAGTGTACGTTAGGCTAATGATTTTCAAATTGTATATATGCCTGTATTAGAATAACATGTTTAATCTTCATTTCCTTTGTTAAATTAACTACCAATAAGTATGATACTTAGGGTTGAGCAGTAACATTTGCTTCACTGGCAGAGTTTGCGCTGTTTTGACACTCCGTGCTCCGCTTGGAGCACGAAGTTCATAGAAACTCCACCACCCACTGGCAGAGCGGAGTTTGAAGGCAAACTCATCCCTACTCTCAGCAATCCCATTGTGAGGGACTCACAGGTGGTAATATGAGAGTTTTTTGGCCCCCCATCAATCCTCAGCATCTGATGGGACTTCATCCCCCAACAAGTAGTGCACCAGGAGGTGTGTTTGCAGAGTGGCGGAGTAAGGGGACGGGACCGCTGACTAATTTGCAGCAATCCTGCTGTGTGGGACTAACTGGTGCAAATAGGAGAGGATTTTCTTTCCCCAACGACACACAGCATCCAAGGGAACTTTATTCTCCAACCAGTAGTGCACTAGGAGGAGTGTTTCAAGAGTGGTGGAGAAAGGAGGCAGGGCCTCTGGCAAGCTCCCAGCATTTCCGCTGTGTGGGACTTACTGGTGGACACATGAGGGGTTCTTGGCGCCCAACAACACTCAGCAGCCAAGGGAACTTCATCCCCCAACAAATAATGCACAAAACGGTGATTGGCAGAGTGGTTGAGGAAGGGGACAGGGTCTTCAGCGAGCTCTCAGCAATCCTATTGTGTGGGACTTAATGGTGGTAACTGGAGGGGTTCTTGGCCCCCAACTACCCTCAGCAACCACGGGAACTTCATCCCCCAACAAGTAGTGTGCCAGGAGCAGTGTTTGCAGAGTGGTTACGAACGAGGTTGGGGCCTCCGGTGATCTCCGCCCAGGCCTAATGATAATGCTATGTTTGTATGTGACATATGCTTCTTTTCCAGTAAAAAAATATAGAAAGCTGCCAATGTGATGGTTAAACCATTCCCTGGAAAAGTGGCAAAAAACCCAGCAAATTTACCTTCATACATCGAGGTTACAGAGGTCATTAGAAAAATGCAAAAGGCACCAATTACGGAAGAAATGTGTGAACTACAGATTAATTCTGTTTTAATGGTTTAAAGGACATCTGTGAAAAATCTTACAGTGTATCTGGAAATAGTGAAACCAGGATAAAACAAATTTAAGACATGAGAAACCACCTGTTTTCAGATAGCATCTTCAGTTTAATTACCTCTTTTTTAGCATTAATTCGTATAACTCCATCACAGCTGCATCTTAATTTGATAAAGTAGCATCAAATCATATTCATTTAAATATTCTAATACAATAATGGCACATTTGAAGTTTGGTAAAAAATTCTCTATTGATATCCTGTGGACTATTGATTTGATGCTATCAGCATCAGTATTGACACTTCCTGGACAGGCATTCAGTAAGCAAAATATGAAAATTAAGTAGAAAGCATTGCTCTCATCTTCCTCTGGTTTTTACATGTATGAACAGGGTTGCCTGTTTCTTATCTGCAGTATTGCAGATGAATCATGCAATATATGACGTGTATTGGTACTAAAGTACTGCAAAATGCAATTTACAAACATATGAGTATAAATCTCCAGCTCACCTATCATTTCTATCAAGAGCTTCTCAAACATGTAAGCTTACTACTAAGGGGCCGATTCCGATCTCTCTAGGAAATCCCCCGATATGACTTAAATCCAGAGGGCTTTCCTGGGGAATTCCGTAGTGAGAGTCCAACCAAATGAGTACAATGCATCCATATGCTGAAGGATTCAGTTCGGTCAGGCTCCCATTGAACTCTATGGGAGCCTGTACACTGAACGCATATACAGGCTCCAATAGCAAAAAGGGGTGGGTGGGGAAAAGTGTACACCCTGTTGTGGGCCGTCACACTGTGCATGCTTGGAACAGGGGGACCCATGGGCAACGCCCTGACTGATTTGGAGGACCCAGGGTGAAGGGGGCCTGCTACATCCCCCCGAAGTCCGATTCCCACAGCCGTTTCATCTAGTTGAGACCGAGTCGATAAGGCTGTCGGAATCTTGCATCGTACTCGCTCGTTCGGAATCCAGCTCCATTGCGCAGCACGATTTGGCTCCGAACGAGTCAGATAAAATGTATTCTTTAATGTAACATTAATTGTTAATTCAAAATATATGTTATAACAAAATATGTACTCACTTTTAACTGTTCATGCATAATATATATTTTGTACTTTTGGTGAAAATTTTTATTTGAAACCTTTTTGTCTGCCTTAACATGTTTCAATACTAACATACCTAATTCAAAATTAAGTTAATAGTGCTGCAGCATTCTATATTTTGTTCTTTTTTTGTTTTACATTCAAAATAATGACATAAAATTAAAATACATTCATATATAACATGACAATGTATTTCCAACGTTTTTGTGTTAAATAAACAATTTTAATTTTCCCTATACTTTGCTGTAGGGAGACATAGTTGAGGTGATGATCCCCCTATGGTAAAGTATATGGGAAATTAAAACAGTTTTTTATATTTTAAAATAAATTAGTAAAAATATTTGTATAATAAATGTTATTGTAAATTAATTTGATATAAATGTAGAAAAAAAGAAAAAAACATTTAAATAATGTAAATATATTAAATTAAAATCAATTTATTTTTCTGAACTTTAAATAAAAAAAATTAACTCACTCATAATTGAACCTCTTGCGACAAACATTCGTACTAATCTTTAGATCACACCTCCCATTGATGGGATGGTAAAAATTAAATTGTTCGCAGACGATATTTTATATTTTAAAACTGAGGGTTCTAGCACACAGAATGCGCTAGACGAAATTCAGAAATGTATGCAAATCAGGGAATGCAGAGTAAACAAGCTGAAACTGAAATTCTTTCATTTAGTTCGAGTATCCCTGAGATCCTGGCTTGTTTACAGTTTGTATCATCACACTCTATTAGGTATACCTTGGGATTTTTGTAACTAATGAATATGTTCAATCGTTTCCACTAAATTGTGTAAATATGCTGGTGAATGCTTAAATCCTATTAGATAAATGGGCCATTTTGCCCTTATTACTAATTGGGCGGATATCCATAATATAAATGTAAATAATTCCATAGCTTTTTTCCTTTTTATTAAACTTCTCCTAAAAACTCCAAGTTTGTACTTTAAAGAATTGGCTGTAATGATTCGGAAGTTTGGAACAAGCAACCCAGCGTAAAATTAGCTATACTTCAATCAGTCACAGCGTATGGCCGTCTAGCTCTACCACATTTTGTAGCATACTATCCGGCCACTTTGGTTAATTTGACAATACAGCTAGGTGAACCAACACCGGTCTAAGGCAATTTTTCATTAAATTATATATGTTAAAAGAGAGTGCAAATTAGTTACCAGTTTTTGTACCGTGGCAAAACGACCCAAAGGAGCTAGATGTAAGGTTTTACTGGCATTATTAGTATGAGCTCAACTGATATTAAAATCACCAGACATGCCATGTCTACACCCCTATCCAAGACTGTGTGGTGGGGGTTTAATAGTGTCTAAAGTGCCATTACGATCCTGGCAAGACCTACGCTTTGACCTGCTTGGGAATTTTTACAATCATGATAGATTAATCACATGGGAAGCAATAGTGGGTGGCACAAGGTAGTAATTAAAGTGCTGCTTTATGTATGAGCTTCTATCCTGTACTTAATTTTCTCAAAAGTAATTATTAAATGTTGAGTGAATCTGCACCGGAGATCACCAGGCAAAGGGCAAACATAATGGTTGGCGTGGGATGCTGGTATCATTTATTGCATCAAAAAATACTATAGGATGGCTTCAAAAAATTCATACTGAAACTGGATGCCAATTTAATATGAAAGAGTGGCAGCAACTTAGTGAGATGGGTCACAGAGCATTGCGAGAATCTAATTTTAAAATGATGACTTTTTATCTAGATAGATGGCATAATATGTACCATTGAGATTATGTCAAATGTTTCCAGCAAAGTGTAACCAATGTTTTAGATGTAAAAAGCAGGAGAAAGGTGGCTGGGTGCATACATTTTTGCATTAATTTACAGCAATTTAAGAAAGATGTTTTTTTAACTCTTAGTCGTTGCATGTCTATTACAATTGCTCCATCCTGTGTGCTGGTGTTTTTTGAGGCCTCAGAGGAAATAAAATGTTAAAAAAAATATCAGCATTATTTTATATCTATATCTATAACAGTGGCAAGGTCACTTATTTTACAGAACTGGAGAACACATATACAACCAGCGATCAATCAGATGTGCAGAACTTATACATTTGAAGAGGCCTATGCAAAAATGTTGGGTGCTTCTGTAAGATTTAGGGCAACATGGGAAAGTTTCTCCTCTCATTTTATAAATTAATTCAATATATTGTAACTGGATGGTATCGATTTATGCTTTGCACCCCTACACATTAGTAATCAGTATGCTGCTAACTGTATGTGAACTTTAATAACCTCTGTGCTGCTAGTTGTGATCATTTTTTGTATTTAATGCATTCAGACTATATTGATTTATGTAGTGGTAGTTTGGTATATTAGTATTCAGTATGCTGCACAGTGATAATTTTTCATGCTGCTAGATGCGATGATTTTTTTTCATGTTAATGTTTAGTACTGCATGTTGATGCGAAAAATGTTTTTGACCATGTGGATATTGAATAATGTAATTGCACTTGCTGGTTTTATATTAGTAACGCAATATAGTTTGGTAACCCAAGCATTTAGGAATTTCTGGTTGGATAACTCATTTCTTAAATGCTGTATTCTTAAATACTGGGCGGAGCTGGCGTAGTAAGACTACACGGAGGTCCATGGAGTTGGGGGGAAACTCCGTGGAACTCTCCTACGCTCCGTGCCGCAACCCGCTTGCCACAAAAAACAGTTAAGATTATTTTAAAATTAAAAAATAATCACACTTACATGTCCTGTGGCGCCCCGGGCTGCCCTCCTCCTCCTCGCCATCTCTCTCCTATGTGGAGTACATCTTGAGAGAACTGAGCATGTGCGTGCACACGTGCATGTGCTCTAAAGATGTACCCCACTGTTAGAAATGGGAATGAAGATAACCGCTGCTCTCCCTTTTGGTAGCTTGGCACGAGCAGTCAGGGTTATTCCAGAGGCAATGTTTAAAGCATTTGCGCCCCACACACACACACACACACACACACACACACACACACACGCACACACACGCACACACACGCACACACACACACACACAGCCGCGACACACTAAGCACACCACAAAAGAAACTCCACACAAGGGTATATAACAAATAGCCTTTTATTATCCATAAAACATATTAGAATATAGTCACCAATGTACACTGTGCCATCTGATCACCATTAGAACACCTAAGCAGTAAAAATAAAGACAACCAGTAACTACTGGTAACATTACAGGTAGCATAAACGCATTATGCATAACCTCTTGGGCATCGTCCTATATGATCAGTGCATCACAGTATACTCCTGAGGCGCACACCTCCTGTTAGGGCCTTACGCCCCACCAAAACACTGGATGAACCTCAGGCCGACTACCCTTCCTAGGGGGCCAGTCCTGGGCAATCCCAGATGCCCTTTGTCCCAAAAGTCTAGGCTCTCCTGGCTGCAGATGCAGAACTTACGTCTGGGCACAATCCTTACAGTAGGGGAGGGGGTGCAACTCACCCTTGTCCTCCCTAACCATGTGAACAACCAATCACACAGAAGGGGGCCCCTGATCGGATAAGTAGGCAGGGGAAACAGGGGAAAACAAGGTAATACCAATAAGGAAAAACCCCGCTGCCTGACAACTATAATTAAAATGCTAATCAACACTGATATATATTCACACACGCACAAGAATCCAACCCCCACGGAACAGAACACAAGAGTGTCAAATCAATAACATTATGTTTATTATATTAAATCACAAACACATGCATGTATGAAGATTAATAAATAATAACAAATTCACAAATTGCCCATGCGCAACAGACACGCTACAACAAACCCATTCAGTCAGACCAATACATACTCATACATTCACATGTATCCTAAAAAATATACACAGGCGGCCCCCATGTTAACCCCCTGTATCTGTTGGAAAAGATCGCCGTTAAATTCAAAGAAGTTTTCACTGAGAACCGGGTCCAGACATTCCAAGATGAACATTGAGTTGGTGCAAGCTGTCTCTGATTCTACGATTTCTCCGATGACCCTCATAGCTTCCTTTTGGGGAATATAATTATAGAGGGCCTCATATCCATGGTGACTAGTACTTCCCTCTGTTCATTGTAGGCCCTCTATCTTGGAAATAAAGTGACCGGTATCTTTCACTTAAGATGGAAGCTTGTGAACAATGGGCTTGAGGAACAAATAAGCATATTTCGATAGGGGTTTGGTCGCTTCCCCAATGGTGGACACGGTGGGTCTCAATGGGGGCGTTCTTCTCATCCTTATGAGTCTTTTGGGACACTGTATATGATGGGTAAACGGGTGTGTACAGGCGGAGGAATTCAGCCTCTTTTTTACAGATGGTGCCACTCACTACGGCTTTTTCCCCGATGTTTGCAATCCTGTGTTTGAGACTAGGTACTGTATTAATAATGATCTTCTTATAGTGTCTCTCTGATCCCAGTAATTCATACATTTTCGCAACATACTGTGTTGTATCAAAGATAAAAATGCCACCCCCCTTGTCACAAGGCTTGATGGTAAGCCGATTGTTGTCTTTAAGGGAACGGATGGCTATATTTTCTTCTTTGGTTATATTAAAAAGGAGTTTGGGTACGAATCTAATGGCCTTTTGAATCGTGAACATCACCACCTTTTCAAAGAATTCCACCTCTGGGCCGAGGAGGTCTAGAGTCGGAATAAAGTTAGACGGAGGTTTCAATCCAGAGGGATTATCTTCAATGGTAGTGGGCCTGGCCTGGAAGAACTATTTTAATCAAATCCTTTGAAAAGAAGGAGAACAAGTCTTTAATAAGTTCAAACCTTTTAAGAGTGGAGGTTGTAACAAATGATAGACCCCTAGAAAGGAGAGATTCAGTATTGATATCAATATTGTTGGAGGATAGACTGAATACTGGGATGGAATTCAAGTTCGCCAGTATCATTGACTGTTGGTCTGACGATATTTTTGAGGTTGTTCCTGCTCTTGGTAATATCCTCTCTGTTGTTGGTTCCGAAATCTCGGACGGTAATTGCCAATCAGCTCCCTAAAAAACTATTGTTTGTGGGGGGCCTCTCGTATTGTTCATGTCTGGGTTGGTAATTATTGGTGTGATGTGAGGGGTCCTCACTATCTGAGTCAGTGGTATCTGAGAAATTGGTCACGCATCTGTTCCTCAAGTTGGATGACCCCAGCCCTGAGGAATTTTCACCTTTGGATGTGTAGAAGTTCTCTGTGAGGTATGGGTAAGGTACGTTCCTGGGAGAAAAGTTGTATGTCCTTTCTAAATTTTTCAGTTTTTCTTTTTAACAGATACTCACAAAAAGAGTCCAACTCTAGGGTGATTTCCTCTAGTTTCTTCTTTCCTTCCTCTAGGCCATGGGTACTTACAAACTTTCTCTCGGGGGCCAAATTTACAGTGTGGTTTGTGGCCGAGGGCCGCACCAGTGGGGGCGGGGTTGGTGAGGGGGCGGGGTTGGTGAGGGGGCGGTGTTAGTGGGGGCGGGCCAGAGGGGAAAAAAATCACTATCCGTTTTAAAACATTACTAGAAAATGCTGTATTTCCAAAGCAGATGTAATGACCAGGAGAACATTTTTAGGATTTTTTTTATTATCAGACAATAGCAATCATTAAACATTGCAGCTTTTTGTGCCATGCAGTTACTGTACAATTAATAAAAAATATGGAGGGAGATAAACATGGCAGACACCCAGAGAAAGGGTGGTGGGGGACATTGTGAGACAGGTGGGGAGAAAGATAGATGAGGAACATCTTAAGAAAAGGCACTGGGTGAAAAGCACAGGAAGCTTCACAAAAGGTCCTTTAAAAGTCAGCTGAAAAAAGTGCTTACAGCTGACTTTTAAAGGGCCCGTGCTTTCCGTTGGGTGCCGTGTGTGACGTCATAGAGGCAGGCTAATCAGGGGCAAGTAGTAAACAGAGAAGATGGCCGCAGGAGCACACAGTCCAGGAGTAGAAGTTGTACAGAAGAGACTACAAGCCAGCATCACCATCTACTCTGAGAGTGACCCAGGGGCAGGATAGGCACCTGTAAGTGACTAGTGTCACCCCTTCATGTCCATGACTTCCAGTGCATCCCCTCCTGCCCCACATGGGACCTCATTACAACATGGGCCTCCCTTTTATCCGGAAGACACATCTGTAGAGTTGCTAGGTAAGGTTTTCTGAACAGAACACCACCAACTGCATGAACACATTAGCAGTGGTTGCAAAAATATAAGACTTTTACGATCCCAACTTTTGTGAGTCCTTTCTGCTTCCCGTATGTGTCTCTGACTCTGGTGGCCCACCAGCTGGGAAAAAGTCAGCTGCTGGGAATATTTTCCATGGTGCACAACATTTAAGTCCACAGCACTGAAAATGTATGAAAGCGTTCAGTAGTGTTATAGTTATGCCCACTTTCCGGTTCATTGTCACAGCCTGTGGACATGATTGTGCACGCAGTGGCAGCAGGGGCGTAGCCAACATTGGTGCAGCAGGTACTAGGGCTCTAAGGAGTCCACTGAACCCAGATAATTGCTGAATTTTACTAACACAACAGCGGTAAAATGGACTAATTTCCTTGCCTGCACCAGGTCCCATACTATCCTTGCTATGCAGTCAGCTGTAACCCTCCATTGGACTCCCATATGCCTCCCTAACCTTGTGTGGTAGTGTGACCTTTCAGCTACTTAGACCAAATCTTGGTATGGCTCTTTTTGTCTTTGGGAACAGGCCTGTGCCTGGGCCTGGAGAATCTGTTCTGGATCTAAGGAGGCACCGGGGGCAGTCCACAACTTGGCTAGTAATGGGCTAGTCATGGGATGCTTAAGGTAATGTGTGCAAACTCTCATCTCCTGTGCAACACTCTAAGGAAGCCTGGCTGGTCCAGTATGAAAGAGGTCCTCATTGATAATGTGCTGATTTCTGTAGGTGGGGTTCTTATTTTGGGAAACGTTTCTGTCAAGTGCTGTAGCCCGGGACTGGTGCACTGTGTTCACCCCTGAGGCGTCTAGAAGGAGCACCGGAGGCATCTGGATATTCTTTTATTGTGTGTATTTTCATTTTTGTGCGCAATATTTAGCGGTGTGCATCTGACAGTACTTCTTAACCCCTTCGACGCTCATGACGAGCTGGGCTCGTCATGCAGTAGCCTCCTGCTACGCTCATGACGAGCCCAGCTCGTCATGAATGTGCGAGGATCGGCAAATCCCAGCACAGCAGGGGAATTCCCATAGCATCCAAGAGGTTAAGCAAACCTTGATTTCATGAAATCCCGTACTTTACTGAGTTGCAACTTTATTGCCCACACCACCTCTCTGGGTGAGCCTTGGGCTGCTCAGCTTTGCTACCCTGAGGGTCAAGGACTAAAGGGGTTTATACTTTGTGCTCGGTTTTGAACCTAATGGAAAGGTGGCTTTGAGACACCAGAGATAAAGTATTTAAATTGTCACAATTTTAAGTCAAGCGATCTCTGATTGGCCTGCGCCCCAACCCCCCTCTAACCAGAACAAACAGACTGCCTCTAGTTTAGGGTGTTTATGCCACTCCAGCATCAACCCTCACACTATTGTCTCCGTCTACCACACATAAAGGTTTCAGTTCTGCAACCTTTTTTTTCAAAATAAAGATGCATAAAATAATACAGCAAAGACCTCTCCGCCAATGAAATACTGGCACAGGACGCTCATGTTGTTTGCAAACACAAGAAATACTTACACACGGTTTGCAACTGCAATCTCCTAATATTGCAAATCATAGTGAATGAAGATCACAGTGATGAAAGGCCGAGTAGGTCCTGCCACAGGTGTTCAAACCTGTGGTGGCTGCTGGTCACCTGCAGATGTGAACGCTAAGTGCTTCTCACAATTACCTGAGCAGAAAGCATTAAGGAATATTCTGGAGACCAGACATTCACCACACTACGCAACAAATGAAAACCCTCATGGGTCCTTGTGAGGAGCAGGGGCATAGCAAACGTGATGCGAACAAGGAAATGCCTCCCTCTCCTCCTCTCTTCCCACTGCCCTTAATCCCTTTTGGGTAGGAAAAGATAATTCTGTTCTGATTGTGAAGTGCTCTGACACCTTCGGGTAAAGTCCGCGTTATACAAAAACGCATAAAATAAAATAAAAAATAAATAAAATAATCATATTGGGAGGAAATAGTTCCCCTGCTATCTGAGCCCCGACTACCTGGGCGCCGGTGACGCAGCACTAAAGACAGCTATGCCTTTTGTGAGAGGATCGATTGATTGATGTGTTTGCAAGCCAGCTTCAGCAGCCACGCTGGGGGGACAGCAAAGCCCACTCACTGCCGCCTGCCAATGGACAGCACTGCCCCAGAGCGCCACATGGTTTGAAGTCTGAGCTTCTAAAAGTCAAACAACACGGGAGGCGGACGGACAAACTGCGCGTGCGCGACGGGCTCGGGATAGTAACGTATTCACTACTATGCTGCGTACTTCCAGGAAGGAACAGGCATATGGCAAGACAAGGTCCGTGGGCCACCAATGAAGGCCGGCCGGGCCGCTGGCGGCCCGCGGGCCGTACTATGAGTACCCGTGCTCTAGGCTGTTATTCTGTTTCAGTGTTTCCTCTATGTCCTGGATTTCCTTATTTAAAATAGAGACCACTTCCCTCGCTGTTTCAATTATGAGGATCATCCAGTCCCTAGAACATCTGTTAGAGATAAGAGCCCACTTTTCTGGGAACTGTCTAATCTCAATAAATAGGCCTGGCAATGGTACCGGCCTTTAGGTATTCTAATATAAAGTTGCGTGAGAGTCAGTTCCTTTTGATTTCCCTTTTAAGGTCCTAGTTGTGGCCCCGGTCCCGCCTACAACCACGCTGTCGCTGCCTGGCTTCCTGGATGCAGCAATTTCCCAGAGCAGAGTCCCTGGCGATTTTGGGCCCTCACAGAAAAAGTCTTAGATGCTTCTTCAACCGTGCGGTCTGCGTGCTGAATGCTCTCTTCCTGCTGGGCAATGCCTGACTTCTGGGAACGGGCAACCCTACCCTAGGCATCCGCTCTCACTGCACGGGCCCTGCCCACAGTCACGCACAGTCTCAGCCTGACTACGGGCCCAATGGGAATTTACGGAGCGAGGTCTCCATCAATTTCTGAGAAACGGCGTGACTTCTCGTTCTGCGCGGGCCGGGCACTTATGCCTCATGAGCCCCTGTCAGGACTCCAATACCCGAGGGTCCAGCAATCAGGGTGCGCTCTCCAAACCGCTTCTGCTCTGCTGTAGGAGAAAGGGACTGCACTCACAAGTGCTCCCAACTACACCACAGAGAACACACCAGGTTCAGGGCAATCAAGATATCTCTCATCCCCAGCATTATGCAGGGTAGAGCTGGGCCCAGGCAAGCCAGCTCACAGGGCAGTCCATGAATAGACATGGACTGCATTTAGAGTAGGGGGAGGAGATTTCCTTTCACCTGAATGGGCCTGGTCTGCCAAGGACAATGCTGTTTCCACCTCCTGCCAGGAAGCTGCACCAGAGAGGACAGAACTGGTTTTGACTGAGCACAGGGGTTCTCTGCCACCAGAGAACAAAGGATTTTGTGATATAAATATTGGGGCCCCCACCCAAGAACTTTAGATCTCTTCTGGGAAATCAAAAAGGAACCTTTGCCATGGAGAAAAGCTGGAGAAACTGAGGAGGGATACTGCCCCTGTGCTCTTTGCTGTCTGGGGTTGGCCTGCAGTGGCTACTTTCTAACAAGGAAAGGGAAAAGGACTTTGCTGTTTGCTGTGTCCCCTGCTTGAGGAAGATCTCCAAGGGCTTGAAGAAGAGCTTGTCCCCTGTTTTGAAGTCTCAGGGACACAAAGATGTCAACCTTGCTGGGAGTTCTGACCTGCCAAGAGGTGCCTCTATCTGTTCGGGAGCCCTGGAGGTTATTCTGGTTGTTGGGAGCTGGAAAAACAATGCAACAATGCGAAGCGTGACTCATCTGCACCTTTTTCTGATGTATCACTGAAGAAATCCTTGCACCTCGAGAAATCGCTGCACCCCGCATCGAGTGCACCGATCTCTGAAGTCTGAGATTACCGCACCAATCCTGACGCAAGCCCTGCTCTGCAGCTGCAGGAACCCACACATCATCCTGGATCATCACATCGCATAGAAGGCACCAAGTCTGTTGCATCATTAGGGAAGCAGTAAGAAACTGGCGCATCACCTCCCCACGTAGTAAGAAACCGACACATCACCTCCTCTCCAAGAAGGAACTGACACATCACCTCCCTTGGGCAGCAGTAAGAAACTGATGCATTACCTTCCCCGGAACAAGGAACTAACGCATCACCTTCCCTCAGTGTAAGGAACCAATGCATCACCTTCCCTGCAACCCTTTTTGTTTATGTGCGCGGCGCAACCAAGGTACTTTGTGTGAAATGTGTTGCATCAATCAATCAATCAATCAAGCACATTTGTAGAGCGTGCTCCTCACCCGCAAGGGTCTCAAGGCGCTGGGAGGAGGGGGGGTGCTGCTACTGCTCGAAGAGCCATGTCTTGAGTTGCTTCCTGAAGGAGAGATGATCCTGGGTTAGCCTTAGGTGGGTGGGGAGGGAGTTCCATGTCTTGGCCGCCAGGTAGGAGAAGGATCTTCCTCCGGTGGTGGTTCTGCGGATCCGTGGGACGGTGGCGAGGGCGAGGCTGGCGGAGCGGAGCTGGCGGGCGGGTGTGTAGAACTTGAGGCGGTTGTTGAGGTATTTGGGGCCCATGTCGTGGGGGGCCTTGTGTGCATGGGTGAGGAGCCTGAACGTGATCCTCCTTCTGACGGGGAGCCAGTGCAGGTCTCTCAGGTGGGCAGATATGTGGCTGTGGCGGGGGATATCCAGAATGAGTCATGCAGAGGTGTTCTGTATGCGCTGGAGTCTTTTCTGAAGTTTGGCTGTGGTCCCAACGTAGAGGGCGTTCCTGTAGTCCAGACGGCTGGTGACGAGGGCCTGGGTGACCGTCTTTCTGGTTACGATGGGGATCCACCGGAAGATCTTTTGGAGCATGCGTAGGGTGTTGAAACAAGATGACGAGACGGCGTTGACTTGCTTGGTCATCATGAGGGAGGAGTCCAGGATGAAGCCCAGGTTGCGTGCATTGGTCCGTGGGCTTGGGGGCGGTGCCCAGTGCGGGGGGCCACCAGGAATCGTCCCAGGCGGAGGGGGATGGTCCGAGGATGAGGAATTCCGTCTTGTCTGAGTTCAGTTTCAGACGGCTGAGCTTCATCCATTCCGCTACGTCTTTCATTCCTTCCTGGAGGCTGGCTCTGGTGGTGGCTGCGTCAGGTTTCATGTGGGCGTTCTGTCTTAGGGTGGGTGTTCCCTCGCAGGAAAGCTCCGTAAAACTGGCGCAGGGAAATCTACATCATTTCACTGAGTCAGTTTTACGACGCTGCTGCGTCAAATCCTTATGCCTGCTTGAAGCAGGCGTAAGGAGTGACGCACCACGTTGAGTATGGGTGGCCCCTGTGGATTGCAGGAGTTGCGTCGCGCTTGTGACGCAACTCCAGCAATGCGCCGCCCATACGCCACAAGATGCGTCACGCATCATCCCTTCTTTGCACCATGGTCTGCCGCATTGTAAATGCGGCGCATCTGTGGTGGCGGAAGGAGGGAATTGCATGACGCATCTGTTTTGGCGCATCCCTGCTGATTTGCAGAGATGCGCCAGAACATGTAAATATGTCCCCAGGTCTTCCCAGTAAGAGCAGAGAGGGCATCTCACTTCAGACAGACCAGCCTTTTTGAGAAAGGATCACAAACTCGAGTCTAGTGAAACACTGAACAGGCATCCCTCACGACCTCTGACCCTGGCAGAGCCCAGCCCGCCAACTACTCTTTTCCATGTGTTTACCTAATCCAAGCAACCTGCTCTCTACGGGGTGCTGCATGCTAACAACAGCGCAACGATGGCCACTGCAAGAAGTACTATGCTGAGATCAATAAAATGTAGGCAAAGGCAAATACTGGTGTCATTTAGAGCCAGGAGCCCTCAGGGAGCAGAGAAAAGGGCAGAGTGGATGAACCTAAAATGAAAAATAATTCTATCATTTATACTTTCGACTAGTCATTCAATATTTTTTGCCGTTTTAAACTAGTTGTGGTAGTTTAATTTTAGCAGCCCTTTAATGACACGTGGCGTTAAACCCCTCCTAACATAATCTAGCAGTAAAGTACTGTGCTCCATACTACAAACGAAAATGTAACATGCCATTTTAGTAATCCAGTCAGAAAAATGGGCAGGCAAGTTAAACACTTTTGGGTGACATCTGCTGAGCTCTGCCAGCTCCTTTCGAATTACGTCAACGGAACTTAGGCTTCTGACAGAGGTCATCTGAGCACTACAAACCTCTGGTAAATTAGGCATTGCTTGTTGAGAGCCATTAAAAGTGTTGTATAAAATACTATGTTTAGAAGCTTTTTGGTATTACTGTTGCAATGTAATGTAACATAGAATATAAGATGAAGGCCTGATGCTTTGTGAATCATAAGCATGTCTTTGAACTTAAGAAACTGGATATTTATGGGTGTAAGATAAAATTGCATGCACTGACGGATTTGTGAATTCAACCAACAGCTCTTCCCTAGACCTAATGTCCTTGATGGCTGGGGTGCACCGCAGAGCACTGGCATCTTACAGTACAATGTATAGTGAGGGTGCATGGGCAATTTACCTGAGTGGAACTTGCTGCGGAACAGCATGGAGAGTTCTGAGAAACCAGTCCCAGGAAAAATCTTTCCGGTCCATAGAAGACCTGGCTTGGCACTTCGGGTTGGCCTGTTCCCATGTGGAACAGGGTCAAGATTGATTTGCAAACGGCTGGGTCTGAACAATGATGGATTCAACCTAGATCTGTGACTGGGGTTGACTGTCTGAAAAGTTTCAGCAATCCATCCATCATCTCCTTGTGTTGGCTTTGTTCACCCTATCTTGGCAGGGTATGCCCAGACGTGGGTCCCTTGCTCACTTTTCCACTGGGTTCAAGCTAGCCGGGGTGTTACCCCTAAACCGCTCCCAGGATGATTGTTTCTGGTTCAGGGAAGACCTGGCTTGACAGCTTGGTCTGGACTGTTCCCATGAGATAATGGATCAAGACTGATTTGCAAATGGCTGGGTCTGAACTGGGGTGGTGAAGTGAGCTAAAGAATGATGATGGCGCCAACCCAAATCTGTGACTGGGGGTGAGTGTCTGAAAGTTTCAGCGCTCCATCCATCTTCTCCTTGTCTTTGCTTTGTTTGTCCTAAGTTGGCAGGGTTGGCCCAGACGAGGGTCGCTTGGTCACTTTGGCACTGGTTTCAAGCTAGCCTGGCCGAAGAGAGGTGTTTCCCTGAAACCAATCTCAGGATGCTTGTTTCCAGTTCAAGGAAGACATGGCTTGACAGTTTGGGCTGGACTATTCCCATGAGACACAGAGTCAAGCTGTGTTTACTATGGCTGGGTCTGAACTGGGTTGGTGAAGTGAGCTATAAAATGATGATGGATTCAGCCCAGATCTGTGACTGGAGGTGAGTGTCTGAAAAGTTTCAGCACGCCATCTATCATCTACTTGTGTTTGGTTTGTTCACCCTAAGATGGCAGGGTATGCCCAGGCTCACTTTGCCACTGGATTCAAGCTAGCCTGGCTGACGAGGAGTGTTACTCCGAAACCGGTGCCATGATGCTTGTTTCTGATCCATGGAAGACCTGGCTTGGCAGTTCGGGCTGGACTGTTCCCATGAGGAACAGGGTCAAGACTGATTTGCATATGGCAGTGTCTGAACTGGGGTGGCGAAGCGTGCTAAGCATTGATGATGGATTCAACCAAGATCTGTGACTGGGGATGAGTGTATTCTGAGCTCCCAGACTAGAACAGTGGCAGCTCCTCTGCTAAGGCAGAGGAGCGTCACCCCACTGCAGCTTGCAGCTGAAGCCAGGCAGGCAGGGCTGGGCTCATCACAGGGGAAGGAGTGGTGGCAGCACTCTTTGGCTGATGGTCTTGGGCCGGCCAAAGTGCTGTGCACACTCTGCATGTTCTCCACCCAGGCTGTAATATAGCCTGGTTGGAGAACATGCATAGCCTAAGCCCCTGTCCAAGTGCTGAACCATGCCACTCAGACCTGTCACAAAGCTGCTAAGGCAGCTGAGTGATTGTCAGGGGATTCTGGGAGGCTGTATGCTTTCTGCCAGGAGGACGGAGAAAGAGGAGTAGGCGGCCGGCGGTAAAGAGGTAAGTGTTTTATTTTTATTATTATCTACTCCCTCGTTCCCCCTTGCTCCCACCCCACTACCCTCGTCAGTCGCAGCTGCTACTGGACAGTGTCATTCTTTGCCAGTAGTTGCTTTTAATACCAACTACAATTTCTTGATTTTATATTCACGTTGCTGTGCACACCATACCTTGCATTCTCACTCCTCCATAGCCGCTGCTCTGCCTCACACACCCCGGTCCGTCACGGCAAGTGCCGATTGAATGGAGGGATAGACGTACTGACTTCCGGCTGGTGGCATTCCCGGCGCTTCGAGCGCTCAGCGGTCTAGTTGACCGGAGGCACTAGGCTACTTAAGGATTGACTAGGAAAGGCACGGATCTGATTACGAGACCTGCGGCACGACAGAAAGTAAGGCTGCGCAGATTAAATTGCACTTTGCTTTTAATACCAACTACAATTTCTTGATTTTATTTCCCGTTGCTGTGCACACCATACCGTGCATTCTCACTCCTCCATAGCCGCTGCTCTGCCTCACACACCTCGGTTCGTCACGGCAAGTGCCGATTGAACGGAGGGTGTAAACGGGGATAGACACACTGTCATCCGGCTGGGGGCATTTCCGGCACTTCGAGCGCTCAGCGGTCTAGTTGACCGGAGGCACTAGGCTACTTAAGACAATGTCAGGGCGAACGCGCAGCGGGCACGCTGCAGGCGCGCAGAAGGCACGCCTAAGGCAAGCCTGTCTGCGCCCGTCCGCGCCGGGACCGGGCCTAGGGCTATAACCCCTTCATGTACCAAGACGGGCCTGGTGAGAACTTGCTACTCTAGAGGCGAGCTACTTGCACTCAGGCCGGTTCCGGTCTGCCCACCACGATCCGCCCTTAAATTAGCCAATCCTTGCCATACATGCCATCTATCGATGATTAATACACGGGCCACGACCCCTATCCTTCAGCGTGTGAAGAAGTTTAAGCCAGCGAATAAAATCATTAGAGCAGGCTTAATTAATGCACGGTCCCTTATCAAACACAACTTAGAGACGGCAGAGCTTGTAGAAACACAAAATCTTGGTCTGCTTTTTATCACAGAGACCTGGGCGGATGAAGCATCAGATATCAATCTATCATTAGCAATGACAGACGGATATTCAATTATCAGAGCCGATAGGAAGGAAAAAACGAGGGAGTGGGATGGCCATAATATATAGGAATGAGTTAAGAACTAAGGGTACAAATCAGAGCAGCAGCCCAGACTGTGAGATTTTACATTTCCAAATAAATATCTCCAACAATGACACCTTTAGAGGTCTTTTGATATACAGACCCTTCGAAGGCTAAGACACCCCTGACTCAACTATTGAGCCCCTTCCTAGAAAATAGTGTGAGAAATGTTGACTTTACAATCCTAGGTGACTTTAACCTACACCTAGAGAACAGTGCGGACTCAAGAGTAACGTTGCTGTCAGATGCCCTAGCAAATCTAGACATGGAGCAAATAGTTAAGCAACCCACACACGAGGCAGGGCATACACTTGATGGGATCTTCACGTCCAACAAAAATACCCGGGCACTTGAGATTCTACCAGTACCTTGGTCCGACCATAAGGCAATAATATTTACACTAGAGGTAGGGACAAACGTAGGGACACCGGCATCTTGCCGCAAGCAGTCGACCTACCTTGATTGGTCGAAAACCGATGCTTCAAAACTAAAAGAACAGCTAAGACTCTCGACCCCAGTTTTGGATATTGATTGCAACACAGCCACACACCAAATTTCGATTTGGATACACATAGCCACGGAAAGAGCAGTCCCTTATAAAAACAAATCATCTAGGACGTTGACCCCATCCCAACCTTGGTTCTCGCATACACTAAAAATACAAAAACAGCACTGCAGAAAGCTTGAAAAAAGATGGAGATCAGCATACAAACAGGGACCAAAAGAGGAATACAAAACCTCTCTAGCCATCTATAAAAAACTAATACTGACCGAAAAAAGCAAATACTTCTCGCAAAAAATAGAAGATGCTAAAAATTCTAGCAAAGAACTCTTTTCTACAGTCAGAAAATTAACTAGTATAAACAACTCCATGCCTATAGAAATGAGCTCAGACTTTTGCAACATTCTGGGCCAGTTCTTTGTAGATAAAGTCTCTACAGTATCTGAATCCTTTAAGGGATCAGAGGCGGTCATACACAAGCAGGTCGATCAACAAAAACAGGAGGACCTTTCACCCCACATACAGGATCACTCCTTCCACTTTCACCCACCGTCTATGGAACAGATCCTCCAGGTGGTTAGATCAACAAAATCTGGTGGTACATCCGATCCTTGCCCACCTAAGGTGATGCACGTCTTCGATGACCTACTGAGTGAGCAATTATGCTTACTTTTCGATGAAATAATTAAATCTAATCACTTCCCCGACCTCTAGAAAACAGCTTCAGTACTACCCCTACTCAAAAAATCCAATTCAGACCCCCAAGAACCAGGAAATTACAGACCGATTGCAAGAATCCCATTTGCCTCAAAAGTTCTTGAGAAGCTTCTGAACAGACAGCTGTCTCAATTCCTTACAGAAGCAAATATATTGGATCACTCACAATTCGGTTTCCGTGAAGGGCACAGAACAGAGACTGCATTATTGATGGCAACAGAGGAGCTTAGGAGTATTCTGGATGCTGGGGGGAAGGCCGCCTTGATTTTGTTAGATCTATCGTCGGCCTTCGACACGGTAAACCACGACACTCTCCTCATTCGTCTTGCGAAGGCTGGAGTGCACAGGACTGCCCAGTCTCTGCTAGCATCTTTTTTATCTAACAGGACCTTTACGGTAGAACTGGGAGAAGCCAAATCTAAAGCCTTTAGATCCCCCTGTGGGGTGCCCCAGGGGTCGTCATTAAGCCCCACTCTTTTTAATCCTTACGTGGCACCTCTGGCGGCTATAATTAGGTATTGTGGCTTCCTCCCAGTTTCATACGCAGACAACACTCAAATAGTGGTCTCAATCGCAAACAATGCCCTAGAGACAGCTACCAGGTTCAAACACTGTATGGAACAGATCACCTGCTGGATGCAGACGAACTGCCTCAAACTGAACGGAGACAAGAGCGAAGTGATGATGTTAGGTTCCGACCTGCAATCATGGTCCCAGGATTGGTGTCCAGATAACCTAGGTCACTGCCCATCTCCAGTGCACAAGGTAAATATTTTAGGTATGCTCCTTGACAACAAACTGTCCTATGATGCACAAACCAACAAACTGTCATCATCAATCTGGTTTATCCTGAAAATGATCAGGAAACTCCTACCGTTCATCCCCCAGACATCCTAAAAAACAGTAGTCACAATGTTGGCTTTATCAAGACTGGACTACCGTAATGCACTCTATGCGGGGATCCAGGCCCAACACCTAGCAAAACTCCAACGCCTACAAAATGCAGCAGCGCGGTTGGTGCTAGACATACCCAAACACGAGCCAATAGCTCACAGATTGAGATCTCTGCACTGGCTCCCCATTAAAAACAGAATAAAATTGAAATCCTTATGTCTGGCCTATAAAGCCCTCCATGGGGTAGGCTCGCAGTTCCTAAAAATCCACTTGGAAAGGTATCAGCCTACTAGGTCCTTAATCTAAAACTGATCCAGATTCCAAGATACAAACAGGTCAGAAGGGGAGGGAGAAGCTTCCTGCTGTATACAGCAAAGGCTTGGAATCAGCTTCCAATTTCAATTAAAAATAGCCCCTCGCTACTCTCCTTTCTGAAAGAGATAAAAACATGGTTATTCATCTCGGGCTAGTTTTGTTTATGTTGAGCAGTTTGGTCCCTTAGCGCCAAGATGCCCATGGGCATTCGCTGCGCTTTATAAATCCTCAAATCAAAATCAATCAAATCAAATCAATCATATCAATATTCCAGGTGTACTGCAGTAGAGGAATTCATGGAGACAATGGCAACACCTCGGGTGGCGCGTACACTCACCCGGTGAGAAGGAATCCAACAGTGGTGCATATGGAGCAAACATTTTAGTTAAAACAAAGAAAATACAAATAAAAATACTAGTTCCTTATATAGCCAGTTTTTATAGATTGGCCTTCAAAGAGTTGCTTGGTATTTAGGGGTTGGAGTGTGCAGTTTGCTTCTTCCCTCTGATGTTGCTAATACACAGTGTGCTTCAGCCCCAACCTTTCCTGTTCTACACAGAAGTTCACAGCTATACCAGCATCTGATGGGGGAGGGTCTTGTACTTTTGTTCACACTTGGGCCGCCCTGCCTCCTATGTTTATGGAGATTGTCGGATCCTCCCTGGGCATCAGTACTGAACACCCAAATACAAGCAAATACATCAACATAAAAAAAATGTTGCACCCACCACCCTGACATCACAACGCTGCCTTGTGCCTCCAGAGCGAGTAAACCCTTGCCCATTCAGGCACATGTGTAGCTGCATCCCCTCCAGTTTCAGATAATTACTGACTGCAGCTGAGATCCACAGAGCCTTTTGTTTCAGAAGCTTGGTGGATTTTACAATGTGTTATTTTTAGTAGGGCAACACCCACTGTGCCCCTTTACCACTTCGGTGCTCGTGATGGAATGGTTCCTTCATGAACACCAGTGCTTGTGTGCTCATGACGAAACCATTTCATCGTGTGCATACTAGCACAAAATCCCTCTGCTGTAAACAGCAGAGGGATGTCCTTTTTTTGTTTTACCTCAGGGAGGTGGGAAAGAGCTTCCTGAACATCCTGAGGAGTTTTAATTTAACAGAACCTAGTGACAGCCACACAAGTCACCCCATCCTGGATTTCCCTGGGTTCCTAGTTTTCTTAAAAGTATAGGTTTGCTAGGTTTCCTTAGGTGTCAGCAGAGCTAGGACCCACTGTTAGGCACATTGCAAAAAATGGGTCAGTTTTCACTGGAAAAATGTGATGTGTCCATGTAGCATTTTGGGCTGTTTCCTATCGCGGGCCTGGGCCTACCCACACAAGTGAGATACGATTTTTATCAGGAGACTTGGGGAAATGCTAGGTGGGTGGAAGTTTGTGGCTCCACGCAGATTCCAAAACTTTCCATCACAGAAATGTGATAAACATGTGTTTTATTTGACTAAGTTAGGGTTTTCCTAGATCCCCCTGAATGTCTAATTTTCACAAATGTGCAGTTTTGCTAGGTTTCTCTAGTTGCCGGCTGAGCTAGAGCCAAAATCCACAGCTTGGCACATTACAAAAAAAGGATCAGTTTTCTGGGGAAAAACGTGATGTATTCATGTTGCATTTTGGGCCGATTCCTGTTGCGGGTACCAGGCCTACCCCACAAGTGAGGTACCATTTTTGTAGACTTTTAGTAAAGCTGGGTGGGTGGAAGTTTTCGGTTCACCGCAGATTCAAGAATTTTCCATCACAGAAATGTGAAGAAATGTTTTTTTAACAGATGTTGAGGTTTGCAAGAGATTCTGGGTAATAGAAACTGGTGACAGCCACATAAGCCACCCCATCCTGCATTCCCTTGGGAGTCTAGTTTAAAAAAATTTATAGGTTTTCTAGGTTTCCTTAGGTGCCAGCAGAGCTAGGAGGAAAAATACACAGCTAGGAAAATTGCGAAAAAAAGTGTCAGTTTTCACTGGAAAAACATGATGTGTCCATGTTACATTTTGGGCCGTTTCCTGTCAATGGTACTAGGTCTACCCACACGAGTGAGGTACCATGTTTATCAAGAGAGTTTGAGGAATGCTGGGTGGAAGTGTGTGGCTCCTCGCATATTCCAGTACTTTGCATCCAAGAAATGTAATACAAATGTGTTCTTTTTGGCAAAGTTTGAGGTTTGCAAGTGAATCTGGGTAACAGAACCTAGTTTGAGCCACACAACCCACCCCATTCTGAATTTTCCTGTGTGTCCAGTTTTCAAAGTTGTATACGTTTCCCCGGCTTCCCTAGGTGCTGGCTGAGCTAGGGTCCAAAATTCACAGTTAGGCACATTGCACAAAAAGGGCCAGTTGTTACTGGAAAAATGTGATGTGTAGATGTTGCGTCTTGGGCCATTTACTGTCTTAGGCGCTAAGCATACCCACACAAAGGAGGAACCATTTTTATGGAGAGACTTTAGGGAATACAGAACAGTAGAACAAGTGTTATTACCATTTGACATTTATTTGCATTTCCACCTTCCAAATGTAAGACAATGTGTAGAGAGGAAGTCATGTTGAAAAATTGCAACAAATTCACATGCTTGTATGGGTCCCCACAATGTCGGAGTTGTGCAAATAACCACTGCTTCCAAACTCTATATTTTTTCCCATTTCGGAAATATATAGGTTTCCTTGGTACCTATTTTACACTCTTTTTATTATAACAGAAATTACTATAAACCCACTACAAAAAGAAAAACAATTACAAGACACAGCTCAGTTTTTGGCTCTGGGTACCTCAACTTCTTGGTGAACCTACAAGTCCTATATATACCCGCAAACAAAAGGGTCCAGCTGACATAACAGTATATTTCTTTAAAAAATTTGCCATACTTAGAAGAAGTTACAGGTGAGAATGTTGGCACAAATAGCTTATTTTTTCCAAATACATTTAAATATTTTTTTATTTCAATTGTTAGTTTCTATAGAAAAACCTTGAAGGATCTAGAAAGCAGACACCTTGCTGAAGTCAAAATGTTGTCTATTTTTCAGACAAGTATGGTTTTCCAGGATCCATTATTGCTTTCACACCCATTACTACAACTAACTGGAAGGCGATTGAAAGCACAAAATATAGGAAAACTAGACTATGTCCCAGTAAAATGTCAAAACGTCTGCCTGTTCCTAAAAGCTGGTATGATAGTGACTTAAGCACCACAAACCCTTTGCTGATACCTTTTGCAGGGAAAAAAACTACCGCTTTCTACTGTAGCACTTTTACCAATTTTTCCCCCAAAAAACTAAAATTATCTGTATTTTGGCTGATTTCTATGTCCCCTCCATGGGAATCCACAAACCCTGGGTATCTTTAGTATCCTCAAGATGTTGGAAGAAAAGGACGCAAATTTGGCATGGACACCCTATGTGGACTACCCCAAATAGCCCAAAAAAGGCTTAGAACGGGGAGGGGGAGAGACCTTGCAGTGAAGGATTTAATACCAGTCCCCCCTGGTATGTCCACTATGATTTTATATGATTTAACACTGAATCTCAGGATTTATTTAATTAACCTTCAGCAGCAGTGTTTATGCTGTGAATGTACTGTGAGAATTATTCATAAATAATACCGCATGACCACATGAGTACGGAGAAATGCAATCAGTACGCTGTTCATTTTGCGCATTCATCTGCAATAAGAGTTGTATGTACCGATGAAAGATGAGTGTAGTGTCAGTGCTCCAAAGTCAACAATGTATGCATCATTGTGAGGAATGTGATAAAATGCCACCAGAGTTAATCGACCACTTCCTTGCCCACTTATTACGGTACCAATAGTTGGAAGCAAAGACCTATTGCCTCATCGACCCGCGTTCAGCCTTTAAATTATGAGTGGGCACATTTGATGCCAATTTCCATCAAGTCACTTCTCCACTCATCTCGTGTACAATAAGAAAGTGTTGCTTCTGGTAACCCTACCAACTGGATCCATATTAAATTATGCGGGCCTTATTTATGAGGCACTTTATCACATTTATGTCGCAGTTGCGTCACTGTTTGTGATGCAGCGGCGGTGTAAATAATGCGCCATGTTGCACCATATTTATGAAATAACACCTCTAGGCAGATGCGTAACTTCATAAAACCCTGAGCTAGTCAGGGTGGGCGTACCCCCGCAAGAGAGGGTCTCAGGAGTGGCGCAGTGAAATCTATGAGATTTCGCTGCGCCACTTCTCGGATGCCAATGCGTCAAAACGTTATGCCTGCCTCATGGCAGGCCTAAGAGTGTTGCAGGCCCTTTCAAATGGGTCTTGCCCCATGTAAAAGGACACATTGCTGGAGTCGCGTATGTTTTCATACACACCCCAGCAATGCGCCACTTTTGCGTCAACAGATAAGTCAGTAATACTGACTTATCTGTCATTCCTTGTCACATGATGCGTCATTCAGTAAATATGATGCATCAGACGTGTCACAAGGAGGGTGCACTGAGAAGTGTTGCATCGCTGCTTTGTTGCACTTCTCATAAATGAGTGCTGAAATGCTTTATGACACTACATGACCAACTAGTACTGAAAATAAATACACTATTTACACAAATAACTTATATCAATCCTGTCAAGTGTACTTCCTGCCATGAATTTATTTTATGACACATTATCCATTTATTCACTACAAATACATCAACGTCGGCTGTATTTTATAATTTCATCCCATAATAACAGAATAATGTGTCCTTTCCTTGTTCTTTTATAAGCTAACACTATTTTGTACATGGCACTTCATACTGCAACTCTGCTATTTTATTAGAGATTACTAATACCCTATTCAATGATACTCAGTTTGCCTAACAAGGAATGATAAATGGCTGAATCTACTTTTTGTTGATTTGACTCGTGACCTAAAGAAACCGCGGGTTTCAACGTTTAGCACACTAAGCCATTCTGACAGCATTATGAATCATGACAGCTTAGTGCTGAAGCTGGCAGCAAAGCTTTCTGAGTGACAGAACAGATTCTGTATGAGCAGCCTCATCCATCTAGGATCATCAGACAATGTGTTCTAATGGCTATACCGGTCGACCTCGAAGCTGGGGAACTGGGTTCGAGGCTCGGCAGGGACGCTCGACATCCTGTAATTCTGAGTAAATCACTTAATCTCTCTGTGCCTATCAAAATGAATGTGTCCCATCTTTAACTCAACAGGTGCTCATGTAAAGTGCTCTGATAGCTTTAGGTCGAGTTTGTGTTACATCAACCCCCCACCCAAAAAAAGGAAAAGAATCAGGGAAATGATAACTGGGTGCTGCACCAAAATGGCACCTGGTTTATATTAGCGTATATAGGGCTGTATTACAGAGTTTGCCCCGGGAAGCGCAACAGACATTTACTCCTGCTTTGTGCACTCCTGGGGCACTTTGGTATTACAGAAGGGGCCACAGGCGCTTTTACAGCCACTTCCATAATGCCGATAGCACTGGTGCACATAAAGTGCCGGCGCTATCTGCTGGAGGCATTCCCTCATTGGTGTGGGGGTGTCCCCTAAGCAAATGAGGAAATCCCTTTGCCTCTGCACCCTGGCTGTATTATAGAGGCGGGTGTAGAGGCAAAGAATCTGTCAAGAGGTGCACTGACAGTGCACCACCTAAAATGTGGTGCACTGTCAGTGCGCTACAAAGCATGCGATTACATCACAAGTCATTTGTACGACTTGCTGTAGGGGGTGCCCTGGACTTAGGAATAGTATAATTTACTTTTCCAACTCCAGCGTGTGCAACAGTAGGGAAGGTGTTGGAATAGTAAATTATCCTATTCCTTAGTTTAGCACACCCCCTACAGCAAGTCGTAGAAACAACTTGTGATGTATAGGCTTGCGTTGTAGCGCATGCGATGTAAACGCTGTTTCCTCCTGAGGGCAGCCCTCTGCAGTGGGTAAAGGAGTTCCTATGGACCCCCCGACATCCCCACTGACTGCACCCGCCTGCAAAGGGATCTCTAATCCCCCTTCAAAGTGCAGGCAGGTCCCTGCCTGCACAGTGAAACTTTGAGCGGCTACTTCAAAGTCACTTCGTATTTCACTTGAATGTACTGCCTCCAGATCAGCAGGAGTTCACAGTTGCTCTGAGGGGCACAGCTTTCTATGTAATAGAGTGCACTTTCTCGGTTTGCGAACAGCACATCTGTTTTAAGGTGCACCAGGCGCAACGTGGAAAGTGCGCCCTAATACATAATATGGCCCATGATGTGTACATAATATTAGATGGGGCTATTGAGGTATACTAACACTGGATTAACCTGCTAGCAATGTGTGTGATTACTTGCCCATTTTGAAGAGATGCAAATGCTGTAAATAGGACATGTTCTTTTTACATCTTGGATACAGAGAGTTTTAGCCATCTGTTGGCAAGACTTATTGTCTCCAAAAAATTAAGGGCTTTGATGCATCCCCTCCTCATGATAGACTGGCTTTAAGATCTATCTCAGTTGTCTGCTCTCAAATCAATGGCTCCCTCTATATTGTTGTGTTTATCCAGCTCATGACTATTTCGGTCTCACAGTGTCCTGATCCGATGAGTAGTATCCTTCCACTGCATACTTTGAAGGGGTTCTTTTTTATTTTATATTGAGTACTCCATGAGTTTCCTTCACCTCTCCCCTGTCTAACGTATGCCCCCAGATCGATCTCTTTTTACTTCTACCTCCCCTCTTTCTCCCATGTTAAATTATTGTTTTATTCGTTTTTTAAAGGGCCCAGCATCTGCAAAGTGCTGCCACACCTCTCACTTCCACTTTCCCTCTCACTTATTTTTTCTATATTAACACTTTAATTTACAATTGTAAAATAGCTGATCACCATTTAGAAGACTAAATTAAACAAGCATTTGCAATGCAATAGGTCTCTAATTTGTGAAAGTTAGAGCTTTTGGCATTTAAAATGACAATGTTTTTTTCTTTTGCTTTTTTATTTGCGGTTGAGCACTCGATGTGTTAGAGTGGGGGGGAGGGGGAATTCGTAACTGTGCCTGCAGCGTAATGAAAGAAAGCTACCTACCCTGGCCCTGGGGAACTGGGTTGTAGTCTTGGCGTGGAGTGTTTTAAAAACATCTACATGGTAAAAAATAAATGTAAATTTATAATAAATGTTGTTAAATTATTATTTATAGTTTTATGAAGCGCTAGCTAGACCTGAAGGTATCATAGCGCTTTACATGTCTTAGAGAGGCTGTAATGCTAGTGATGGGACATTACGAGCTTTAACAGTGTATACAAGTTTTCTTTAAAAATACACATGCAAATAATTAATTCATACCATGGCACAAAGGGTGTCTTACCTTGGAAAACAGCTTCTAGTGTGGCATTCATGGACGCAGCACATTAGATGGAAGAATTTAGATTATAATTGTTGACTTGTGCTTCCTCTGAGAGACTATACACAGAGGCTTGTAAGACCACACTTAGGTTATTTGTGTTGGATGGAAAATTAACCCTGGACAGTGTGTGTAATGGAGGGAAGGCTATGCTGAGAACAACCTTCTGAATATTTCAGAAGAAACTGCGGCACAAGAACACTTGATCAGCTGCCCAGAGAGCACGTGAGATCAGACACACATTCCTTTGACACAAATATTAGATGCAATGAGTACCCAGTAGCATAGGAAGGGTCGGTAACTAATTGTTTCAAAATTAAGAGTAACGCAAGATGGCAACAGATTACGCTAAGGAGGCAATGTCAGGACATTGAGCTATATGTTAGACTTCCAAGGCAAAGAAGATGGACGCTCCCTTGATCTGTCCTGTAATATAGGTTAGCAACATTTGTTCCATATTTTTAGAGACTTGCCCAGGCTGCTGATACACCACTGTGCTGGAAGCAATTGTACTGGCATTGGGGGAAAGCAAAAAAGCAGAACTTTTCTCACTTAGGGACCTTCTAACAGTGAACTTTTAAAAATAAATCAATCAATCATTCAATCAATCAGGACATTTGTAGAGCGCACTACTCACGCGTGAGAGCCTCAAGGCCCTGGGGTGGGGGGTGCTGCTACTGCTCGAATAGCCAGGTCTTGAGAAGCCTCCTGAAGGTTAATAGGTCCTGGGTCTGCTGTAGGAGGATGGGGAGGGTGTTCAAGGTCTTGGCGGCGAGGTGGAAGAATGATCTGCCACTGGTGGTCACTCTTCAGATGTGAGGGACGGAGGCGAGGGCGAGGTCGGCGGAGCTGTCGGTTCGGGGTGTAGAAGGTGAGTTGTCTGTTGATGTATGCCGGTCCGGTGTTGTGGATCACCTTGTGTGCGTGAGGAGCTTAAAGGTGATCCTCTTGTTGATGGGAAGCCAGTGCATGTCTCTTAGGTGTGATGTGATTTGGCTGTGGTGCGGGATGTTGATGATCAGGCATGCAGAGGCTCTCTGTAGTCATTTCAGGAGTTTGGTAGCGGCTCCTGCGTAGAGGGTGTTTCCGTAGTCCAGCCTGCTGCTAAGGAGGGCCTAGGTGACCGTACTTCTTGTTTCGGTGGGGATCCACCTCTAGATCTTGTGGAGAATGCGTAGGGTGTTGAAGTAGGAGGACGAGACAACATTGACTTGCTTGGTCATGGAGAGTGTTGAGTCGAGAATAAACCCCAGGTTGAGTGAGTGGTCGGTGGGTGTCGGTGCTGCTCCCAGTGCGGACGGCCACCAGGAGTCGTCCCAGACTGAGGGGGTGGAGCCGAGGATGAGGACCTCTGTCTTGTCCGAGTTCAGATTCAGACAGCTGTTCTTTATCCATTCGGCGACGGCTTTCAGTCCTTCGTGGAGGTTGGTTTTGGCGGTGAGGGGGTCCTTGGTGAGGGAGAGGAACAGCTGGGTGTCCTCGGCATAGGAGATGATGTTGAGGTCGTGTAGTCGGGCGACGTGGGCAAGCGGTACCATGTAGATGGTGAACAATTTTGAGCTGAGGGATGATCCTTGGGGTTCACCGCAGATTTCGGAGGCTTCAGAACGGAACAGGGGGAGGCGGACCCTCTGGGTTCTGCCAGAGAGGAAGGAGGAGGTCCATTCCAGAGCCTTGTCTCGGATCCCTGCGTTGTGGAGGTGTGTGCTCAGGGTGCGATGGCAGACAGTGTCGAAGGCGGCTGATGGGTAAAGGAGGATGAGGGCTGCGGTTTCGCCATTGTCCAGCAGGGCCCTGATGTCATCGGTGGCAGCGATGAGGGCAGTCTCGGTACTGAGGTTGCTGCAGAACACGGACTGGGGCGGGTCCAGGATGTTGTTCTCCTCGAGGTAGCGGGTCAGCTGTCTGCTGACGGTCTTCTCGATGACCTTCGCCGGGAACAGGGAGTGCCAGAAGTTCTTAAGGTCCCTCGGGTCCGCCTTGTGTTTCTTGAGTAAGGCGTTAATCTCGGCGTGCTTCCAGCTCTCCGGGAAAGTCGCAGTCACGAAGGAGATGTTGATGGGCTTGCGGAGATGGGGTGTGCGATGGTGGCGCTGGCTTTGTTGAAGATTTGTTGAAGATTTGGTGTGGGCATGGGTCTGACGGAGGGCCGGAGTGGATGATGTTCATCATTTTGATGGTGTCGTCGTCGTTTATGTTGGTCTAGGTGAGCAGGGGATCGATGTTGGTATTGGCCGCAGGGTCTGAGATGTTGGGGGTTGTCGGGGCGGTCAGGTTGTTGAAGCTGTCGTGGATGTCTGCGATCTTGCGATGGAAGAAGGTGGCAAGGGAGTCACACAGGTCTTGTGATGGTGGGATGTCGTTGGTGTTGGAGTTTGGGTTGGAGAGTTCCTTCACAATGTTGAAGAGCTCTTTGCTGTTGTGCGCTTTGTTGTCGGTCGGTCCTTGAAGGAGGCCCTTTTGGCAGATCTGATGAGGGGCTAGTGTCTGCGGATGGTGTTCGTGTAGGCTGTGTAGCTGTCTGGTGTCTGTTTGTGGTGCCATTTCTTCTCTAGTGTACGGCAGGTATGCTTGGAGGCCTGGAGGTATGTGGTGAACCAGCTGGCTTTCTTGTTGGTGCATCTGTTGGACGGTTCCTTGATCGGGCGAGAGTGTTGGAGCAGTCGTCGATCCATCGCCTGAAACCTTCAAGATTGACGATAGTCACGTACACTCCTTCTCTTGCCCCAGTCGACACACAGCCTTTAGAAATTAAAGGCATGTTGAGAGGAATGTTAGAAAAGGTTGTGTTTTCGATCTGTGTTTCAGTCAGAAAGAATAAGGCCAGATTCCTTCCTAGCTCTGTTGTATTGACAGGCATGTTAAGTGAAAGAGTGATGTGAAACTACCCAGAAAGGGGTCATCATGCTTTTGAAAAAGGGTTTATCTGCCCACTTTCTAACCAGTGTTCTCGAGATCTGGGTGTTGAAGATTACTGTCACCACATTAAAATATATAAAAGTGCTGAAGATAAAGTTTACTGTCACTCCCCCTCCACCAATAGAACACGTTCATGCAGACCCTCACGTCTGCCTTAGAAAGAATGCCATTGGCAAGTGTGGTCGGTGGATGGGTCCGCATTGACATACCTACCTACCACTGACCCTGAAACTTTTACACGCCCAGTGGTGTTGTGAAAATAAAGCGCTTGTGGATGTGCGCTATTGTCCCAGATCAGCTAGCCTAAAAAAACTGGCAAAAAGAGCTGTCGAGGTGATGACATTATACCCTGGCAATTCACCTGTAAAATAGAGCCTAAATGTTACCCTTCTTTAATATAACGGCATGGATGGTGGTTCCTCACCCAATGCACATGGAAAGGGTGGGGGAGAGAAATGCTGCATTTGTGCTGGGGTGGTGGGAGTGCTGAACGCAAATCCAGAGCATAAAAATAACCTATGAAAGAGAGAGGACTGAGGAGGCTGAAACTTTAGCAGCCCCTTCATCAAGCCCCCCTGCAAGGATTAGTTACTGCAGATGCTGCAGTCGGTGTGGATGCAGTACAATCCACCCGCAGAAAAACAAAAGAGTGGCCGCCAAATTCAAAGCGGGTACTGCAAAAAAAAAAACATAGATTAGTTAAGTTGGACGAACTCACATTATAAGTACAAGCTTCAACACAAACACATTTGTTTTGTTGACGTAGTCCCCAAATTAACAAATGAACATGTACAGCGTAAGAAAACTGTACTCGCCCGGAGCTCCTGATTGAAAAAAGGAAGTGACATATCGGGGGCAACAGCCAATTAGGAGCCACCAAAGAGGACCGACAGCAGGAGTGTACCAATTTTAAAAAGCAGGTGGGATTACACTCTTAACATTGATTACAACAGGTCTTATGGGCAGCGCATGCGAGCTGCAGCTTGACCTGAAAATGCCTGCATGAACCATGATGCATGTGTGTGCACTCGTCCCGATGCCCATCTGTGGCCTGGTCACAATGCATGCACTCACATCTGCAGTTAGTGTGAAATGTTTTTTTTCAATGGAAAACACATTGCAAGGTTGCCGCCCTTTGTGTACTCATTCATCTTGATGCATGCAGCGGCGTAGCTGTGGCTGAGGCATTGGCAAAGCCAATAGCTCAGTTTTGTCAAGCTAAGACCTACTGACTGGGTAAAGGCTTATTGATAAAGCCAACCACAACAGGCCCCCTATCAGTACACTGTGTGTTTGTACAAAACATTTTTGCAGCTGTCTACATCTACCTTTATGTACGTGCAGCCACAATTCAGAGAGTTTGCGTGCATACTCTGTTTTAGATTTTGCAGATGCACAGTTTACATCTCGTTGTATGTGTTCAGTACTTAACTGAGAATATGGCAGAAACCATTTATGCCCTTGGTTTAAAACCAAGCCTTTTGGGGTAAAGGTTGGAGAGGACAATGTCAAGGGCTGAAATCCCTTGCTGCTATACCTCAAGTGATGCTCCTTCTCTCAAATTTTCCCCACTCAATACCTACCTTCAATTACACACAAAAATACTTCTGCTTCCCACAGGATATTCACACTGAACAGCACAACATTACGCAAATTTAACACATCCCTTAAATCCAACAACCTGTGAAGACACCTCTCAATTCATGGCCCTAAACATATTTATACACCTCCTTTACATATTTAGAGAATCCTTTCCACCAGATGTCTTCTCTGGCACACATTCAAAAGATAACAGATAATCGCCATTTTGAAAATGCAATCTTTGTTCATGATGATCCTGAGAATTAAGAACAAATCACAAATGTACCTTCCTACAGAAAAATAACTGAGAAAGCAGGAACATCACAGCTGACGTATCCAGTCACAGGAGATACAGGTAGTAATGTCTATTATTTTCTCTGTCATTTGTGTCCTTGGTGTGAACATTTCACAAGGCTGTCAGTGACCTATTGAAGAAGGTCTGTGAGCTCTCTTTCCTGGATGATAGATTTTGGAAGACTGCAGTTATCAGAAATGAAAGTCTCCGATAGCCAATTGCAGCAAAAGCACTCAAATGCAAAAAGGGTTGCAGACCTATAAGCTTCAGGAGAAAGAGAAATATAACAGTCATATCTGCCTACTGAGGACTTCTTCAGATCTGTACAGCCTGTGAGGCTCACTTTTAATAGGTGATAGGCAGGCAGAATTATACCAGAATAATTTGTTCCCAAAATTATCCTACAAAATCCTATATCGTTCTACAAAAATTGTATAAAATGTTATAAAAAGAAGATCAAAATATATCAAGCACCATAATACTGTAAAGATAAATATATATGCACCTAGACATTATATTTTGAGAACGCAGTGGGGAGCAAAATTGTGCATAAAATAATTCATATAACAAATTATGGCCCGGAATTCCTATGACTTTGCATTGAGGTTGTGTTACTTTTGTGGCACAGCTCCGAATCCACTCTGCATGACTTTGCGTAATTTAGCAAATACAAAGTAAAGCAAGATAATGCATAGTACTGCCTTGTGTGGATTTGCGTCTGGTAGGTGTTACATGGGTGGAGCATGAGTGTTCCCCTGCATCCAGCCATGTATTTGAGGCAAACCCAGATTTACAAAGGGCCTGATTACGAGTTTGGCGGTGCAGGAGCAGACCGTCACGCCGAAGGCCTGCTCCTGCATCAGCAAATCCATGTTCCCACTGCCTCCCAGACTACGCGTTTCTTCATATCTAGCTGTTTTTTTATGGTCCCACAGTGGTGCCTCTGAAATGTAGCACTGCAATATGAATACCAAAAACAGTTCCTGCAGGGAATGAACTGTAAAGTCCATGCCGTGAAGGAAGAGGGGCACATGCACACAGCGGGGCACCTGTTGTGCCCCCGTGTATGCATCCCCATGCAAATGGGCAAGAGGGGGCCCTTTTTTTCAGGACCGCCAGTCCTGCAACTCTTAATGGCGCAGTGGCACCACCAGCATAATACTGAGGCCTTGACTGAGGCGCTATTGCCAGGGAATGGCGGTTAACTGTCAACTGAAGTGGTGCAATAGCTGTCCAATCGCTAAAGTTGTAATTAGGCGGTCGGACTGCTGGCACAGTGGTGGCTGGACTGCCACTGCCGTGCCCTTCTGAGTCTGGCTGTCCTTGAACTCCCAGACTCTGAATAAGACCCAAAGACACCTAAACCTTGCTTTGTGCCAAAAGGGTGTCTTTTCCTGCTCTAAAACAATCTTGCCCATAATGCAGATACCCTTGCACTATGTTGCAACAGTGTCTGCTGTGGCACCAGGCAGCTCACAATTCGCCAGTGCATGGAGTGAGCAGAAATGATCCATATCTTTTGAAATATGTAGTATTTCTGCTCACTCCATTTCATGCCACGCAGCAACTTCTCTTGCGGTACTCTGTTGTGTGAAATAATAGTAAATGTGCTCCTACATGTACAAGAGCAGCTACAGTAGTTGAATTCCCTCATGAACAGTACTGTGAGCTTCTAACCACTATTATATACCTTATCAAGAGCAAGAGCTTCTACATTTGAAAAAATGAATATTCTGTTGGACTGATAACAGTTCTTCCACACATCTTGTAAGGTTGCTTTGTTCATCATTGAGATTGAACACAAATTCGAATGACTTGCATGAGGAGATTTACAATTTGAAGACTATGGGCCTGATTCAAAAAGGTAAAATAACACTTGGTGTAAGTTTAGCATTTTTGTTTTCAAAAACTCGGAGTTAATAGCATGTTAGACTGCAGAGACTCTGCAGTTGAGATTGAAAAGTCTGTAATTAAAAAGATAGGCCTGTCCTATATTTTTATTTGAGAAGTTCTCTGCAGTTGTAACCGTACTATTATATCCACGTTTGTGAATAACAACAATACAGTAAACTTACACAAAAGTGTACGTTTACCATTGTGAATTGGACCCTACATTTCCAGTCACTGTATTCCTGTGATTTCTTATGGGAAACTGGCTTCATTGATTTGATGAAGAGAAGAGATCAATGGAAATCATATTGGCTGTCTAAAAGAAATATGCCTGGTGCTATCTTCTACATGTAATATGTTAAGCAGAGTACTAGATGCATGGAATGCTCCTGCTTATTTCCCCATCAATACTATTTCAAAATAACATACCAAGAAGAAACTTTGTATTGTTAATGTGTGGTGGCAGCAGAAGACCACCAGGCCCTGGTAAAAAACACAACAATCTTCTATAATTCCTTGACAATATACACCTTCATGGTCTATATCCACTTAACTCAAGAAAGGGTATCCTGCATTTAACATAACAACATATTGGATAACAGCAACAAGCAGCATTGTTTGTACAGGTGTGGAAAAGTACATACTTGTGTAGAAATAAATAACAAATATCCTGAGTTAAGCATGGATAGCCAGACAAAACGTCTCAGCTGATTCTTTAGAACCAATACCTAACTTAAAAAAAAAATTTCAGTGTTTCATTAGGCTTCTGCGGTGAAGGATAATTATATCCAAATCATTCCTTGCAAGACATTTATACATTATAAAATAAGTTCAGTAATAAATTACAAACAATACAAACTTAATAAATAATCCCATGCCCACTTTTATGCCATTGCGTTCAGTACTTAGAGCTGGATTACAAACATTTTTGATGGGTGCTATTTCATGTCCTTGATAGTTAGTTTAGGCAGTGCGTCAAACTAACACTAATGTTTGGCAATGTGTACCAAAAATGTCTGTAACTGTTTGTTGTATGGTATTTTGATATGATGGTGATGCGTTCTGTTGTTTTTTGTGTTGCCTTCTTTTTTTTATTTGTATTTTTGCAATGAGTACTTGTTTTGTTGGATTGCAGTTTTTATGTTGCATTCAGTTTTGATTATTTTATTGTGTTGTGCTGTATTATATATTCACTGTGCTATGTTGCTTTGTGAATATTATTGTGCTATGTTCTGCTGTTTACTTTAGTTAAGTCAACAAATACCGCTACATTTCCAGCCAAATTAAGCACATGCCTTTAGTGTCCCTGTGACAAACAACCATTTGCCTCTGTCTAAATTGGTACCTAATTACGACACCAGTCAGCTTAATAATAAGTTAGAGACTGTGCCTTAAAATAATACTTATATTGCTCACTTTATATAGATACGGCCCATTTTGTTTAGCTCTGATATTCATATTCTCTAACTTTAGAAGGGCAATCTTTTGTAAGTTACCAATAATATCCCGTACATTTTTTCTGAACTGCATTTTGACCTCATCATGGATTCTACTACTCCTGTGCAATTATTGTCAGAATCCTGTGTGTTTTTCTATATAGAAAAATACCCAAGCTACCTTTGTATCATCCTTTTTTGTGTACTCATGAGCACTGGCGGGGGATATACAGTTTCAATATAGACTACAAAGGTATGCTGCTGCTATCCAGCCGAGTGAGATGAACATGCGCCTATAAGTGTGTTTTAAAGTCATTGGAGCAAGACATGTGCTTTATGTGGACACTCTGGGAGAAGCTCTCAACCTCAAATGAGGACACAAGCAGTAGTGGACTGGGAGCTAAACTCAGTCATGGAAAATGGTGTGAGGTCCCTATGTACTCTTTGCCAGGAAGGATAGTTCATGGTCACCTCTAAAAGCATTTCCCTGCTAACCAGCCTACCAGGAATTTTCCTATAAGGGCAGTCCAGCCCTCGATGAAAGTGTTAGATTCCTGCCCATTTTGCCATTTACTCCATGTAGTATCACTTTCACTGATGATGTTCATTTAAGGGGGCTGGTCACTTTTTCTCTAACTTTTTAATTAAATGATGAGTTTATTCAGTCTGTTTCACTCTATTACTTTGGCTGCAAAGCAAACGATCAGGATCTTCATTTAGCAAAATGACAATAGGTGAAATGTACTTTTTGCCTCATAACTATGGAAACACACAAAGTATTCATGATGTTCCCTTTTTCAATGACAAACTCTCCATTCTTTAAAGACCATGCCTTTCTTTTCTGCTACAATTGATAGCATAAGTAGGACAAGGAAACCAATTTAGGCAATTGTATTTTTTTGTGTAGTACCTTTAAATTTTCTTGAGATAGTTAAGGCTGTCCTGTTTCTTAAAAACGGTGCACATGTGTCTCCCAAACATCACTATGGTCTGGAGTTTTCTGCAATTGGGTTATTATTTGAGAGGGACGGAAGCCCCTCTGAAATAGTGAACACAATCCTTGTCAGAGTGAACCACAAAAGTCACTACATAAAACTATGCTTAACCCTTTGATAGTTTGGCACAAAATAAGTCAGGCTTAACTTAGAGGCAACGCGTAAATATGTATGCCGCAATCAAACAGTAATACCATGAAAATACTCCTCAAGAAAAATCCTAAACCAACGTAGAAAAAGAGTAAAATGTAATAACTAAAATGGCATCAAAACAAAAAATCCAATCAGTAGAATTGGAGTTATCTGTTTTTAAAGTTTCTAGTAAAAATAGCACCAACTGCTGTTACCTGATCACGCTGGATGGGGACAAAGTCACATGTTCAGGCAAACTGCGATGGAGTGCGGGACAGATAATGGACTGTATTCGACCAGCTGTTTTTGTCCTTTGTGCAGGGACTGCGTGGTGTTGCTATACGAGATCCTGTGTTGGTCTGAGCCATGCTGTGCCATCTCTGGTCCACTAGAAAGCAGGAAGGCCGCTGGAAGCTTGTTGTGTCCATGTAGCTCAAACAGGAGATCAACCAACTGCTTTCTGGAGTCACATCTGGGGAGCCTGGGTTAAAGACAAATAGGTCCAATCTTCCTTCTTCCAAGAGCGAGGATAGTCCTTCTGAATGTTCCGCAGGTTATTCCTAGTGTCTCCCTTTGTGTGTGCATTTCCTTGGTTCTGGCCAGTTTTACCCCTTCCCCGGGCTTGGCCCCAAACTGTCTAGGGTGAAAAAGGCAAGAGCAGGCCTGATGTAAGGTCCCTTTGCGTAAGCTGCAGGCAGGGTCCTTTGAAATGGAATCAGGGTAGGGCACAACTCCTCCCAGCTATCTTTTCAGGAAACTCTTTCCCTCAAAACTAGGCCTCATTTGTCTCCATGTCTCGAAGCAATACACAAAACACCACAGGAGTGCTTTTCACAGTCCTATGACACACAACACAGGGAGAAAGGCGTATTTGGTTTAGGCAGAAAAATGCCAACTTTGCTAAAGGTGGCATTTTCGAAATAGAAACTTAAAATCTGACTTCAAAATCAAAAAGGTTATTAAATTACAATTCGTTTGAGTGGAAATGGCATTTCTTTATCTAGTTCCAAACTTAGAACCCTGCCAAGTACCACGCATCAGGCATTAGACTAAAGCATTTCACTGTGGTGGTCCGCATCAACGCAGTGAAATGCTTTGCAAAGTCAGGCATTATATGGCCTCTGAAGCTGTCTAGCCAGAGCAGTGGTTATGCAGATCATTACTGAAATCTGGAATGGCACACGAGGCGCGCTGCTCCTGGAAGGTTTGGGGGTTGGCTCAAGCTGCTCGCAGGCAGGCTAGCTGCTAACAATGTAAGAGTTTTGGCACCGCATACTTTAATAGGACGCAAGATGTCCTGCTGCCCGCGGCACATGCCCAGTGAGCGTCAATTCAAGTTTGTTGGCTGCTGGCAATGTTGCGGCATTATAAGAATCTAAAATTAATATATATCATTCTGGACTAGATCCACCTGACCCGTCAGCCCACCAATGGCGGCCAGATGAGAGTGACTGAACCTACCAGGGTACTGTCGGTCGGAGTGGTTCCAGTCTCAAGGCCCCCACCAGAGCAGCACAACACAGTCCTGTTTGTGCAGCCTAGCTGAGCCGCTTGGCTCTGAATGCTGCCCGCACTGTGTTTTGCGGCCCGTGGGAGAATCCGAGTGTACTCCTGATTGCGGACACGAGCAGCCGTAATCAAACTGCCACGCTCGCCTGCCTTGCAATTTGCCTTTGCATGGGAGAAAGCATCACTCATAGTCGTTGAATGTCACTCATAATTACTCTGAAATTATGAAAATGTCACACATAAGCAATTTGAAACCCTGGCAGCTATGGACTTGAGTTATCACTTATTAAGAATAAGTAGGTAAGCCAGTATTAGTCTATAGGAGGAATAGCCCTACAACCTTGAAAAAAGACTTTAGGAGCTTTTCCCTGTCAGGATCTGCAAAACTTAACCCCATATTTCCTGCTTTTTTAAAGATCGTGAACTTTGCCCTAGGAGATTTTAGCGCCTACTTTAGCGGTGATGTAAAAGTAATAAATAGAAAGGTTAAGGCCTGTCAAAAGCTTTATTTTTTCAGGTCAACTAGTAGTTTAAAACTCTGCTACAGGCTGTAGTGGCAGGCATGACTCATGTTTTACAGTGCAACTTTAGTGGGTGGCACAATGTGTGTTGCGGTCCACTTGTAGCCTCTAATTTACAGACCCTGAGAACATTTAGTACCATTTACTAAGGACTCTAAAGTAAAGTAAATGTTCCAGTTGGGTGTATTCCTATTTTATCACGTTTAAAAGAGAAAGCACACGCACTTTGCCACTGGTAAACATATGGTAGGAACCTGCAGATAGAGTCAGGTCCAAAAATGGTCTTTACTGCTAATATTGACTGTTAAGATTTGAACAGGCATGCTGGAAGCCCCTTAAATAACAGGTAGACTCTGTCTTGCTGTAATACACAATAAAAAGTTCAAGGTGCTCAGAATGCTCTGATTTAAAGTGCATGTCTGTTGACAATGCACCATTTCATTCTAAAATCTCTTGTTACTGTTATGAATGAATTTATCAACTGTCACATTGTCAAAGCCACCCTGACTGCATCCTGCTCATATGATCATGCACAAATTCCATATAGCAAGATGAACTGTCGTATGATTACTAATGCTAAGTGCCAATGCTTTTATTCTGGTAATACCTCCACTGATGTAAGACACAGAAGTCTCATCCACAGAGTGTTGCATGTGAAATGGATCAAGTCTTAATAGTTTTGAAATTCTTGATGAAAAATTATCTCAATGGATCCATCCCAAAATGTTACGTACCACCCAGGTGTGATTCTTCAGCGGCATGACCTAGACATATATTGTAAACCTATAGAAACATGGAGAGAATGCCAGATGCAAAACTGAGAATCAAAGATGTGTGGAGGAATGAAAGCCACTCAGCAAAAACAAGAAACCTAACTGAAAGACACTCAGCTCACATCAATGAGAGCAGGGCCGGACTGGCCATAGCGGGCACCGGACGATCCCCCAGTTCGCCGCATGGTTGGGGGCTGGTTTTGGGCCCCTGGGGGCCGTTTTTATTACAGGGACGTCTTTGCAGCGGCCCTGTACCAAAATCAGCGGAAAACCGGCCGAGGCAAAAAGCTCGGCGGCACCTCCAACGCTCCTCCCCCCCCCGCTAGGAATACAGGCAATTTTATGTTGCTGATGGCTGTTGATGTGTGATTACTCTGATAGATCAATATCAGTCCATTTGCCCTCACAAGGAATTAGTCATTGGGTTTGGTCTAATATATACACCATTGAGTTTGAATAGTACTTTATCTTTTAGCAACTATATGAATGAATGAATGAATGAAGTGGGATTTATGCATGCGCAACTTAGCCGGTGGGCGTCAAGGCGCCTAACTCAATATCTAGCAGAAAACACCAGGTGACAGGAGCTTACTGATAAGCCTTAATGAAACACCAAGTTTTAAGAGCTTTCCTAAAGAGATCCAATGAGGGCTGTGATTTGATCTCCAGGGGAAGTGTGTTCCATAATTGGGGTGCCAAGATGGAGAAGGGCTTACTCCCCCATCTAACCTTCCTAGAGCGCGGGACTACCAGTTGGTTTAGCTCTAGAGAGCGTAGACATCTGCTCGGGACATACCGAGTGAGCAGGGATCCAAGAGCGTCGGCAGGGCCAGCCATGAGGGCACTATAAGTGAGGCAGAGGAGTTTAAAAGACACTCTGGAGGTGATGGGGAGCCAGTGGAGACTCTTCCTTGCCATGGTGGCGGAATACAGCCATGGCAGGGCCAACACAAATCGCGCCGCCACATTCTGCACAACCTGCAAACGCTGCAGAAGGCCCTTGTTGGCCCCGGCGTAAAGTGAGTTGCAGTAATCGAGCCTTGAGCCAACAAGAGCAATCACAATCTGCTTGCGTGCCTGTGGGGAAAGATAGTGAAGGATTCTTTTAAGGGTCCTGATGACACCCCAACAGGTGGCCACAGTCCTGTTAACCTGAAGCTCCATAGAGAGCAAGGTATCAAAGATGACGCATAGATTCCTGGCAGATTGTGTGGGAGTGGGGCAGATGCCTAAAGATGAAGGCCACCACTCACCTGACCACATGTCCTGGTCCTTGCCAAAGACCAGGACCTCTGTTTTGTCACCGTTCAACTTTAGGGAGTTGTATGTTATACAATGTTCATTAGCACATGCAGTGTTCTTCACTAAAGACTTGCTTGAATTAGTATTACATTACTCAGAAGAATGATTCGAGGTATGCAGGTACATAAAACAAAAGATCAACAAACTGAAAAGAAATACTCAAAACAAATTTGGTGGATTTAAAATGTATCAGTCTATCAAACCTCCATGGCCTTGACCAAGAAACACCCCTTGTTCCCTTGGGCTTTTTATACAGGCACGGGATTGCTGAAACCACATCTAGTTGTGGCAGTTACAATGGGAACTTTAGATACATCAACATCTCAACATAGAACTGATTTGAGGTACTGGAAGAGGTAGACTGACTGCCCTATGCTTTGACTGTTTTTTTTCGTGGGGTCACTGACAAACTTTCTGTTAGGTCAGATCTAACACACATCACAGCCACCCCGTACAAATCTAGCGATTGTCCTATAGATAGTATAGTTGAATGCCTCCATCGATTAACGCCTTTTAAGAAGGGAATGATCAAAGAACTGACAAAGCCTTTTCAAATTTTGGTGCCTCCTCCGGATCTACCTACTCTTCAATTGACGTAGTCAAGCTGTTTGAAGGCAACACCAGTTCCTTTGCCCCTGTACTGAACATTCTTTGCTGGAATACTGCGGGTCTGAGTGACAAACAAAGTGATGACTCCTGAGTGTAGCTAAACAATACACAGCACTTATATGAATGGCTTCTATTCAGTGTTCACCCTTGTGGGCCTTCTGGTCGCAATAGTGGCATCCTGTTATTGTTAATAAGCACCATGCTGGGAGCCAAGGTTCTGATAACGCTTCTGGAATCTGCCTATTTTGAGAGCATGTGTCTGTCTATGGTAGAGGCACCTTTATTACTCATTAACTTCTACCATAATAACTTTCTGACACACAATGTCCAAGTCATAGAGTATTGAGCTTATAAACTGGATACTTTGTTACTCGATCTCAAAGATGATTATGTAATATTGTGGAGGGGCAATTTTAACCTAAGTTAGTGCCCTGTTGCTGATGATCAAGTATGTGGCGGGGATAACAATAATTCTGATGATCTTTCACACTTCAAGCTTAATCCTTCTGATGCTACGCTGAATTGTATGTTGAAGTCTCATGACCTTGTTCTTAGCATAGGCCTGGTATTGAATGTTGTTCAAAATCAGATAACATTCACTGGTCAAGGGAATAAGTCTATGATTGATTATATTATAAACTCTAAGATCTGGGCAAGGAATGTCTGTGACATCCAGATTTTGAACACACTCCTGAGTGATCACATTCCCCTGGTCCTAAGTCTTAAACTAGGCCTGGCAGGAGTATCTTATAAAGTGGTGGGACAGACTGAATAACCAAACAATGGGAGAGTGTGAAGGAAATGTCAGAATGTGGATTCAAATGCTATTTCAGTTAAGCTCATAATAAATTAGAAGGACCATTTGAGACCTGCATTAATACTGAATCAGACCCAAAGGAGGTTTTGGGCACTTTTTGCTAGAACGTGTCACAAGATGTCTGAGAATCTAACAGAACCATAACGTCAAGTACCTCAAAAACCCAGAAGGTGGTTCGACAGATCCTGCTCAGGTGCCCCTAGCAATCTTACCAATGTATAAAAAACCTCCCAGAGGGATGTGATTGGAATTACGATTAGTAGAATTTTTTGTTTAAGAGATGTTAGAAATTGGGTTTCTGGTTGGCTAAGATTTTCGCACATACAATAGGAGTCTAGAGGGAAAAACATAACTAGGACGCCCTCCACTCAATAAGTCATCAAAAACCAAAAGTCCTAGTTCTCAAGGCAATTTTTAGTTACTGGTCTGTGAACATCACTGGTAAGGCATTAATCACCCCAGAACATCTCTAACTATAGAGATTGTTAAAATGTCCCAGTCTAATGGTTTTTGATGGCTAAGATTTTCGCCAAAGCCAGGCAGAAACCACCACTCTAGTCAGCGCAAAGGGAGTTACACGCCAAAGATAACCCCTGCTCACCCCCTTGATAGCTTGGCACAGCAGTCAGGCTTAGCCTGGAGGCAATTTGTAAAGCGTTTGCACAACACACTCACAGCAACAACATACTAGGCACACCACAAAAGGAACTCCACATAAGGTTATATCAAAAATAGCCTTTGTATTATCATAAAACACATTAGAATAGTAATCAAACAATATACACTGTGCCAACTGACATTGGGCACTATTTACAGGGGGTTATATACACATGACAGGGCCACTTGGACCTCTGTCAGAACCATCACTTAGTAAAGAGGGTAAATGTAGAACATATAATAAACAATGAACAGAACCAGTAATTACTGGCAAACACTGTACTCAGCATCATCCTGAAACAGAATAAAACCATATTATGCACAGTATCACATTTAGGCGTGAAACACATTCTGCGCCAACCTCCCAAGCCTAAACATATCAGACCATAACCTCCTAAGCATAACTCACATTAGAAAATAATCTCACTACAATAAACCACAGCAGCCAAATAACCTCATACCTAAACCACAGTTAGAGGCATAAATCACAGTGGAGGGGGAGGAGCACAGGGCTCCCGAGGACCCTCGCTGCCTCCCGCATTTATCCTGGATATTATCCTGATTTGATGGACGGTCATTGAAGACATAGCCCGGCTGATGTACTAGCAGGCTTCTGGGTTGGAATCGGACACAGGGTCCCCGAGTTACGCCATCCTGAAATTTGCGGCCTTCTCCCCGGAATCGCCTGGGCCTTGAGTTGTGGCTCTACCCGGGTCGTAACTCAACAACAGCGGCTGGCGGGGATCAGTTCATGGCCTCACTTCACTTTCGGTTTTGTTTCTCCTGCGCACCATCTCCCTCTGTCGGGTGACGGCTGATCGGACTGGCCCCAGTTCATTGGGCTTGGAGCTAGCGACAGTTTGGCTGTGGACTCGAATCGACTCAACTTCGCCTCAGGTGTTCTAGTGGGTGAATTCTGAGGAGCCATTTGGACCAGATCCCAAGCCTCCCTTCGGGGCACCCGGCTCGCCATGACGGGCAAGCCCGAGGGTGAAAGACGGAAAGGCAAGACCAACTTCCGAGGAGGCTCAACCCAGTCGAATGTCATGGACCGCTACACACTTTCTAAAGGATCCCCCGGTGGCACCCCTAAGACCCGGGAGGAGGCTGCCGATGATTCTGCTGTATCAGCTGACTTAACGCTACAGGACGTGATGGGCGCCATTGCTGGTATCAAGTCCTCTATCGGCCAACAATATGAAGCCCTGGCTCTGAAGCTGGACACGGTGGCCATTGATGTCAACCTCATTCGAACCGATTTGGCTAAAACGAACGAGAGGGTGAAGTCCCTTGACATTAAAACATCAAGCCTCACAACGGATGTGTCTGACTTGCAAACAAAAGTGCGTAACCTCAGAACTGCCAATGACTTCTTTGCTCGTCACTTGGAGGATTTTGAGGGCCGTGCACGGCGCAACAACGTTCGTATTATTGGGGTCCCGGAAGACTCCAGTTCACTCTCCACTGATCTTCGAGTGGAGGACCTTATACTCAATCATCTTGCTCCCAAGGGCCTGAGCAAATTCTTCGCCATTGAACGTGCGCATAGGGTGCCGGGGGGGCAGGCGAAGCCTGGTCCCCCCCCCGTCCGATTATCGCGCAGATCTTCAACTTCAGAGATCGCGACACCATTTTGCAGGCGGCACGGACGGGCGGTCCTACTCAGTTCGAGAACGCTGCTGTGAACTTTTATCCTGACTTTTCTCAATCGGTCCAGAAACAACGAATGGGTTTTCAAGGTGTGAAACGGCGGCTTCGAGACATGGAGTTGAAATACGCGATGTTGTTCCCGGCCCGACTGCGTGTTGAGTATGACAATCGAACCTTCTATTTTGTCCGGCCTGAGGACGCAAGTGATTGGCTGGACACTTGGCCGGCTCGCCCTGCTGGCCAGGATTATACTGGTGGCGCCGAGGGGGGCCTAACGGACCAGTAATGACTATAACGTCAGTATCCGGAACATTATTACTAATGAACAGCTGAGGCTCACTGTCTTCTTTAATCATTCCCTTCGTATCCTGGGGGGTAGTGGGGACGGCGGGACCCTTTCCTCCTCTGGGGATTCTTTGTGTAGATTAGTTGTTTGTTTGTATTTGTTAGGGCGACAGGCACACTGCAAATTGGGGTGGCTTCTGAGTCTGTGCAGGGGTGCAGGGTGGGGGGGAGTTGTGTTGGGAACACTGAGGGGAGGGAGGTAAACGTGTTGGGGTTGTTCGTTTTCTCTTTTTCTTTTTCAAGGCGAAGAACTTTCACTATTTCTGACATTGGTGCGGTGCTCGTTCTGAGATGGGAGTTCGTGGTGGATTCAGATGGGAGGTAGGAGGTTGAAGGTACTGTGTTGGAATGTGAATGGGTTGGGTGATCGGATAAAAAGGGGGGTAGTTGCACAGCTTTTGCGGCGCCTCTCGCCTGATGTTGTTTTGCTACAAGAGACGCACTTGAGTGGGAATACTTGCCACGCCCTTAATAGACGGGGTTTCCGTCTTGTTGCCCATTCTGGATTTACATCTAGTTCTAGAGGGGTGGGCATATTGCTTAGGACTTCCCTCCCCTTTGAGGTTGATGATGTGGTCCTTGACGCCAGGGGCCGATATGTTGCACTTGTTCTGCGGTGGGAGGGGAAAACGGTCTCGTTGGTGTATGTTCCTCCTGGCCTGCAATCCACGACATTTGCTGACTTGGGGTGGGTGGTTCTGGGTCTCCCTGAGGGTGTTTTGATACTGGGTGGTGACTTTAACTCCGTTGTTTCTGGTAGAGCGGATCGCTATCCGCCCAGAGACCTTCCTGCTGCGCAATCCTGGCTGGGTGACTTTCTGGAGACATTTGGGCTTGTAGACTGTTGGAGGCTAATGCATCCTGAGCAGACTCAGTTTACCTTCCATTCGGGAGCACATGGTAGTCTTTCTAGACTGGATTATATCCTGATACCGGCTGCCCTGTCCCCTTCGATTGGAGAGATTAAACACCTGAAGCGGGGTATATCGGACCATTCCCCTGTCTTGTTTTATTTCCATCTTAACACAGGCAATGCAGGGAGGGTGGCCCCGAATAACCCCTGGTATCTTCTTAACCCCAAAACCCGTACAGAATTGATTAAATCATTTGATCTGTATTTTGCTGAAAACGTGGGTTCTGTGTCTTCACCTGTTTCGTTGTGGGAAGCCTTCAAAACTGTTATCAGGGGCCAGGCATTGTCTTTGATTGGGGGTGCCAAGAAATGTAAGAATGAGGCAATTGTTCATCTCGAGACGGAAATTACCGCTTTAGAGACCGCATTGCAGCGAGATGTGACTCCAGAAGCATTGCATGTTCTCCACCTTAAACAATTGGAATATAGAACTTTGGTTACTGATGCGGCCAGGATGATGAGCAGGGAACAGCAGGGGCGATTATATGATGTAGGTGATAAAGCAGGAAGACTGATTGCCTGGCTGGATAGAAGGGAGAGTGTGAGTCGTGTGGTTCCTGTGATTGAGAAATTGGATGGTGTACGCGTGACGGACCCTGTTGAAATTGTTGAATGCTTTGCTGATTATTTCCGAGAGGTCTATACCTCGGTGTCCGACAGGCCCGAGGAGGACTCTCAATTGTTGCTTAAAGATATAGCACTGCCGTGTTTGTCAGAATCGGATCGGGATTGTTTGGATGCCGCACCCTCTGTGGACGAGGTGGCTCTCACGTTGCGCTCCATTCGTTCCGGCAAGGCTCCAGGTCCCAATGGTCTTCCTATAGAATTATATAAATTACGCCCTGATGTCCTGGCTCCCTACCTCCGCGATATGTTTTTGGCTGCGCGAGAAAATGGCTCCCTCCCTAGGGATCAGCGTCTTGCAACCATTGTGGTGATCCACAAGGAGGGCAAACCGAGGGATCGCTGCTCGTCTTATAGGCCTATTTCGCTCTTAAATGCTGAGCCTAAGATTCTCGCCAAGCTACTCGCTAATCATCTGATTACGGTGATCAGCGACATGATCCATCCGGATCAGTCGGGTTTTATCCCCCATCGTAACACCGCATTAAATTTACGACGTTTGCATGGTGTTCTCGCGAGGGCCCCGACGTTGCGTGAACCGGCCATCTTGGCGTCCTTAGACGCCACGATGGCCTTCTACACTATTGAATGGTCGTATCTTTGGGCCGCGCTCGCCAAGTTTGGATTTGGCGCCGGCTTTATTGGTTGGGTCAAACTCCTGTATGAAACGCCACTGGCGCAAGTGGTGGTTAATTGTCGGGTCTCCATGCCTTTTGCTCTCGGGAGGGGCACGCGGCAGGGCTGTCCATTGTCTCTGCTTCTTTTTGCTCTTGCGTTGGAGCCTCTCGCCACTTGGCTGCGGTGGGAGCCTTCAATGAGGGGCATACGTTGGACACCGGAATTCGAAGATCGTATCTCCTTGTATGCGGATGATATTTTGTTATACCTCACGTCTCCCCACAAATCACTTAACGTATTGTTCGACGTGCTTACCTCCTTCTGGAGGAACTCGGGCCTTGTTATCAATTGGTCAAAATCCTATATCTACGTGCTCGCGGGTGATGTCCCTCGTTTACCGAGGGGCTGTCCCATCCAGTTGTCACACTCTGGTTTTAAGTACTTGGGTGTATTTATCACACTGGACCCGCCGGTTCGCTACGAATGAAATTTACTCCCCCCACTCCAAAGGCTGCGCTCGGATGTGGTGCGCTGGCGTAAATTACCGTTGTCTCCCTTGGGGCGCGCGGCCCTTTTTAAAATGATGTCCTTGCCGCGATTTCTATATGCACTTCAGAATAGTTTGGATGTGATACCGTCGACATATTTTCGTGAGGTGGAATCGTTGCAGAGGCAGTTGATATGGGACAGACGTTCGCGCATCGCTCTTCCAAAATTAACACTCCCCTGGTATGATGGCGGCATTGCGCTCCCGGATATTCGTAGGTACTATTGGGCTACCCAACTTGCTGCCATCAACCATGGGATGTATGGCCCAGCACTGAATCTGGCTTTTGAGATGAATAGGTTGCTGCTCCCGGGGGGTGACTACTACAGGGCGCTTTACTCGGGGTCCTCCCGTCCACATCTCTCGGGACCTCCCGCTATAGCCGTGCGGGTATGGCATAGTGCGACTGCGGCTATGGGCTGGAGTGACAGATTAACCGGCGCAACTCCGCTTTACGCCTCCACGAAACTGGGTTGTCTATGGCAGACTAAGGGATTTGACAAATGGGACACGATCGGTATCAGTAAAGTGCGTGATCTCTGGGTTAGAGGAGGGGTGAAGACTTTTTCGAATTTACAGGCGGAGTATAAGTTGAGTGACAGGGATTTTTTTCGTTATGTTCAAGTACGCCATGCTCTGACTTCTGTGTTCCCTGTGGGTAGTGATATTCCGGAGTCCTCCCCCCTTGAGGATCGCATATTGGATGGTTACGTGCCGAATAGTACTATCTCATTGTTTTATAAAAAGATGATTAATGACCGATCGGGTCTGCTTGATCGCCTTCGTGCAGCCTGGATTGCTGATGGTATTGAACTGGATGATGAGGACTGGCAATCCGGGATCTCCTCTCCCAGGGAGGTTGCGATTCCGGCCCGCCTCCGTCTTGTCCAACTCAAGATCCTCCACAGAATCTATGTTACCGGCCTCCGTCTGATCCATATGGGCTATTCTACGGATGGCTTGTGTAGGCATGGCTGTGGTCTCCTAGGAACCTACCTACATATAATCTGGGAATGCCCTGAGGTGGTGCGTTTTTGGAACCGTATACATGATGTGATGAGTGAAGTGACGGGTGTTGTGATGATGACAGAAGCCCGGCAGTGTTTGTTGAATGTATGGGGTCCGAATGATTATGGTGTGTCGCAGCTTCGGTGGGTGACTCTTGCTAATATGGTAGCCAAACGTGATATTGCACAATTGTGGGGGTCCCCGAGTCCGCCTACAGTGACTGCTTGGAAAGAGAGTGTGGATTGGTGCATGTTCAGAGAGAAGACAGTGTATATTGCGAGAGGTAGACCCGGGAAATGGGGAAGGATTTGGAACCAGTGGAACAATCGGGGAGATATCTGTACGCCCCCGCCAACAGAAATTCCTGGTCCTTCTCAGTCACCCTGACCTGCATTCCTTCTAGCTGTGTTACATTGAGCTGTTTATGTGCACTCTCGCCTTTGCCCCCCCCTTATCGGTCTTCCAAGTATTCTTCTCCAGTTGATATGTGTCTCCCGTCCTCCTCGAGCACAGACCTAATGGATGTACTATTGTTATATTGCCTTGATTGTTTGTTGAAGTGTTTTTTTGCATTATATAATAAAAAGTTACAAAAAAATAAATAAAAATCACAGTGGAGAATGAACTCAAACATAAACACTGTATGCAAAACCTCATAATCATAAACCTAAATTTAGAGGCATAAATCACAGTAGAGAATGAACTCAAACATAAACACAGTATGCAAAACCTCATAATCATAAAACCACATTTAGAGGCATTAATCAAGGTGTGTAAATCACAATAAAAGAATCACTTTTCCTAGCACCACATAAATCACATTAGGGCCTGGCGCCCTATAAACCTAACAGTCCCCTGGGCTAACTGGCCTTCTCATAGGGGCCTTAAATGCCCTGTGCCCAGCAAAGTCAGGGCTTGTGGCTGCCAATGCAGCAACATCAAAAGTGCGCAATTGCGTATACCTGAACGTGGCAGCTGATGCTAATTACCGTGCAGCAGTTAAAGTACTGGGGCAGAGGAGTGTACCTCACTCCTATCGCAATCAAAAATGCCCCCAAAGAACTGTGGCATAAACATTGCAGCTGACAGTACTTGCCGTGCAGCTGTGAATCAAAATAAAGGCCAGGTACTCACTATGCCTTCTAAACAAATGTGCGCAAGTGTTGCAGCTGCACGCGCTGGTGCGGCGCAGCTGGGAATAAAACAAAATGAAGGGGCCCTGGCACATCTGTGCCTCTTCAACCCCACTGGGCTTCTCTAAATCAAATTGCCCCCAAAACACTGCAGACATGGCACTGGCTCTACACGTACCCTCTGAGCCCCACTCCGGGTCTCTTAACATAATTGCCCTCTTCGGCGCAGCTGCCCTCTAGCAGGTGGGGCAGCTCTGGCCATGGCAAAACTGGGAGGTGCACGGGACCCTCTGGGCCCTCATAAAACAAACATGGCCCTTCAAAGGAGCGGCCAACTCTCTCTCGCTGGTCCACTCAGAACTAAGAACTGGCACGGGCAATGTGCCAAGCGGCAGCTCCACTCCCGGGGCTTGCGTGGGGACTCTGCTCCTCTCCCGGTCGTTGTGACCTGTCACCCCTTCTGCTAGGCGGGGGTTGGCGGGTCGAGCTGCCAGGGGAGACCACAAGGCTCGGACTTCCCTGGTTTTCACCCGGTGCCTCCTGGGGACATGGGACTTCAGAGTGGAGCCTGCAAGGCTCCAGACGTCTTTCCTCGGTGGCAGGGCGGGACTTCCTCTCCCCACTCCGCCTAACGCCAGGCAGCCTTGCCTGCCTTCCGGTTTGAAGACTCCGGCCACAGCGGTGATTTCCTCATAAAACGCGGGGTGGGCACCCGCGATAAAAATAACATGAGAGCGGGGTGGTCACCCGCTCTCCACCCATAAGGCCAGAAAGGAATCCAAATGCGGGGTAGGCACCCGCTTTTTGAAATGCTCGAAGCGGGGTAAAAGTATAAGCGAGGTGGGCACCCTCATCAAAGGCATTACGGGGGAATCACTATGCTGGGTTTTTGATTTCCTACGCTGGGTTTTTGATTTCCCCTGGGACGCTAGAGCTTCGCTGCCCTGGGCTGCACAGCACTTTGCAACCCAGGGCAGCGAAGCTCCAGCGCCCCAGGGGAAATCAAAAATAAAGCGCTCCCAGGACGCAAAAAGCTGCACAAAGTTCTGAAGGTCATGGTCAGCCAAAAGAAGAATACATGGGTCCCATAAATCCTTAGGGATCAAGGGGGCAATGCAGGGCCCAGGGAGGCAAGCCCTCATGGCAGTTCCTCCTGGGCCCCAGCAGCAGCACGCCCCAGCAGGATTCAGGAACAAGAACTGAACATTTTCATGTGGTCACAGCCCCTACATTTATACCGAGATTCTCTTTGTCTGTTAGTGCAGGGCATGGGGGAACCAGATGCAACTGATTCAGGGGGGAATTGGAACACTTTGTTTTGCAAGCTCCTCTTCCCCTTTGTCAGGTGGGGGCTAGATGATCAGACGCACCACAGGAGGCGGAGCCAGCATTCACTAGGGAAGGCACCATCCTATTTAGAGTCAGGGGATTAGCCCTCCCACTACTCCCAGCCCAGATGTCCTATTCAGCCCAGCGCTGACTCACCCTGCCCCTCCTGGAGCCACACACACCTCCCAGCCCCTGTCACTCACAAGCCAGACATGCAATTGACCTCAGGCAGGCAGACACATAGCACACAGAAATGCCAACTTCTAAAAGTGGCCTTTCTAAAATAACCAAAATAAATCTGCGCACACAATTGTAAAGCATTTAGTCACACAATTTGATACATACCAGACTTGACATCACTTCTCCTCCCATAACAGGAATTACCACTGACACATACTGATCAGGGAATTCACAATGCATTCCTATGGGAGAGCAGGCCAACCTTACAAATGTAACACAGAGAGTGCACACACTTTACACTGGACCACAGTGCTAAAGTGCCCAGAGGCCTAAAACCACCATTACCATGTCAGTGAAAAGGCTAACATTTTAGGGGTGAACCTGTCAAAAAGGACCACATCCAACAAGAGTTTATTGCAAAGAGAAAAGAGGAGGTCAGAAGGGAGGCATGGGAGTAGCTTACCACAGCCTGCACCAGTAAAACCTCATCACAATTCTGGAAGGTAGTTAATGCTCCCTTTTTTCCAACAGTCCGACCACCAATACTGATGTAAACATTCCTGAGCATATCTGGGTTGGCCATTTTATGAATTTGTATGATTTGCAGGTTTAAGCCAGAACTGTGAGTAGTCCCACAGAGGACTTGAATAGCCTGAATGACTCTGATAAACTGTCATTTACTGGTACAGATGTCATCTTGGCTGTAAATAGATGCCTGAGCAATGAAGCACCAGGGACGGATGGAGTCCCTGTAGATCTCTTAAGAATGATCTGGAATTCTGGGCCCCTGCCCTGGCGAAGGATAGCGCGGATCATTTAGATCTTCCTAGGTCCTCCTAAATCCTGGTCTAGGGCTAATATTGTACTAATTTCAAAAAATAGAAATGATCCACACTGCTATCGGCCAATATCTTTAATTGATTGGAAGGCCAAGGTTCTGGGCAGAGTGTTGCTGGATCACCTTGAATCCTGGGCTATTGATAAGGGCATCTTATCATCGGCACAACGTGGTTTAGGACAGTGTGTAGGAGCAGGCGACAAGTGCCTAAACCTCCACTTATTTATGAATACATATGTTGCTGTAAGAAAGGTTGTCTTTACTTTTTGGGGGGGGGGGGGGTTACATAAGCACCAGTTGTGTTACTGATGGCCACATTTTTTCATTAGGCATGGGCAGATTAAGTGATTTGCCCAGAATCACAGGATGTTGAGCATCCCCACGAGACTCGATCCCCGTTCCCCAGCTCTGAGGTAGACCGCTCAAGTCATTAGGCCACATCCTCTCCCAACCTGCCATTCATGGACCTCCGTGCGGCATTTGATAATGGAATAATATCAGAGCTCTGAAACATGTTCATTAACAAGGGTGCAAACCAAAAAATGATCTATTTACTTGCCCAGCTGCATGCGGATGTCAAAAGTAGCATCAGATTTGGGTCAGGCAGAGAATGTACCCCTTCTATAAAGACTGGAAAACGGGTAAAGCAGAGGAGTGTGTTGGCACCATTTCTTTTTAGTTTCTACATTAATGATCTTTTTTGTTAAACAAACTTTATTGCCTTTTGCATGACATACAGTTGGTCCGTTATTTGCGTTATCCACATATACAAAGCGCATTCATGGCTCTACATTAATGATCTTGATGACCAACTGATAAATGCCTTAGCCGACCCACCCAAAGTAATGAACTGTCTGCTACCTGTGCTCATGTATGCTGACGATAGTGTCTTGATGGCCAGAATAGGTCAGGGTTTGCAGAAAGTTTTTGAAAACTTTTTAACTTTTATATCCAATCTACACCCTCCTGTTGGACTTGGCCCTTTTTTCAGAGTAATCCCAGAACTGTTTGCCTTCCTCCTGTATCTTGTCTGACCTGTTTTTGTTGGTTTTTGATTCTGTGCACTTTACCACTGCTTATCAGTGCTAAAGTGCATGTGCCCTCTCGTGTACACTGGTAAGATTGACCTACACCTGTTTGGCATATTTAATTTACCTGTAAGTCCCTTGTACAGTGTGATCCTATATACCCAGGGCTTGTCATTTAAATGCTACTAGTTGACTTGTAGTGCCGATTGCACCACCTGCCAAAGTAGCCTTTCAAACCTGTCTCAAGCCTCTGCCACTGCAGGGCCTGTGTGTGCAGTTTACTTCTGCAGGAATGTGCTATGTAAAGTGGTTGCTACATTTGAAACTCCCCATTTACCCCTAAGGTAGGCTCTAGCTAGCCCAATGGTCAGGGTGCTCTATAGGTAAAAGGTAGGATATGTGTCTTAACTGCGAGGCATGTCCTTGTAGTGACAAACAGACTATTTCATTTGTCAATGATGTGAAACTACACTCCTATAGGTTTGCATTGAAGATTTCCTAATATATGCTTCAGTGGTATTTTCTGAAATGAGACGGGTAGCGTGGGTATGTTCGGTATGTTTGTAATAGTAGAGATAAATCCTGCGTATTGGTGAAAGCGGATTTGTCAGTACTATTTTGGAAATGCCACTTTTAGAAGTGAGCATTTCTGTGTGCTTATGAGTCTTTGTGCCCTGCCTGGTTGTCTATTCACCGTCTGGTTTAGACTGACAGGTGAGAGGGGATGAACATTTATTCTGGACAGCCACAAGTGGGGCTGAGGTGTGTCCTGTCTTTCGTGGGTGATTTAACACTAGGCTGAATATACCTTGGCTTCATTTAGAGTGGCGAGAGGAGTATCCCTTGCACATGAATAGGCCAGCTCTGCATTTAGAGTGGTGGGAGGAGTTGCACCGGCACCTGAATAGGGCTTTGCCTGCCTTATACAATGCTGTCTCCATCCCCCTGTAGTCTGTCTCTGACCAGGGCTTCGGATGTGAATGGGGGTGATGTGCACTTCTAAACAGTGTTTGAAGTGACACACAGAACAAAGACTTTTTGTGTATAAGTACAGGGGTTGTGACACCATGAATTGAGACACTGCGTGGACTGCCAGGCGGAACCGCCATTGGACTGGACTGCTGGAAAAGCTGACCTCATGCCTGTTGGGCTATGAGAAGGACTACCACTTTGCTTGGAGGACCCCTGTGCTAGCCTACCTATGTGCACCTTGCTGGTTTGCCCCAGTGCTCTCACAGAAGGGCCGCTTATGCCACTTGTCCATGCCAGTGGAGCGCAGGGTGAGGGCGTGGTTCCCTTCTTGCGTGTAAAGAGCACTTCCCTTATGGCACTGAGCGTATGGAGACTTCTCTTCACTTCCAATTTTTAGGGAGGAGTGCTCTGGAGAGCAGTCAGCACACCCGTTTTGGCAGCATTCATGCCGCGAGCTGCGTGGCGAGTAAATGAGCCGCTCTTTGTAGTCCAAGGTGCTACTACACTGTGAAAAGCCATGGGGAACACAGACGCCGTGGCAGCCCTCATCATGTGGTTCCATCCCGGGCTGCCTCTCGACGCATCATCAATGCCAAAATACACAGCAGATCCCTGGTTGGCCAGGACTGGAAGCCTCCAGCCAGCAACCGACCCTGCCTAGGGGGTGGTGCCAAAACAAAGGCATTCCCGTAAGCCCAAAATCACGGCATGACCGCCAGCACCAGCCACCGGGTTCACTCCGGGGAGGGAAAGTAACAAGCCTGATCCCGAGACCGGGTCCCTCCCCAGAGCGGCACTCCTGTCAGGGAGGGGAGTGAGTCCCACTGAGGGTATCGTCAGCACCTGAGCTGCAGGGTAGCGACAGCCCCTAGGTCAGTGGAGGGTGGAGACCGGGGAAGGTCTCTCTTGTGGAGAACCTATCTTTGGGGGCATTGCTTTTCATTTGGTGGCTTTGCGGGGTGAACCCAGGACAGGGTACCCATTTAGGAACTTGCTGCTTAGGGGACAACATCACTAAGACTACTGTAATCCTTATAGGAAATGCCCAGAGGCGTTTGCACTTTACATGGTTCACAGAGCTACCATCTAAACTATATTAAAAGCGCTGGTGCTGTTTTGGTTATGTATTATATGGATATGTGGGGAGAAATTCCTATATGTGCTACCATACCGAACTACTGCCCTTTGTGCCCTGATCTACTATGTATTTCATGGAGGCCTGAGTGGTCAGGATCACAGGTACTATCTCTGGGGTTGCTTTTAGGTGCAGTGATGGTGGATTTATGATGTGGGCAAACTACAAGAATTTACTTTATTGTACTACTTGTGTTGTTATGACATTTGCCCAATTGGAAAAGTGTTTATGTAATCTATGTTATGTTATGACAAGTGCCTTGTGGATCAGTAATTTATGTGATTATGGTCCAAAGTGTTGTATGTACAATACAAAAGATATTTTTATATAATCTTGTTTAAAGATTCTTTTTGTGGTGTGACTAGTTGTGAGAAGTTAGCCTGGCATATGATGTCCACTATTCTAGTGGGCACCTTACACCAGTCTAAACGACCCTTATTGATGGTGGTTGTAAAGTCAACCTTATAGACAAGCTATCCTAGTGGTAGCATGGACCAGCAGTCTTAGGCTAAAACTTCAGAGAGCATGTGAAGCCAGCTGTTTTACCATATATAATCTCTTGAATACCTAATGAAAGGACACCACACAAGGTATATATCAAATATATATCTATTTATTACAAACTCAACCCCTCTGCACTCTTTATGAGGTCAGAGTTCGAGATACGTTACAAGTTACTCATTAAGCATACTATAAGTTGCACAAATACAATTCTGCCCTAGGGGAATACGAACCATATACTAAGTAAGTGGTATAAGGACCACTTCAGGAATAGTGAATAGGCCTAGGGCATAGGGAATCGTTGGGGCTACACTACAGAACCAAAGGTTAGGAAGTAGGAGACCCACAGGAGACGCGTGCAGTGTGGGAACACAGTCGCGAGTTACCATGGAGTTATAATGGGAACGTAAAAGTTACAAAGTAATTGATTAAGGACACTTCCAGATGGACTACCGTAAAACCCTTTTAAACTAGGACACTTCGAGAGTCAACACCCACGGGAGCACCGGAGTACTCGAGTTACCTCACCCAGGTAAGCCGGGTGCATAGGTCTTTTCGTGTTGGGTTTCATCGCTGTTTCCTATGGAGAGCTGCAAAGAAGTGCAGCAAGCGACCAGGAGAAAAGTGTCTGGATGGATCCAAGGGTGGATCAAAGATGAGAAGAACCTGAAAGCAGAGGGTACAGAGTCTGGGTCACTAGCCAGTGACCAGGAAGGAACCAGGAAGGACCCAGGCAATGTTGAGTGTTTCAGGTGAAGAAGGTGAGGCTTGTCTCTGCTGCCACAAGGACCAGGAGGCATCGACTACAACTAGGAGCTGGATTCGAGCTGTGCCAAAAAGGATCTAGTTGACTGTGGTGTCGGTATCCGGATTGGACCCAACAAGCCTTGGCAAACACAATGCATGAAGAAAGAGAAGATGGACTTCAGTTCAAACCAGCAATGTCTGGGGAGTTTCTCCTTCACAGGGAAGCTGAAGCAAGCATGGAGCAACCAGGCAAGCAGTGTAGTTTTAAAAGAATGTCTTTGGAGGGCTAACTAGCCAACGGGCTAGCAACCGGGAAGACACGTCAAGCTGAAATGCAAGATCAGGCCCCACGCGGCACTCGTGGAGTAGGGAGTGCTGAGCTTCGGTGCAAATGGTGCTCGGGTCTGGGGCTTCTCAGACCCCAATGCACAACTGCGAGGGTACCTCGGTAGTTGCACTGTTAGCAAAGTTCAAGTAGTCCAGGGTGTCCAGTCCCACGTCTCTCGTGTCCGCCATGGGTCTCAGCCTTACTGTGAATGTGGAACGGTTTCGGAGAAGTCTGGAAGTCTAGTTTCTGAGTCGCTGAGTCTTCGGAGTCCGGCAGGAGCATCGACAAAGCAAACTGGCAAGTTACTGGTGGGGCCTGTTTGCAAAGGGTGGTCACTCCTTGACCACAAGGGAGATGTCTTCAGTCTTCCAGTCGGTATAGAACGTCGAAGGTTCAAGAGTTTTGTTTCAGAGTTTTACAGTCCAGGATAATCTAATGTCTCTAGACACAGCTCCTATCTTTATACAGATTTTAGGGGCTGGATTACCTGCTAGGTCCCTCCAATGGGTGAACCCTGAGAAGGGGGTGGTTACAGCCCTTTCTCTATGTCCAGTTTCACGCCAGAGCGGGGCTGGAGTGCCCCAGCAACTGGTTTGAACCGAGCTATGCATGGAGCACATTGTGTACCCCAGGCAGTGTCTGGAAAAGCATCTTTCCATTCAACCCACCCTGCCCCAATACACTACAGGCTGTCTGGGGAGGTGCTAGCACCTCCCTGGACAGTAAACCTATTGTCTAGGCCTCCCTTGCCGGTGTTTCGTCCAGCTGCAGGAGGTCAAACTCGTGTCTGTGGCAGCAACATCCATTTTGTGATGCTGAGGCTCTGTTTAACTTTAACTGGGTAAAGCAGTAACTACATGTCTTCTCCCTCTATAAGGGTGGAATGCTACCCCCGCCGCCAGAACTGGTGGGGAGTAGTATTTCAAAGTGTTTGACACCTTACACGACATGTTTTGATAAAGCCAAACCAAAGTTAGCATTAACCTCCTTCAACACCGCCACCTTCCCGGAGAGCTGGAAGCACGCCGAGCTCAGCACGCTCCTGAAGAAACCAACAGCGGACCCCACCGACCTCAAGAAATTCCGCCCCATCTCGCTCCTCCCTTTTCCTGCCAAAGTCATCGAGAAGACCGTCAACAGACAGCTTGCCGCCTTCCTCGAGATGAACGGATCCCTCGACCACTCGCAGTCCGGTTTCTGAGCCAACCACAGCACCGAGACCGCCCTCATCGCAGCCACTGACGACATCAGATCCCTGCTCGACAACGGGGAAACAGCGGCGCTCATCCTCCTGGACCTCTCCGCAGCATTCGACACTGTCTGCCACCGCACCCTAGTGCAGCGCCTCAGGAACATCGGAATCCAAGAGAAGGCACTGGAGTGAATCATCTCATTCCTCACCGGAAGAACCCAGAGAGTCCTCCTCCCCCCGTTCAGATCCGAGGCCACCAAAGTCATCTGCGGCGTACCACAAGGATCATCACTCAGCCCCACCCTCTTCAACGTCTACATGAGCCCCCTCGCAGCCATCGCACGCCAACACAACCTCAACATCATCTCCTACGCCGAGGACACCCAGCTGATCCTCTCCCTCACCAATGACCCCGCCACCGCCAGAACCAGCCTACACGAAGGGATGAAAGACGTCGCCGAGTGGATGAAGAACAGCCGCCTGAAACCGAACTCAGACAAGACGGAAGTCCTCATCCTGAGATCATCGCCCTCCGCCTGGGACGACTCCTGGTGGCCCCCTGCCCTGGGCACCACTCCCAAGCCAACGGACCACGCACGTAACCTGGGCTTCATCCTGGACCCCTCCCTCTCGATGACCAGAAAAGTCAACGCCGTCTTATCATCATGCTTCAACACCCTGCGCATTCTCCGCAAGATCTTCCGGTGGATCCCCACTGAAACCAGGAAGACGGTCACCCAGGCACTCGTCACCAGCCGACTGGACTACGGAAACACCATCTACGCCGGAACCACAGCCAAACTTCAGAAAAGACTCCAACACATCCAGAACGCCTCTGCACGACTCGTCCTGGACATCCCCCGACACAGCCACATCTCCGGCCACCTGAAAGACCTGCACTGGCTCCCCGTCAGCAAGAGGATCACGTTCAGACTCCTCACCCACACCCACAAGGCTCTCCACGACCTGGGCCCCAAGTACCTCAACAACTGCCTGACCTCTACACTCCCACCCGCCAGCTACGATCGACCAGCCTCGCCCTCGCCGCCGTTCCACGCATCCGCAGAGCCACCACCGGAGGACGATCCTTCTCCTACCTGGCAGCCAAGACATGGAACTCCCTCCCCATCCACCTCCGGCGAACCCAGGACCATCTCTCCTTCAGGAAGCAACTCGAGACCTGGATTTTCGAGCAGTAACGGACCCCTCTCCCCAGCGCCTTGAGACCCCTCCGGGTGAGTAGCGCGCTATACAAATATTATGATTGATTGATTGATTGATTGATTATAATGCACTTAAGAGTATATGGTATGGCTACATCATAGAACAGCTATAAGGACATGGTTCCGAAAGCTGCAGAAGGGCTCAGCTCATGCTAGAGCACCCTCTCACATAAAACCAAGCACTCTGCCTCCAGGATTGTTAAGGCCTACCATAGGAGTGACTTATAGGTGCATATGTGTCTATATATAAGGTAGATATAGGGGAAACATCCTTTACCACGCAACTTTTACCACGCAGTGCTTTTACAACGCAGGTTTTACAACGAAAACCATTACAATGCATTGCACTGGGGGGCGCTCTAGGATAGGGAATAGTTTTAATTTACTATCCAACACCTTCCCTACTATCCACGGGGACTGGAGTTGGAATAGTAAATTAAACTATTCACTATCCAGCACCCCTTAGCGCTATGCGTTGTAACAGCATGCGTTGTAAAAACTGCGATGTAAAGGCATGCGTGATAAAAGCATGCGTTGTAATGTCATACATCCTAGATATAGGTATACTATATCTAAGTAAGGGGTGATTACACCACCTTACCCAAGCTGAGTGATCAGCCTGTGGTGTCAGTTTGGATGGCCAGCCAGGGGTGGCATAATACATGCTGCAGCCCCTGGAGGCCCTTGGATGCACCTATGCCCTGGGTATCTATGGTACACTCTACAGGTGCTCACAGAGGTGACCCAATTCCAAATTAGGTATATACCTACAGTACATGGAGTCCATTTCACAGGGAGAGCAGACAGCCTGGGGCCCTGAATAGCAGGATCCAGGGCCAACTACGTCAAAAAACAGCTAAACACTACGCAAAAAGTTGGGGTAACCATATAGTCAGATATCCACCTTCCTACACTAGTGTTTGTGTGTCTTGCACTAACACTTTACACATTGCCCCTGGGATAAGCCTGACTGCTCTGACAAGCTACCAACCGCCCTAGTCATAATAGGGTAGTTGATAGACTGCAACCATGAGTCTGGCGGTCGGTGGCCCGCCAGACTCATAATAAGGGCCTTAGGCTTTGGTTAGTGAATTCTTTTGGTATCGTATTCCTCAAATGCATTTACAAACAAAGATCTGCTCCCATGCCCCTGTAATACTGCAGTATCACAATCACAGCTGCATTTGTTTTTCTTTTGTGAATAAAGCACCGTGTACTCACATATTGAAACCATTATTGAGACTTTTACATATTTGGAACGCAAAGAAGCATTGGAGTATCTCCAGCTGCTCCAAACAGTGGAAGTTCACCACAATATTTATAGATTTATAGTCACTGTAGTTAGAGTAGGAGAATTGTTGGCACGTAAGTATATCTCTCAGTCTGAACACTCGTATCAGTGTACTATATTTGTATGCCTTTTAAATAATATTGCCTTCTATATGTCATGTATTTAAACTAAAATGTTATAGCTGTATTGTGACACTATAATCTTTAACTACACAATGCGGTAGGATCAGCCGCGGCCCGTGCAGGTAAGAACCGTGGAGGGGATTTCGACAGACGACGAAGAGGGAAAATTAAGTTTTTATTTAATTTTCCCTCGTGGTCATATGTCGAATCCCGCCTCTACCCACCCCCAATGCCCTACTGTTCTTACCTGGACGGGCCAGGGCTGGTTAGGATGTATTGTATGGTTAAATTAGATTTTTTTATCATGTAAAGATTGTTTTACTGCTTTTCATTTGTATTTATATGTCTAATGTTATGTTTTTTGTTTAAACCAAATAAAGTTTTTTGAACCGAGCTGAACTACTCAACACAAGAAAAGTGTTGACATTCTTATCATTTGATTCATAATCAATAGTCCTCTGAGGGCATTGTTGTTTATAGTTTTATGGTTTGTATCCCTTCCACTGAAGTCCTAAAAGGATGCCCCTCCCCCAGAAAACTAGACAAATATTGGGCACTTTTTACTGATTTATGATGAAATTTGGGTTGCACGTGCATATATAGATGAGACTTGTGTTGCAGAAATATATTGATGTGATGCAGATGTGGGCTCTAGCATTATTTACACCTACAGTAAGAATTCCGCTCACTTATGGCAAAATCACTTCCATTTAAGACCAGCTTCTGATTGCATGGATCATGGCTAGGCCAAAAGAATCAACCACTTGAAAGCAAGGAGTAGGTTAATGTGAAAAACAGGTATTACAAAGAATTGTCTTTGTGATGGCATAGACATGCATAGGATAATTTCAGAATACACTGGTTGCTAGTAAATGCCATGGATTTCAAGGGGTCTTGGAGATGTTCAATAACAGTTGTGATCACACAAATCTACAAATTCTCAAAAACGGAATTGACAAAAACACACAGAGTCTTAGCTTAAAAGAATGCAAATTTAAATGAAAATGATCATAGTAATTAATGGGAATGAACAGAATGTAAAAAACGAACAAACAATGCAATAATAAAAACAATAGAAAGGAGTCTACTAGGTCATTTCATCACCAACTAGGTATTAAATTAGGGCTCATAATGGAAAGAAAATACAAAATCATACATTAATGTATAAAGCTACAATGTACGTGAGCTGAACTGGGTTCAGAATCCCGAGACATATGATATACAGAGATGATGCTAGCCAGGAAAAAGTCAGCATCAGTTATCTTCTGGCTATTGTGTCAGGGGCAGGCCAGGAAAAGGCCTCCCAGACACGCGTCTGCTGTCACTTCTGTGACTTACTTTGACTCAAGTGTTTTCTTGCATGCAGAAATACACGTGTTTGTTTGTTATTATATTGCCACGATTAGTCACTGTTTCGGATATCTATGAAACATTATTTTCTTGTTTCTTTTAACCATCTCTTATTATGTGCTTGAACCACTTCTTTAAATTCATGTTTGATTTTTTCCCTTTGTTCGTTCGGGTAAAGAATTTAAGGAACTTTTTAACGATTGTCCAACTTTAGTGAAATCTAACATGCACACATTTAGATACCAACCAATGCTAACGTGTGTCAGCAAAAATAGCACTACTAAAAGGCAAAAAACGATATCAAAAGCCTTTAAAAACCACACCATTCCTTCCACTTATGCAAAAAGAAAATATTAATTTCCTAAAAGAGACATCACATGACAGAAGAAGAAACTAATTTGCAAAATTAGGTAATTATTCACTAGAAAGTTCATTGTTAGCTGAGGTTAGACGGGCACATCAATATTGACTTCATGGGGCAGATTTATGTTAACTGGCGCATCCCTAGGGATGCGCCAGTTAACGTGCGCCACAGTGCGCCACAGCTCCGCCACCCATGGTGCGCCTCATTTACAATGCGGCGCACCATGGGGCAAAAACGGCACAGATGCGTGACGCATCTGTGCCGTTAAGGTGGCGCATTGCTGGAGTTGCGTCGCAAGCGCGACGCAGCTCCAGCAAGGCTCGGGGGTGCCCCATCTTAACAATGCTGCGTCAAGACCAACGCCTGCTTCAAGCAGGCGCAGGCTTTTGACGCAGCATTGGCCTGAAAGTGACTGAGTGAAATCTTATAGATTTCACTCAGCCACTTTTGCGAGGCGCACCTGCCCCGGAACGCCCACCCTGCTCCGGAACGCCCACAAGCGGCGCAGGGCTTTACAACATGACGCATCTGCCTAGATGCGTCACGTTGTAAATTGTTCGTAGGGATGCGCCACGTTTACGCCGCCTTGCGTGACGCAACAGCGGCGTAAACGTGGCGCAAGGGCCTCATAAATCTGCCCCCATGTATTCATCTACATATTTTGTTACGATTGAGTAACCATTGTTGGTTACATTAGATTTGTTTACCTCAGTGAAAGCCACTTCGTGAATTCCAAATGTCATTACCTTCTGTTATATTTACTCGAATCAGATCATATAATCTAGGTAATATTGAATTAATCTGCATGTTTTTTCCCCTTTGAGGGTTTAAAATGTTAAAACAGTTGATTGACTATTGCCAGGTTAGACGCGGGGTGAAAAATTTAATTTTCTTAAAGACTTGCCTGTTGAACATATTTGTTCACTTGTAACACCAAAAAAGACAGCATCAGTTCACAGGACAAATGTCTGAACTTTATTCAGAAACATCTAAAATGCTAATTTTTGTTAACAAAATCAAGCAGTGACCCTAATAATTTCTACTTTAAATAGAATCCATTTCGATCTCTAGAAACCACAAAGTTCATTTTGGTGACTAACAAAAGTCATATGTTTAGCACTAGATTCCATATGGAATTGTATGGTTCCTCAATACACCATGTAAAATCATCTAAGTAAAGTACAATGATAATGATATATATTGAAGGCTGTCCTGTCTTCTGTAAATGAGTTTAACATACATAAATGAGAGTGCAAATTCAAATCAACTAAATTAAACTAATTACATACCACCATTCTTTTCTACAAATGAGTCCTTTGACTTCTATAGGTGTCTGTGCCAATGGATGTTTTGTCGAACTGTTGTTAAGTAAATCAATCTATTTAAATAAGTGATAAACTAAAGAGCCATGTACGTGATGTGCACATCAAACAGAATGCAACCATCAGTTTCTAGTCAAAGAGTTTATGTGCCTTGGGGATGAAAAAACGTGATCTGAGCTTCCCAAGAGAACATTTCCACATATAAACCAATAATAATTTGTGTCATATAAGGTAAGCCTATTCTGCAAGCAATGGGGTTAAGAGTTTCGTTGTTGCTATTTCATGCATTTACCTTTTCCAGACAAATGCATTCTGTTTGACCTACTTTCTTTTTGAAATATTTATAATCTGTATAATGTAAACAGAAAACAAAAGAGAAAAACAAACTTGAACGGCTAAAAGAAAGATCACTTAAAGAAAAAGCCTGTCTTTGTTTCTTAAGCAATCAGGCAGAGAATGTGTGGGCGGTGAGGAATTGTAAGGTAGAGTTCAAGCACTGAAAACCTATGGACAAAATTGAAAAGAATTTGATGTAGAAGCAACTGAATTCTGCTAAAAAAAAGTTGACCCTTCAAAACCAAACAGAGGTGTTTGAAATTAACCAATTATTCTCAGCAGAAGCCACACAGTTTAACACCAAAGCACAGACAATGGACCACTATTCTTCAAGTCAAAAACCTGGGCAATAGCAGCATTTTTAATACGCTTCTATTATTGAAGCAGATAATCCCATATGTAGGGCATTATTCTACTTAAGCTCTGAATTGATCAAAGCTCCTACAGTGGATTGACAGAGGTTGGGGGAAATAAAATGAAGCACATAATACAACTGGTAAAGTTTAGAAAGCCTTCAAACAATCAGGAATTAGGGTTCAATTCACAGTCACAAAGTAGCACACAATTTCCCCACCATGCATGTGAAAGTAATGCCTAAATTGAGAGGGAGAGGGGAGATACATGTCTGTATTTGATCATAGAGGGTGTGTCCCACATCCAATGCCCTTGGCAATTAACCAGGATTCATATAGTGCTGCTAATCCCCCTTGAGGGTATCCATGTACTGAGAGCCTCTCTGCTCGGTGGAAACCGTTGAACAGTCAGGTATTGCGTCTTTTCCCGAATTACTGAAGGGAGAGGAAGGTCCAGAGGTGGAGGAGGACAATGTTACAGGACTTTGAAGCGAGGTAGCAGAAGGAGCGTCCTTCACTGTTGTTTCAGTGGATGCGGGGGCTGTGAGTGAGGTAGAGGGAGGCGGAGTGCAGGTGTCTAGATGGTTGATGGAAGCTCAGACGGAGGGTGATGTATGCTGGTCCATGATTGTGAAGGGCTTTACAAGTGTGGATCAGCATCTTGAATTGCCATCCATTGTGGACAGTGAGCCAACGGAGTTTCTTGAGGTGTGGGGTGATGTGGGTATGTTTGGGGAGGTCGAGGATGAGTCTGGCACTGTGTTCTGTATGGTCTGCAGTCTATTCAGGAAGTGTGTGGTGATTCCCACATAGAGTGTGTTTCCATGATCCAAGTGGATAGTAATGAGAGCTTGAGTCACAGTACATCTGGTGCTGACTTGGAGCCATTTGAAGGCATTTCAGAGCATGCAGTGAGTGAGGAAGGAAGTGGAGGAGAATTTGTGGATCTGGTTTTTCATGGTGAGTTTACTGTCTGGAATGATGCAGAGGTTCTGGGAGTGGTCTGTAGGAGTGGTTGAGGTTTTTAGTTCAACAATCCGCCAGGTGTCACTCCACAGGGAGGTATTGTTTACAAAGATCAATACTCATGTTTTCTCTGTGTTGAGTTTGAGGCAGTTGTTTTGCATCCAGTCCATGATGCTGGTTATGCACAGGCGGAAGTTGGTCCTTGTGGTGGATGGGGCTTGGCTAAAGAGAGGATGAACTTGCTGTCGTCTGCATAGGATATGATGCTCAGTTCATGGGTTCTAATGATGTTGTCCAGGGGGGGCCATATGAGCATCGAACAGAGTAGTGCTGAGGAAAGAACCTTGAGGGACTCTGCAGAAGAGGTTCTTGGGTACCATTGTGAAAGTTGGTAGGCAGATTCTCTGAGTTCTTCTGGAGCGGAAGGATGCATTCTATCATTCTATTTGAGAGTGTCCTCTTCTGATCTGATAAAGCCTCTTGATCAGGGTGTGATGAGACACGGTTTCAAAGGCTGCTGAGAGGTCAAGGAGGATCAGAGCTGCCTTTTCTTACTAGTCTAGGAGGGTTCTGATATTGTTGGTGGCTGTGATAACGGTGGTTTTGGTGCTGTGGTTCGGATGGAGTCTGAATTGGGGTGAGTCCAGATGACTGTTATTCTACAGGTATTCTGTGAGTTGGTGGTTGATGGTCTTTGAGGACAATGGCAGAAAAGCGGAGCAGAGAGATGGGCCGGTAGTTCTTGAGTTCGTTGTGGTCTGCGCATGGCTTCTTGAGGAGGGTTTCAAGTTCAGCGTGTTTCCATTCTTCTGGGAAGGTGGCCGAGATGATGGATATGTTGGAGATAGTGGTGAACCTGTTGCTGATAGTCATTTTGAGTGGAAGAAGTGCATGATGGTTGTGGTATTCTGTGTGGTGAGCTGGTCCCAAGCAGTGATCCTGTGATCAGAGTTTGCGCCTGAGGGTGCGAAGAGGCTAAGGTCGAAGGCAGTGGGTTGGGGCTCAAAATGTTTGTAGATGGTGGAGATCTTGTCAGGGAAGATGTCTGCCAGTGTGTCACAGAATTCTTGGGAAGGGGTGATGATGTTATTGTTTGCTGAGGTGCTTGAGAAATCCTTGACTATGCTAAAGAATTCATTCCTGTGGGTGGATCTGGCTTGGATGATGCTGCCTAGGGCATTATTTTTCATTTCTTTCAGGAGTTGGTGTTAGTGGTTGACCAATATCTTGAAGGTAGGCACCTTTTTCCAAGTAGGAACCCTTGCTTCTAGTCAGGGTAGAAGGGATACACACTTTAGATAATCCCTGCTCACCCCCTTGGTTGCTTGGCACGAGCAGACAGGTTTATCCCGAAGGCAATGTGTAAAGTATTTGTACTTTAAACGCACAGTAACAGTGAAGACAACACACAAGTTTAGAAAAATAAAGTATCTTTATCTAAAACAAACAAGATCAAAACAACAAAAATCCAACATACATATATAAAAATAGCACTTAAAAACAGTTACTTGCAGAAATACCACTTGTAAAAACAAATAGCTCCACCTGGGGCTGTTGCAACATCATGACAGCTATAAATCCAAAGTACCGCACCAACTGCGATGTGCAAAGCATTGGGCACAGAGTCATGCGGACCCCAAAGAACAGTACCTTGGAAGATTAGGTCTATGGATGATGCACAGCATTTGGAGGTGAGGCGTTGGTGCCAAGGTCGAGGCCAGTTCTCTGGTTGCCATGGGGAAGGCACAGCATTGTGTCCGTGAGGAGTCGATGTGCTGAATCCAGAACGGGGGAAGACGGAGGCATCGGCGGTGAGGCATCAATTCTGGCTCTGCTATGTGAAACCGAAAAGTTTGTGGTTACCCTCATCGGTTGTTGGCTCTGCGATTCCAGGATGCTGGTGCTGGTAGTGAGAGTGCAGTGGCAGTCTGGCATCATGAAGGCTAATAACTGCAGGCCTTGAAGGGCATCGGAGCTGCGGTGCAGGTGGGGAGGTGCACAGTGCAATTCACGAGAGGTGCCCCTCGTGTCGATGCAGGTCGTGGCATCACTGGTGGCGGTAGAATTGTTTTTCTTGCTTTCTTTACATTTCTTCCAGCTCCCAACAGCAGCAACAACCCCCAGAGGCTCACAACTGGAACAGGCACCCCCTGGCAGGTCAGCAGCTCTCAGAGTTCAGGTTAGCTGGTGGTGACGTCTTGGTGTCCCTGAGACTTCAGAACCAAAGGCCAGCACACCCAAGCCCTTGGAGATTCTTCTTCAAGCAGGTTCTCAGAAAAGTTCCAGTCTTTGTTCTCTTCCTGGGCTGAAACAGCAAACTGCAGGCCAACACACAGCAAAGGGGCAGTACTCTTCCTTACAGCTCTCCAGCTCCTATCCTTGGCAAAAGGTTCCTCTTGAGTCCAGAAGTGATCTAATTCTCTGGGGTTTAAGGTCCACTACTTCTACCCCATGTTCTCTTTCTGGCAAGGGTCTCTCAGCCTAGTCCAAACCAGTTCTGTCCTCTCTAGTGCAGCATAACTACAGAAGGTGGAGACAGCATTGTGCAGAGGAGACACAGCCTATTAAGGTGTAAGTGAAACTCTCCCCAGCACTCTAAATACAGCTAAGGTATATTCAGCTCCGCTCTGAGTCACCCAGTAAAGACAGGACACACATCAACCCCCCCCTTGTGGCATTCTACAGTGAACTACACATCCCCAAACCCTGTTACTCCAAAACACAACAGTCAATACACAAACCAGCAGAGGCACACAGAATGGTTAAATAAGAAAATGCCTACTTTCTAAACGTGCCATTTTCAAACAATTTAAAAAACATCTCCCTAAAAAGATGTGTTATTAAATTCTGAGTTCTGAGAGCCTAAACTCCATTCCTCTATCTTGTTCCAATAGAAAGTCATACATGGAAGATTTTACGAAGTAACTCACATGTTAGCTTATAGGACAGATAGCCTTTCAATACTGAAAAACAAAATTGGCCGTATTTCACTATCAGGACATTTAAAACATGCCAGCACATGTTCTACCTTTTACCTACACTGCATCCTGCCCATGAGGTTACGACGGACCTCCTAAGAGGTGCTTTACGTGTATGAAAAGGAAAGGTGGGGCCTGGCAAGAGGGTGCACTGGCCAGGTCGGCTTGGCAGTTTAAAACTGTACACAGACACTGCATTGGCAGGTGTGAGATACCTTTATAGGAATATTCATGTGGGTGGCATAATCAGTGTTGCACACCCACTTGTAGCAATTGATTTACGGGCCCTGGCATACTCAGTGCTCTTAACTAGGGACTTACCAGTAAATCAAATATGCCAATCATGGATTACCAATCATAATCATAATTTACAAAGAAAGCATATGCACTTTAGCACTGATTAGCAGTGGTAAAGTACCCAGAGTCCTAAAGCCAACAAACACAGGTCAAGAAAAATAGGAGGAAGAAGGACTAAAGTTGGGGATAACCCTTTAAAAAGGGTCATTTCCAACATGAACCACTGACATGCTTGGTGGATCTTCTGAGCTTGGTGGCTTTGTTGGGGACGACGGTTGTGTTGTCAGGATGGGAGGTTTTGAGGGCATTGGTTAATTGGCTTTTGAATAATTTGTTCCAGCTGTAGTGTAGGGTGCTGGGCGGCTTGGTGGCAGTGCTGGTGAAGTGGATGATATAGTTGTTCGTCCAGGTGAGCTTGGTGACATGGCTGTACTTGACTCAGTCACTGGCAGTGAAAATGGGGTTGAGCATGTGTTCTGCATTGTGAGTGGAGTTGGTGACCAGTTTGGTGAGGCCGATGTTGTTCCTTCTTTAGAGGAGGTAGACTGTACTGGCGTCATTAGGGTCATCAAGGTGAAAGTTGAGGTCTGTGAGGAAGCTTTAGTGTTTGGTGTCGATGACTAACGGTGTCATTAATTCCACAATGGTCATGCGGTAGCTGGGGCGTGGTCCAAAATGCCTCTGCAGATTGTTTGTGTGCAGGAAGGTGCTTCTTCATGCACAAAAACAATCCTGCCTACAATGCAGGCACCCTTGCACTCTGGTGCATGGGTGCCTGCTTTGGTGCCAAGCAGCACATGGAGGCTTATTTACAAGACCCTTGCACCGCGGGTGCGTCACTTTTAATATGGGAAAAAGTGATGTATCGGGGGCAGACGGGGCTTGTAAATAATCCCCATTGTGCTTCAAGTCAAATATTTTTGCATTCCTTCCCTTTCATATCACTCAGCGCTGCACTCTGCTGCAACTTTTTTATAAATATGCCACTAAATTTCAAATGTGTGCATCCGGTAGAAGGGAAATACCTTTGGTGACACCCTGATATATCATTTCACCGCTAATGGGTCCTGAACCCCATAATCACAACGCTACCCATCTTAATCATATACAACATATTCAACATCACACTATACAGTGCTTACATTTTAAATAAGGTGGTGCACTTTCTTTGTTAGGGTGTCACCACAATAATAATAATAACCAGTTGCTATGATTTACCACTGTCTCAATATTTAAATCAATACAACTAATAACAATATTCAAATGTATTTATTATAAGTCTAGGCACTACATTGTTCATCACAAACGTTGTTGATAGAGCATTTCAATTTAAAATTGAAATGTGTGTTAAGAATATTTCTTTAAAATTAAACTGTGTGTTAAGATTCTTTCTCTACTCTCTAAGAGGCATATTATCAAGAACAGGCAAAAGAATTATCGCCGCTTTATCGGCAGGAAACCGCCGCTAAAGCGGCGATAATAGGCTTGATAATAGGCCCTTGTGAATTCCCATAGCAGCCCAGGTTCTGGTGTAAACCTGGGCTGCTATGGGAATTCACAAGGACATATTATCAAGACCATTATCGCTGCTTGAGTGGCAGTTTCCTGCTGATAAAGTGGCGATAATTTTATTGCCTGTTCTTGATAACATGCCCCTAAACGTTGCCCAAAGCAGTCATAAAATTTCCCACAAGAAGACCCCATACTCTAAAACTCAAGAGCAACAGCTCCAGCTCCAGGAAGCGTATGATATAGAAGGAACCTCTCCTGGGGTCACCTCCCTGAGGTCCCAGGTGATTTAGTGTTACTTAAAAAAATAATATTTTGAAGGGGATTGTGGCTCTTCCTGCTGACCTCACAATACTTTATATAACTGTATGTAAAGTGTTTTACCCCTGCTCCTCCTTGGTGTACCAGAGCAAGTCGAAATGTAGGCAGGCATCCTCACAGGGCATTATAGGGCGCTCCTTGTCGGGAGCAGTGAATTTTAGCTGAGTGATTCAACTACTCTTCATTATTTTTAGAAGCTTTGCACCATGACAGGGTTTTCCCCTTTATTATTTCCTGCATCCACCGAGGCACTTACAGCATCAGGGGCTTATTGGGGATAATGAGGGGAGCTATGAGGCCCCTGAAACCATGCCTTGCTGCACAGACGCAGGAGTCAGTGTTATAGTTTTCAGCTCCTGCACAGTGCCGCAGCACTTCCCTTACTGCCGGAGCAGCAGCCTAGTGCTGGGCACACCTCCCCAGATTGGTCTTCGGTACCCAGGAACTGGGGTCCTGGTGGACCAGTGGTAGTTTCACTGTAGTATGTTCTGCTTGCTTCTGTGCACTGACACCTGGGGAGATGTGATCCTCTGGAAGCAAAGTACACTACAGGAAGGGCGGCCCACACATGCCACCCCCAAAAGTGGCTAATTGTTAATGATATGCCAACCAGAGGCCCTGGCCCAATCCAGAGGGTTTTTAAAAAAGAGCACCAGAGCACTATGCAACACTTTTCTTTGTTTTGTTTTGAAAGGTCAAATGTTTAACAATGCATATCTCAAATGCCTTTGGGCTGATATTCTTCATTTTGAGCCCCTTTCACTCCTAGTGGCCAGGACTATCCACCAGAAGCATTTCCACCAACTGGCCTCTGAAGGGGCCCATTTTGCAGGGAGCTGAATTTGCTGACACTATGTCAGTCTTCGCCACAGCTTAGCTCCTAGTTCTCCTCTCCTGGAGGTGGGGGCATCTTGTGCACACCCTCTGCTTTCCAATGTTATTGCAACGCTCTAAATACATCTCTTTTTAATACTGCTTCATCTGTGCCTTCTGCACCAGAACTCTGAATAACAGTCAGGCTAGCAGTAATTTATGGTCTAGGAGTGGTACGGTCAGCCATGCTAGTAAGTGGCCAGAGTGATCCACAGAAACACTGCAGATATGCATTCTTACAGCTGGAGATTTTGTCTGCTTTGAAACGCTAGTGAAAAATGAAGAATTACAGAGAAACAAGACACAGAATGACTGATTGCCCTAATAGTTTCTCAGTTATATGGGGACACTCAGTGTCTGACTCATAACCCCCCAGTAACATTGTCCCCTGAGAAGGATTGCTGGACCACTCATAATGAAGGCCTAAAAGATGTTTGTGCAACTAAATACAATCAGTCATTGTTAGAAATGGGATTTCTGGTTGGTTAGGGCATGTGCCTAAGCCAGGCAGAAACCCCCACTGTAGTCAGGGCAAGGGAGTTACACATCGAAGATAACCCCTTCTCATGCCCTTGGTAGCTTGGCACGAGCAGTCAGGCTTATCCCAGAGGCAATGTGTAAAGCGTTTGCGCAACACACACACACAGCAGCAACACACTAGGCACACCACCAAAGAAACTCCACACAAGGATAAATAAACAATAGCCTTTGTATTATCCAAAACAAATTAGAATCATAATCACACAATATACACAGTTGGCAATGGACAATATTCATATGGGATTATATACATGACAGGGCCAATCAGGCCACTGTCAGAACCATCACTCAGCACACAAGTAGCAAATGCAAAACACCACTAGTAATTACTGGCACAGCAATGACCTCAGCATCATACCACATTAGCATTAGGCATAGAACACATTGTACATAAATCACAAGAATAAACACATTATGCACCAATCACAAGCATAAACACATTATGCAGCTTTGTAGAGCCTTGCACTCTACCAATTTCACCCAAAAATGACCCCAGGCCAACTGGCCTTTCACCGGGGCTCAAAAGCCCTCTCTCCCAAAATGTCAGGACTTAAATGTAGGGCCTCTCAAGTAGCCCTCTGGCTGCCAATGCAGCAACGATACTGCGCAATGTGCTGGGGCCTTGAGGTGCATCTCACCCCTTCCTCATCAAGAAGCCAGAGGAAATGCCCCCATTGCAGCTGCCCACGCTCTCACGGTCAGCTGTGGAATCACCTTTGGCACTGCGGTGCCTCCTGAGCCCCCACTGGGACTCTCAAAACAGAATCGCCCCCACGTTGCAGCTTGTGCTCTCGATCGGCACCTAATCATTGCCCATCAGCTTCGGCACTGGCCCACAGGGCCTCCTCAGCCCCCTTACTGGGACTTCTCTTTGGGGAAAAGGAACTAAGCACACGTCAGGCACCAGCCAGTTGCGGTCCCAGCCCCGCTCACTGGGGCTTCGCAGGACTCTTCCGGTCTTCCCCAATGCTGCACAGCACGTCTGGAGCCTCCCACGGCCTCGGTAAGGGAAGTTCCCTTCTCAGTTCCTCTTGGGGCTTAGGGGGCTCTGATGTCACCTCCAGCGGCCCCCTTTGTGCGGCGTGACTTCCTCTCTGCCTCCAGCAAGGCTGGTAAGACACACAGGGCTCTCCTTCTCCTTACGGGGAGCCCCACCCACAGTCAGGTAAACTCCGCCTGGCTCCCGGGTCTCTGCTAGTCTCTGCGGCGCTCGCTCTTCAGGAGACACCACAATGCGGGGTAGGCTCCCGCTTTTAAATCAGCATAAATGCGAGGTGGTTTCCTGCTAAAAAGGGTAGGATTCTGCTCTGATCCCGACAGCACGTAAATGCAGGGTGGGCTCCCCCGGTAAATACACAAATGCGGGGTGGGCTCCTGCCGACAGGAGCACAAAAGCGGGGTGGCCTGCCGCTCAGCAGGCATAAATGCGGGGTGGGCTCCTGGTATTTCTGGCAATGGGGGGGAATCCCCACATGTTGCAGCCTTGTGCTGCAGTCCACCAGCCCTCCTCCTGGAGTAAAAATATAGCGCTCTCGAGGTGCTAAGCCCAAAGTCTCAGGGGCACAAGGCTGGGCCCAGGCAGGCCAGCTCACAGGGCCCTCCAGCAGGGAGGCAGTCCTCCGTGGCGGTTCCTCCTGGAGCTCAGCAGCAGCAAGTACCCCCCAAATCACAAGGAAGCACACTTTCATGGGGTCACAGCCCCAGTACTTATAGGACATTTTCCTTTGTTCTGCCTTTGGCACAGGGCTGGGGTACCCAGTCCCATTTGGTTCTGGGGGGTATTGGAGCTCTCTGTATACAGGCTCCTATCCCCCTTTGTCAGGTGGGGTCTCGGTCATCAGACCACCACAGGGTGGTGGAGCCAGTATTCACCTAAGCAGGCACCGACCTATTCAGGGTCAGGGGACTACTCCTCCCACTACTCCAAATGCAGATTACCCATTCAGCCTAGCACAGACTCATCCTGCCCTCCTGGGAACCACACACACCTCACCAGCCCCTGTCACTCCAGAGCCAGACATGCAATACACATCAGGCAGGCAGACACATGCACACAGAAATGCCAACTTCTAGAAGTGGCATTTCTAAAATAGTGATGATAAATCTGCGCATACCATTGTGCAGCATTTATTACTATTCCAACCATACCAAACTTAACCACGCTCATAACTCTCATATCAGGAATTACCACTGAAACACTTATCAGGGAATCCCCAATGCATTCCTACGAGAGGGCAGCCTCACAGCAGTGAGAAACCAAAATGGCTTTTTGTCACTACCAGGACATGTCACACACTTAAGGTAAATGTCCTACCTTTTACCGACAATGCACCCTACCCATAGGGCTAGCTAGGGCCTACCTGAGGGGTGACTGACATGCAGTAAAAGGGAGGTCACAGACGTGGCACACACTTTAGGTGTCATGTCACAGCGGCATTAACACTGCGTGCACAGGCCCTGCAATGGCAGAGGCCTGGGACAGGTTTGAAAGGCTACTTTGGTGGCTGGCGCAATCAGCACTGGAAGCCCACCAGTAGCATTTAATTTACTGGCACTGGCTATCTGAGATACCACTTTGCAAGGGACTGAGAAGTAAATTAAATAATGCCAAACAGGTGTAGACCAATCTTACCATGTTTACCACAGAGAGCACACACACTTTACACTAGACAGCAGTGCTAAAGTGCCCAGAGTCCTAGAACCACCAACACCAAGTCAGAAAAAAGGCTAGGAGGAAGGCAAAAAGTTCAGGGATGACCCTGCAAAAAGGCGCAAGTCCAACAGTCATCATCATATTTTCAGGGTTTAACCCATGCAGATATTGCAAATGCATAGAATGTCATTAAATCATCATCGACTGATGCGACAAGAAACCGGCCAGTGAATGTGCGCTATATAAAAATCTTTAACATGACATAACATGCATCTCTAGGTCAGCCTGTTATCTTCCTTGATTTTTCACACATTGACAAAAATACGTCTCAGATTTCCTTTGTTTTCTACAATTTTGAAAAATATTTTCCCACTAACTCTTACATTCCATGTAGAATTTAGGGACAATTAAGTACACGATCTACTTGTCCTTCAAATTTCTAGACCTTTTGGCCAAGGAAGGCAGCTGCCAGTAGTTAGTCATAGAACGAAGCATTCAATCTGTGTCAAAATTCTGCACTTTCCTCAGCAGCTAAAATGACAGCTAAAGGCCACAGTTGTTTCTTCTTTTTTCAGCATTCGAAGAAATTACGGCACATCGGTGAAAAAAACCTAGAATGGTATTACTTATGCAATGAATTTGAGGCATATAATAAGGTTGAAGAACAGACTATGTAAATCTAAAAATAATCGGACTGTGAGTCATGCTTTCTCATAAGCAAGCAATGTGTGAATATTCAGTAACTGTCTGACATTGGATGTTTAAGCTGAATCTTGTTTCTGCGCCTATTGTCTGTCCTTTCTATTTTATTTTCGTATTCCTTTTACTCTGCGGTCACTTCTCAAACATCAAGGTCTATAAGAAATAACAAAAGTATTTAGAAACAGTGGGGCATATTTATGAGTTTTGGCGCATCTCTGCAAATCAGCAGGGATGCGCCAGAACAAATGCGTCACGCAAAACTACCCTTGCGTCACGGCGGATGTGCCGCATTTACAATGCGGCGTGCCGTGGCGCAAGGGTAGGCAGATGCGTGACGCATCTCGTGACGTAAGAGCGGCGCATCGCTGGAGTCGTGTCGCAAGCGCGACTCCAGCAATGCTCGGGTGTGCCCTATACTTAACGTGCTGCGTCAGTCCTTACGCCTGCTTCAAGCAGGCGTAAGGAATTGGCGTAGCAGCATCGTACAAGTGCCTGCATGAAATCTTGTAGATTTCACGCAGGCACTTTTGCGAGGCGCACCTGCCCTGGAACGCCCACCCTGCGCCGGAATGCCCACATGTGGCGCAGGGCTTTACAACGTGACGCATCTGCCTAGATGCGTCACGTTGTAAATGGGTCGCAGGGATGCGCCACATTTACGCCACCGTTGCGTGACGCAACGGCGGCGTAAACGTGGCGCAAGTCCGACATAAATCTGCCCCAGTGTGTTTATTTTTTCAGGTAGATGGTGCTCTACTCTCTAAACTCCCTTCTCCAACAACTCCCTACAACATACTTATGTGTGACATTGAGTGTGTGCATCATATCAATATTGGGTAGCCTTTTTAGTCAATACTATAAAAAATTTCAGAAGCCAATATTAAAACGAGGCTAACGCATCTTCAACCCTCATTCTATATAAAAATGTACAGATTGTTCTTTCAGTTGCACAATAGTAATTTCCCCCTGTGTGCCGGAAGAGAAGCTGTCAGGAGACAGCCCCAATAAGGAAAGATCACAGTTTTCTTATGCTTGTGACTATAGAATATTTGTGGAAGCTCCTGTGATTTTCCTGTTGTCCTCTTCAAATGTCACCTGTTTATTTGCTAAACTGCCCCTTAAATTACAGAGAAGGACATACTTCTCTAGGGCAGTTGCTCAGTCTCTATAAACAAAATAAAATCATGTTCTTCCTCATACCCTCTCTGAGTACTCTCTGTGGAATCCCAGTGAACTGAGAAAATCTTGAGCATAATAATTTGCTGAATGGTTTTAGCAAAGGCTGCTCCTAAAGGGGGTCTCATGAGTCGGTGCCATAACTACCTCTGCCGACCCTTAAATACTGGTTTGAGTTGCTGCGCTCAAAAGCATAAGGGGGTAGCCCCCATTCCCCCCAGGTCAACTCGGCATGCCAAAAGGTGGCACAAAAAAACCTGGTCAATAGGTGGCAAGGTGATGCTTTGAAACCCCCAATGGGGGAACACCGCCTCATTTGCACGGGGGTGGAAGGGAGGGCTATAAGGTCATGACTGCCCCAGCATAGGGACTCTTCAGAAGCGGGGCAATGCGCTGATCAAAATCGAGAGGAGAATATATTTGCTGAGAATATCTACATCGGGAGACTTCTCGACCCCCCCTAGTGGACTCTGGACAGGAGCAGCCGGGGCCGACATTTCTCTGCAGCAAACAGCAGGATTCTTGCAGCCGCAGACCAGGTAGTGTCTAGGCACACCCCGCACCTGAGTAATCTTACAGCAGTGGAGAGAGGAGTCCCACTCAGGCACTGCGTGGGTGGTGACCGCCAGGGAGGGCCCTCCCAACCTCCTATAATATGGGGCATGCTGGCGGCAGGAGGGCTTCCCACGAGGCACCACTGCAGCCCAGAGACTGCGAGAGAGAAACCACTGCATGTGAAGGTGACACAACACTGCTGGGACAACAGGGGACAAGACAACACTTACCGAAGGCCTGGGCCTCTCCAGGCCCAGGCCTCTCCATTGCAATTGTTGGGGCCACACTGACAGCAACAGAGTTCCACTAGACTATCTGCCCTGGCCGGTTGCTTCCTCCTCCACAATACCTAGCCGGGCCCGGCCTGCCCCTCCTTCAAGAGGAGACTTGGCCCCATCCAGGCAGCAGGGAGCAGGAGCTCTTAAAGGGGCAGCAACTTTGGCCAGTTGATTACCATGGTAGAGAGGAGGGCTGGGGAAGGCTCGCTTAGGAGCAACGTGACCCAGCCTCTGTGTCAGCAACAGTTGGGGGACGTTGAAAGGTCTGGGGACAGCCCTGGTCAGAGTGATGCGACCCAGGCCCAATAGCTGGCCAAACCTTCCAGATTGTAAGGAGCAGAAAAGGAGGCATGGATAAGTAGGGTACCAGGGGTCGCCCAGGTGAATTGGAGGAGCTGCTTCAAAGAATTCAGGCAGCTTCAGTGAGACACAGCACAGATTGACTGCACCCCACACCAGCAGGAGGGCCCAGTAGAATGATCAAGCAGCCGGCAAGATGGTAGAGCAGCAGGCACCAGTAAAGCATGAGTGGCCAGCAAGTGCCAGAGAGGCACCACAAGAGCACCAAACAAAGTAGAGGCAAAGAAAGAGCATGGGCAGACTGACCCTCAGCCTTCAGCCATCACAGTGATGGTGGGAGCCAGTGGTGAGGACAGCAGCAGGTCAACAGGGGGTGAACATATTAGCCCAATTTTACAGGAACGTTTAAAATTATTTGCCCCTTTGTTGTTGAATGGGTTAGGCATGCAGGGCCAGGGTATAGCAGGCCCAACGGCACAGGAGGGGAAGGTGTCTTGGCTCCCATGGCACCTAATAGACCCAGGGCACACATGTTTTGTACCCACGCAGGGGCAGCAGCATAGCCCAACAAGGGAAAACAATACATCAGGGCTCACAATGGGTACAACCACTGGGCAGGGTAAAGGTGCGGATATTATTCCCCCCCTGACATCCTGGAGCAGCGCAAGCAGAGCGGGCAACCCAAACACTGGTGGTTCAGGCTACTGAGGCATATGCAAGGCTGTTACCAAGTCAGCCATCAACGACCACTAGAGCAATAGGACTAGAGCGCCTCTTCCCCCTAGCAGTAAAGGAAAGGATATGGAGGAAGGAATTCATTTACATATTCTCATTTATCAAAATACACATGGAGGGTTTGGATCTAGCAATGTGTGAGAAGAAAGATGAGGATAGGAGAGAAAGTAGAAGAGAGAGAAAAGAGAGAAGTTTCAACAATTGGCTCGTCACATTTAGAATAATGGCCTGCAGTACGGTGGAGACGTTTCCACACTGCATGGCTGATCTTTAGCTCTATGAAGCCACCATTCACGGGGCACATAGGAAGTTCCCAGGAGATGCTTGGTTGGAGTATGATAAGCATTTTAGGCTGAAAATGCAAACTCACTCCAAAATGGAATGGAACGAGGAGGATGTGTCAGGGTTCATCCACAAGACGTTGGCAGCAAAGGAGGTCAGGTCGAGGGTGGGGAAGGACAACCAGTCCATTCGGAGCGCATGTCTTTTTTCAAGCCCAGAGCCCACAACAGCTGGAAGGTGCCACTTTCAAATGGGCCAGGCGCAATCTGCAGGAAGTACGAAGCCAATGAATGCACATGGGGGACATCATGTAAATGCCAACATGCCTGCTCAGTCTGTGGGGGCATCACCAAGCATCAGGTTGCAGGTGGAACACACACTGAGGGGACCCACTAGCTCAGGAGGCTAGCCAGCAGATATAACAACAAAAACTATGCCACCCTACTAATTAAATGTTTTTAAGAAAGATTTCTTATTCCGTGTGAGGGCCCTCTGCCCAGTGGGAGAGCAAAGAACCTGACAGCAGCCCTGAAACACCCAGAGGTTTTGCAACACAAAATATAAAAGCAGCAGGAGCTGGAAAGTATTGAAGGCACACTAACATCCCCCGCAAAGTGATTGGTAAACTCGCCCCTAAGTAGTACCGAAAAAGAGGAGGGGCAGTTCAGGCTTATCCTCCACATTTCTGTCCCAGAAGGCACATCAGTGAATAAAGGGATCAGTCCTAAGACATATTCAGAGGGCCACACCACTGTGAGCAATGCAATTGACTTAGTAAGGGAAACAGGAAAAGAGGCCCTCATGGCAAAGGTAGATATTGAGTCAGTGTTCCGTCTCCTCCCTGTACACAAGGTGAGATTTCATTTGCTAGGCTTCCACTGGAATGGTGCAACGTACTTTGACAAAGCAATGCCAATGGACTGCACGGTGTCCTGTGCCTACTTAGAGCGTTTCAGTACATTCCAGGAATCGGCCTTGCATGACAGGCATCCACACGGAGGCAAACTACTCTACCTTGATGACTTCTTGTTTGTGGGGCGTGCTGGGACCAAGGAGAGCAGGGACACACTCAAGGCCTTCCAGGGCCTGTCCAAGGACCTCGGTGTGCCACTAGAAGGCCGGAAAACTGTAGGCCCAGCAACAAAGCTGACATTGCTAGGAACAGAGCTAGACTTAGAAACAGGGACGTCCAGGGTGCCGGATGGCAAGGTGACACAGATCAGAGAAGAGATAAGGGCAATATGCAGCAGGGAAAAGGTGACAAGTTGTCTAGTTTTAACAAATGTACAGGTTTGCTAGGCTTCTCTGGTGCCGGCTGAGCGAGGGTCGAAAACCCACTGCTAGGCACGTTCCGACAAAAGGGTCATTTTTCACGAAAAAAATGGGAAGTGCCCACGTTGCCTTTAGGGACGTTTCCTGTCACAGGTACTAGACCTAGCCACAGAAGTGGGGTGCAGTTTTTATTGGAAGACTTCGAGAAATGCTGGGTGGGTGGAAGTTTGTAGCTCCCCGGAGATTCCAGAACTTTCCATCACAGAAAAGTGAGGCAAATGTGTTTTGTTTTATAAAGTGTGACGTTTGCAAGGGATTCTGTGTAACAGAACCTAGTGAGAGCCACACAGGTCACCACATTCCAGATTACTCAGGTTTTATTTTATATCTTTATTGGCATTTGCAACAATTATGACAGTACAACGTTGGCATTCTCAGAGATTATACGGTAGGAATCCCCAGCTATTCATGATCACAAGGTTAACTGCATCAGATACAATCCATGCATATGTATTAAGCCAACATTTACAAAAATTGTCCCATAACCATGTATTCCACCACATCAGTCCTCGTTTCCTCAACCCCTAATTCTTTAGGTCAAGTTTTCAGTATACTTGGAAACATTGCTATATCAACTAAACCAACTGTCTATCCCCCACAATTAAAACATACCCCCCATGTCTGGCGTGTATCTCTGCAATGTAAACCTGTGTCTTTAGGCATTTATTCATATCAATTCTATCCCTTATGTCCCTGACAAATGTGTCCCCTTTCAGTTAGTTGCCCTATGGCTCAGCTCTGGGTTGTACAGTCCCGTTGGCTTCCTCCCTTGGCTCGTCATCTATGCCTACATTTTTTATCCCATCCAACAATGCACTCCACACCCTTACATCATCCTCTACTTTTCCTTCATATATGATCTTTTGCATCCGAATCAGCTCAGCCGTCGCTCATTCCTTCATGTCTCGTACCCATTGCATCATTTTGGGTGGTTTGCAGCTTAGCCAGGAAATAGCTATCCGATGGTTCGCCAACATCAGTCCCAAGAGGATAAACATCCTCCTAAGGTTATTGTTTTTTTGGAAGGGCAGCAACCCAGGCAACATCACCTTGATCTCTCTTAATATTTCCCACTCGTCATCCAGATTACTCAGGATGTCTAGTTTTCAAAAATGTATATGTTTGCTAGGTTTCCTGAAGTGCAGGCTGAGCTAGGGTGCAAAATCCATAGCTACGCACATTGCAAAAAAAAATTCAGTTTCACTGGAAAAAGTGATGTGCCCAAGTTGTGTTTTGGGCCATTTTCTGTCACAGGCACTAGGCATATCTACACAAGTGAGGTTCCATTTTTATTGGGGGACTTGGGGGAATGCTGGGTGCGTGGAAGTTTGTGACTCCCCACAGAATCAAGAACTTTCCATCACAGAAATATAAGGAAAATTTGTTTTTTATTACAAAGTTTAAGGTTTTAAAGGGGTTCTGGGTAACACAAACTAGGGAGAGCCTCACAAGTCATCCATCATGGATTCTGCATGATGTCTAGTTTTCAAAAATAAATAAGTTTGCCAGGTTTCCCCACGTCAGACTGAGCTGAGGTCCAAAATCCACAGCTAGGCCCATTGCAAATAAAGGGCCAGTTTTCACTGGAAAAATGTGATGTGCCCATGTTGCGTTTTTTGCTGTTTCTAAACCTACCCAGACAAGTGAGGTACCATTTTTATCAGGAGACACTTGGGAATGTTGAGTGAGTGGTAATGTATGGATCCCTACAGATTCCAAAACTTTCCATCAGAGAAAAGTGAGGAAAATGTTTTTTTTTTTTTTACAAAGTTTTCAGTTTGCATGGGATTTTGGGTTACAGAACCTGGAGAGAGCCACACAAATCACACAATCCTGAAGTTCCCTGGGTGTTTAGTTTAAAAAAATGCTGCTTTGTAAATTGGAAACACCGGGCACGGTGTGTTTTACGTTAGGCTGGCATGTCAACTCTAGACTACGTTAATTACTCAATCAGTGAAAACACAAATACTAATACAGAATAAGTGGAAGCAGTTTATTGTTTTCTTATTAATATTCTTACATCTTTTTTGTAGAAATATTTTTGAAATCATGTATAGACAAGGATAAATATATTTACAATCTTAATACTAAGTTATGAACCACATGTATTCTCTCCCTTTGACAGTTGATACATTTCATATGCTATCATGAATCTGTGTTTCAAGTAGCGAGATTGTCATAATTTCAATTCATTTGTACACACATCATTTTTTTCTCTTTTTTCAACTTTAGTCAAAAGAAGTGTATATTAAAACCCATAAATCACGTAAACCTTTATGCACAGAGACTGGCAACTTGTTGACAAACAACGCGTTTCAGCTAGGCCTTTGTCAGGATTCCGTCACAGTGGTTACTCGTAGGTGTCTAGGTAGCACTGTCCTTGAGTACTTTGAGACATATAATGTCTCTATCCTGGATATGTGGTGGCTTCTCTTTAAATCTTCTGTTTATGCCACTATATCGATATCATTGCGATGCAGCTGCAGGTACACCTCGTCAGGATGATATCAGTATTTTTTCCTTTCTGATGTACGTCTAATTGCCTCTCAATGGGTGTTCAGAATCTTCCTGCCAAGTGGTTGCACATTATTGATGTATGCATTACTTAGGTAGCAAAAATGGAGGTTACCACTATCTTGATGGTGTTAGGTGGAACTCTGCATTAATGCAGTATATTTTTCAATGGGTCAGGATAAGTTATCTATTGAGGTCACGATCATATGCCGATAATACACTATGACTAAAAGTAGGCCATCTTGGTCAATTGTAGTCATCATTGGGGTTGCTCTGGATCGGTCTGTTCCTCCTTTTCAGGGTCATTATTAGAGTTGCATCATCTTGAGTGTTGCTCAGACCTGGTATGCTCCTCCTTTACAGAATACCTGTCTACTCCGCATCACTTGGTGACCCCCTTCTCCCATATGGGTGGCTCTCTTTCACACTCATAACCTGAATCAGGAAGGTAGTCACTTTGAGGCGGACATTCAATGGCCTTCAGATATAAATAGTGTTTTAGACAAATGAAGACAATAGCACACTTCTGAATATAGAAATGTAACCAATGTTTTCATGAAAGGAAACAATGACAAATATAAAGTACCTCTCAATTGAAAGCTAACCTACGTTCAAACGAGGTTCTTGAAAATTGGTTCAAACGTCTTCTGTCAATGTCAGGGCTTTTTTAATGTGTATCTAAAATGTTATTATGTTAAATAAACTTAAATCTCAAATCTTAAACAGAAATCTCATTATAAGTGAATACCCAATCTAGTTTGACGAGTGAGCTGAAAACAGACCCTATCTAACCACCTAGATTAGCCTAATGTTGAAATTAAAAGATATTGTAAAATATAAACATTTGGAGCCAGATGTAGGAGAGCAAATACCGGTCGGTAACGGCCGATTTCGGCCGTTACCGACCGGTACTTAGGATTTGGCATGTAGGGGCCATCATTTTACAGAATCGGTAGATTTACCGAATCGGTAAATTTACCGATTCTGTAAAATACCGAATCGGTAATTTTACCGATTCGGTAAATCCACATGTAGGTGACACTCCTAAGAGTGCCACAGGCCCTTAAGAGTCGGTATTTTACCACCCAATCCTATTGGGTGGTAAAATACCGACTTCAGGTGTGCATGCACATCTGTGCATGCACACCTGTGCCATGTGGCACACAGACATGCCCTTAGGGCATGTCTGTGTGCCACATGGCACACATGCCTGTATTTGGGGTGCTAGAGGGTGTCAAAGTGACACCCCCTGCACCCTTGCAGGATTCGGTATTTACCGATTCTGTAAATACCGAATCGGTATTGCCCATTGATTCCTATGGGCTTCAAGGCCCATAGGAATCAATGGGCAATACCGATTCGGTATTTACCGAATCGGTAAATACCGAATGTTACCGATTCAGTAATTTACATTTAGAAATTACCTACATCTCCAACCTTCAAATTTACCGATTCATAAATACCGAATCGGTAAAATTCGGTATTCATGAGTCGGTAAATTGAAGTTACCTACATCTGGCCCTTGGTCTGTGAAACTGCAGGTTGTAGCTTTGAAATGGTGTCCATACTGAACGCACACAACCCAGCAGTTACTTTGAAGAAATAGATATGCACTAGTTATTCAACTGAATTAAACATGAAAAACTGATCCATACAGAGAAATACCATAGTTAGGTTTGCAAGTGAAATCTTGGGGCCTAATTAAGAATTTTGTGGTCCATCAGACCGTCAAACCCATGGCAGAACTGCAGTGGTAGTTGGGGTCCACCGAACAAGTGGTCCGACTGCCGTATCACAAGTACGGCAGTCAGACTGTTTTGGGACCGCAGCAACTGACAGGAATCATCGATCACTGAGTGGTGCCGCGGTGTGAGGCGTCATATGCTTGGTGGGGCCGCTGCTGCCCACCAAGACAAGTTTCCTTACTGCCAGCGGTCTCATTGCAGTGTTCATGTCATGAAACTGCAGGTGGTTAGGAAACTAAGGGGGGCCCCAGTTGCCTCTGGAAATGAGGATGCATGGAGGGGGGCACATGGTGTGCACCCCGCATGCATGCACGCCCAGTTCCTGATCTTGGACTTAACAATCCATGTTGTGCAGGAACTTGCTCTGGAGTTCCAATTACAGTGTCTTTTTCAATGACACCGCTGTGGAAATGCCAAAGGACCGCTCGCCAGACAATGAGAATACTTGTAATCTGACTGACCGACAGCGATCGAGGTTGTCGGTGCAGGTGCTCAGCGGTGACATCGAGATCTGGGCATGAATGCATCAACTCTGGGCCAGAGACACGTGAACAGTTGTCTGGAAGACTCCAGCAGAGGGACTTAAATGTAGGAAGATAACAGCATACTAATAGGACCCAGACTGCAAGGTTAACAGAAGTATATGGTAAAGCACTTTCCTGTCTGCTCACAGCACTTTGAGGACAGGCAAGTGGCTAACCAAGTAGCATAACATAACCCTACATCTAGTAGACTCAGCACAATAAAATGGGTTTAAGGCAAAATGTTGGTGTGTACGTGGGAACGTTTGCAGTTCATAACAAGATAGTTGGAACACAGGAACTCAAATTTCTAAACTGGTTTGCCTTCTAATATGATCATGTCAAGTCTTCAATTAGAGTTTATAATATAACATTGCCAAAAATATAGGTTCTTGTAGTGAAAAATATTTCAATAACCCCAACTGTGATGCATAAAATATTTGCTTTACAAATTATAATGACAGGAATATAAAACATGTTGGGAGAGATTTGCTAAGATTATATGCACGTTCATGTCACAAAAGTGACTTAAACCGAAGCAAAATCTTTTTTCCAATTTACTTACCAGGTTAAATCTTAGCACTGAAATAACATGAAAGTAACACACAGCAGCGTATACTGCTGCTTTGCATTATTTGGTGCAGAGGGGGAGTACTATGGTTGGAGCATGGGCATTTCCATGCAACCACCCAAGGTTTTTGTCACTAAACCCTATTTACCAAATAAACTAGATAGGGTTTAGCGTCAGAAAATGTGCCACTTTGAAGTAGGTGCAGAGAAGGAGAAATGCTGACTTTGTACATGCGCTACACTTTGTAGCACATTGACAAAGAGGGAAAAGGCTTAAAGTTAGTCTAAGCATGGTATTTTGTACTGGAAGGATACACCCTTGCACTATGGTGCAAAGGTGACTCCGTGGCCCACTGCAGCTGATTTCAGCGCTGGTGCTAGAGAAAGGGGAGGAGAGTGCCACATTTCTGTAAATAAGACACTCTCCTCCTCTCTCCTTTTCATGCAGCACAGCGCAGTATTTGCAGCTACTGCACTGCGCTGCGCGAGTAAGTGGTAAATCTGGTCCGCGTTCAGGACAGAGTAGTGGCACATGCCTTTCCCTGTAGGCATTAAGCTTTCTTTGAAGGCAACGGACGAGGAACATGTGCACCATTATCAAACCTCCTTCTTTATCTTTAAAATCCTTTGTATTCACTGATAATTAGCATGCTGCATTGGAGAAGGTTAACCTTTTTGGAACAATACCAGCAAAATCATTATTAGATTAGTAAGAAAATCAGTAATTAAATTAGGCTTGCTTCACAAAGAGTAAGCGAATGGAAAATAGATGAGAAGGAATAAAAGGTGGAAAAACAAACTAAAAAGAGCAAGCCGTAGTTTTGATTATGGACAAAGTGAAACTGGCACTTTTCATCATTTGATATTTATAACATGTTATATTTAATATCCAATGTCTAATTTATGTGAACTTTGAACCCGAATTTCGTGTCTGGATATTCAGGAAAGTGCCATACTTGTGGTGCCTCATACAGGTGGAAAATCATTTGTCTCTGATAGTTTGTTGTAGCGCTTTGGACATTTGAGCTTTAATTGCATCCATGTGTCTTATAGAGAGAGAGACAGAGAGAGAGAGAGAGAGAGAGAGAGAGATTGTGTGTTTGTGTGCGTGAGTGTGTGTGTGTGTGTGTGTGTTTGTGTTCTTTTTCCCTTTCCAATGTCCATCAGAAGCTAAGATCGCAAGTGTTCCTATGGCCTTATGCATAGGAATAACTGCTCAACTTTGGTCGTAAAAAGTGCATGATCTGTGTCACATGACATTTTAAGTTAAGTAGCCTAATTCGCATGCATGTGCTAATGGTAAGGTGCACGTTCAAAGAGGCAAAGAATGTCCGAAAGCTGTGTAAGTTTTCAAATGCATCAAATTAACATATTTTACTGAGTGAATGACTATTTTCTGTAATTTAACACAAGCTGACCTTGATGAATTCAGTGTTGATTGTGTAACTCCAGGCTCAAACGGAAATAGAGAGGGGTGTCTGGGTATCAGTACAATTCTTTAAAACAAAATGAGTTTTGAACAAATTAGTTCAGATTTTAAGTTTCAAAAAGTGTTTTGAAAGATATTTTCTTACTTTGGAAATAGTGATCAAATGAAAGTTGTGCCACTTCTGACTCAATCTGTTGTAGACCATAGGACATTATTAGACAACTTAGATAAAAAAATTATGTTCATAATAAATTCCAATATTACTTTTAGAGTAGCAATGTCACATTATAAACTAAAAAGTCAGGCCCCTTTTACAGTTCTACTGTCACTGTATAAGAACAATTTGACCAATATATATAGTGACCAATCCTAGACTACTGAACTTTGTGCAAGCAGACTGCACCCAAAACCATTAAGGGTTAATGCTGATTTTAGTTGTAATAGTTATTCTACCACATTTGTTGACAGGAAAGAGTTGGGTATCCTTAGCTCTCGGTCTGCCCCAAATATATACGTTTCTCCAATGCATTAGTCTTACATGGTACCCTAATGCTCAGTAGGAAGGGAAAGAGAACCCATCAATAGAAATTGGTCCTTAATTCCAGGCAGTAATAACTGGAACAGAACTACTGATCCCTGAGGTAATTCCAGGGCCCGTATTATGAGGCCATATTTGGATTATGAGTTCTCGGTTGCAACAAGATTGCTGGTCAACTGCTAATGATGGTCTGTATGTGCGGGTGTGCCACAACAGTGGCTTACAATTACAAAATGTGTTTGTTGTAGTTGCGCCCTATCCAAGCACAAACTTAGTAACAGACTGGCAAGCATGCATCCTAGTAGCAGTAGTAAAATAGGTAATTGCACAAATATAAATCATTTTGGTCACAATTGGAGTATAACTCTCTGCTTTCCAAAATTGCCATTAAAAACAGCAGGTTAAAACTGAAAACAATAGATGCATTAGTTGGGAAATGTATAGTTTTGCTACTGGAGTTCAAAAAAACTATTTACATTAGGTCAAACAAGGAAATGTGACAACACAGTTATATTTTGCACCAAGTTATGCAAGTGGTGTAAGATAGTTTCTCAACTGAGTTTCAATGTCCCTCACTAAATAATCGAAGCTTAAAAGTCTCTAAAGAACTTGTTCGGTACTTGAATTGTAAGTACATAAAATCACAGTTGTAAGCAATTGGGTTACTGGTTGAGGATATGTGAAACCCTATTCAAGCAGGAACCACAATCCTTGTCGGGGTGAAGTCACAAACAAACCCTAAATTAAACTGTGCTCATTCGTCAGAGAACTTGGTGCAGGGCATTCAGGCTTAACTCAGAATCAATGCATAAAGTATTTATGCAGCACTAACACAGTGAAAACACACTGCAAAGGATTGCACACCAGTTTAGAAAAAATTAGTAATTTTAATATACATAAGAGAAGATCAAAATGACAAAAAAAACCTTTAAGTAGAACTGGAGATATTCAGGTTTAAAAATGTCAGTGACAATATCAGCAAAAAACAAAAGGTGCCAACTGTAGATATCTGGTTGCGCCAGACTGGGACAAAGTCACAAGCTTAGGCTGACTGCAATTGAGTTGGGCCAGCTAAAAGGACACATTTAAGCTACTGAACAATGTACCTTTGGTCCTGGTTGCGGAGCATTGTGAGGTCCGGTGCCAGGATTGTGTTAGGCAGCCAAGGTGGTGCATTGGTTCCAAAGTGCTATGGAGCTGGGAGGAAAGGTTCTGCATTGTTTTTTGAGGATCCTCTGGATGAGGGCTTGTATTGCAAAACCCGGCATCAAGGATGCATCATGCATTTGAGAAAATTAGTCTGTTCTAAGGAGCTGTGAGGCTGCGATGAAAGAACCTGTGTCATTCTCGAAGCTGCGTCTACAACAGATTTGTGATGCGTTGGGCTATGTCAGGAAGGCTTTGCACTGGCAGTTGTTCTGATGCTGCTCAATTCATGAGGAGCCCTTGCATAGAAAGAACCCTTACAGCAGAGGTGATACATCTGTTCTGCTTGGGATTGCGCCGCAGAGAAGATACATAGATTCTGCGGGGGTCCAGAGATGTGCTGGCAGAGCATCTTTAGGCCCACTTCCAAATGTCCAGGACTGGAGTGGCACCCCTTGGCAACGTAGGACTCATAGATGGTAGATTTAAGCTGTTGGATTCAAGGTTGTTGGAGATGTTTGTCCCTGAGGCTCTATTCAGGATGCCAGCCAACTAGCCCTTGGAGTCACTTTGGGGTCTTGGGTTAAGCAGATGCAGGCTCTGTCCTTCTCACCCAGGGATGAGGGCAGCAGGTAGTAGGGAGCAGGTCAGCACAGCAGTACAGAAGTTCTTCAGAACAGCAGCCCATCAGAGTGGCAGTGCTTTCAGCAGCACAGCAGTCCTTCATTTTGGCAGAGTATCCACAGATCCAGAAGTGTACTGAGTAATTGGTGTCTGAGGTCCAATATTCATACCTGGGGCCTTCCCCATGGAAGGTGGGTGAAGCTTCTAGAGGTTTCCCTTTGAAGTCCCCAGGCATCCATCCTTCCCTGTATTGGCTCTAGACTAACTACAGGGGGTATGAATCACTTTGTATGGAAGAAGGACACAGCCAATTCTAGTGCAAGTAGGGCTGGGCCCAGCTCCACCCTCCCATCCTGTCAGGGATGGCCCATTCAGTCACACCTAAGCTAATGTGTGTGGCTGTCCAGGAGGAATACGCAAAGACCAACTGTCAGCTACACCCAGTCGTGACCCAGAAGCAGGTTACAGACATTAAATGGCCAAGGCAGGAAGGTGACAACTTTTTAAAAGTGGCTTTTTCAAAATTGTAGCTTAAAATCACACTTTACCATGAGAGAGGGTTTTTCATTACAATTCCAAAGACACAAAACATGCACTGAGTATCTGTTCAAATGTGGAAATTACAGCTTATGAAGTCTAATACGGTATCTCCAATGTTATCTTATGGGAGCTGTAGACTGTGCAGTAGTAAAAAATAAATGTAAGATATTTTCACTACCAAAACGTAAAACTTAAAATCACAGTTTCCTACATTTCAAATACATTGCACCCTTCCCGCTGGGCTGTCCAGGGCCTTTCCTAGGGTTGACATTTATGTATTAAGGAGGAAGTTTTGGGCCTGGCAAAAAGATTATTGTGCCATGTCAAAATGGAAGTTTAAAACTGCACACACCGAGGCTGCTTGGCAGGCTTGAGACATGTTGAAAGAGATACTCAAGTGTGTGGCACAAAAACTGCTTCAGACCCACTAGTATCATTTCATTTACAGGCCCTGGGGACATGCTGTGCCTCTTTACTAGGGACCTATAAGTAAATTAAATATGCCAATTAGAGGTAAGCAAATGTTATTATGTTTTATGGAGTGAGTACATGCACTTTAGTACTGGTTAGCAGTGGTACACTGCACCACCCTAAGACCAGCAAAACAAAATCAGCAAAATGGTATGAGGAAATCAACATTTTTGGGGTTATCCTATCATATGGCCGACACTTCTAACAACAGTCCTGCTGATATAGTACATTTTCAGATTTATATTTTAGGAATAGCTGGTGGTGGGTGTTCCTCCTGAAATGAAGTGGAATGGGAAGATGAACATGGTAAAATTTACAGATAATAAATACATGGCATTATTAGAAGCATGAGGAGCACCCCTGGTGTATCACAGAAACTGAATGAAACGGCACAAGGCACAACAGGGTATATCAAGTTGCCAACTTGTTATAAAGCCATAGAGCTGTTTAAGGAAATGCAATAGAAGAACTGCCCCAAAAAATAATGTCTTAATCATTTCAAAATAAATAAAATAAATTATAATGTATATAATTTATAAATTAAGACCCACACAGCCACTCAAACACCCACGCACACACTCATACTGCCACTCAGACACCCACTCACACACTGATACAGACAGTCACACAGCCACTCAAATCACATATTTCAGAAATAGTATCACTCATTAATAGTACACCTAGTATGCTAAAACAACTTTTGCAGTAGGTTAATATATATGTTTAACACTCATAAACTCTTAGAAAACACGTACACTCACTTGATAATGTCATCAGTGATGTCTTCATCGACCATTTACTGAGTAATGTAATATGTGAGGTCATAAGCAGGGCGTAAGTTATAGTTAGCTCAGGTGACTATAACTGTGGAATTCCACTGGTTTTGTACAGGTGAAATCTGAGCCTAACTATAAATTCCCTGTAATCTTTGTTTTTTTAGTGAATTTCTAAATGTTTTTAATTTTTTTCCATACTATAACGTCCCTGTAACCGTTGGTTTTTAAGTACATTTGTAAGTTTTTTTTATGTTAAGTAAGCTGGCCATTAAAACTCACACTGGGTGGAGGGTGGTTTGATGCTCCGACCTAAGCTTGCTACTTCTGCCCTGCTCCTCCTTGCCATCCATTGTCCAAGTGCAGGCCCCTGCTCCCTCATTACAGCTGTGCATGGTCGTTCTTCTGTCACTGTCTTTCCCGCCTGCCCTAAACAGTTTAGTTTCCTGCCCAATCCACCTCTTCCCTTCCCTCTGTTGCCCACGTCCATGGTACAGCCCCCTCCCTCCTGCCGTGTATGCTCCGATGTGTTGTCACTGTCCTCCATATTACATGATGTCCCTGCCCCATTCTCTTCCCCTCCATTGCCCAATGATATGCCCTATCATTGCCCTCCTCCAGCTTAGCCTCTGTGCTTAGCTTGCTGACTCTTCTATTCTTCCCCCTGCCCTCTAATGTCTGTGTACATACCTCTGCTCCCTCCTTTCTTCTGACCTTTTCCATGGACTCGCCACCCTCCTATCTACTGTGAGTTTTCTGTTAAGCTGCCACTGTCATTACCTACTGCCTGTCCGTATTCTATGCCTTTACCCCCTCCATTCTGTTCCCCATTGTCCATTTTACTGCCACTCCCTTTTGCCCTCCATGCTCTGCTGTGCAGCAAGTGCTCCTTCTGCATGTCCTTCATGGTCTGTTGTGAATCCCCTTCCCCTGCACTCTCTTGTATGTGTCTCTACCCCTCCCTTCTGTCTTCAATGGTCCTTTGTGCATGATACTACACCATCCCTCTTGCCCACCATAGCTGTTGTGCTGCCACTAACCTTCCCACTTGCCCTGCATGGTCTTCTGTGCCGCCACCACCCCTTTTACCTGCACTTCATGGTCATCTTGCTGTCCCTGACCCCCTCCCAACTTCCCTCTGTGGTCTGTGTGTATGCCTTTATAGTCTCACTGTTTCCCTCCATGCTGAGTTGTTATTCCCGAGCCCTATATGGTCAGCTTGTTGCTCCTTCCCTGTTTGCTTTCCCCCTGCCCCTCTTTCCAGACCGCTATCCCCTCCTTCCTGTCTTGTCTTGTCCCTTGCCATACTCCTGCCCCTTCCCTACTGCCCAACATGGTTCGTTATACTGCAACTGTCTCTCTTGTCTGCCTGGTATGGTCACCTTGGTGCCCTTACCTCTTCTTCTTTGCTCTCTGTTGTCTGTGTGCCTGGTCCTGTCTCCTCCCTAGAGCGTTCCATGGTCCGTTGTGCTGCACTGCCATCCCGCTTGCCCTGTGTGGTGTATTGTGCTGCTGCAACCACTGACGCCTGCCTTTTAAGGTCAGTTTGGTGTCCCTGACCATCTCTCCATATCTTCTCCTATCCAAGTCCATGTCCCTATCCCATTCCACCTGCCCTCTGTGATCCACTGTACAATACTTGTCAACATTTTGAACTTGGTAAGAGGGAGATTTTGAAAATAAATTGGGGAATTGATTTTCCCCATTGACTTGCATTTAAAAAGAGGACATTTTAGGCAGGAGACAAATAAAATAACGGTCTTTTGGGCTTAAAAACATCGGGAGTCTCCTGCCTGCCTGCCTGCCTGTCTGTTGGCATGTATGGTTGTTCATGGCCACTGGCTCTTCCTTCTGCCCTCAATGGTCTTTTACAGTGTCCCAGTCTCTCTTGCCTCTGACCGGATATTCAAATGTATTAATAATGTATGTTTATCCTGCTTGCACTTCTAAAACACATATGTGCATTAGCAGCCACATGAGACTTTCCACCCTTGTGGAATGCTCTATTAAATACAGAGTGGAAATTCCTTTCCCAATATGTTGAAACGCTGATAGTAGGATAGCTGCACTGCTGTTACAAATGTGTAGGCCATCCTGCTTCTTTTGAATTATCATACTATTGCCATTGACCTAACTAGGGTCTGACTCAATGTAGCAAACTGATATGTGTTATATGTATCCATTCTTAGAATAACGTACTTCAAAATGAGTTAACAATGCCTGGCCCGAGGCCCAGTTTTCCTTTTATTAATTTATGCGATTAAATACAGCATCTACAGTGTTTCTGAAATGTTTCCAAAATATGCCCAACTAATCTAAGAAGAATATTTATAATTTGCAATGTACATACTCCGAGTTCAATAGCATGTTAATTTACATAATGTCTTACAGAGCATATATGCTTTCTATTTTGACTTAGTCTCTTGTTAGGAAACAAGATAGCACGAAGTTGGATGACACCACCATTAAAAGGGCATAGGATGACGTGTTTAAAAAGAGGGGTAATCGTTGACTTTTTAAGTGAGTCAAACATACTAGCCATTTTAACACAAGTGTTCACCAAGGTAGTGCGAACAGGCTATAAAGAGGCTACCAGTCCTTTAATTATAGTGCTAGGGCAGGGTTTGGCACTACTTTGCATGGATTTCCAAGTCCAGATCCCAAAGGACAGAAAGTCCTCCGAGAATACCCCAAACTGAAATTGATTTTCAGAATTGCCTAGTTTCTCTTGAGCTTTACGTTGATTCAACACATAATAGAAACCACTTTCAGGGATAAAATATGTAAAGTACTCTTCAATGCACCACCAATGATAGTGTTTCAGTGTGTGATTTTGAAATAAGAATAGATTGTCTTCCTAATCATAAAACTAATGATAAATGAAACTTAGGATTGAATATGTGGTTATAGCTGCAGGAGATTACTATCAAGGAATGAAATTGCACTTTTTTTCTATTCTCTTTCCAATTGCAGGAGAACCGTTTTTATTTTCAAGAGAGAGACACTTTAGCTTGGATCCTGTGGAGATTTCAAAGTCATTTTTATTGCAGTTATTTCTACAGGAGCTTACTCACTCTCCTCCCTGTAAATAAGCTCCTGCAGAAATAAATTTAATAAAAATATTGTCTAAGGCTCACCTACAATGGATTTATAATTGTAACTTAAATACTGTGGTTACATAAATTAAGAGCAGGAGAAAAAGATCTGTGTCTTGTAAAGTTGTGTTAAGAGATTGAGCAAGGTCACATATATTTCAGCCTACCACTCATTAGGGCTTGGGATGATTTGTGCCGGGTCCTTATCAATCATTTTGTATTTGTTAGGAATGGGATTTCTAGTTGGCTAGGGCTAGCGCCTAAACCAGGCAGCAACCACCACTCTAGTCAGGGCAAGGGAGTTACCCACTGAAGATAATCCCTGCTCACACCCTTGGTAGCTTGGCATGAGCAGTCAGGTTTATCCCAGAGTCAATGTGTAAAGCGTTTGCGCAACACACACACACAGCAGCGACACACTAGGTACACCACAAAAGAAACTATACACAAAATTATATAAAAAATAGCCTTTGTATTGTCCAAAACGCATTAGACTCATCATCACAAATGTACACTGTGCCACCTGGCACTAGGCAATACTTCACGGGGGATTATATACATGACAGGGCCAATCGGGCCACTTTCTGAACCATTAGAACAGGTAATAACGAAACCTGTAACTACTGGTAAGATACTGCACTTAGTGGGAACATTTTATGCATAAACAAATTAGGCATAAAACACATTATGCATCACCATAGGCATCAACACATTATGCATCACAAGTAACACAAACATTATGTCTGTATCACATTAGGCATAAACTCATTATGCGCCACATTAGGGCCTTGTGCCCTACCAGTAAGGCAGGTACTCACAGGCCAACTGGCGTTCTTCGGGCCCATCTGGGGCTTCCCTGCATGCCCTATGTCCTTCCAAAGTCACAGCGCTAAGCTGCCACTGCAGCAGGTTGCAGGCCCAACTGGCCGGCACCTGAAATGGGGGCACCACGATGTAATTCACCCTGGTCTCTCTTGGGACCCAAAATAATGCCCCCTTGGATCTTGCAGCTGCCTGCAATCAGGCGCTGCAGCTGGGTCGCAAGTAGGCACCAACGGAGTGCCACTAGCTGCCTCTGTAACAAAGACAATGTGCACAATGCACTGGGGGGGTGGGGGTGCATCTCACCCCTTCCTCTTACTCCAAAAGAAATGGCCCCTTCGTTGCAACTGCTCACGCTCTCGTGGTGCAGCTGGAAAAGCAGCCCTGTCACCAACACTGCCCAACCTGAGCCCCACTCACTGGGGCTCTTCGTGGGCTCCTCCAGTCCCTTTGGACCGGATGCAGGCACCAACAGTGTGCCTGGCAGGCTCCTTATGACCTCCGGCCTCCATTATCACCGAGCGAAGTCTTTGGTGAGTCCTCAGCCTTCTCTGGTCTCCTTCGGACCCAGCCACACGGGGTAGGCACTCACCTGAATGTAGGCTCTGCGGTATCTCCCCTCTGCTTTTGAAGTCGCAGACGGGGCTCCCACCAGCACACAGGGGCCCCTCCCACCTCCAGGCTCCTGGATTTAGGTGGCTACGTCTGCCCTGATAAGGCCGTTGGACACAAACGTGGCCCGCCCACAACCAGGAAGCTTGCCTGGCTCACTACACGCCATTCGTGGTGCGGCGGCTCCTTGCAACAATTAAAAATGCATGGTGGGCTCCCGCTACACCTCCTTTCCTGCACCAGAATGCGGGGTAGGCTCCTGTAGCACAAACATGCGGGGTAGGCTCCCGTTTCACTCCAGGAAGCACACAAATGCGGGGTAGGCTGCTGCTTTACTCCGATGCAGTGCGGAGGAATCCCCATGCCGGGATTCCCTCGGGACGCTGTGCAGCCCAGCGCTACAGGACTTAAATGCTCCTCTCGTCCTGGGAATAAACAGATAGCGCTCAAGAGGCGTTAAGCCCAAATCCAGAGGGCAGAGTTGGGCAAGGCTGGGCCCAGGCAGGCCAGCTCACAGGGCCTTCCAGCAGAGGGGCTGTCCCTCGTGGTGGTTCCTCTAGGGGCCCAGGAGGTACAGCAAGCACCCAAAGCAGCACACCTCACATGGGGTCACAGACCCCATATTTATACTACATTCTGTCTTTGTTCAGCCCTGACACAGGGCTTGGGGATCCAGTCCCAACTGGCTCTGGGGTGTACTGAAGCACTTTGTTTACAGTGCTCACACCCTCCTTTGTCAGGTTGGGCTCCGTCCTCAGTCACACCACAGGGGGGCGGAGGCAGCCTTGAACAAGGCAGGCTCAGGGGCTACTCCTCCCATTACTCCAAATGCAGATCTGCCCATTCAGCCTAGCGCCAACTCACCCAGCCCCTCAGGAGCCACCCACCTCACCATCCCCTGTCACTCCAAAGACACATAGCACACAGAAATGCCAACTTTTAAAAGTGGCATTTCTAAAATAGTGATCATAAATCTGCTCACTACATTACGCAGAATTTATTATCACTATTCCAAACATACCAAACTTGACCACACTGCTCCTCTCATATCAGGAATTACCACTGAAACACTTATCAGTGAATCCCCAATGCAGTCCTATGAGAGGGCAGCCTCACAGCAGTGAGAAACTAAAATGGCTGTTTGTCACTACCAGGACATGTCACGCGCTTAAGGTACATGACCTACCTTTTACCTACAATGCACCCTGCCCTTAGGGCTAGCTAGGGCCTACCTTAGGGGTGACTGACATGCAGTGAAAGGGGTCACAGAGGTTTCATACACTTTAGGTGCCACGTCACAGCAGCAGTAAACTGTGTGCCCAGGCCGTGCAATGGCAGCGGCCTGAGACAGGTTTGAAGGCTACTTTGGTGGGTGGAGCAATCGGCACTGCAAGCCCACCAGTTGCATTTAAGTTACTGGCCCCAGGTATCTGCCATACCACTTTACAAGGAACTGACAGGTAAATTAAATACGCCAAACAGGTGTAGACTAATATTACCATGTTCCCCTCAGAGAGCACACACACTTTACACTGGACAGCAGTGCTAAAGTGCCGAGAGTCCTAAAACCACCAACACCAAGTCAGAAAAAAAGACTAGGAGTAAGGCAAAAAGTTCCCTGATGACCCTGCAAAAAGGGCCAATTCCAACAGTATTATTTTATCTCTGACAACTGCTATTGCTTCAGCAATGCATACTAAATGCTGTGCAAGACTCAGGGTGTAGCTTACCACAGGCTTTCGAAGGTTGACCAATCAGAAGAGTTTCCTACAGGGCTGCTTTAGGTAACTTCAGTATAGTAAGTTCTAAAAGCACTTTCTTATAATAGTTCTACTAAATCTGCCCATGGCAAGTTGTTGGATTTAATGTAACTATTTATTTGATACTTTAATGATATTTGCTGCTCACTTCAATCCAAAGTTAGACTCTATTAAATTCTTATACTTAATAAAGTCCTTACCAAGTTAGTCTATGGTGCTAGCAGCATTACCATAGGGAAAAGCAAATTTGACAGTTTTTCTTTACTAGGCATATACAAAAAAGTTTTATGTCCACGCTGTTTATAACTGCTTTCTACCCTTGGAGTACATAGGGCAGACCTTATGGGTAATGTGTAAGTGATAAAAAGCTACTTTTGGACTTTGTTAGTGCTTTTAATTCCTAAGTCAAATTTGGACACAGTTATTTTAAATCCAGTCTGCAAGAGAGAGCTGACTTGAACATGACATCAGACACCGCAGCACTGCACACTTACGTGCATTAAGGCCACTGGGGTCTCCAAACCTACATGCCTTACCATAGATAGGGGCTTATAGGTTGGTTGTCCTTACCAATTATAATTATACCAATCAGCCTATTCCTTTAGAGGATAGAGCACTGGCCGTGGGCCTGCTTAGCAGAGCCCGGTGTAATTTCAGAGTCAGTAACCTTCAGCATCAGTCCAAAAATGGTGGGTGATCAGGACAAAAAGGACGACTTTCCTACAGATACCCACAATGTTACTACCTTATGACTGCTGTCACTATGGAAACCACCTCGCAAGTTGCTCAGAATTAAACATCTACTTTCCTCCCCAAGACCACATTTAGGTTTGCAGAACACCAGGCCGTCTCATGGATATTGTGAAGAACTAAGTGATTGAGTTATAAAAATCTGCAGACCATCATACTGTAAAGGAGTGATAGTGATTTACAATTATTTGCACCCAATTTTCACTTCTGCCGAAAAAACGTTTCAGAACTAGCCACAGTTTGTTTTTCTCACATGTTGGGAGTACTCCAATAATTGCTTGCTTACTAAAGCTCACAACATAATTTCTGTTTGAGTTGAATATTAGAGTTACACTGGTAGTTTGTTACACATCTCTTTGATCCTTGCATATCATTGTTCTGAATATTCTTTGGACAATAAAGTCTCATTTCTGAGTGCTTTAGACTTTGTTCCTGATCTTGCGTGATACATTTACAATGTTCTCATATTTAGCATTTTACTATTGCTGATGACTACATCAATGGCCAGATTTTATGTAACACATGAGTGTTGGACTTGGCCCTTTTGACAGGTTCATCCCTAAACGTTTTGCCTGTCTCCTAGCCTTTTTCCCTGTGTAGTGTGGGTGGTTTTAGGCCTCTAGGCACTTTATCACTGCTGTCGAGTGTAAAGTGCGTGCGCGTGGGGTTACATGTAGTGAGATTGGCCTGCCCTCCCATAGGAATGCATGGGGGATTCCCTGATAAATGTGGGTCAGTGGTAAATCCTGATATGAGAGGCGCAGCTTGGTCAAGGCTGGTATATGTGAAATGGTATTAATAATTGCTGTGCAATGGTGTGCGCAGATCTATTGTGGTTATGTTAGAAATGCCACTTTTAGAAGTTGGCATTTCTGTGTGCAATGTGCCTGGCTGCCGGATGTGAATTGCATGTCTGGCTTGTGAGTGACAGGGGCTGGATGGTGTGGGTGGCTCCAGGAGACAGGGTGAGTCAGCCAAGTGATGAATAGAGAGATCTGCATGCAGATGGGAGGGAGGAGTTGCACCTGGGACCTGAAAAGGGCTGTGCCTTCCCTCCACAATACTGGCTCCACCCCCTGTGGTGTGTCTGATCACCAAGCCCCCACCTAACAATAGGGACAGTGGGCTGCTCCACGTTGGCGGCAGAGATCACTGTACCCTGGCTGCAGCAGACGGCTGCTGACTTCTTCGCTCAGCCCCAAGGAGTGGTGAGTGGGGCTGAGCCTCTCTTCTTTTTCTTCTTTGGTTGTGTTCTCCCGGGTCGCAGCGGTAAGAAGCCAGTGTCTATTTTTGCTACACAGCGGCGCCGCAGTTACTTCTTTTAGGCACAATTACTTCTGTCCTGTTTAGTCCCAGAGGGGGGCTCACCTTGGTCACAGCTGCACCGCAGGAGCGGGCAGCTGCAACGTTGGGCAGGAATTTGCTTTTAAAATCCCAGTGGGGGAAAGAGGGCCCAGTGAATGCCCGTGCCCATCCTTTTGATTTCCCAGCTGCCCAGCAAGTAGTGGGCAGCTGCCACGTTTAGGTTGTGCAAGGGCACACTTTGTTTTTGCTGCTTTTGCAGCCAGCCCTGACTTTGCTGGACATAGTGCATTGGAGCCCTAGAGGAGGCCAGTTGGCATGGGTGTGTCAGTTTTATGTGGTAGGGTGCAGAGCTCTAATATGGCGCATAATGGATTTATGCTTATGGTGTATGTATAATGTGATTGATGCACCCTGATTTATACCTCTACTGTGGTTTATGTGATGAGGTTACTTTCTACTGTGATTCCTGCCCCTAGCGTGATTCATGATTGTGAGGTTATTGTCTATTATGTTTAGGCTCATGAGGTTGGCGCATAATGGGTTTCCGCCTGATGTGATGCTGATTGCATAATATGTTTTATGTTGCAGGATAGAATACTGAGTACAGTGTTTGCCAGTAATTACTGGTTGTGTTCTACATGTATTACATGTTCTACATCTACTATTTTCACTTTGATGGTACTGAAAGTGGCCCAATTGGCCCTGTCATGTGTATATAATCCCCTGTAAATTCTGCCTAGTGCCAGTTGGCACAGTGTACATTGTTAGATTATGATCTAATGTGTTTATGACAATACAAAAGCTATTTTTGATATAACCTTGTGTGGGTTACTTTTGTGGTGTGCCTAGTGTGTTGCTGCTGTGTGGGTGTTGCGCAAACGCTTTACACATTGACTCTGGGATAAGCCTGACTGCTCATGCCAAGCTACCAAGGGGGTGAGCAGGGGTTATCTTTGGCGTGTAACTCCCTTGCCCTGACTAGAGAGGTGGTTTCTGCCTGGCTTTGGTGCAAGCCTTAGCCAACCAGAAATCCAATTTCTAACAATGAGCATTCTGATTGTTCTCACCATTAGCAGCTTAGAATATTCATGCAGAAGAAATGTCACTGTTTATTCCTCATTTGATATTTTGGAGAAGTGTTGTAGCCATGACTTGAACACTGCTCTCCTGATCCCACAGTTAACACAAACATGTTCTGAGTTTTATCATTTTGCACCTATTCAAAGAAGGATGATCTGTGTGCAGTCCTGTATATGGGAATTCCAGTATGTTACCTAAGACTGTTTTAAGAACTAGGAGTATCTGTCTCACAGTCTGTCCGACTAGAGAGACTACTTTTTATATGGGGGTTTACTTAGCAAAGGCTGAAAAAGTTTCCAAGTGCTCTTCTCCAAAAACAATGTGAAATAGGCAATGTGCTTATTCAAATACTGTGGGGCAAATTTGCCTACATGCTCCTAACAAAGACTCACAGCTCTTAGAGTCACCTTTAGATGCGAGATGTCATAGTTAATCCATTAAAACAATTAGCATCTTTACTTGTTTCCCTTCCAGAAGGACATCTGAGATTAGCATTTGGTACATATCCCACTCGTGATAACTTCTCTGGTAACTCAGCCACTCGATTTACCTTTCCAGAGAGGCTGATTTGTCACTTTATATCAAAGACTTATCTTATGAAACACCACCACAGAAAGAATGGTCGACTTTCATAGAAGGGTAAATATAGTGCGCTTGGCATTTGTGTTGGACTTGTTATGTGAGCACTGGCAATAACCCCACTTTGTACATATTCAGTGCCCATATATACGGGATGGAATTCCAGAAGCAAAGACAGCATTTGGTGGATTGTCCACCAGTGCTCTGTAAGTCCAAAGACCCATTGAATGGCAGATACATATTTGATGGAGAAACCTCCACCTACAGGAAGAGAACTCAAAATATGATTGATTTCCCCATCTTTTTGTTTGAGTACACAGAAATTCCTCAAGGGAGAAGCTAAATACGTTTATAAGTACTTTTATCATAAGATCATTCACAAGACTTTGAGAAGGAGGAGCTCACACCACTAAACTTGACATTCCACTTTAATTCCCCTCACCTACATAATGCACTCTTTGTGCGCTGTTCCTTGATTTACTTTGATTTAGAGTTATCTTTATTTGTTTCAATGAAATAGAACTTTTAGGGCCTGATGTAGGTCGCCAATTACCGGTCGGTAACGGCCGTTTTCGGCCGTTACCGACCGGTACTTGGGAATTGACATGTAGGTTGCATTTTATCTACAGAATCGGTATATTTACCGATTCGGTAAATTTACCGATTCTGTAAAATACCGAATCGGTAAATTTACCGAATCAGTAAATACAGATGTAGGTGGCACTGGAAACAGTGCCACAGGCCATTACCGAATCGTTATTTACCATGGATTACTATGCCATGGTAAATAACGGATTCCAGTGTACATGCACATCTGTGCATGTACACCTGTGCCATGTGGCACACAGACATGCCCTAAGGGCATGTCTGTGTGTCACATGGCACACAAGCCAGTAACAGGGGTGCAACGGGGTGTCAAAGTGACACCCTGTCCCCCTTGTAAAATCGGTAATTTTACCGATTCGGTAATTACCGAATCGGTATTTGCTATTAAATCCTATGGGCTTTAAGGCCCATAGGAATCAATGTCAAATACCGATTCGGTAATTACCGAATCGGTAATTACCGAATCTTACCGATTCGGAAATTAAATAGGAAAAATTACCTAAATCCCGATTGCCAGTTCTTAAATACCGAATCGGTATGATTCGGTATTTAAGAATCGGTAATCTGGGATTACCTACATCGGGCCCTTAGTGTGCTCTCTCATCCCTAATATAGATGTGCATGTTGTAGATTGAATCTCTAAACAGAAAATGTGTAGAATCCATCATGTTCCATCTCCTCTGTTTAAATTTGTTGCTTGCCAATTATGGAAAATCATTAAATATGTTCCCTCCCTTTTCAGCTTATAAAATATAACAAGTGCTCACAGCTGAGAAATGCACTATAATCATTCATTTACAACCAGATGGCTCTAGTGTATGCTGCAGATAAATGACGCATTAATACATGGAAAGTCCTGCATTAGCATTTCCTTATTAACTTTTAAATGTCAACAATGTGCCACATGTTGTGCTATACCTGATTTGTGTGGTTTCAAAAGTAAATGAAAAGCCTCATCCAGATGTTGTATGTGGTAAATAAAAGACATACAATCTGAACATACAGAAGTGGATGTATTCAACAATGAATGGTGCAGAAAGACTAATGGGCCGATTCCAATGCTGTGCAGGAACTTTCAGCCCGACACTGTCTCGAAATTGAAACGAACCAACTCGTGGTCGGCGGTTCCGCCCAACTGATTATGATGTGACCAGACACAGTTTGGTTGGATTTCCATAGACTCCTATGGGAGTCTGTGTTCTGTCCTTGTTGGGGCGTGAGCGGAATACTCAGCACCCTGTCGCAGGCACCCCATGGTGCCTGTGATACAGTGCAGGGTTTTATACGGGGGTCCCTTAGGTACCCCTCGGCCCCCAACCGGAGGCTGCAGGATGGAGAGGTCCCTGCTAGGGGCCCCAAAGGTCACTTTTCGAAAGCCTTTTCATGTCGGACAGAACGACTCGGCAAGGCTTTTGGAAACCGACATCGTAATCACTCTGTCGGAAAGCCAGTCCGTAGAGCTGTACAATGTGGGTCCGACCAACACAAATTCCCCGAGTGCTGATCGGAACGGATTCAGAAAGACCATGCAGTTTACAACCTGACCGCAAACATTGTAATCGGCCGGTTGGATTGTAAAGCGGCCAACTCGGTTGGAAAAGTTCCAACACAGTCTCGGGGTATCCGACTGTCTGAAGGAGGCTTTCCGCCCGACATTGTAATCAGCCCCTAAGTGAAATGCTTCATTTTCTAACACAACTTCCAAACGTTGATCTTCCTTTTCAAAACTGTCACACTGGGGAATTCTTTTTGAGGGACGGACAGGCCTCATTTGGGTGGACTTGTCATGCCACAAATCCCAAAATGCCACTGGTGTCTTATGAAATTTTAAAGAGGTGGGGGTATAATTGTCTCCAAATTGTACTAAGCAAGATAGACCAACAGTGTTAAAGGATAACTGCACTCAAGAAATTTTGAAATTTTGAGAAAATAGAGCCAAATGCTATATTTTAAAGTCCAACTTTCAAATAAGTTGTGTAAAATACCACACGTTTTATAGGGTGAGTTGAAGGTGCGCTCATGAGATATTTCAATATTACCATCCTGTGCAAGCAAAAATATTGAAACCAGTCTGGCGTATAATGCTTTCTTCAATAAATTGTTGCCTAAAGCTACAGGTTCAAATAATCTGCGTGTGCAATTTTGCACAACTTTCTATAATTTTTCAAAACACATATTTAGTCCTGCTCTACTGTGTCTTTTTCAAGAAGATTGCCAACCAGCACAAAGAAATTTCCCTGCCCATAAGGGTGAGGGCAAGGAAACATGTTTTGCTCCCGTCTGGTGGGACCATTTTAAAATCTCGCGGCAATCGAGAAGCAAACAATAAGTCTGCTCCCAGCCGGGGGGAGCTTTAAAAATGCTCCTGAAGCTGGGAGCAGACTTGTTTTCTATGTCCTACCCACACTGATCCAGGCAAGAAAACAGAACAAGTGATTTCTCCCGCCTGAAGGAAACATGCAGCGATAGTTCCTCCCTCCGGGCGGTAGCAATGACGGTTCCTGCACCATGCAGGGAGCCAGCTGGGGCCAAGGGGGATCCCCAGGACCCCCAACATGTTGGTTAGTGGGTGCCCACTGTGGGCACTAGAGAACCCACCTGTAACTGATGTGGAACCCAGGATATAGGGTCCTCTGATAAAGATATAGCCCTGGGGGATGGGGTCCCCGTGGCCTACAAAGGACCAGGAAGGGAGGCTGTGTGGCCCTTCTCCTGTTATTTACATTTTGGCTCATGATGAAGGTGTCCCAGAGGCCTAATAAGGCTCAGCGAGAGGGGCCACATACCCTCTCTACTGTTTAAGAAAAAATTGCCCTGAGGGACGGAGCCCCCAGAGCCCAAGATGCTTCAAGGAGGGGTGCCGCATGCCTCTGTCCTCTTCTTAGTTGGCTGAAAGTCCCCAGGACTTGATAAGAACTGGGGACAATCTCTTTTAAACAAAAAAAGACTCTGAGGATAGGGACTATGAGGCTTGGGGAGAGGAGCCACATGGCTCCCCTCCCATTTTTTATTGGTTTGGCCCTGGAAGATAGGATCCTCATGGACTAATAAGGCTCGGGAGGGGGACCACAACCACCTTTTTCATTATACTGGCTGTGGAGGATAGGGTCCCCTGTGCCCAAGAAGGCTTATAGAGGGGGAAATGTAGCTCATCTCTCCCTTTTTATTGTATGTGGTCCCAGGGGATGTGCTCCGTGGGGGTTCAAGGGGATGAGGTCTGTGTAGCTGCATGCCTTCCCGTATAAATTACATTTGGCCTCGAGGGAAAGGTAAATCCAGCAGCGATCCTTGCAGGTAAGAGCAGTGGGTCCAGTTTAGGAGGTGATTCGACAGACGACCATGAGGGAAAATGAAATAAATAATTAATTTTCCCTCGTCGTCTGTCGAAATCCCTCCCCACACTGCCCTACTGCCCCACCATTCTTACCTACACAGGCCGTGGCCGGGTAAGTCAGAGCCTTTTAAGGCTTGGGGTCACATAAATGTTTTTGCCCCAGGGAATGGGGTATCTGTGTCCTGAAGGCCAACCTACGCTGCGCATTCCAAAGGGTGTGTGTGGTGTGGCGTTGGCAGCTTGCTGGAAGTTTGTCCACAGGGCTCAAGGCAGGCCAAGCCCTGTGGCCAACAACCTGCTACACACATCTAAAGGCTGTGAGCAGCATAAGGTTAGGCCACTGGAAACTTTTCAGCTTTAACAAAGCCCATGTCAGAAGTAAAATCTTTGACAGGGACGAATCCTGCCTGGTATATCAAATCAGCGTGTCACCATGGTTGGCCTTAAATCGCACCTAGGTCCTGGTCTAACACTTCCAGAGCCCATCATTGGTGCTGAGTGTTTTTAGATTATATTTATACTTAATAAATGCTACCTTGATTTCATTTTGTCAAATGAATTTTATTCTATTTGTTTTTAATTTGATTTGGGATTTTTATGGTATGGCATAATGACTTTGCAACTGTGTTTGTACTGCATAAATACTTTACACTTTGCCGTAGGTTAAGCCTGTCTGCTCTGTACCATTGTAACAAGATGATTGAGCTCATGTTAATTTACTGTGAGGTTCACCAAGACAAGTTAGTGTCGTTATTCCTTGAGGTGGTTGTTCATCCACCCCAAATAACAATACACTTGCTTAGAATTTCTAAAACTACTTATGCACCCCTTACAACAATTAGGCACAGGGTTCCATTTACTCCATTATTTATGTTTGGTTTGAGATACATAACTATGATTACCTGGTGTAATTTTACTTCACCTGGTTATCCTAGGTTTCGAAGCACAGATTCCTGTTTTATGAGGGGCAAGTTCATATCTGGAAAAATCAAGGTGGGTGATGTATGCAGAGTGAAAGATTTAGAAGAAGCAGCATTGCCTGCCCCTGTCTGACCCCTTCAGGACCACGTTGGAGCTGTCTGTGCTCCCTGCAGCCTTTCTACATAACACCAACACTCTACTTGCCCACTGCCACTGAAATAATGAGAGCCCCATGCCGTATGTACTGCTGGTGCTGGCAGGTATCTATTTCCCCTCAGTCCTTGAACCAACCACAGCAAATGATTCAACACCCAGGTAAATAGAAACATCACAACCCTGCGACAAAAGCCTGCAATATGCAGATGATACCATTTTATTGAGCCAAACAGAAATAGGGTTAAAAATAAATACCTGCAATATGCAGATGATACCATTTTATTGAGCCAAACAGAAATAGGGTTAAAAAGGTTAATGGACTCTTTAAATGGCTATGTTACACAAAATGGACCAACAATTAATACAAAAAAGACAAAAATAATGACTATGGGAAAAGGGAAACGGAGGATTAAAGAGTGGGATATTAATGGCCTGGTAATTGAAAATGTGAAATCTTATAATTACCTTGGGATTACGTTTGATGACGACTAAAATTTAGACAACATTTTAATAACCTTGAAGCCAAGGGTTGTTCTCTTGCATTTGCCTTCAGGAAACTAAGAGACAAATTATTATGCCCTAATTATGATCATTTGATGAAGGTGATGAGAGCAAAGTTAATTCCATCTTTGGACTATTGCTCACTCATCTTTCGGGGTAAAGACGCGAAAGTGCTCGACAATATAGAAATTAGAACTTATAAAGCTATTTTTAAAATTCCTAAATATATCAGTCGAGCAAACATAAGATTGGAATTTGGATTTAAAAACCAATTTGTGGCGCGTCAATCAGCATTTTTGAAGTCCGTAATATCACTAGCCCGCTCGGAGGAAGGATCTATAGCAAAGCTTTGTTGGCTCGGAATATCAGAAGGAGAATATTAAAAAAACTGGCAGCTGTACCTAACTGAATGCTTCTGTAACTTTGATTGCATTAATTTAGAAAATGAAATGAGGAGTAAAGTAGTTTTTAAAAAAGAAATGAATCAAATGGCCGCACTACTAACGGTCATAACTGACAAAGAAGAATTAAGAATAAGAAATCATTTCTGGACAATTGCTAATTACTTTGGTAAGCTGATGCCTCAACCCTATTTAGCATATCACTTAAATCCAAGGTTCAAGAACAAATTTATGCACTTAAGGTAGGGAAGATATCCAACAAAGGATGGCATACCAAAATGGGAAAATCAATGGCCATCAAGCATTTGCAGGCTCTGTAGGCAAAGGGATGAAACAATAATCCATATAGTATCCTTATGCCCAGCATGGGCAGACGCTCGGAAATCCATCCTAAAATCGATCTTTAACGAATTAGGAATTAGAACATGTAGACAAGCAATTATTACCTGTTTGAGTGGGGAGAATATTAAACTTACTTATCTTTTTGTTAAGTTTATTATTATTGCAGAGAAGAAACTCAGGGGAGTAGAACGGATAAATAATTGTATTGCGATATAAAATACGTAAAGAAACATAACCTAAGGATCATTGGATGCAAAGTGTTAATTTAGCTTAAGGGATTAGGAGTATATTTTAATATAGGCATGCATATTGCACTTTTCTTATTGCTTGCATATGGAATACAGCTAAATTTTGCATATGCAATTGCAACTGCTAACAAAAGTCACTTTATGTAAATGCTGCTATACTAGCTTTTGGGGTATTTATAAGGCATTTTTAGTAAGTCTTATGTATTTTAATTACTGTGTAATGTATTAATGTTGCATTTTATTATCGTTTTTATATGTGCTACAGCTAAAATTGGTATCTGTAGTTGCAACTGCCAACACAAGTCACTTTATGTAAATGCTGCTACAATAGTTTTTGGGCAATTATAAGGCATTTTAGTAAGTCTTATGTATTTTAATTATTTGCGTAATGTATGAATGTTTTGATGGAATGGTCATCTACCAATGTATATGCTTGTTTTACTTGGTTGTTTTTATCTTTCCTTGCTTGTAATGGTTTTAATTAATCAACAAATAAATAAATACTTACTGCGACAAAAGCAGAGGCATAGGGCTGAGATCACTTACATTTCATCCCCACAAACCCGAGTGGTTTGGTGAGGATAAAACACAATTCAGACCAGCCACATTAGGAAAAGCAAGAACCCGAATGCAGTCACCCACCCTTACCAATTCCCTCTGCCATGCACCAGCTTTTTTTCACATTTAATATTTGCTCATAGCAGGTTGTCAATGTGACCTTTAAACCCCACAGATCTGGGAGATCTGTGTTGAATTCTGCCCAGTAAAGCCATATCCAAATATATATTTCCCATTCCATTGTTTTGAACTCGGTATTGGTGGATATATGTGTGGAGAGGCCAACTAGAAATTAAATATATGGCCACCTAGCCTCTCCACACCTATATCCATCTGACTCATAATCATCCACCTAGCTATAAACTTGAATATGCATAATGTACAACTTTGAAAGAATTATAAAGCTACATCTTTAAGGAAATAAAAAATCAATGATAAACACGAGAGTATGGCTATTTCTTCAAATTGACCTGCCACAAAATGTAGCAATTGTTAAAGTCATTTATTTCAGACTGCTAGACTTCGGGCTTTAGTCAGGGTTTTATGGAGTGTGAGGAATGTTGTAAATGGTGGTTGTCCCAGCCCTCAAATTTGCAGTTTCCTTGCTCTATTTAGAATCAATGTAACTGCTTGGTTACTGATGCAGGAACGTCTGTTGTCTACACAGATGGTAAACCCTAACTCAGCAGTCTGTCCTCCATAGGGCCGCTGTTTAATAGTGATGGGCATCTTGCTCTAGGTAGGACCACTGTCACTCACTTTTCCTTACCATGAAAAAGGAAGGGAAATTAGTCAATGGCTCCCAAGTACAGAGAAAACGCTCCAAGTATGTCAGAGCCATTGACTCGCTGTTGAGAAAACTAACTCTGACTTTAAAAGTTTTTTTTCTCTGATTGCAAATTTTGCTGTGTTTGCAGATGGGAGACATTCCTCAGCCACAAAAAACAGAAAAGCATTAAGTTGTAGAAACAGCATGGTGAGGTGACTGGTCCTCTGTTGTTTTTATTTGCAAACCACACTGTCAGAATCATTGTTTTTTAAGGGGCTCATTATGATGTAGACACCATTGCGATCTGGAACCGCCCAACCATAGGTCGGCAGTACCAACCTCACAATTTGGATTCGACCATCCTATGGGCGGTCGTAAACATCAAATTTTCAATGGCAGCTTGGGCGGTGGGCGGAAAAGGCCTGCAGCAAAAGCTGTCATTGAAAAATGGATGTTGTTAAACATCCCTGCATAATGGGGCAGGCACCATGTGGCACCTGCCATAGGGTGCATAGATGTTTAGGGGGCACTATTGGTGCCCCCTGGCCCCATAGCGTAGGACGTGGTGGGACGGGGACCCTGCTAGGGGCCCCCACTGACACTTTCAGACAGCCTTCCCATGTTGGAAAGGCCGACATGGGAAGGCTATCACAAAGTGTCTGAATTATCCCGAGGGTGGTGCTGAGGCTGGCTCCACTGTTCTTAAAGGATTGTGAGGCTTTCTCATGCACCACCGGGCTGTTTGAGCCCATCTGAAATGCATCGGAATACCCTCATGGTTTCCCTCCGACTGCCATCATTGTAATACGGCTGTCTGAAGGAAACCTACAATGTCGAGCGGGAGGCCTCCAACAGCTGGTTGGAGGCATTCCGCCAAACATCGTAATTGGGTCCAATGTGTTTATGTTTAATGTGATCTGTTTGTAAGCTAATTTCCTATAGGCCTTGCATAGGAATGAAGCATGGGTTCTTAGTGGCAGTGGGATGTCTGTCAGCTGGTACTGTGGAGATTCACTGTAACAAGACATATTATGTTATGTTATGTTATGTTATGTTATGTTATGTTATGTTATGTTATGTTATGTTAATGGATAATTGGCAAAGAGCAATATTGATAACATTGGATGTTATAATATGTGGATCTAGAGTTTCAGGCTTTCTGAAGCTTGCCGTCACATCAGTGTTTTATTGACTTCCAGACCCCGTTTTCCTCATTTCCTGTAGTCTTGTATTCAAATACCTGTTAATTAATCCGTTGTTTGGTGTTATCAGCTGCAGGAAGATTTGAGGTTGACTGTACAATACATCACCTCGTCCTGATACTCAATTCTGTATGAATACTATGTATCTGCCGGCCATTGAATGTACAAGTAAGATATGTAAATGAGAGCAAACAGATTATTTGTCAGACGTTCTGCTGTAAGTGAAGTGAAGTGTCTGGTATGCATGGAAAAACATAGAAGGAATAACAGTGTTGGCTGGTGGAATTTAAAAATGGAGAGGCATAAGCGTATCAAATTACGTTTTTCGAGCAAGTGAAGTGAGAGAGCCTGATGGTTATGATGGAGTTTTCCCCTGAATTTAAATAATGGTGCATTTTGGTATAGTTCTCAGCACTATTTTTGTAATAAATGCACCAAAACTACTCTTGGCGAGTTTCCTTAGCACCTCTACAACCCCTGGTCTTTTTTCATGTAGAAAAGCGGGTGCATAATTACCTAACTTGTGAAGCCTAAGCTCGGTCATAACGATCGTGCCTGTTGGTCATTAACACAATGAAGGCACACAAATATTGGGCAATGTATTGCTGGTATGCCAACATTACCAGCACCTGCTTCAGATATATATTGCCTGCGCTGCTCCTGCTGTAAACTGAACGTACTCAAATAAAATGATTTGTTTACAAGGCTGTGTCTTTATTTTGAAAATCATCCTACACATTGAGAGATTCAAGTAATCATTGAAAATGTTTAAAATGTGTATAATGGCAATTTTGCCATATTTGTTTCTTCTATCTGCTGCAGTTGGGATATTCTGAGACACTTCCTTTGGGCAGGTGAGTGTCGGGTTTGGCTTGAAGTGTGGACTTCAGCAGACTGGCTAATGAGGAGCACAGTAACTTTGTTGTACTCGACTGGGTAATGTATAGATGGAATGTCTCCTCATGGTATGTCAGGCAGTATTACAATAACTGAGTTTGGCTGAATTTAGTTCATATGTAAAGGACACTAGTAGGTGCAAATGATTTATATGTTTTAATACATAGTCCCCTGAGGTGAACTATGTATGTGTGCGATAGTACAGACACACAGTACTGATGTATTTATGTTCTTGTAGGTTAATGCACACATGTTTTATTTTCTAAATCATAAGACTGCTAGACCTCTGAAGTGATGCGTGATATGTACCGTGATAATTTGTTGTACATAATTCTTAATCCACATGATTGTGATGTTGCCTCCAGGTCCCCGTGAATCACGCATATAGAGGACCAAGTAAAGGTAGAAGCAGACATTCGGTCTGACTTTGGTGAGATTAAATAATGTTCACTTTATGTGTGAGTTTACACATGGGGGGTGTTTTGACACTTTTTCTCACGGTTATTTGGGCATGTGAGAATATGTAAGATTTGTGATTAGATTTCTGACAAACTAATATGGTTATTTGTTTCAGAAACAGATCAGACTGAAGTTGGTTCTGAAGAAATACATATAACCAAGTATAGTTTTTTATTTAATTTTTTCTCACATTTTGTAGCAGAGTGACATTAAGATGGTCCTGATGAATGCCACGAACCTTTTGGTCACCTGGGCAGAAACATGTTGACCTGATCAGATAGGGAACATCCTTATCCCTGTCATTCACACTGTTTTTAATACTGTCCACAGGGATACTCATTAAACAAATTTTTCCCTTTTGAGGCAGTTTTAACTCACCTTTTTGATTTAATTTTTGCACTCTGCCCTTCACTCACTTTAAACATAGGAGTATAAAACACCTCACGCTCCTCTCCTAAGGGAGAGTTGTAGCCCACACAATGCACCTTGCACTGTGTGCAAGAGGGAACCCAATGATGAAGCATGTCACCTACGGGTGAGTGAGGGTTCTCGTCTTTAGAAAGCAAATGCCCTTGTTTGTTTGTTTATTAGGATATTCACATTCACATGCCATGTTGTAATACCATCTGGTTGCCTTTTTTGTGTGTATGATATTCTGAGACAAGACTGCAACCACAGGATGTGAGCAAATAACTGGATGCTGTTTCAAGTTAATTCTACTACTTTCATCTCCCCACAGATGCAGCTCCAGATTTGTCATGAAAGGCAAAGGATTGCATAAATGCTTCAAATCAGTACGTTTCAAGCAATGCCAGGTGAGAGTTTCACAGGATCATGTCTAAGCAGGTAGATTGCACAAATCTGTTTTTAGGCATGGCGAGATTAAGTGGTTGGCTCAGAATCACAGGATCTTGAGCCGGTGTAGAGACTTGAATCAGGTTCCCCAGTTCCAAAATCTGCAGCTCTGGCCTAACAAGGCATCCTCGCCTAGTGTTTTTGAACGCCAGCTCAGTCATGACTCTGTGGATGCTGATTTGCATTGACGATTCCCATGCCACTTACTGGAGAGCATCAGCTAGGTGTCACAAATAACTATACAAGCACCTGCATGAGGGGCAGGACCATGGAATACAAGAATGGCACCTGCACATGCAATAAATACACCAGACATGCGTTTGTGACCAGGATCTGAATTTCAATTTGTGAACATAACCTGCAATTTTACTGCCACTAAACGGTCATCCTTTCGACCTTTCTCAAAAGTGAAGCGATCATTCCTTTATTGTGATCGCATCAGTCTTTTGCAGATAGACTGATATAGTTCTAATGTCACATTATCAGAAGTTTACAACTGACCTACTGCACCTTGTGCGAGGCACTTGCAGAACCTCTCAACATTGCTAGTAATGTGCTTTTTAATTATTTTATGCTGTACATGTAAAAAAAGAAACACTCTTTGTAAACTATGGGTGGCTGATATTCGAGATTCATAATTAGAAGATTGCACAAGCCATGATAAAGTGAAACTACATATCCAAGCACCTGTATATCTTTTGCTGAAAAGGTAGGACTGGTTAACAGCTGCACTTTTGATTTTGGGCCAGGGGATAGCTGTACGTCAAGATGACCTTTACGGTTTGTTGTCTCTGAGATGAGTAGGTAGTACTATGGAAATACCTGGAGGTTTTTTGAGAGGCTTCTAATTTGTTAGAAGCTTCAGTCACATTTGGGCAGTTTAAATGAGGTTTTGATCTGACTGCCATGCTCCCTATGAGTATTAATACTAAGATAATTCCGATCAAAAGCAGTATGAGAAAATTGCATTTGCCTAAACAACCTAGGGGCTTAAACTTGTGACTTGCCAAGTTTTGGTTGTGTACATGAGTGATAGTGACAATATAACGTGATACTGAAAACATCAACTATTAACCACAAATCGAACTGAACTTTTGTGAATTATCAAATTGCTCAACACTTTTAGACATGGGCAAACAAAGAGACAGAAGCTAATTTACAGATATGAATAAGGCAAATTACCTGAAACTTCTTTTGGAAAGCAAACACACTAGTCATGTATATGAGTTTGTTGCTTCCTCGTGTATCTTTCGGCAAAACATGCACAGCAATACCAGTTTTATGAATTGGAAAACTGTGGTCTCTGTGTGCCTTTGTAAGGACATACGACTGGTGCTGTTTAATGTTGATGTGCCATACAGCATGTTTTAAATTTTCCATTTGCGATTAACATGTTATGCGAGCTTACCCGTCTATGCACACCAATGCATGTCGCTAATATTGAAAAACTGTCGATGTGAGACTGCATTCATAAAAACGTCTATGGGGTGATGTATTTACCCTTGGTGTTCAAAACATCAGATTTCTTGCATGTTTCCAGCACATACGTTCTTATTTGGCAACTTGCTTTCTAGACACAGACACAGAAATTACATGCTGGATAAACGGTCACTTTTCACAAGCATCGATCAGGCGGGCAGAGTTTAGAATGCTTACAAATGCATGCCCAATTTGTTGCTGTCGCTACAGAAAGGGAGAGAGAGCAAATACCACCGGGAAAAGGAAAAGAGACAGGACAGTGAGAAAACATAGAAAAAGGAAGGGGGAGGAAGAGAGAATGGGAAGAAAAGAGAGCGGCACTATGTAGGATTTTTAAAGCTATAAAACTGTTCACTCATCAGTCTTCTGTGCAGCTCCATTCGGCTGGTGATGATGCACATGGGGCTACTGTTCACCAGCAGTCAACTTCTGCTCTTCTGCTGAAACAGATAACCTGGCGCAGAAGCTTGCGATGTTTATCTGTTTCAGCGCGTGAGCCATGAGTTAAGTCTCATGATTCTGTGATATCAGGCCTCCTTGCAAAGGATGTATCCCCTCCCTTTCCTAACATGTGGAAGTGGACATTGTGGAAGAGGTGTGGCTGTGGAGCAGCGGGCAGGGTACCTGACTCCGAACCACAGGGTTCATGGTTTGATCCTCGGTGCCGGAGGGGCAGGTTAGCCCAGCACAATGTGACTCTAGGCAATAGCTTGCTTAATCTGCCCGAGGGCCCGCAGCACCAGGACACCTCTCCGGAGGTAGCTGTGTGCTTTACAAATGCTGGTATTTATTGCATTTCCTGCTGTGCTGACTTGGGAAAGGAAGGGGTTGGTGAGTGACCGCTTTGTAGTTGGCAAACAGCCTGGGGAGTACAGGGCTGATACTACCCGGGGCTGCTTTAAAACTAGGATGCTGCAATGCGTCATTAATGGGCAGTCCCTAGGGACCCGGGCTGACAGCATGTCAGTCCATAGGCTGCTTGAAATACCCCACCTACATACATGCTGACTAGCCATCCATAACCCTAGTAACTAGAAGGGTGCAGCCCAGCATACGAAAACTGCCACTGATGAATCATCAATTTATGTTGCCTTCTCGAGAGATTCATTGTACATATAATTCTTGTTTGGATCTAACAAAAAAATACGTTTCCGTTCCTTTAAATTTTCACTTTTTTCTTGATACAAACTAATTGTTGGTGAACAAGTGACCTCAAAGGTCAATCAAAAACAAAGTGTTAGATTCTTTCCTTCTTGTAGCACTTTGCAAATTACACACAGCTGAATAAATCGTTTACAAAATGTTATTTTCTATCACTTATCAGACTCAAATGAATTCGAATGTCACGGTAAATAATACAACCCAGATATGTCTTTAAAAGGATATCCTCTGTAGATTATATCTTGATCTCAATAACCACATTATAGATTGCTTAGTATCTTTTGCAGTTCAAGCTATGGCCACTACTTGCATTACTCTGTACTTAATGTAGGCTTATCCTCTTGATTGAGTGGTCTGCTTGCTTTACATTGATATCAGAATATTTGCCATCACTATATGAAGCAGATTCTTTTCTAACACAGAAATCAGCAGGGATTTGAGAAACTAAATAATTTAATTCACGCATCAAGTTAATTGAAGTCTCTTTAAACATTAATTTTGAAAACCATCTCAGAAGCCTCAAGAGACCTGATTTACCCAGTAGAATATAACAACACACATCACAATTTCAGTCCAGCTCCTGGAAGACACAAATCTAGATTTGACAGTGAGATTCATGTCCCTATTTGGATCAAAATAATGCAACTGATTAAGAGTTGGTTTAAATCACGTAAATGGTTGATGCGGTGTGAGAAAAGCCAATTAATTTGGAACGTAAATTCAGAGTATATTCACAGTAGGGTAAAGGAATTAGTTTTAAGAAATTGAATAAGGTCGGCTCATGTGACATACTTACAAATATATATGTCCAAGTGTTTCTGTTGATAAAACTTCCTGATGATAAATATATGTTGCAAAGATCTTCTCTGTTATTTAAGGTTCCTCAAACAAAGTATGATATGAACAATATGTTTAATATGTTCACTATTTCTTGCCCTGGAATGAAGTCCTTTCGTCTTAAATTATTATTCTGAGTCAAGCCGCACTTATTTTTGGTAAAAACGTCAATTAACCTGCTATAAATGTATTAACATTCAAGTTTGGGCCTGGGCAGCAGGCAAGGCCCTTTGATCAAGTGAGCGTGCATTCTTTGACTGCTGTATTCAGAGGAAGAAGGGTTACAACGTTATGAGATCTTCCATTCTCTTCATCTGAAATCTGCAATTTGAGTAGATCGCCTTCCATGGCACATACAGATTGGAAGCCAAGTCTGCTTTACATTTTCACTCTTAAATGAATGTATGTAGAAACAAAAACACACTGGGCCATATTATTAAGAAAGGGCAATACATTATCGCCGCTTTTATCGGCAGGAAACTGACGCTAAAGCGGCGCTAATGGGCTTGATATTAGGCCCTTGTGAATTACCATAGAAGCCCAGGTTCTGGTGTTAACCCGGGCTTCTATGGGAATTCACAAGGGCCTATTATCAAGTCCATTATCTCCGCTTTAGCGGCAGTTTCCTGCCGATAAAAGTGGCGATAATGTATCGCTCGGTTTTTTGGAATATTATGTGTGAGTATATAGCCTTGCAGTGGCAGGTTGTGGGCTTTTTTGATTTGGAACAGTAGTAACGACTAGTGAGCACTCAGATGTTCACATATCAGTGGTTATTACCAACACTTTGCATGTAGTTTCCCATCCTGAAAGATATTGTAAACTTACCCGTCAGTGGCAGGGTAAACCTGAGGGGAAATCACTCAAAATGGACAAGGACATAGGTCAAGGGATTTTTCAAACATACAAACATGTTGTATGTGGAGAAATAAAAGCTGTCAAGTGCAAATGTGCTGATGTGTTACATCTACACTTTACAGAATATATAACTGATGCAGTTTAATAGGCATAAGTAATTGTGCATGTTATTACTACTAGACAGCCGCTTCCCGGAGTACTCCTGATATTCAATGTGAATTTCCTCACAAAAATAATTTAGGAGCCAATCACGCTTAATGATTTGAGACATCCATTTTACTGTCACAAATTGAAAAGTAGACTGTTATTGAATACCTTATCTCAGGTTTTTATGTACTTGGCTCAAAGTTTACTTGGGCATCAGTGGGATGAGTTGCAGACTACCGCTGTGCTGACTCACCATCAACACTATTCTCAATGCCTGTCTTTCATGTATTTAATTTTAAACCATGGGGCACATTTACAAGGCCCCTGCGCCACTGGAGAGTCACTTTTTTTGATGCTCCTGTGGCACACAATGCAGGGCCCCACTTACAAGGCTACGCAAAGCCACCCTGAGTGGTTTTTCCTGGCCTTGTAAATATGGCCACTTTCATGCATTACTCTGTGTGAAAGGGGCATTCCATGAGTGTTACAGCAACACCCATGAATCTGACACATTCCCAGATTTACAAGGTTTCATGAACCTGGGCATGCGTCAGATTCTAACGCCTCCCCAGGCTCTTTCTATGAGTGCTGCATTCTAAAAGGAGGAACACGGCATCAATTATTGCTTTTGTGCAGGAAGGTGTTCCTTTCTCCAGAAAAATAATCATCCCTGCAAAGCAGGTACCCTTGTACCATGGTGCAAAGGTGCTGCATTGGCACTAGGCAGCCAATTGTGCACCAGTGGAGAGGAAAGCATAGGGATGTGTTGTATATTGCTGTAAATGCGAAGCATTCCTGCATTTTCCTAATGACGTCACTCAGTGCAGAAAGATCGCTTGCACTACTGTTGAAGGTGTGATAATGCTGTAAAGTTCAGCTTCTAAATTCATACTCTATGCTGTTAGGTGATTGGGGAAAAACAATTTAAAAGTGAAAAGAATGAAGTGCATTAACATTTAGGACAACCTGCATTAATCATACAAACTGTTATTTTTTTTTTACCAAAAACTATAAGAAAAATATGTATCTGAGGCACACGATTTAGCAACCGATTGACAGGGTTCAGAAGAAATGTACACAACTATTTCATTTCTTCTGTCAACGTCAGTGAAATATTTACCCACGAGAGACCCTTCAGACCATCACAAGAAAACGTGTGTTTCAAGCATTGTAAATCATTTTGTACTGAAACAAGAGCGAGTTTCTGCTTTGGGATGTCAAGGCACCTTCCTACAATAATCAATGTCTGCACAGGTCTAAAGCTCATCTGCGTGATACTCTGCACTCAAAATAATCGGCAAAACAGTCATAGATTTGATGCTACCCCAATATATAAAGTAGGAAGTACAAGCCTTAGGAAGGGTAGAGCACCTTTACCCCGCATCCTTGACCCGGCATGCTGTCACAACGCAGTTGTTATAACGACCACGTTGTGACAACGCATACCATTACCCTGCAAGTCGTTACAACGACTTGCGGAGGGGAGAGAAAGTGTTGGATTTAAAATCCAAAACCTTCCCTAAAGCCTGCACAGACTGGAGTTGGAATAGTAAATTTTACTATCCCAACATCCAGCGCCCCCCTCCGCAAGTCTTTGTAACGACTTGCGGAGTAATGGTATGCGTTGTCACAACGCAGTCGTTGTTACGACTGCGTTGTGACAGCATGCGGAATAATGGTATGAGGAGTGAAGAGGCATATTCCGTAGGAAGTTTTCAGTTGCATTGTTCTAATTTCAATTTTTCTGAGACATCTTGACCAGTGTTCGTTCAACACGTTTCGAAGAACTGGTGATAGTTGATTGATCATAAAACAATGAAACAGTAGTGGGCGATTGTAGCTGTTTTTTCCGCATAGTCTCGAATATTTGCCAGTCTGACATAATTTAAAACACGTTGATGCTATTCATGGTCACATAATGTACTGGTACTGAATGATGCCACATTAAAAGAGGAGGGGTTTAGCCGAATTTGACACCAAGCATAATTCCCCTGCATGGCCAAAAGAGGTATATCCTTGCATAAGCTAAAATTTTAAACAAGAGCAGCCCTTCATTAGATCAACAGGTCTATTAATGTGCGGTGGTTTCACGTGGCATTCATAGTTCAAAAATAGTGATACGTCGCCAGTATGAACTCTTTTCACTGGTCTGAATTGTGAACCACTGAATATGTTACTGAAGCTCAGCAAACAGTTGTTTGAGGCACCTAGTACGGTTGCTCCCTTGGTAACAAAAAAGTCTCATAGGAGATATTCTGGTCAAATAAAATTTCTAGATATTTAACCTGTGTGACTGAGGCCAGGCTACCTGCATTTATTGAACAGTGGCCCATAAACATATGAATGCAAAGTATATTAATTTACCTCTGTCCATCTAATATTTAGTTGACTATCTTTCTGCACATTAGGTAGCATGTTAAGCCCTCTCTGTAGTCTCTGGACCAGTGGTCTCATAGTAGAAGATTGACAGTAGGCAAACACATTTGGGATTCTCTGGTTGTCCGCTGGTGTAGTGGATTATGAGGGCATAAGTCAAATAAACAGAAAAATCGCTTATAAAATTGTTAATAAAATACAGGCTACATGTTTTCCTTATACCCTAAATACAGGAGACAGCTTTCCCAAATACCCTTAGAGCAATATATTTAATTGAAACCATTTTTTTATCAACATCAGTTGATATTGCTGTCAATGTGTCAAGTCCTATGCTGGTTAGCACACAAAAACATCAGGTTGTGTATGGCACTAGGCAGCCTGTTTGTGCACCAGCGCAGGGTTTGTGAGCAGCGGCTGGACATACTTTTCAATGTATATGGGTTCACGCTGCTTTATGCCCCTTGCAGAATGCAGCGCAGCATCTTTCAGTTGCTGCGCTGCGTTGTGCGAAAAAATATTAATCTGACGCTTTATGAACTATGTCATTTCCTAAACCACTGGTACAGTAGTTCAATTTTTAGTGAGCAATTTAAGGAAAGCCTTTGCACAATGCAAAGTATCCAGTGGTTCTATTGAAGCTGGAGGTTACAGTTTACTATGCCATTATTCAACGTCTGCCACCTTGCTGCATTATTTCCAAGGGTCTCACCCGAATTCACCTTTGTGTTCCTGCAAGGTCGTGCCTCAACCATTGGGTCACATTAGGCAAGTATTTAATGAGCATATAGGACACGGTCTCTGTCCTTTTCCTTTATTATTCAGGATGTCCTCTCAGGACACTAGGGTTTAAAATGGCCATCCATTGGAATGATGACACGATAGTTTTTAAAGCCCAACCAGACACCATGAAACAAAGGAACATCCCGAGCAGTTATTGTTGGTGATGTGTTCGTGATGTGAAATAGTGCAAGAGGGTAATGTTTTCATTTCGTCCGATGACCCCTTAAGAGATTAGAATCCACAGATTCATATTCTTCTATTGACTTAGTGGATGACTCTCTTTCTGTCTTCACCGAGAGAGATGCATCACTACCTTTGTCATTTGCAGTTCCTCCTCCGTATTAAGTGTGCATATTGTTTTACCTGAATAAATAACAGGAGGGGACTTGAGGGGCACTGTAAAATAAACAAGCATCACATATATTATTTTGCTTTTTTAAATGCCATTGGCGATCACAGCTATGGATGACAGAGAGACACAGAGAGAGGGAGACACACGCAAAGAAAGAGAGGGTCAGAGATAGCTAACGAAATGGGAGCCAAATAGCATTAGACAGAGCTGGAGTGAAGAGCGAGCATGAATAAGAGGAAAAAAAGAGAGCGACAAGGATATAAAGTAGAGCAAACAGAGGATGGTGTAGTTGGTGTTAAGAGTGTGTATGTGTGGAAGAGAGAACACAGAAAGAATAAATGAAAAATATTTTGAAAAAACAACAACACTTCCTTTGCTATTGTAGGTTAAATTACTTGGAGTGCATTTCCTCTGGGATGCACACTGCAGGATGTTTCACGTGACAGCTTACCTGTACATAGCACATAAATATTAATTTGTCATACTTTGTAATGTTTGTTCATGCTACACACGCTACCCGTACAAAAATAGCAGAGTGAAACCAGTCATCCATTATCTCAATGGGAAGATAGTAAATTGTGACATCCGGTGAAGCAGCTGTTTCTTTCAGTTCGCCGGGCTCTATAAACCTTTGTATTCCCTACAGGAGCACGTGCAAGGATGCGCCATCCATTGTGATCGTGTAACGAGCCAATAAAGGAGGAATGCAGGGACCTTCTGAAAGCCCTGGCTCATTGCAAGTGTGCACGGCTTTCGAATACACTTGCAGTGTATTTCTAGGTATGCCATTCAACTGAGGAGCTTCCTTCAGTAGAGAGGGATTGACTGTTAGAGTTGATTGTCACAGCCCATTGTGACTTTTTAGACAGGTTATCATGGAGGTTACAATACAATTCAATGGAACGATGCGTTATGTGATGCTGGACAGTAACCTATTGTTCAAACAGTGCTGAGGTCAGATTGTATGCTTTGCACAAATGTTTATCTACAGCGGTTATTGGTGGCTTGGCTCTATTTAGTCAGGATGTGCAATTGCCTTAAAATTGCAGTTCTGGCAAAAAAGGCAAAATAGGTGGAATTGAACAAAATATTCTTTGTACTTTTGAATGCATTTCAGACCCAGAATTCAACCTGTAGTCAGAGATGGTTTGGAATTCACGTAGAAGCTTATCCCTGTCGCATTCTTCTCCCTGTCGGACTGTAATTCCAGGTGCAGTTTTATTATTATGGGCCACTCCATTACTCACTCAGTGTTAGCATTTATCGTTATGGCTATGGTTGTAATACAAAGATATGTTAATAATATTGTTCAGCACATATATATCGACTACGATTATCAGCTATTAGCATATCATTTGGTAAGCATAGATAGGGAAGTATAGATTTACTACCTTAAGTTCACATCTACTTACTTTGATGATATGTTGGCAGATGATATTGTGGAGTGAATGTAAGCTCGGATCGATATTAAAAACTAGAGACCTCATTTACAAGGAATTTATGCAGCCCTGTGCTGCAAGCCATTTGGCTGCGACGTGCTGCATTAATTCCGAAGTACAGGGATGCGTCCTGTCTACAACGATATAATGGATCCTTTTTGCTCTCCCCTGAGCTGGTGCTCAATTTGCTGCCATGCAGTGATACAGGCATCCTTGCACAGAAGGGGAATGATTGTGTACATGCAGGTGTCCCTTCCTGCAAATAAACTATCTGGAAATGGCGTTTTTAAACTTCTATGTATACTGCCCAATTATGGTTTTTGTGCAGGAAGGTACACCTTCCTGCACAAAAACAATCACAAGAGATAATTTACTTTTCCTGTTTGTGCTGAAGAATGCAGCACGCATAGAAAGAGGAAAAGAACTAGGAGAAATGAAAGCATTTCTCATTGTTGCGCCTCGCTACACCTCCCCTGGGGAGGCGTAGCATTCAAAAGGTTCCATGGTTGTTGCTTGGGAACACCCAAAGCAACACCCATGGAAAGTGCTGTGTATAAAGGGGCCTTATTTACAAGGACAGGAAGGCTTTTTCCGTCCCCATAAATATGGGACAGCAAATTGCGCAGCAGGTGCGTCACAAGAAGTGACATACCGGCGGCTCAAGGGGCTTGTAAATAAACCCCTAGATGTTTTGGTAGCACATGATGGCTCTCAGTATGGGTCCAAAGGAAAAAAAGAAAAGTCTGTGTGTTAAGGTGCACCCTCTTCAACCGCCAGATCATCATGTCCATTCCTCAGATGCCTTCATTTACAATGAGTTTCAATATTTGCCCATGATACATTGCTGCAATGGACACAGGCAACTTGGTTGGAAGTCCCATGCACTCCAAAACTGCCCAAAGAAGATTCCAGCTCACCCGGATGGACTATTTCTCATTGGATAGAGAAACACGCTAATGTAATAACCAGTTCCACTGTAGTGTTCTGAAGTGGACTTATGCATCCGATCTAAGGGGCATATTATCAAGAACGGCGTTAAAATTATTGCCGGTTTAGCAGCAGAAAACTGCAGCTAAAGCGGCGATAATGGGCTTGATAATATGCCCTGGAGAATTCCAATAGAAGCCCATGTTCACACCAGAACATGGACTTCTATTGGAATTCCCAAGGGCATATTATCAAGCCCATTATCGCCGCTTTAGCAGCAGTTTTCTGCCGCTAAACCGGCAATAATTTTTAACGCAGTTCTTGATAATATGCCCCTATATAAGAGCCTCTAACCCTTGTTAGAGACAATAGCTGTAACACCAGTGGGTGCATGTCATTTTTTTAGACCCTTAACACATTAGGAATTCTGTTGCATCAAAAACTCACAGGAAACAAAGTCTCAGATTTCACATTCTGTCAATAGCTTTTGTAACGCTTGTAATAACCTTTTTAGTTTACATAAAAAAATCATGTGATCAGCTAACACATGGTGGTTACTGGCTAAGAGCAGGTGGTAAATGCATGCAGTAAAACCGGATGGAGACTGGATTCTGTGTAGTTTTTGACTGGAAAAATTGATGCTGCATGGAAATTCTTCGTTCCATGGGACCTTATTACCGCTTCACAGTATTAGGGAGATATTACCAAGTGATAAAGAAGAAATGGTGAGATTTTACCTCAGCCTGAGTACCATGCAGCTCGGAATCAGGGCCAGTATAGCATATTCATAATCTATTATGTGACTATTCTATTTACTGACAACACCAACAAAGTGTTGGGGTGGGCCAGATAGCCGCACCCCGTACAGGTAAGAGTGGTGGGGCCTGGTTGATGGGTATTTTGACAGACGAGAAAAGCTAATTATTTATTTAATTTTACCTCGTGGTCATCTGTCGAATCCCCTCCAACCCGTCCCTAACACTCTTACCTGCACAGGCCGCTACTGGGGCCAGCTCATGAAAGCTCTTTTACCAACGTATTGCAGAAGAAGCAGATTTTATTTGCTCATACATAGTAACCATTCTCGCAGACTGCTGTTTGAATTCCTATAGCTATACAGAACACTAATGCATTACAATTTCGTATAGACATACATGCACATAGTCACTGCAGTTATTTTTGCAATGTGGTATGGCACACAAGAATGCCTTGCAACTTCAAACCTGGGCACGAAGTATTCATTTATTTATATATTTATTTTGTATTTTACAGTGCACTGCCTGTAATTTGGAACTTCAGAATCCGAGAGGAGGAACGCAACTTATTGTATCAAAAGACCAGACTATGTAGGTGGATGACGTCTAGTCCAGTAGGATAGGTGCCATTAGCTGATATTTTCTGTTTGTGACTCATGGTAGACCAGCATCTTCCTTAGAATGAAAGCCTTAGAAGTTCCATTTTTAAGAGTTACCTGAAACAGTGTTTTAGTGCAGATCTCAAGGAAAGGTTGAGATCATTGCTCATTCAAGGGCCTTGCATGCTCTGCTATCTTCTGTGTTCCATGCATTTGAACAAGCACTGATGAATCAGGTTGTCAACCAATGAGTGGGTGGATTCAACTGGGGCGTATTGTGAACTTGATGCTGGCTTTTTTAAGTGCCAAGCAAATGGCTTACACAGCGGACTTGATGCCATTTTATTTACGAAGGCACATTATTGCTGCATGGTGTTAACTCTTTACAGCTTGTCCACTTGTTATTGACTTTTGGGGTGATGCATAGTGAGAGCCTAAGACCTACAGGCCAGTCAACATGTAGTCAAAAAGTTTAATTTCTCTTGGTCGTGGTCTTGTAAATTGCCAGAGTGTCAGGGTCCATATTCCGATTTTTTAGGTGTGGGATCCCGATTTAGAGAATTAGGCACTATACCTGATTTGAGGAAGGCATTCATCAAATTCAGAGCATTCAGGGAAATAAAGGGTGAGAATCATTTAAGGCAAATTGCGGAGCCTGGGTTTAATGGTGAGGTTAACTCTGAACTTCTATTTTGGAGTCAGAAGAAAGTGAATGTGTTTAGCAATTGAGGTGGTAGAGTGAATGGGTAGCTTGTGAGATTTGGTGAAGTAGAGATGGTGTAATACATTATGGAATTTTAGGGTTCATGAACTCAAGTCCTTTGATTTATTATGGATGTCATTAAAGCCTTGTTTGGGTCTGTAGGACTTCACTGGATCAATGGGGCCAAGGACAAATCTTACATGGAGGTTGATGCTGTTCAGAAGGAATGTCAGGTTAGTGGAATCAAGAGGCAAGGCTTTGACTTTATTGCATGTTGACTAAAATACTTCTGTGGAGATAATGCTATGTATTTTAAGAGACTATGGAGAGTTGTCTGAGTGGTGGATACAAACCGGGGCAGATCGCTCCCTTTCTGTGTTGGCAGAAATGTGTTCTAAGCACAGAGAGATCTGTAAGGGGCAGGATATGCAATGCCTGGATTCTTAAAGCTCAAAGGCCGAATGCTCATAGTTTTAAGCCCATATCAAGTCTTAGCAGAGCTTAATAGTGTCTCGGGGTATTTATGTATTTAATCGAGGCCTCCTTACAGAGCGCTACCTGTTATTGGGTGGTGCCCTGCAATGCGAGTGGTGGGGGCCTTTTGGCCACAATATGGTGAATGTGTCTGCAGAGTAAGCACTAGACATCTTGAAAATAGTTATCTTTTTTAGCTTCCTTATAATGATGGTTTATAAAGCTCTTGCAGCTCAAAGGAAGAATATCCTGGTAATTCGGGAAATGTGGTAACTTATACTGTTGAACCCCTACCGCACTATATAATTTGTGCAATCACTTACAATTAAAATGATCAGAGTTATCCGCTCTGTTTGAAATAAGCTGTCTGATATTCCCTGGTTTGGACATATATTTGCAAACCCCCATCCTAGTTGTAATTTCATCATTGTTCCTGATTGACAAATGAGCAATTTGTGAACTGAATCACAATTGGGGTAGACTGATACAGCAAGCACCAAATCAATCAGAGACAGATGGTGAACATTGTTCCTCAAATTAATCTCCGCAGTGTTTTCACAAAACCAAGATAGCCTTAGTTAATTACTATTGGATGTTTCCTTCTGTGAGAAAATAATTTTACCCTATGCAGTAATGAGTTCACCAATGCACATTGTGCAAGGAATTAACTAAAAAATTAAAATGTCTCATTTTACTCAAAATAATGTGAAATTTACAATTATCCATTCAGAGTTCAGCAACGTGTTTTACGCCTTTCTAGTTCAACGGAGGATTTTACTAGTCATTAAAAAGTCATTCCTTTTGTCCTGGCATCTTTGTCTAAGCTGATTAATGAGATAGCATTATACAGTAGGCTCCACTGATTTGTCTCTGCCCTTATTTACAATTATAGAAACCTTAGCCTTAGGTCACGTGTATGTACAGATAAAGTAGCCGACAATAGCTCTGCCCCCGAGATTCAAACAAGTAAAGATGAACAGCTTACAAATCACCATGTACACGTTGTTTCTTAATGTTTTTTAATATTTTATTTATGTTGTCTGGGCTTTTAAATTGCGGTCTAAAAGTTTTAACCTTCTGTTTTTTAACCTTCAATCAACACTGTTAATGAATGATTTGAATTTGACAATTTTGATCTGAGTAACCACTGTCTGAATTGCTTTCACCTCTTGACAAATCCTTTGTTTGACCCTATAGCAACATATTTTATATTACATAGACCGCCTATCCAAGAAATTGCAAGTCATAGAGGAGTTCCTTAAACATATGAATGAGGCCGAAGGTCAGTCCATCCTCCTTATGGCCGATTGGCCATCAGTTGTGTTTCCTACCTCGAACTACGATGAAAACATGTGATTTCAGAGTAGGAAGAATGAACAATGGCCCCAAATGCGCTTCGAGCACTTTCTGTTCTTCGGTGCTATTGGTATTTTGTGTTATAAAAAAATTAACTCCTATGTTGGAGTTTGCTCTTGCACAATAACATATTTTTTTTTTAGCATGGTGCATCAAGCAGGCTGCCTGCTCAGCAAAGGATCTGCCCTCAATAGAGCTGCCAAAATTGAAATGAGGATTTTTGTCTTTTCCTCAGAAACCTTTGAATCAGTAAAAGCAACTTTTCTGGATATAACATGTTTTTCACACAACATCTTCTGTAGGTTTTAAAAAAAATATTATCTTCCTTAGGTTATCTAGCCCTCAGAAGAGTATTAAATTATATCTCAAGACATTAGGAGATACAATTAGTGTGGTGTGAGAAATTGGGTTGTTGGTAGAGGGGTTCAAAACCCTACTCAAGCAGCCACAATTTTTGTCAGGTTGAACAACAAAACTCACTAAAGCAACCTGTGCTTAACGCTCTGGTAGCTTGGCACATACACAGTTAGGCTTAACTTAGAGACAATATGTAATGTATTTATGCAGCAGACAAATCCTAATATAGTGAAATCACAACATAAGAAAACTCTGACAGCAATTTATTAAAATAGAGTAAAATGTAATAAATAATTTGACCTCAAAATGACAACAATCCAAACAGTAGAACCGGAGATAAGTAATTTTAAATATTTAAGGTAAGTTTAGAGCTCAAAGTACAAAGTACCACTGGAGGTTATCTGGTCATGCAAGACCGGGTGAAAGTCACAAGCTTAGGCCGACCGCGATGGAACGAGGACCGGATACAGGAACCAGATTAGTCCCAATTAAAATTGTACGTTCTAAAGTCCAGCGCGAAGAGTTCCATTCATGCTCAAGGAGGCTGCGAAGATCAGGGAGTGCATCGCAGATGGTCATTGTTGTGCTTAGAGCAGACCAGACATCTCGGATAGTCGTCACTATAGTGTGAAGGTCCTGTTGAACATTTTGGATGGTCATTGCTGGAGCTTCATGTTAGTGGTCACCTCGGGCTAGTGTGGCATTCTTGGGTTGCTGGTCATCTCTACTGGTTGCTGCAGCATGAAGAGTCTTGTTCTCCTGAGCTTTGAGTTGGGTTGTGAGGACAGGGAGAAAGATCTTGCAGTGAACTTGCCCATTTGTGGTCGTGAAGAACCCAAAACTAGGAGGAGCTCAACCTATGCTGCACCAAAGGTCCAGGAATTGGAATACACCTCTTGAGAATTGGGAACTCATAACAGCAGAGGCAAGCAAGGTTCAGGCTGGTCTGGTTATAGGTCAAGGCAGGTCCAGTGTGGCAGTTGCAGACAGACCTATGGAGCTTGTGTTCCTGTGACTCAGAATGGGTCAGTCAGCTGACTTTTGGAGTCACTTCAATATGGAATGAAGGGTGCAGGTCTAGTCTTCCCTCTCAGGTAGCAGGGCAGGCCTCGAGCAGCAGGGCAGTCCTCTGCCAGCAAGGCAATCCTTCTTCTGTAGTATCCACAGGTTCAGGTGTGTACTGAGAAGTGGGTCTGAGGGTCCCCTTTTTATGCCTGGTGCCCATTTTGAAGTAGGAGAAACTTCTGGAGTCTTCCCCCTACAGAATTGTCTGAAATTCCCTGCCCCCCAGTCCTTATCCCAATCTGACTGCAGGCACAATAAGCTAGTGTGATGGCCTTTGTGTGAGCTGAATCAGTGTATTTGACGTGCAAGTGTGACAGGAGACAGCTCTACCCATGCTGCCAGCATCCAGACCCTCTATTGTATGACTGCCTGGGAGGTATACACAAAGGACAAGTGTCAACTAAACTGAGTCCTGTGACCCAGGAAACAGGTTACAGGAACCAAAAGGTTTAGGACAAGAAAATGCAAACTTTCTAAAAGTTGTTTTAAACCCACTATTCAAGGGAAAAACATACCAAGTGATACTCCTAGGTAATTAGGGTATATCTTATTCGTACCCTTTTAATTTATTTTTATTTTTTAAAGTGTACACGTCTTATATGAAAAGGACACTTTACGTTCTCTCACAATTTTAGCAATTTTTCATTATATATACAAATATACAATACAATTAAACAATACAACACTTACCTATACACACTTTTGTTACAATATATACAGACTATTATTTCTCGAAAAGGGGCAAGGGTCAAGCTTTCGACTCATGAAATGATTCAGCTACAAACAAAATGCAGTTTTTTAAACAATTCATACACCATAAATTAATTCTGTGGTGCTACAAACAACTAATAGCTAATCTTTTTCTGTGGCACACAGAAAAAGATTAGCTATTAGTTGTTTAGTAGACCACAGAATTAATGTATTGTATATTTGTATATATAATGAAAAATTGCTAAAATTGTGAGAGAACGTAAAGTGTCCTTTTCATATAAGACGTGTACACTTTAAAAAATAAAAATAAATTAAAAGGGTACGAATAAGATATACCCTAATTACCTAGGAGTATCACTTGGTATGTTTTTCCCTTGAATAGTGGGTTTAAAACAATTTGTAGTTGGTAAATTCTTTTTCTTTACCCAAGTACATATGGTCCAACTGACTACAAGTCCCAGGACCTAACTTCCCTCGCTTTTCTAACTTTCTAAAAGTGGCATTTTCAGAATTGTGACTTAAAATCAAACTTTACCATTGTTAGAACTTGGGGTCCCTAGTTGGCAATGGTATACACCTTTGAGCAAATACGGATCCTTGCTTCTAAGTCAGGGAAAGGGGATTACACTACTGGATAACCCCTGCTCACCCCCTTGGTAGCTTGCACGACCAGACATGCTTATCCCAGAGGCAGTGTGTTAAGCAGTTGTGAATACACACAGTAATACAGTGAAAACACTACAGATGGACACCACACAGGTTTTATAAGTATTCTTTAAATAGACTTAACACAAGACCACAAACAACAAAAATCCACAATACTGTACTTAATATAGACTTAAAGATAGTAGAAGTTACTTAATTCAAGCTGGTGATCAAGTTGGTGATGAATGCAACAAAGTTCTCACAAAAGTACCTGGATGCGTAATGCAAAACAAACAAAAGGTTTGCAGGTAGGGAGATGCGTCGGTTCCTTGCTTCGGGGGAGATGATGCATCGCGCCTCAATGCTTTCACAGAGTAGGGGATGTGTCTTGGTCCTTACCAGAGAGGAGGTGATGCGTAGATTCTCGTGATGCGTTCCAGTTGTGATGCGACAAGATGGCGCCTCGATGCGATGTGACGATCCGGTGTGATAAGATGGCGCCCTCGATGCGACGACATGAAGACGATGTGTGCACGCCCATCGACTGTGCGGGAATTCTGTAGCTTTGGAGCAGCGACAGGCCCGGTGATGCGTCGGGTAGCAGCTTTGACGAAGGCAGGCTTCTCTGGTGATGCGACAGCTGCGACTGCAACACGCTTCTTCTCGTTGCTTCGCGCTTCCAGCTCCCAGCGACACGCAGGCTTCTGCAGACAGAATTCCCAGGAAGGAAATTCAGAGGGGAGCTGGTAGTGAAGTCTTTTGTCCCTGAGACTGCAGCAGGAGGCAAGCACAAGTTCAAGCCCTCGGAGTAATATTCTGCAAGAAGATGAAAGTTCTTTAAAAGTTCCTGCTCCTTTCCTTGGCAATAAAGAAACCACTGCAGGCCAACCCAGCAACACAGCACACTGGCAGGGAGGCAGTCGAAACTCCTGCAGCTTCCTTGGTTCTTCTCCTTGGCAAAAGGTTTGTCTTGTTGTTCTAGAAGTGATCTAAAGCCTTGGGGTCTGGGTCCCCATATTTATGCTAATTTTCCCCTTGTTCTCTGAGGGCAGAGAGGCCTTCATCTAGTCCAAACCAGTACTGGTCAGTCCTGGAGCACATTGTTGAAAAGACTCCTTCTTTCTTTTCACAGTGTAGGCCAGGGACATCAGACACACCACAGGAGGTGGTGCCAGCATTGTGGAGGGAAGGCACAGCTCTTTTCAGGTCCCAGGTGCAACTCCTCTCACCCATCTACATGCAGGTCTCTCTATTCAGCCTTGTGCTGACTCACCCTGTCTCCTGGAGTCTCCCAGCCCCTGACACTCAAACTCCAGACAAGGAATACACAACCTAGCAGAGGCAGGCTTGGATAGTTAGGCAAGAAAATGCCTACTTTCTAAAAGCTGTATTTTCAAACACAGAATGTTAAATCCAACTTCACTAAAAGATGTATTTTATCATTCTGAGTTCTGGCATACTAAACTCAAATTTCTACGTAGTTCCCTGAGTCAGTTAGGATTATAAGATGTAATAATCAAACTGCCCATTCTGGCCTATGGGGAACAGGTAGGCTTGCAATAGTGAAAAACGAAAATGGCTGTAATTCACTATTAGGACATGCCACCCACACTAGGGTATGTCCTACCTTATCCTTACAATGTACCCTATCCTGGGGCCTACCGTAGGGATGTATGATATGAAGAAAAGGGAAGGTTTAGGGACTGGCAAGTGGGTGCACTTGCCAATTCGACATGGCAGTCACAGACTGCCCACAGGCTCTGCAATGGCAGACCTGAGGCACACGTTACAAGCTGCTTCTGTGGGTGGCACAAACAGTGCTGCAAGCCCACCAGCAGCATTTGATTTACAAGCCCTGGGCACACATGGTGCACTGCACTAGGGTCTGACAAGTACATCAAATAACCCAATCAAGAAGTCACTAATTAGGACAACAATTTAACATAAAGAACACTTGCACTGTGGCACTGAATAGCAGTGGTACAGTGCCCAAAGCATCTAACCAGCAAAACAGATCAAAAACAGAGGAGGCAATCAGTAAAAAATTGAAGGGAGACTCACACCAATGATACCTGGTCCAACAACCATTAAAGATGGTTTTAAATTACAATTCCTGGGACATTAGACATGACATTCCCATCTGTTCCCAAGCAAAAGTTATCACTTATTAAATGAAATATGGTAACCCAACGTTATCCTATAGGAGAGGTAATCTTTGCAAAAGTGAAAAACAAATTTAAGGATTTTTCAATACCAGGACATATAAAACTTGTCCAACTTTAGAAACCCAATGCATCCTGCTGTTTAAGGCCTACCTTACGGGCGACATATATATATTTAAAAAGGAGTTTTAGTCTTGGCAAATGGTTTATTTTGTCAAGCTGAATCAGCAGTTTAAAAACTGCATACTGGCTGCATTGGCAGAACAGAGACATATTTAAAAGGCCTACTGAGTGCTGCAGGCCCACTAGTAGCATTTAATTTATAGGCCCAGGAAACATGTAGTACCACTTTACTAGGGACCTTTAAGCGCAATTCAATATACCAATTGGGAGTGAGCACATGCACTTGAGCACTGGTTAGCAGTGGTAAAGGGTGCAGTATCCTAAGGCCAGCAAAAGTGAGATCAGTAAAAATAAGGAGAGGAAGGCAACGTGTTTGGAGAAAGAGCACCCTAAGGCTGACAGGTCTAACAGGTGCCACCCCCCAGCTAAAAGTGCTCCTGAGATTTCTCCATACTAATATGAAAGAACCTGGAGAGACCAACACCACTGGCATGGTCGGACCCAGGACGGTGTTCCATTGCAGAATCCATTCCCTGTAGAGAGATTGACCACCTCAACAATTTGGGATTCTCCTACCTCATCTGCATCAACCATTTGAGGGGCCTATGGCCTATCTGAACCTGGAAGTTAGCCCAAACATGTATGGCCTCAGCTTTCTCAGTGAGCTTTCTCAGTGCCCAGACCACAGCAAAGGCTTCTCTCTCAGTAGCATTCCACTACTTTTCCTGGGAAACTAACCCCCTACTGACAGAGGATAGAGACTAGTCCAGGTCCTCCTCATTTGAATTTGACAGTAATGTTCCATATCATGCTCTGAGGCATCAGTTTGCACAATAAATTCCTTGGTAAAGTCAGGGCCCTTGAATACAGGGGCTGTACTGTTTGTGGGAGTCAAAGGCTTTCTGACAGACCTCAGTCCAAATTACCTTCCTTGGCTGCATTTTCGCAGTCAGCTCAGTCAATGGAGCAACAATGGTGCCATACCCCTAGACAAACCTCCTGTATTACCTAGTGAGGCACAGGAAGGCCCTCACTTCTGTCTGTGTTTTGGTAGGCTACTAGGCTAAGATGGCTTCTATCTTGGCCTGGAGGGGCAGCACCTTACCCCCACTGACCAGATTTCCTAAGTGCACCACAGTACTTTGTCATAACTGGAACTTACTGGCCTTGATAGTCAGGCCTGCCTGTTGAAGAGCGTGAAGCACTTCCTTGAGGTGAAAGAGGTGAGCCCTCCCAGCAGCTTCTGAAGAAAATTATGTCATCCAAGTAAACAGGGCTGAAGGCCTCCATTCCTGCCAAAACCTGGTTCACAAACCTCTAAAAGGTGGCATTTCCTTGAATTGGAAGTGGCCCTCTGGTGTGGAAAATGCTGACCCCTCAATTAGGACAATCTGCCAGCACCCGAAGTCAAACCAAAAGTACTGAGAACTTGGCAGGCCCCCAACTGATCAACGAGCTCATCAGCTAGGGGGATGGGGTGAGTGTCAGTCTTTGTGACTGAATTGAGAACCCTGTAGTCTACACAGAACTCAAGTTCTGGTATGGTGCCTGGTGGGACAGCCTTTGGAACGAGCTCCATTGGGTTGGACCAGGGGCTACTAGAGTGCCTCATCACTCCCACAACAGCATCTTGAAGACCTTCACCTGGATGCTGTCCCTCACCTTGTCCGATATTCTGTACATTTTGTTTTTGACAGTATGACTTTCAGCAGTGTCAAAATCATGGGACACAAGTGTGTAAGCCCAGGGGTGAGGTAGGACTGAGAGGTGAAATGCCCCTATAGCTGGCAACAGTACCACTGCTGCTCTGGGGTCAGAGTTGGGGAGATGTTGACACACTCAACTGACCCATTTTTCTCCCTTGGATGAAAGGAGATCAACAAGAGGTTTACTCACCTCTTCTACTCTATTATTCGTCACCAACATGATCTCAGACCTCTCATAATGGGGCTTCAGGCGATTGAGGTGGAGGACTTGTGTGGGGCTTCTGGGGGTCTTCAGGTCCGCAAGGTAGTTGGTCTCACCCTTCCTTCCAATCACCTCAGAGGGACATGTCCAATTATCTTGGAGGATCCTGGGTTCAACGGGCTCGAACACCCACACCTTCTGGCCAGGTTGAACCTCGACCAGTGGCCTTCTGGTCATGCCACTGCTTCATATCACCTCCTGTTTATTTGTCTTGTTAAGCGCCCGAATCACCCCCGACGGTGCATCTCTGCGCTATGGAGGTGCTACAGAGTCAGCAGAAAGGGATTTCTATACATGAGGAACTGAGAGGAGTGATTTAGATCCAGATCTGAGTATTCTGGAAGGCTGGTATAGTATGACTCTGTCGGTGAGGTAGCTGGGGGCGTTGCGTATAGTAACTTATGTGCTATGCAGCAGATTTTAAAGCGGATCCGCTTGGGGATAGGAAGCCAATGTAGTCTCAAGAGTAAAGGCAAGGAGTCGGTCCTGTCAGGAGAGTTACAAACGATCACATTAGCTTGTAAGTTCTGGAAAGCATACTTACAGAGCTTTAGCATTTGGTTGCAGAGGGCTAGCCTTTAGCTGACCACATCCTGAGGGGGTTTATTTGGAGGTTTCTACCATCCCTGCTTCACTTGACGGAGAGGTCCTCTGACAGGGTGATCGTAGAGGATTCCAAAATGGCTAAACCCTACTCTTTTGTGTGTTACCTCCCTGTAGGGAAAGAGTAGACAGGGCAAGAGGCCATCCCACCGCCGCCTCATGGGCTCTGGTAGGCCCATAATCATGCCCTTGATGGTGTTGCTGAACCTCTCAACAAGCCCATTTGTCTGGGAGTGGTAAGGGGAGGAGAACTTGTAGGTTACTTTGCATTCCTTCCACATGGCCTTCATGTATTCCAACATGAAGTTGGTGTCTCTCTCTGACACCACTTCCTTGGGGAAACCTACTCAGGTAGAAATCCATATCAAGGCCCTAGCCACTGTAGATGCAGTTATGGTCCACAGAGGGATGGTCTCTGGCTACCATGTGGCATTGTTCACCAAAACCAGGATAAGCATGTTGTCTAAGGAGATTTTGGGGTCCAAGAGCCTAACAATGTTGATACCCACCCTCTTAAAGGAGGTGCCAATGCCAGGCATGGGAGTCAGGGGAGCCTTGAGCTTCCTTCCTGTCTTCCCACTCGCTGGGCAGGTGAGGCAAGTCTTACAGAACAAATCTAAGTCTGTCCTCATATGAGGACAAAACAAGTGAGTGACAAGCCTGCCACAGCTTTGCCCTGCACCAGATGTCCTGCCAAAGATATATTGTGAGCCAGGCCCAGGATGAAAACCCTGTAACACTGGGGAACTATAAGCAGGCATGCTGCCCCATGCACAGGTTCATTAGGCTCACAATAAAAGAGGTTAATCTCCCAGTAGATCAGGTGATCTCCAGAGGTGTCACCAGCTTCCTGGGCTTCGGCCTGCCGCCTCAGTTCCTCTAGGATTGTGCCCTCTCTCTGCACCTTGCAGAACCCCTTCCTGGTGGGCCCACCCTCAACTTGCCACCCACAATTTCAGGCAGGTCACCAAGAGAGACAATGCCCTCCCTGGGTGGATCCGGGGGCCCCAACTCAGGGAGGTGTGTAAAGTCAAATTTGCAATGGTGTTGTGATGAGTGGTAGTGTATTTAACTGCTTAAGTGAGTAGTTTAATTGATATGTGAGGTTTCATGATTTGAAGACTACATATACCACACATAAATATAAGTTGAATGCACATAATTGTAATGCATTTGAGCTGTGGAAGTAAAACTAGGGTATGGTTGTAAATTGGTGAACCCCAAAAGAGGAGTGATTTTACTACCACTTGGACACTGCTTACACATTATAAACTGTGGTATTATATTGAAAAGATCTTTTAATTTTAATAGCTTATTTCATATGTATACGTGTTATGTTGACTACATGCTATTGCTCAAGCAATGAATATGGATGGACACTTGATAATTGTTGTATTTGTTTGTTTATATACAGGTGTGTAGGACTTGTTCCTTTTTGGCTAAAGTTCCCTAAACTTTTTTTTTTTTTTATACCTCATATTTGCGAGAGAGTAGATAAAAAGGTATTTGAGAGATTTGACGGTCCTTCCAAGTTGTGTGCCTTCACTGCTCCATATGGTTGACGATTCCCAGCTATCATTTGGGACCAGTCAACGTACTCCTTTATACCTTTATCCTACACAATAATTCCAACGTTCCTGAGATGAGCTAGCTATATAGCTACTCGGCAGATTTCCGATCTTGCCTGGAAATTATTGTCTCCGCTTTAATCATTGGTAAACAAGAAAAAAAACAAAAAAAAACAACAAAAAAAAAGAAAGGAAAAGGAACAAAGAGAAAGAAAAGTGCGAAGAAGAGTATGGAAAGTGAAGAAGAAAAAGACAAAGGAATCTAGGTTGTCAACTAGAGGTAGTAAAGGTTATCCATATCTCCCAGAATAGGTACGATGCGGCGAAAGCCTTTGACCGTGTGAATTGGGCCTTTCTAAATAACATCATAGAAAAAAACAATCTAGGGAGTAAGTTCAGTCACATGGTGAAGGAAATTTATATGAGCCCCAGAGCAAAAATAATAGTGAATGGAAATCTGACAAACAATATTACTATTCAGAGGGGCATGAGGCAAGGTTGCCCCCTGTCCCCATTGCTCTTCAATTTATATATTTAACCACTGGCTTGTGCGATCAGAAACCATAGACAAATAACACCATTTAAATACCGGAATTGGACAAAGAAAGTGGCACTATATGCAGATGACCTTATGGTGTTCACGGATAATTATAACTCCTCAGAAAAAGCAATTAATGAAATAATGACTAATTTTGGCAAGGTTTCAGGATATTTTATAAATAATAGCAAGACAGAGGCAATGAGTTGGAACAGCAATCCAGAGCCAGCCTTCTCAAAGGATAAAATAAAATATCTAGGAATTACGCTAACCAAAGATCTTGAGAAAATACCACAACTAAATTTAAATATAGTAGTAAAAGAAATGAGAAGACTTTTTAAAATCTGGTCCGGTCTACCATTAAACTTTTTGGGCAAATCAAACGCAGTCAAAATGACAATCATCCCTAAATGTACGTATCTTTTTAATGCCATTCCATTGGAATTTTAAAAAGTAGCTCTTAAAAAAATACAAGGAGAAATATCCAGCTTTATTTGGTCGGAGAAAAGCACAAGAATTGCTTGGAACAAACTTAGGAAAAGAAAAGAACAAGGCGGCATAGCAAGCCCAGATGTGTTTGAATACTATAGAGCTTTTCAGTTTAAAAATTTCAGAATGCTGCTAAGAAAACACTGTGTATACCCAAACTTCCTACAACATCTTACAAATGGAGAAGACTATTTTCTCTTCAAGTTTGGCAATCCAAAATTTTTCAAGAAAGTAAAACTGAAGATTCTAAATAATGCGGTCAAATTGTGGACTCAGATTAGAAACGTAGTGAAGATCCCATATTACAGCAATATGGCCCCAATATGGGACTCACCTGGGACACCGGAGTGTTTAAAAGATGCATTAGCAAGACCATTCAGACAACTAGATTTGAAAAATGGGGACAACTTCTATTTGAAAACGCCCTAATATCTTGGGAACATCTACACACAATAACGGAAGGGAAGGTTTCGAAATTTAAATATTATCAATTGAATAGCTGGGCTAATACCATACCAAAAGAAGCAACAAATAAGGGTAACTTTGAGGAAGAAATGGTAAAGGAATCCACAATAAAAAAAGAAGTATCAAAATGGTATTGGGCGCTAATTGAGGCTGGAGATGAAGATTTATCAATATCAGAAAAAATCTGGAGAAAAGAATTCCCTAACGAAGATATTGACTTGAAAGTGATTTGGAAAAAATCGTCGGAAAAATGCTGGGCGTGTGTGAAATCGGCAGCTTTAAAAAGAAATCATCTGCTCTCAATTCATAGAGCGTACTGGACGCCAAAAAGATTATCGAAGTTTAAAGGTGCACCAGTAAAAGCATGCAGTAAATGTGGTGAAGATAAGGCGGATGACATTCACATGTTCCATCGATGTCCGGCCCTCATGTGTTATTGGCAAGAGATTGGTAAGACACTATCGGCGGTATTGGGAACACCAATAACTGTAAGTACGTCTTTAATTATCTTTGGGATCCAAACAGATGTCCTAAGGTTAAGTAAACTTCAAGAAAGCCTAATTTTTGTCTTGATACTACTAGCACGAAGAGAGATCTGCATAAATTGGGTAAAACCAGTAGCACCGACACATGAGGACTGGCTAACGTCCGTTATTAAAGCATGTAGATTAGACATGAAAGGGAAACGCACTAAAAGTTCCCTAAACTTTTTGCTTTACTCCCTAGACCTTTTTTCTGACATGGTGTTGCCGACTTAGATGTTTTGGACACTTTGCCACTAATAAACAGTGTCAAAGTGCAAGTGCCCCCTGCGTAAAGTCTAATGGTAATTGGTTGTCCATGATTGGTATGTTTGCCTTACCAGTAAAGTCCCTAGTAAAGTGCCTTATGTGTGCCAGGTCTGGTAATGCAAATGCTACTAGTGGGCCTGCAGCAGTAATTGTGACACCCACACAAGTAGCATTAAAAAGGGAACACAGGCCCTAACCTACCCTTTTTCTACATATAAAGCACCCTTAAGGCAGGCCCAAGGAACCCCCTGGGCAGGGTGCAGTGCATGTCTTGACAGTGAAATAATCTCCATTTCGTTTTTCACTGTGAAAGGCCATCTTGCCCATGGGATAGAATGTGATGGCTGTGTAATATGTTTTCCAGCCTAACTTCCCAAAGGCTTCAGATGGAGAGGTGATGTTTAGTATGCCTGAACTCACAATGTAATAACACATGTTTCTATGTAGGTGGTTTTTGCATTGTGTGTTTATAAGCCACTTTTTTAGAGGTGTATTGTGCTCTAATAATTTCTGTGTGTATCTGCCTGGTTAAGGATTGACTGTCTGGATTTGAAAGTGATAGAATCCGGGGAATGTCTTGACCCAGAAGAGGAGGTTGGACAGCAATTGGCTGACCTGTATCTGGAGTGTAGGAGGAGGAGTAGCCCCTATAGGTGAAGATGCCTGGGTTGCTGCTATAAAACAATTGTCCCATCTCCTGCTGAGTGATTGAGAATCCAGCCCCCACTAATCAAAGAAAGAAGGTGTCACTGGCAGGGAGGCAACCAGAACTGGTTTGAACAGGGGTCAGTGTCCCCTGAAACACAAAGACTTCCAAGCCATTGAGGGGTATAACTATGAGAGCTGAAGCCCCTGAACTTTGGAGAATGGCTTGATCAAGATTCTTCATGGTCAAGAGGAACCTTTGCCAAGGAATAAACAACTGAAGAGACTGAAGGAAAGGACTGACCCTTGTTGGGTGTTCTGGGGCTGGCCTGCAGTTTGCTGTTTTAACCAAGGAAAGGCTAAACGGACTTTGCTGTGTGCTCTGTCCCCCTGCTTGAATAGACTTTGCTGTGCTGTGTCCTGAATTAACTTATCCCCAAGGGCTCGAGGTGAGCTGGCTCCCTGTTGATGTAACACAGGAACACAAAAGTATCCAGGTGAGTCTCAGCGGTGCGGTGCGTGCCTTCTTGTTGCAGCCTGAGACCCTCGTAAGGTGTGCCCTGTGATCGTGGGCACCTTGAGTCCAAGCAAGGATCAGCGATGCGGTGTGCCTGTGCTTTTTTTAGCCTGAACCCCTTTGTGAGGACTGTCCAGATACTGTGTGCACCGGAATCCAAGTGAGTCAATTGATGCTGTGTGCGTGTGCTTTGTGCACCATGAGACTTTTGTGAGGATTTGCCTGGTTATCTTGTGCACCGGAATCCAAGTGAGTCTCAACGCGTTGTGCGTGTGCTTGGTGCACCGTGAGACTTTCATGAGGATTTGCCTTGTTATTGTGTGCACCAGAATCCAAGTAAGTCTCATTGATGCTGTGTGCATGTGCTTTGTGCACCGTGAGACCTTTGATTGGATTTGCCTTGTTATCGTTTGCACCGGAGTTTAAGTGAGTCTCAGAGACACTGTGCACGTGATCTTCGTGTAGCATGAGACCTTCGTGTGGAGTGCCTGGTGATTGTGCACCCGAAGCTCAAGGAAGTCTCAGCAATGCAGTGTGTGTGCCCTGTGGCAGCCTGAGATCTTTGTAATGGTAGCGACCAAGACCTGCAGCCCCGGAGGAGCTGAACCGCCGGCCCGAGCCCGCAGTTACCAATTGACAAGGATTGCATTGGAAGCCCTGCCGCTGGATGAGGAGCGGAGTTTGGGTTCACGCCCCCAGGTAATGTGTGTCGACTCCTGGGGCGGAGTGCAGGCTCTGAGGGAGACGCTCTTGGCCTCTCTCTTATGCCAGCAGCGCGAGCTTCTGCTTTGGCTCTTATCGCGCCCCGTATTGCGTAAGCGAGTGACAGTACAGGAACTTCACTTTTTGATTACACCGTACCTGTGTTGGGTGCAATTGTTGAGAGGCTGACTGCAAGTCAGAATGAGTGGCAGAGAGACCGCCTAAGGCACAGTGATCGGTGCCTGAGTGTATTACGCATTATTCCATTTCTACATAACGGAGTACCTGAGTGTCGTATTACACATTGCATCATTTCTGTATAATGGAGTACCTGATTGGAGTATTCCTCATTGCATTATTGATTGTTGTATGACGTATTGCATTGTTTCTGCATAACATAAACTACCTGATTAGCATATTACACATTGCATTATTCCTGCATAACGAATTACCTGATTAGTGTACTGAGCATTGCCTTATTTCTGCATAACAACATACCTGGTATTTGTATTACGAATTGCATTATTTTTACCTTGCAAAGTGCTGATTGTTGCGTTACGCATTGCATTCTTTTTACATTGCAGAGTGTCGGATTGCTGCGTTACGCCTTACATTATTTTTATTTTGCAAAAGTGCCTGATTCTAGTATTACGAACTGTATTACATGATATTAGGATTGCAGGAGAATGTTTAGAAGTGCTCATTAATATCGCCAGAACTTACAAGGCCTAACATCCAGCCTGGAGAAATAGTAAACAAACTCATATGTTGGATTTATATTGTGTGGTCTTCTCGTATATCTTTTTATATAAAGTTTATACTTGTTTTTATAAAACATGTGTGGAGTCTATTTGTAGTGTCATCATTGGGTTGCTGTGAGCATGGTTGCAAATACTCTACACATTTGCCTTGAAGATAAGCCTTGCTGCTCGTGCCAAGCTACCAAAGGGGTGGGCGGGGCTATCTCAGAAGGTGACCTTCCTTTCTCTGACGTGGAACCGCGGGTCCCTATTTGGCCTTAGGTACCTAACTCAGCCAACCAGGGATCCTGGGTCTAACAAGGTGCTAGTGATAAATATTGACACAAGAGTGATATAGTTGTTATTTTGAAGAAGGTGGTTTGAATTGGTTGTATATCACCAAAATGTGTCAAAGCAAATATGAGGCTAAATTTGGGGGACATAATGGCACTCTAGTTGAGAATTCTGCAACAATCATGTGCCTGTATTAATTATTTGCACAAACTAGCCGACTTATTAATGACAAAGTACATTGTATTGTGCGTTCTCTCTTTTTTATGTGTGATTTGTTTTGATGATGTGTACTTTTAACTTTGGGAAAGAGTTTACAAACATTTTTTAAAGAATGTTTTTATTATTCCTATGAAATGTATTTTATACATATGAAGAACAAGATTATATCAAATGTGTATTGATTTTCATAATAATATTTTTATATTAAGTATTAAATATTTGATATAGCCAGCAATCTTTGGGCACTATATTTGAATGGGGGGGTTGTTTGTATGAGCTGTGGCTCAAATTGAGACGGTGAGTTTTTGAAATTTTAGTAAATGCGACCTTGTGGTGATGTAGGACTCCAAAGGGAATACTTTTTGATTTTATAATCTAATACAGAGCCCTGTTCCTTTTGTTCAAAGTGTCATCTCAAACAACTCTTTATAAATATACCACAAGTCCAACATGAAACAAATCCAATCAGTAGAACCAGAGACATGTAGGTTTAAAGATTTTAGTGAAAATAGCACTAAAAAGCACTAAGCTCCAAATGTGGACATGAGGTTATGACGGACCAGGAGAGAGTCTTAAGTTCAGGCTGATCACAAAGGAGTATGAGCGGGGTGCAGGGATCCAGTTCATCCCCTGAACCTGAATACCTTATTTCGCTCAGCCAGGGCGATGCTTCTATTCCTAGGTGTTGTGGAGCTGTGATGCGAGGTCCTGCATTGTTGCCGAGGATCCCGCCGGTGAGGGCTTGCAAAGCAAAGTCCAGCATTGCAGATGCTTTGCGTAGTCCATATGATGCATTGGTTCTGAGGAGATGTGAGACTGCGATGCGTGAGGCTGCAGCCGATGAGGGATTTGCAATGCAGGGGCCCGCGTCCGGAAAGCATTGCACATGCGGTGATTCTGATGCAGGCCTGAAGGTCGATGCAGATTCCTTGCATGAGAACTGTTGCAGCAGAGGCAATGGATCAGTTCTGCTCGTAATTGCACCATGGAGCCTGGGAAATGCGTTGGTTCTGCTGGAACCACAGATGGGCTAGTGACTCACTTCAGGTCCAATTCCAATGGTCCAGGACTGGGGTAGCACCACTTGGCAGGATAGTACTCACAGATAGCATAGTCTAGGTGCTGGGTTCAAAGGTATTGGAGCCTTCCATCGCTGAAGCTCAAGTCAGGAGGCTAACCAACTAGCCCCTGGTTTCACTTTAGATTCCTAGGTTTAACAGATTCAGGACCAGTCCTTCTCACCCAGGCAAGAAGGTAGCAGAAAGCAGGTCAGTAAAGCAGGACAGCAGTCCTTCAGAGCAGCAGTCCAGCAGAGTGGAAGTTATTTCAGCAGCACAGAAGTCCTTCTTCCTGGCAGAGTATCCATAGGTCCAGAAGTGTACTGAAGCGGTGGTTTCTGAGGAACATTTTTATATATAATGCCCTTCCTCTGGAAGGCGAAAGAAGCTTCTTTAAATTCTTTTTGAAGTGTGCAGGCTTCTTGCTTACCCTACCTTAACTCCAGATTAACTCCAGAGTATACAGTCCATTGTGTGGAAGCAGGACATCAACTAAGTAGGGCTGTACGCAGATCGGCCCTTCCATCCTGCCAACAATGGCCCATTTAGGCACACCTAAGCTCTCTATCCTGTATGGCTGTTTATGACTAATGCACAAACCCAGCTATCAGCTACACTCAGTCATGTGACTCAGAGACAGGCCAAAAGGCACTAAATGGCTAAGATAGGAAAATGTCAACTATCTAAAGGTGCAATTTTATAATTGTAATGTAAATCCGACTTCACCATGAAAGAGGATTTTTAATTAGAATTCCAAATACACCAAACATAAAGTTGTTACCTTTCCCTTTTGGGAGGTACAGCTTATCAAATTTAATAAAGTAATTCTCATGATATATTTATTGGAGAGGTAGGCCTTGCAGCAGCGAAAAACAAGTTTAAGAGTTTTTCACTATCAGGATATGTGAATATTAAAAGTTCATGTCTTAGTTTTTACATACACTGCAGCCTGCCTTCAGGGCTGACCAGGGCCTAACTGATGGGTGACTTATATGTACTAAAAAGGAATGTTTGGACCTGGCTTTGGGTTTATTTTGCCAGGTTGAAATGCCTGTTTACAACTGCACACACAGGCTGCAATGGCAGGCTTGATACATGTTTAAAGGGCAACTTAAGAAGGTGGCATAATCAGTGCTGTAAGCCCACAAGGAGCTTTTAATTTACAGGCCCAGGGTACATATAGTACCACTTTACTACAAACTTACCAGAAAATTGAATATGCCTATTGGGTATAATTCAATGTTGTCATGTTTTTAGGAGTGAGCACATTCATTTTAGGACTGTTTAGCAGTGGTAAAGAGCGCAGAGTCCGAAGTCCAGCAAAATCAGATCAACAAAAATAAGGGAAGGAATGCAAAACATTTGGAGGAAGGCCACCCTAAGGGTGACATCACTCTATTGCCTAAAGACAATGTTGTGCTAAAAAGCCTGCAAAAATACATTTCTAGGAACTCAACCAGTCTAACTTGACAGGTGAAAAGATTTCCGTGTTTACAAACTGTTTCTGTAGCTGTTAAATTATTGTTTCTCATTAGGTGCAATTTAAATGATCCACGTACCTTGTCAGATATTTTCACTTCGAGGAATTAACTGTATGTGCCATTTTAGCAAAACAATTCATAGTAATTTGCTATTTGTGTGGTTTCACTCATATTTTTGATATTCTGTATATGTTGATCATCTCACTAATCTTTGGAAGAATAAAAAATTGATGGGATCATTTTCAGCTTGAAAATCAACCTCTGAGAAAATTCTGTCTCCACCCCTATAGATATTGAGCCTGCCCTATGGGGCACTCTGTGCTTAAAAAATATCCACTGCTCTTGCAAATGCACTTTAGTTTAGACACAACTGAATGCAGAGTCATCTGCCATATTAGTGTGGCTCACTCAGCATCTATTTTTATTTTAGGAAACGAAATCCTTAAGCTGGAGATTTCATTCTTACAATACATTTCATTACATTTTGCTAACATATTTAACTTGTAATCTGAACTGAATTGTTAATGAAATCTTTAAGGTTTAGACACCATCCTCTCTGTCATTCTTGTGGAGCCATATTGGTTTTACTGCATTTGAAATGCATTGCTGATGTTAGCTCCTGTATTACACTTCAAGTCAACAGTCAAAGGTCCATATTACCAGTGGGGGATTATCTTTGATGATTTTACTAAGAGATTGAGATCCAAGAAATCGCTCTTTCACTACAAATGTGCAGTTTGTGAATACCTAAAAGTAGTAAACTTGCTTAAAACTGTAAACTTACTCAAAGGTGTAAGTTAACTTTGTGAATCAAGCCCAAAGATTTTAGCAATAAGCTTTCTTATCACTTTCCAATGAAGATCTATTCTATGGTATATTAATCAAACTATAATAGTAATTGTTTTCTAAAAATTCACAATTATATTTCCAAATGAAGTACCCAGCGTTGCCTGCGGATCATTTGATTTTAAGAATGTAATTATCATCTTCACCATTCACTGACAGGTAAGTCACAGCATTTTCTGTCATCTCTCACAGCCCTTATTTGGGTATTAGCTTTGAACTTTGCCCAATCACTTACTCGTTCCAAGATCTTGCAATCACTTATTATTGATTTCACTGATTCACCTTGTTCATTCAGTGTTCTGTTGTCAAAATCTTGCCTCATGACTAATGAAACATGTTCACTCACTTTTTATATGGTTTGGATTGGCAGCACATGCTCAGAAGTGCCCCTTGACAATTTCAAATTATTTTGCAAAGCATTTTACAATAACTTCAAGGATGCAGTTGCTTTTTTACCAACAACAAAAATAGGGTCCCAGGAGCACACAGCAAAATATCCTCTTTAATATCTGATCTTTTGAGTATTTCAGTTTAAGACATTAATCCTACAATGTTTTTAAACTTTAAAGAAAACATAATGCTGTCACAATCCTATGAATGAGTAGAGCCAAATTTGCTATGAGAATTGGCAAGCTCACCAATTTGTGAGTGTACTGCTGCAAATATTTTGCATGGTGTGCAATTTTTGGACCAAATTCCAGTGGAACACTTTCTAGACATACAACTGTTTTCGCATGTTTGATTCAAATTGAAGCCAAATGGGAAAATATTACAAGAGGGTTTTTCAGCATGGATCTGGGAGGACCAGAACCATGCCAGAACTTCAGGATAACCACAACAAAAGTTTATGCATGCACATAATATACATTAAACTTGTTTACATAGTCAAGTGATTTACTTAATATGTGTGCTTGATTTGGTCTACTTTAGACACCGCTAACATAAATTGGACAGAGTTTATAGTGAGGTTTAAGAATTCATTCTTTCACAGGTGTTTTATATGGTTGCTCAATAAATAAACCGCACCATCTATTTTTGAGAGCGTATATGACAAAAAGATTTATAACATTGCTTTACATACAGTGCAGAACACTTACATGCTGTTTATTATTATCCCTAAATTGTTTTGCAACAAACGTCACAGTAAAGTTGCATAGATCACCCTATATAAACCTTTCTAATGCGGTGACACCGATTCGCCAGGCCTTTAAGACATTTGAGAGTTGGACAATGTTTTGAATTGGTTTATATGTGTGAACATTCAAATCATTAAAAAGGGAAAGCCTACCATTCTAAGGATGAACAAAAGATACATTTCTGATTAATATTCAGAAGCATAAGAAAGTTCTGTAGGAAATGGATGTCTAATTGCATATAGTAATTAATTCTCTGAAATAAATTAATTTGAGCAGGGTACAATGCTGCTGTGTTTCAAATGCCTGTTCTTAGAACGGAAATAAAAAAATACTAAATACCTCTTTGTGATGTAGGCTTCCAATTATATTTGATCATAACATGATTATAATAGGGCATTGGTTTCCATATTTCGCTTTTTCTCATAGGCACAGGTGTTCCACCTCTTTCAGATGTTTCTGAATTAAGAAACACTTATCTAATATTGAAATAGAACATTCAAACTAACGGAATAACTTATTGTCACTACAAGTGGCTGCTGTCAGGGTGGTATGCATTAAAGAGCTTCACATTGACTTTGTAATCCCAGTTGCTCACACATGCATGACACATGTGGGGACATGCCTTGTGCACCATGTACCCCATTGCTGGAGTCTGGCGATATGTGCACAGTCCAGTCCAAGAGGATACATGAGACATGAGGATTTGCGTGGATTCTGCCACCCACAGGACCACCTACCTCGGGGGGCATTTGCCTAGCTGAAGGGGCGGACCTGGATGGAGTGATCCATGCCAGACCGCCTGAGTGTTCTCCCCTTTCCCTATATTTTCTGACAACTCGAGGCAGACGATCGGACCGCCATGGTCAGGTCATCAGAAATGCACATCGTAAACCGGATGACGTTTGGATCTTCCTGTGCAGCTTCCTGCCTGCTGATTCTCTCTGATTGACATCTTGGCGTTCGGAAAAAGGCTGTTGGAGTTGGAGGTCTGTCAGCGGACGGTTAGATTACTTGCTGGATGCATCGTAATTTGGCAGTCGGACGGACCGCTTGTGATCAGGCCTTCGGCGGTCCGACTGCATTTGACAGGGCCAGGGAATGTGGTCTGACTGGCATCCTAATCAGGTCCATAGTCATAGTGATCCATAATAAGGTTGACATCTGACACTTCCCATCATCCTTTGTTCCAGCATCCATCCCCAGCTTGAATAAGTTGCTTTTTAGTGATATTACCTTAAAGTAGAATGCAATGGTAAACATATGTTCATGAAAACCTATATATCTTAGCATGTAAATAGTGATTGAATCGTTGGAAGAGCTTGTCTTGTCTTGTCTGTCCCTAAACTTTATCTCTAGTTCCCAGTTTGCTCAGTGGCTTCACTTCAGTTTCCCGTGCCTTTTGATTCATTTTAGGGATATGAACAATGTTATTTCTCTGCTTTTACATTAATGCAACCTCTAGCTCAACAAAACATAATACAGTTTCAACACATCAAATCAGTATACCTAATCTGATCTCCTCTTCTTCAAACAAGCATCAAATAAAGCTAACGAGCTCCGGTGATGTCATGGCCTGGACAATTGCAGTGTGACTAACAACTGTCTCGCCAAAAACTTCTTTGTAAGTCTTCAAATAGATCAAACACAGGTAGCCAGAATGTGCCTTCTTTTGTAAACACATGCTAAAGTGGCCAAAACAAATGAGATTGGTTAGTGCTTAAGGTGGAATAATGTTCAAACAATTACATAAAATTAGTAATAATATTGAAATTATCTGTCTATTTTCGCTGGCAATAATGATCCCTTCTCAGCCTCCTCATATATCTAATAATCTATTTCACATAGCTATAGGCAAGATCAAATCAGGCTCCCCAACTATTATTTTGTCTTTATGTTCGTAAAATAAATGAACTTTTTCTTCCTTAATCCTCTCCGATTTCTGCCCAATTCTTTTATTTTCTATATATACAGTAGCGGCCGGTGGTGAGAGTGCTGCGGGTGATGGGGCAGGGCGGGGGTGGAGCAGAGTGAGGGGTTGTAAACTCTGTAATAAGGCCCAACGGAGGTAAGTAAACAAATAAATAAATAAAACTAATTTTGATGCGTGCGCTGCATCACATTTGGCACTGCAGCGCGCGCAATTAAATGTGTTTTATGTATTTGTTTACTTACCTCTGTTCGGCTGTATGCCGTAGTTTACTACCCCCCACCCTGCTCCTCCCCCACCTCACCGCCCGCAGCATTCCCACCACCGGGCGCTACTGTATATATATCTTTATTACATTTTAAACAGAGCATCACACATACGTTTCTCCAGTGCCAAGCAAAAACAAACGTAGTATATAACAACAGAGTTACTACTGAATTCCTTCATAGTAATATAGATCCGGTACCTTTTTACGCCATCTTGTTGATTTAGTTATGGGCAATGGGAATTACCGACTCAGCACACTCCATGTGCATCCACTTCCAGTCTAATCATTTCCAATGTGTATGACTGCCTCCTCCATTCTTCGGAGTGCCCAGGAATTTATTTTTTGGCCTGTGCACGTATGCTGAATACTTCAGAATATTATTAGGATGAGAGATTACCTTCAATTTGTAGCACAGTTCTAGCATTAGATTAAGCACATCAAGGAGTGGTTTGGGAGTCATTTGCTCAGGCTCAACTCAGTGGAAAATTGAGGTGGTGGTGGGTCTTTGAGGGGATGAATTCTGATTTAATAGTTACTCTCCCAGGAAGATGGCACCCTGTCTGGTTTCAGTGAAGTCTTTGAATAAAATGTGATTCTGATGTACCACCGTTCAGCAAATTTCTTAGCAGGTTTTACCAGCTCCTTCTACAACCAGAAACTGTTGGACATATCCTTAATGAAGAATGTCAAGTTCCTAGCTGTAGTTCCAATTTTTGGATAATGGCTAGATTGCGTTCATTCGGTGTACCTTGGCTAGCAGAATATGTTCTTGTGTGCTTTAAGGTGCTTCTAAACCAGACTGCACGTCTTGAGACATGTGCCCTCAGGGCATACATGACTGCTGTCTTCTTTCGGCAGCTCATCGAAGATCGCGTTGCTTTTCTAGTTCTTTGCATCATACATCTCTCTATGTATGCTTCTCTTCGGCATTTATATGTACCACGTTTCTGCCTGTTCTGTAGCTTGAAGCTCAGAACATTCTCAATACAGAAACGCTTTCATTTCAAGTTCAAAAGATCATATATTGCACGTCACAGCTTTTCTTGACAAGTTTCCATTATGGAATCCGCTACCCTTGTATTTGCACTTTTTTTTTTACTGAGAACATTTATAATACCCTTTGAGACCAGAGTTTTTATTTGAATATGTTAAAAAAACTCCCTTCAAATAGTCCTTCCTCGCTCACACACAAAGTAGAATTTGCACGTGAATGAGCTTTCAGGAAATACATTTTAACCTAAAGAAAATGTTTGACTAAATGGATAGAAATTTCAAAATGTATAGCTCAATTTACGAGCAAATGCAGTATCAATTTCACTAACGGAACAGGCAAGTGCAATGACTCCTGGAGTTGATTGAACTGGGTTGTTTGCTTTGCTATCAGTAAACCAGGTGGTAGGGTATTTCCATAGCATGAATATGGGGCTTTTATCACCTCTATGACTGTAGTTGGGGATTTGTTTGTGTGTTTCTAGATTGCAATAGTGATAATGTCTGAAGAGCTTATGGGCCATAGTGTTGATACAAAACAAGCCTATGGAGAGGCAACAAAGAAAGGTGTAGATAGAATGTATCAAAATCACAAACTATAACACATGTCCTTCAAAAATGTGAAAAAAGTCCAATTTTAATCAGTTTTCTTGACACGATGATAAGAATACAGACAAGCTTCTCAATATAAGATGACCAATGAAATAGCCACGAAACAGCCAACGCGTTTCGCCCAATATGGGCTTCCTCAGGGCAGAAATAATTAAAGTGGATTGCGGTCTCATTAGAACGAGCCTCAGCTGATTTAATAGGTCACCAGCTTGTTATCACATGAATACTGTGCAACAACCAATGAAGAAGAGTAAAGAATGAAGAAAATCAACTTGATCAGGATACCAATCCAAACGCTTGGGTGGATTGAACACTATAATGTCTGATTAAATCGTTATTTGCTTTCACCCATCGTCATGTAGAGGTGTGAACTCTGATATGCACCACACCCGATAGATCCTCAATTAAGAAGACGTCCCAATTCTGTTTAGACGAGTCCGGTACTCTCGCTTTCAAACAGACGAATTTTCGCGACATAGTGTTCACCTTTTAATTTTCTTACCATTATAATGTTAGAATATTGATTGTGCTGATATACAGTTGTAGGGTCAACTGGCTAAGGTGAAAGTTTAAGACCAGGGCCACTTCTGTCACTTTCATTTCATTGTCCTGAGCTGCTTCCCTGGATTTGTGTCACTCAAACTTTATACTTAGGGGCATATTTACAATAAAATGACGGAGCAAGGAGCAGCGCCAAATTTAACATCGCCATGGTCCGGCATTTTCAAAACGCAGGGATGCACCGTATTCCAAAAAATACAGTGTACCCCTGTGTTTCCCTTAGCGCTAGTGCAAAAAAAGCTGCCTAGCGCCAGCGCAGGCAGTGTGCTGCAGGGACAATTTTTTATGTGCAGGAAAGAAACCTTCCTGCCCATAAACAATCACTAATGACGACAGAAAGGAGTATATATACAAGGTGACATTAAGCCATGCAAAGTGGCTTAGCACCACCTTGTAAATATGAAAAATGGTGTTCCGCCTCCGATGCGTTAAAAAAAGTGACACTCCGGTGGCAGTGAGGGCTTGTAAATATGCCCCTTAGTGTATCTCAGGATAACATTTGGTGTACCCTGGCAGTGGTGAGAACCTTTTTACCCCCTCCCCCCTCTCCCCCACAGGTGGGCTACGCTTGATTGAGCCCTCTGTTCAGGCCTTAGCAGGTTTAAAGTGATTTTAATTTAGGGGTATATAGCCATCCCTGCTGAGAGGCACACTGGGCACACATTTCACATTGATGTCCAAAAACTTGGGGTGTCTTGGGCATGGTTCATGTTTACTTTCTTTAATGCATGTGATATTAGTGAATATTATGAGATGTAAATTATTTGCATAAATTGGGACAAGTGGGTCATGGTAAAAATCTCTGTCATCATAACTGGTACACCTATTGTTAGGATTACCCAGAGCTGTTCAAGAGCATTTAGCTTATTGTAAAGATGGAGTTTCTAAGACGGAGGAAGAGGAATTACTACTTAGGATAACACAATCCCAGACTCCGCTCTCAGGAAGAAAATTGTGCCCGAGGCTGGGTAGCTGGCTGGCTGAAGGTTTGAACTTTTGGGACACACTAGAGACTGATTTGCAGTGGACATCTGATCTGTCCTTGTAAGTTTTATTAATATAGCCTTATAGCCCGCCGGGCCATACCGGCTATTAAAGGCCCGCTGCCGGCTATTAAAGGACCGCTCTCGCTTTAACAAGGTTGAGGGACTTTAATAGCCGGTATAGCCCTGCTACGAAAGGCTATAAGGCTATTAGAACATTCTGCCAAATAAAACAAAGGCTTCTCGAAACTTGACGGGTACTTTACCGGCCCGTAGAAGCAGGGAGCACTCCATTGTCTTCAATGGATCTCCAAACATTCCAAAGTTCTACTATATGTTAGAGTTGCCCTGCTCTTCACCGATCATCTCTTGCGCCACGTGTTGCTATGGTTCAATTTGAGTGCCGGGTTTGACAGAAACATCAGCATTCAAATATCATATGAATTACATTGTTTTGACAATGGCTCACTGGAAAGGTGCTTCCAGTGAAGCTTAATGACTGGAACCTAAATGGCTCCCTGCCTGTAGGAGGAGAACCCAAAATGTTGGCTTTTTGTAACTCTGCCACTTTTCGGCAACTTTACCATTACTACTACCCTCTAAATATTATTCTTGGGGCCAGATGTATTAAGATACTTGTTGCAAAAAAGAGGTATTAACAACCAACCTTAGGAAAATGCAGCGTTGCATACTGACCTGCTACATTAATATTCATTAGGCAGGTCACAATTTGCAACCCCCTGCAATTGTCTACCTTCAGAGAGATGCTGGTCTGCAAGGGACAGGAGACCACCATCCCTTTGACTGCTTCATAAAATAGAAACTTTTTTTAAATGCAGCCCATTTCCTTGACCCCTTGGGCACAGCCGGAGTTACGCCGCAAAATTCCACGCGTGCTCAGATCGGACAGCTCCCGGCCGTCCGACGCACATGACCACAGTGGCGTCAGACGGCCAGGGGCCATCTGACAGATGCAAGGGGTTAAAGGAGTGCAGTCTGCTTTTAAAGAAAAACATTTTACAGAACTTCAATGAGAGCAGGCAGTGGTCTATTGGAACCATTCCTGCTACCACTGAAGCTGCCTTTCAGATACTCAAAGAAGATGGGGTCTAAAGAGATCCCATTCCCCTTTGCGAGTCAAGTACCACCCAACTTGGAGGTCAGTCATTTGTAAAAGGTTTGTGACTGGGATTACAGTTGCAAGGGCATTAACATGTATTACTGAGCCACAGTTTCAGAGGAATGCCAAAAACAGGCCCCCTCTAAAAACTGCGGATTGGTAGACAGTACTAAACCCATTGCACAATGGGTTTGGTTCATAAGAAAAAGTGATTTGCAGGTTGCAAACCCTGTAATGTATCAAATGGCAGGATTTGCCATTGCTAAATCACTAAGCACATTTGGACCTTGGTGTTTTTAAGGACTCACTACGTATTAGCTGTAATTGAATTATATTTATCAAATATTAAAGAGAGAAGTAAATCGTTAAATGATTTATGGTCATTAGCAGGCTAAATCACTCCAAATGTACCAATAAGAAGTATCTTGGATTGCTGCATGCAAGGAATATAAGGAATCAAACGAAAACAATAAATGCCAAAGAAGGAGCGTAGGGCGTGTGACAGATTAATGTAGTAGGCAACAGCTTTAGAAAGTACTGTTCAAGCTGCTTGGGGGTTGGGACTAGATGTGCGCGTCTATTTTTATACACACTGCAGCCCAATCTGGAGGATTTTCTCCGATTCATGACAAATTAGAGCAAAATTTAAAATTCACTGATTAGAAATTAATAGTTTCCCTTCTTCTAAAATTGTATAAAACACAAGCATTCATAATGATCTCTGTTATCAAAACAACGTGCATTAATCTGAGGTTGTAATATACTGTGAAAGGCCGTTATATGAGAAGGGAAAACAACCATCTATGTCTGCAAACACTGATGTAAGACTTTCACTCACAGGTAGCTGGCAGGGAAAACTAGGGCATATATCAGTAGTCTCAGGGCGTAAAACAAACCAGGGACATTCAGTCACAGACACATGTGGCTAACTTCTCGCTTTTAAAAGCTTGTGGGCATTCCAAGGTTAAGTCCCTGTAGTTTATGGGGCATAAAAGACAAACATATGATCAGTCAAGTAAAAAGTACTTCGAAGCAATTCATGAAGAAAGTCTTCACCGATTCAAGTACTCCAGAGAACGGGTGCAGATTTACTACTCTTTCAAATTTACGAACATTACCAGAATTAGAGCTGGGAATTTGTTCCAGGAGCAGGTTCCATGTGTGTACTTGGAATGTCATGTGACATATTCCCCAGTTGTCCATTTGCCCAGTGTGTAAATACACATAGAAGAAATTACGTCTGATGTACTAATCAACTTTTGTTTCGTTTACTTTCCCTCTTCAGGAGAAAAAATAACTTTCACTATCAGCAAAACCCTTTCCTATATATCTCATCCCTGTTTGGGGTTGAGCCATTCCACTTTTCAGCCTGGATGGAAAGTTACTCCAGACCTTTATTAGAGTAAATCTCTGACAATTTCGACGGTGGGGTTAAGAGTAGTCGGAGTTTTTGAATGCCCACTAGTTTATTAGTTTGTGGGAGTTCACAATGTACACAGCTAATCACACCTCGTTCCATCCACTTTCCATCTCTTGCATTTGGCGTACTACTGTGTATTTTAAGTGGCTCTGGCAGGGAAATGTTTAGTAGTATCTCATTTACGTCTGCAATATTCCATCAGCGAAATACTGGCAGACCCAGAAATCAAGAATTGGCGACTCATACTATTTAAAAAAAAAATAAACCACAGGATTCAATGGAATAGCGAATTGTGTCTAAGAAAATGCTCTGAAACTGGCCGAAGTTGATTACATGAGGGCCGGTAAAGTGGATGTATTTAATGCCCCTGGTAAAGTCCAATCCAACTGATTGCAATATTTGCCAAATGCAGTAATATCTCATACTGCAAGTTGTTCCCGTAGATTGGCAATAAGATGCAGAATTGGTATATTCTAGACTGTTTTCCACATATGTAAAAATGTAATGCACTTTTCCTCGGGTCAATTTCAGCACGTTTGTCCTGCCATAATTTACAAGGTGGAAATTGAAAGGTGCAACATTTACTGCACTACTCAGATATCTACTCAGATATCCAACCTCATGCAAACTTGTTTATTTAGGGATTGACATTTTCTTAACCTCAAAACTGTGGCATTAGTGTATTTGTACTACTCTAGTAATGAAACACTCTAGGGCTTATATTTACAGCCCCTTGCACTGCCGGTACATCACTTTTTCCCATATTAAAAGTGATGCACCGGTGGCGCATGGGGCTTGTATATAAGCCCCTCTGTGTCTGGCCCAGGGCATACAGGACCTGCTGGTCAGTGGACAGAGGAAGTCCTGCTGATTAAAGTTACCTGTCATACAGCAAATCTCACACCTTTAGAAGGTGTTCAAGTAAAAAATGAGGATGTACTATGAGGCCATGTGATCAGGTTATCAATCCCTTAAAATGAGGCTGTTCACTCTTTGCCTCGTTAGGAGACTTTAACCAGGGTAGGGTTGAAGTTTCAGATCATGCAGCAACTATTTGTGCACGTCTCTGATGCAGAAATAACTGTGTTTTGATTTACCCTCAATGTGCATAAGTTGCAGGAACTTCTGGTGTGTAACTATCTTTTCTGAATTAATTGCTCCAATCTCTTCAAGGGGAACAAGATTACCACAATCTCTTGTGCTCATAGCAATTGAGCTTCCGGTACGTGAAATATATGTGTCTAGTCACCAGAAGCATGGATTCTATCAAATAGCAGAAGACGGAAACATGAATGCTACAAGTGATTTGTCTTTCACATTCCTCCCAGTACTTGTGACTGACCACCTGTTAGACTTGGCCCTTTTGGCAGGGTCATCCCTGAACTTTTTGCCTTCCTCCTAGTATTTTTTCTGACCTGGAGTTGGTGGTTTTAGGACTCTGGGCACTTTATCACTGCTGTCCAGTGTAAAGTGCAGGTGCTCTCTATGGTAAAACAAGGTAAGATTGGTCTACACCTGTTTGCATATTTAATTTACCTATCTGTCCCTTGTAAAGTGGTATCTCAGATAACCAGGGCCAGTAAAATAAATTCTACTGGTGGGCTTGCAGCGCTGCTTGTGTCACCCACCAAATTAGCCTTGTTGTGTTATGTTATGTTATGTTATGTTATGTTATGTTAAGGCCGTACTTTTAGAGCGCACGGCTGCCCAAGAGGGCGTCCCGGCGCTTTGGCAAAGAGACCTGAAACCTAAAAACGCTAAGGGAAACAGCACTGCTGTCACAATGATTACACAGAAAAGAGCAGAGTCTTCAGCTCTTTCCTGAAAACCAGGAGGTTCGTAGCTTTACGTAGGGGGAGAGGGAGCTCATTCCAACATCGAGCTGCCACAAATTGAAAGGATCGTTCTCCCATCCGAACACGCTTAGCCGGGGGCACCTCCAGTTTAGCCAAATCGGCGGATCGTAACACCCTCCGCGGCCTTTCAAACCTGTCTCAGGCCTCTACCACTGCAGGGCCTGCACGCATAGTTTACTGCTGCTGTGACGTGGCACATAAAGTGGGTTACACGTCTGTGACTCCCCTTTTACTACATATCAGTCACCCCTAGGGTAGGCCCTAGCTAGCCCTATGGGCAGGGTCTCTGTAGGTAAAAGGTAGGAAATGTGCCTTAACTGGGTGGCATGTCCTAGTAGTTACATACAGCCAATTCGGTTTCTCACTACTGTGAGGCTACCTTCTCATAGTAATGCATTGGGGATGCCCTGATATGTGTGTCAGTGGGGATTCCTGATATGAGAGGAGTAGCGTGATTAAGTTTGGTATGTTTGGAATAGTGGTAATAAATGCTGCATAATGGTGCGCACAGATTTATTATCACTATTTTAGAAATGTCACTTTTAGAAGTGGGCCTTTTTTGTGCTATGTGTCTTTGTGCCTGCCTGATGTGTATTGCATGTCTGGCTCTGGAGTGACAGGGACTGGGGAGGTTCAGTGTCTCCAGAGGGGATGGGTGAGTCAGCGCTAGGCTGCAGCTGGCTGATCTGCATTTGGAGTAATGGGAAGAGTAGCTCCTGACCCTGAATAGATCCGTGCCTGCCTTGTACAATGCTGGCTTCACCCCCCTGTGGTGTGCCGGAGGCCAGGACCTACTGTGTCAATGGGGACTTGTGTGCATGGTAAACAAATGTTGAAGTACCCCTAGAACTGGATTAAACTGGGTCCCCCAGCCCTGGGCCAGGGCAGAACAAAGACTGTACCTGGTATAAAAATGGGGGCTGTGACGCCATGTAAGTTGTTGGTGCTTACTTGTACCTGCTTGGGACTGAAGGACTGCTGGGCATCAGGAGGCACTGCCATTGTCTGCTGTGCCCAGCTCTGCCCTATGTGGCCTATAAACCAGTGTATGGTGAACGCTTGATTGATGTCCCTGCTTCGGTTTCTGGCCTCTGTACTGGGTAAGAGATGTTCGAAAGGGGAACGCTGTGCTTCTGCCTCCCCTCACGGATGGCAGTGTTGTGGCACTTTTTGGCGGGCCCAGGAGCCACAAGCAAGGACAGGGAGCTGTTATTTACCTCCCATCAAGATTCCCCCACCCGAGTGGCATAGCGTACAGTGCACCAGCTTCTGCTCATGGAGCCTGAGGAGAGGACTCTTGTGGGGGAAGCAACAAGAGCGGGCGCACCACGAGCGGCGTACAGGAAGCCAGGGGCCTGAATCCCAGAATCAGAAAGGAGCCAAGCAGAAGGAGACTTTGCTCCATATGCGGACATCCCAGGCAAGGGCCGGAAGTCAGGCAGTGAAAGCCTGGTTGCAGGTGGAGCTTAGCGACAGGTAAGAGCTAGTGCCTCGCTGGCTTGTGAGACCGTCGCCGGGAGAGGCAGAGGCGACCTAAGGACCGCACTGGAAAGGGAGACGTCTGGTCCAGCTGCACCACCTGACATCACAGAAGCCCGGCAGAGTGGCTGCAACCACGAGGGAGAAGCCCGGGTGAATGGGGCTGGCAAGGCATCCTGCCTGTTTAGGGTGTCGATTACACAAGGAGGAGCCCAGTGAAGGGGCTCCTAAGGCACTGTTGGTGCCAGTGACCATTTCTACAGCAGCACCGCAAGGCTGGGGAAGCTGCAACGATGGGAGCATTTCTTCTTTTTTGGCGCAAGAGAAACCAGGATGAGTTGTGTCCTCTTCCCCATTAGAGCAAGGGCTAGTGGAAGGCACATGCTCGTAGAGCCCTGACTTTTGTGGACAGGGGGCATTGCGGGGAAGCCCAAGACGGGCCCCCGAGGAAGACCAGTTGGCCTGGGATCATTTTGTGTTCTGGTGGGGCTTCAGGCCCTCGGGAGCTGTGGTCCCCCTACCAGTGTTACTGTGGTCCACTGCTGAGTTAGAATGTGTTTTATTCCTAATGTGTGCTAAAACCAGTAGTGACTGGTTGTTTTGTTTTCACTACTTGTGATTCTAATGCTGTTGATAGTGGCCTGATTGGCCCTGTCATGTATATAATCCCCTGTAAAGTTACATCTAGTGCCAGATGGCACAGTGTACATGTGTGATTACATTTTATTGTGATTATGAGTAAAAAAAAAGGCTATTTTGTTGGGCTATTTTGTTGCATATCCTTGTGTGGAGTTTCTTTTGTGGTGTGCCTAGTGTGTCGCTGCTGTGTGTGTGTGTTGCACATATGCTTTACACATTGCCTCTGGGATAAGCCTGACTGCTCTGCCAAGCTTCCAAGGGCGTGAGCAGGGGTAACTCTCTTGTCCCGACTAGAATGGTGGTTTCTGCCTGGCTTAGGTGCTTGCCATAGCCAACCAGTAATCCCATTTCTAACAGCACCCCAGCTTAGGCACTTACTATGTCTGTTTGCATTCTTTGCAGATAATATTTTATCCTGATATCAGATAAAAGTTCAGTTCAGTGTGCTGTTTGTTTCCTGTTATGCAGTTCTTCGCCTGTTGGCCTCATAGCTGCACTGTACTAGGCATGGGTGATTGGGAGGAAGTGTGCCCGGAAATATGAGCAGGTTACACTGTGCCATCATAGAGGTAATAATTTGACACTGAGAGGCGTGGTTGTGCCAGGTCAGGGGGATCACAGAGCCCCTCCAAGGGTTTTTGCCTCACTCCTGCTTGGAAGTTCTTTCACTGGAGTGTGACAGCAACAGAATTTGCCATTGTGGTGTTGTACTATGTTTAGTTTTGGAAGTTTCTCATGTATGAACAGTAACATATGTACATATATGTTGAAAGTATTAGTCCTCTGGGAGTAGCAGACTGCCAAGCAGAAGCACTAAGCAGAGGTTTTTCCTACTCAGTTGGAAGAGATGGAGCCCCATCTATTGCCTTATCTCCACATGTTTTGCAGATGCTAATTTATAAATGATTGGGTACTGGAATTGATTAAAAGATAAATCAAGGCCCTGAAACAAAGTGCTGGCAACTTGACAACAATGTAATTTTCATGCAGCCAAGTGTGGCAGATTAAGGACAATGGAAACGTACACAGCTCCAAAGCCTTCACAACAATCTGGGTTTCTTTCCTTATCGCTCTAATCAATGACTTCAAATGATTTAAACAAGTTGGGGGCAGGATTTACTTTTAAACTATTTTCAGCGCTTCCTTCTCACTTTTTGAGCTCTATGTAAAGCTTGGCTATGTGGAGACATTCCTGGGGTGTGACTTTTCTGGTGGTGAGTCGTAGAGTGACATGCCAAAACATGCTAAAGCACTCATGTAGGGAAAGTGGTGGGTTAGGAAATGTACTAGGAAGGCCTAGGATGGGTGGGCCCTCAGGAGCAGGAGGGTGGGAAGGGAAGGGTGGTGGGAAGGCAATGGGTGGTAATAGGTAAAAGAGCAGGTAGCTTTCGCGGCTCAGGGTCTCGGTAGTATGAGAGGAGCTTTCTTAAAGACCAGGGTTTCCAAAGTGAGAGTTTTTTTTTTAATTCTAGAGGTAACCCAGGTCTTTCTTCAAGTTAAAATATTTTTATCCATTTGACAGGATGAGTAACAAAATCATAAAAATAGCGTTGAGCAATATGAATAGGGCTAATAACCAGGATAAACTCAATTTTACTATCGAATGGCTTGTAGCTGCCGAAGTACAGATTATTTTGTTACAAGAAATTTATCTCAAACCCCAAATTGTCGAGCTGTATCTCCCAAGCATTCTATGCTTCATCAGGTGCAGCAATCACAGGGGTTGTTATTCTATTATCACAGAGTTTTAAAGTGGAAATTCTATTGGTGCTTAGAGACCTAGGGCTACCTATATCATACTAAAGGTGGTTATGGGATCTCAGCTTTTGTGCATAGTTAGCTTTTATGGTCCTTTGGAAGACAACAGAGTCGCACATAAAAAGATCTAGTATGCTTTACAGGGCTTTTCTGGCCTGCTGGTAATAAGGGAAATGTTAATATTCTACAGGATGTTAGATCTGTATGTAGAATCCCTTGACGGCCTGACAATTGCTGTTAAAACTGGAAATATCCTTTCCCTTGTATGCCAATCACACCAAATTATGTATAAAAACGTACTGTCCCAACAATCTTAAAACACTACACTCCTCCCTGAAGGAAACTTAGTTGTGGAGGATTCACATAGATCTCAACTTATATAGTAGAAAGGTTATTTTGTCAAAAGACAGAGACCCTATTCAGAAAAGTAAGTTTACATGTGTAGGTATACACAAATGTAAGCTTAGTACTACTCCTCACTTTTTTGGCATTCACTATTTTTTATTGCACATATCCTACTTGAGGCAAACTTATACATCTCCATCCCCTAAAAAACGGTGGTAAAGTATGCTAGAACGGGATTTACAACTATATGGTTACAACTAGTAATTTTTCAAACAAAGGTAAGATCTCTGCCACTGGGTGGAGTGTTCCCTGTGGAAAGCATGTTGTCAAATAATAACATGTAATAGGTATTAAAACATACTAATATATCAATTTAAAATATAAAGGAGTGTTGACTTAAAATAAGTGTAAATAACCTAGAACCAAAGAAATTACATGTTCCAACATATTTGCTCTTATTTATAATGATTTAAAAATATGCCCACCCACAATTTCATTTTGTATATTTAATTCCTATTTGGTAAAAACTAAAACATTGGTTTAATCACTTCGATAGAATTTTAATTTTATAATTAGAAGTTTGAACATTTTATCTAATTAGTTAATTTGACATATTTAATTTCCAATAGAGTAATTGTAAATTGAATATAACTTCTAAAATTAAAATATGTAAATTAAAAATCTATATGAATTGTTTTTGATGAGGTTGTGTTGAAGTACTTGTGAGTGGTGATGTGTAGTGTTGGACTTACTGCAAGGACGGGCTCGCACACATTTATTACAGTTTCGGATCTTTGTGGCTATAATATCTGTAGAAGTGCCGTTTGTGTACAGCAATGGTCTTACTATTTTCTGGGTGGATGTGTGCATTTGCATGTACATCACTAAAATATCCCCCTTATACCTTTCAGAATTCCTCCTAATCACTAAACAACCCCCCCCCTAATTTAGTAGTAATTAGTTTCCATTTTCCAGCAACTTCCATAGTTTCCTCCCACATTTACTACTGCAATGTATATTTACATGTTCGGAAACCTACTCAACTGGGAATGAGAACTCCACATAGAACATATTAGAGAGTTGGGGATCTCTGCCATAGATTTGTGAATAGCATTTTGTACATAAGTAGTACTATTGTAATACTATTAAACACACTACAAAGTGCAGTTTGTGATTAGGCATCAGAATTCCTTTTCTTCACTCCTTCCAGGCCCCTAAACAGAGGTCAGGAGTTCTCTAACAAACCAAATCTCCTCCAAAATATCGGCATTTCACTACAAATTGTTACCTGCGGAAAATCCTTTGTTGTCAAACTTTACAGAATTTTACATCTTTACATCCATGCCAAAGAATTATATAGAATTCCAATTAAGACTAAAATAAATATGAGGCAGTGTCAAAAAGCAATGGGTGTTGCTGAGGAATGCCTGGTAAAACACCCACTGCACGCCCCTTTCACTGCATGAAAAAATTGCCTTATTTTCGAGGCGGCATTAAGCCACAATGGGGGCTTGGCTCTGCTTTGTAAATAAGAAGGTGCTATTGCACTAGAACGTCACTAAAAGTGATGTTCTGGTGGCGATATCCTCTTGAAAATATGCCCCTGAGTTTTCACGACTAAAGCATACATTTCTCATCTATTAATTCCATTTATTTTTAACTAAAGGTGTGCCTGTTTCATAAGCAGCTAACTGAAGGATGAAAACAACAAACTGCAGAATTGTTATGTAAATTAAGACATCCTGTAAACTCGCCAGTGGCACTTCTAGGCTACCTTTGTTTACAAGTCAATGAGGCATTTGCGCCCCCCCAGCCACTAGCTGCAAGCATACTGGGCGTCCTGAATCAGGTGATCTATGTGTGTGGCATTGACTGTTCTGCGTTGTTCCATGTCAGTCATTTTTGCCCACTTGTCACGTACGAATGTGCTATGAATCCAAGTCTTGATCTTTTCGTTCTTGCTACCTGTCAAGGGTACATCACTGCTAGTCATTTGTCTGGGTTCCCTGTCTTTCTTTATATAGGCTATGTATGCATTGGTTCTATCGGCCCTTTCAGATTTGATCAATTTCCTGATTAACTGCTGCAGTTGCTACCACTATTCTGAATGAGTTAATTGCAGTGTGGGGAGACAAGCCTTACTGAGCGGGTTGCTTCCACCACTAAATAACCTTTCAGCAAGCACACTGTTAAGTTCTCCAGTGACTGAATGGTAGGTGGACCATCTACCTTTTCTAATTATAAGTGTCATGAAGATTTCCCCTATTTGCACATCCTCAGCAATAAGTAGCCATATGCTATTTTTGACAAGGGAACTAGCTTGCAGAACCACTGCCCTGATGAAAGGCAATGAGAAGGCATTTTTGCGGATTGTCTCCGCAAGTAGCATAAGGTGGACTCCTTGTGTGTTGTATTAAGCCGCCTCCTTACTTGTGTTTACAGTGAGGACGTCAATAACTTCATACCTGTCTGCTGGCAGCAAAGGGACCGAAAGCAGATAAGTCTAATGCTCCTTCAGTCACTATGTATGATATGTGCACAGTTTTCATATCAAATAGAGTGATACTCGCAGAGCAGTGCTTAAACACCTCATCAGGGGTAGCAAGCACTATATAAATGCAAAGCCTTCCCTCTCATCACTATCCTTTTCAATCAAATAACAGACTAAAATGTCACCTGCTCAAAATAATTTAATATTTTCCCCTAGACTAATTCACCACCACTTCGTGCTATTCGACGTGAAGCGCTGCAACACCTCATCGGGGGTAGCAAGCGATGTATAAATGTAAACCTTTCCTTTTTCTATCCCTCCACTATTGTTCTCATTCCAAATACCAGACTAACATATCCACCACTCAAATTAATTTCATATTTCACTATACTAATTCACCACTAATCCTTTAGGGTTTTGAAGTGGCGTGCCACTCGCCAAAAAGCACATTGATGCCTCGTCAGGGGTAGTAAGCGCTATATAAATGCAATTACAATACAATACAATACTTCTTAGTAAGCTCAAGTGCTAAATTCCCAAATATATCTCAGGCTTGTTGTCAAAGTATTGGTAATTTCTCATTGACTATGGAAAGGAACCACTAACTGGTCCCTCTAAATTATGAGTAGCTCATCTCAAAGAGGCTGTGTATGCAGCATCTTGCACGTGCCAGATTATAAAAAAGATTCAAGCGCATCACTCTCATTACTTCAATAGCTTTTCTTGAACTCGGATCTGCGTATAAATGAGCATGTATTCCATACAATTCCATTCAACATACTAAATCTGAACATTTCACTAAAACATTAGATATAAATAGACTTTCCAGAACTTGTCAAAGAGTCCTCTCTTTTATAAAATGCTATTTCCGGTTACGCTGGTTTAGCCAGATTTGACAGACATTGATTGCTGCCTGCCACAGAGGATTGAAACCACTAAAACTGCCTGAATCCATATTAAACAAATCTTAACTTTTTTCTTAGTAGAGCGCAGACACCACATGCATCTATCCTTGAAAGAAGAAAAAGGGTAAATAACAGGAATAAATTCTGCTCTGTATAACTCTGTACATTTTGTGCTATTAGAGCACATTTTGGGATTTATCTATAACTTATGTTGTGTTGCGTGGTGCCATGTGGTTTTATGATACTTAGAGGCACATTATGAGGTCGGGCGGATTGCCCCCGCCTGGCTGGCGGTAGCCACCGCCAGCCTGGCGGGGGCAATCCGCCCGACATCCTCACTCGTTTTCCTAATATGGCGGGGGGGGGACCTCGTCGGACGGAAAGACCGTCCGACTCTTTTCCGCCCCGGTCGCCTTGCGGCCGGGGCGGAAAAGGAATAATATGGTGGCGGTGTCTATCAGACACCGCCAGCCATATTACAATGGGCATTTAACAATGCCGCCACGGAATGCATGCGGTCTTCACTCTGGGGGGCCCCTGCAGGCCCCCAGAGTGAAGGAGAGGTGGGGGGTGCACACAGGGGGTACCTGTGGTACCCCCCTTCATTTGCATTTACAAAGCGGCAGGCACCACGTGGTGCCTGCCGCTTTCTAAATGCAAATGCAGAAATGCATTTTTAGCATTGTAGCGGGCGGTACAGAGAGCACCGCCCGCCACAATGCCACTGTGGCAGGCACATCCTAATACCCCCCACAGGACCCCCGCCCTTATGGCGGGCGGTCCCAATTCCCGACAGGATGGCGGGCGGACAAAGTCCGCCCGCCATCCTAAAGACCCCCATAGTGTTTTGTCACATTAAAAGGTGTTATTTCTTTTTTGTATGCCTCATCTTACTTAAAATATTTTATGGGCTCTCGTTTTATCTCATGAATTTTGATAAATGTTTGCTAGATTAAATATTATTGCAAATCATGTAATTGTCGCTGTTGCTGCGCCTTGGACCAGGTGTGTGCTGTGTAGCATAACTGCGGCAAATGTGTACAGGTCTGGAGTTCCAAAAGTTGCTTACTTCAACAGGAAAGACCTGACAGCTAATATAGATTTCTAAACGTATGAACGACAGCAGGAGGGATGCTGCCCTATGTAAGCACTCAGGGATGTTTTTGGAAAGCTTCTCAACAGATGGAGTGGTTCAAGGTGGAGACACGTTTGCGGAGCCATTCTTAGGGCCTTAAACTGAACTTCGTTCATCCAGTCATTTCTACAGATTCTCAACAATAACCATGACTCAGACTTCCGACTTCCAGTTTATATAACGAAGTGAAACCAATAATCTCATCCCTTTGTGTTTTGTAGAGATAAAAATGGCAATAATTGTCAGAACTTTCTTGTGAAAAAAAAGAAAGAATTCTTCTAAGATTCATGAGATAGCCAAAGAAAAGATGGTCTTAACTATCATTGGCAGACTTAAGTCCAGGGATAGATCCACTTAATAATGACTACATGGATTATCCATATGATTCTTCACTCATGTCAAGGAGAAACTAAGTACTTTCGTTGGGAATATATTCAAAGAAGTTATTTTTCCAACATTGACCTGAAAAGGTGGAACCTGTCTCTGGCATTGGTTTATTTGAGATGATATTGATACTCTGCTTCCAAACATGACATTCACACTGTTTTCCATAGTTATCTCTTTTCACAGTTGTTAACACCTTGCATTAAATTCAGACTTAAGATTTAAATTGTAATTGAATCATATTTAACTTAATGTATGCTCTGTTCAAACAATTAAAAGGTAAAACAGTTCCTTCTTAGTTCACGATTTACTTCTATTCAGTGGTAAACATATGTTATACTGCATGTATTTTATAATCCTAATAACAGTTACTCTTCTTCTTTTATGTCTGCAATGTATGAAAACATTTGACATCCATAGAGATGGGCAACTTTAAGGCAACTGAAATGTCTCTTGGTTATAGTATGTTGTTTTTTGCCCTTAAAAGTGACAAATTATTTGTTTGTGCTTTTTTTGTTCAGTGCTCTATATTTTTTAAAGCCTGAAAAGATAAAAGTGTGCTTTACTGTTTAGAAACTGTGTTCATATACGGTGAACCATGAAAGGTATTATAACCATGTGTCAAGGGCAAAGCAAAACTCATCTCCAGTAAACTTAAAATTGGTTTTGCTTCTGGTGCCATGGCTAGGAAATGAAAAATATCAGCATTTCCATATTTGAGCAATGTGCATGCACAAGAACATGCAGGCCCAGCCTAATGAATAATAATATCGTCATTTGTAATGCATGCTCACAGTGTGGATTTCAACTGCCATAGTTGGAAATCTTTGCAAAGTTACAGATAAACAACTTTTTATATTTCATACTACCCAGGAAACTTTCCCCAGAATTGCAGATCCTTTGAATGATATCTGCATATATCAAGTGAAACAAAATAAACCAATATTGCCACAATGAGGAATGTCTTCTAACTCTAAATATATTTATACAATTGGCTGCTTAGCACCAATGCAGGCACCCTTGCACACTTATGGCAGGGTGCTTATGTTGCAGGGATGATTATGTTTGTGCAGGAAGGGACACTTTCCAGTAGAAAAACAATAACTGATGGCATTTGCCTCCTTTTATGTGTGCTGCAGAATGCAACACACATAGAAAGAGCAGAGTACAAGGAGAAGTAAAGGTATTTTTCCTTGTTGCACCACTTTAATACATCCCCTAGGGAGGCGTTAGAATCTGATGCATTCCCAGATTTATGAAACCTTGTAAATCTGGAAATATGTCAGAATCCATGGGTGTTGCATTGAAAAGCAAATCCCACCATATCTTAAAAGCAAATCCCACCTTTCTGGTATCACAGCTGGATAAGGCCAGAAATTGCCACCCAAAAATATTCAGATTCATCAAGCAAGAAACATCCTACAGAAATGCCCCCAGCTCATTGGCCTTTGTAAATTTGCCTTTCATGCAGAGTAATGCGTTAAATGGGACTTTACTTACCAGGCCATGAAAAGCCACGCAGGGTGGCTTTGAATAGCCTTGTAAATATGGCTCAGCCTTATGTGCCACCGGAGCGTAAAAAAAAGTGATGCTTTGGTTATGCAGGGGCCTGGTAAATATGCCCCTTAGTATTATGAAAATGGGCATCCTATAGACATGTTCACCAGGTACCGCTCTTCTTTTTTATATTAATGTTCATGAGTTTAGTCTAAATTACAAGGTCACCTGATATTAAAAACAGAAGAATTGGAATTTTAGCTTTGATCGCAAATCTACCGTTTCTAATATAGTTAATGCGTACGCAATACTCCACATTCAAGGTGGTAGTTTCTTTACTGGAAGGTGAATCCAGGGTGGCTAAAGCTAGTCTATCTCCTCTATCACCCATCACAAAATGCAGAACTATTTTTTGAAAAGTCAATTTAGAATGTGGCAGGTAGGACAACTGCTGATAGTTGGGAGATAACCTGTTCTGCCACACTCACTCTTCTCCACACTATTAGAGATGGGAGGAGTGCTTTATTCCTGAGAGTGGAGTCTCAGCTATATTTCTACTATACTTCTAACAGTATTTAATCTATTTAACATGTTAGTAATCACTTAACAGCTCATCTAAATACAATCTAATCAATCATTTTCTAAATCCACTATGTTTAAAGATATACAGAAGCATAGACTGGTAATTGTGATACATAGGGGGATTTTACTGAGAGTTTATGTGAAACATTTAGTATACAATGACATTGTTAATTGAGCTGATGAGGATGTCCCTGACAATTTAGAGTTGAATAACACTTGTTGTCAACTATTACCCATCTACAACATTATATGATGTTTAGCACCCCAAGTTATCTGCCCTCGATTTACATAGCTATGCTGGCTAAGATATTAATGAAAAGCTATCCAGCAAAGATCAGATATCCCTTTAGATTGAAGACCTAAACGAACGAATTTGGACATACTCAAACAAGTCACTCCACTTAAATTCAAGAGAGTTAGTAACAACACGTCATATTTTGATTCAACAAAGAATTGAATGAAGAGAGAAGACAGCTCAAATAGGCATAAAGAAGTTGAAGGCGAGAACCCTTCCTAGCATACCTCGACATCCTACCGCATGAAAGCGACAGGTACAAAAAACATATCTTAAAAGCAAATCCCACCTTTCTGGTATCACAGCTGGATAAGGCCAGAAATTGCCACCCAAAAATATTCAGATTCATCAAGCAAGAAACATCCTACAGAAATGCCCCCAGCTCATTGGCCTTTGTAAATTTCTTCCCAGACTTGATTGCGATGATTTAATTTTCTCTGAACAACCCTAACAACAACAGCTATACAATGTCCCTGCACAAACTCTCCCTCCAAGGGACTATGATGGTTTGATCACTATTTACCCCACATCTCCACTCCCAACAGCTCTGCATGACATAGCTTCAAAACACTAACAGAAGATGAACTGAATACATTAATATCTGATCTGAATCTAATGACTCACATAGGAGGCCACATCACTGCCGCTGCAATAAAAGATTTAAGCCACTTTATCGCTCACTATGGATGAACTTACTGAATGCCCCACTAATGCAAGGTACTATCCCTGACTGCCTTAGGTCTGGGGAGGTAAATTCCCTCCTCAAAAATCAGGATCTGATCCCAAAGGCCAGGATAATTTTTACCCCATAACCAATCTATTGTTTCTGGCAATGGTCCTCAAAATCAAAAACATTCGTTTTTGTCAACTAAATTAACACATTGAAGAGCACAACCTATTTGAAATCTTCCACTCATGTTTTATGGTAGGCTGCAGAACAGAAATACTCACATTCACAGTGTAAAAGAGAGAAAAAAGGGTTCCTACTTGCGTTCTCCCAAATTTAATCACAAACACAAAAGGGTAGCTAGGAAAACCTTGCCAGAAGAGATGGTCAAGAGGGAAATCCAAAGATTTTGGAGTGGACAGCGTATCCACTTAATAGTGGCTTGCCTCATCACTGATGCCTAACCACACCCTGATATGATGGTACAACCAGGGCGGACTCAACCAAAAGGAATCCTGAGAGTTCTTATATAAATCGTAGCTGGATTTGTGGCAGGATCCAGAAGGTAAGAGATAAACAATGTTTTGGGTATACCCCAGGAATTTTCCTTTAATAGGTGTGTATCCTAGACATAACTATAAAACAGAGTGCGGTTTTAAAGTTGAGTATCAATGTCTCAAACAACACTTTGTAAAGCCAACATGTTTCGGCCTTGCTTTAAAGCCCACATGTGTCTTGGGCCTTGTCAGGGCGGTAAGTGTCCCTGCCTATCCAAGCAGTCATGCTATGCAAAACAATTAGGCCTATAGCTCTCACCTTGAGTAAGGATACTTTACTTAAAGAGCCTAAAAACATCATCTCTCAGTGCACCACGAGGTTAATATGTGAAGGACTTTGACTGGCTATAACAGTATTCTTATCAAAATAATTAGAAAAGCCATTTAGCCATTGGGAGGAATCAGAAGGAGCCACCGACTGGAAAGACAGTGCCTGTACTATTACTAGACTGGTAGACTAGACTGGTATTTTTTTTAATAAGTAAATAATTTTTAGTACATATATAGTAAATGCTACTCGCCAAAGCTATAAAGTGGGGGACAAACCAAAGCAAAACGAAACAAGTGTGCATGCAGAGGACCAAGAAATGGAGAACATGTGGAAAACCACACTCTAACACTTCTTACCCTAAATTCAGAGGGTTCAGGGTTCATGTGCTTCTGTGGGCACACACTTAATTGATAGAGGCATAGTAAAATGTGTCACATGGCACTGCGTTGGTTGCACGATAATGTGAATAGTGGGACTAGTATATATTGAATTCAGCTCCCTCCAGTTGTAAGTTCCCTGAGGTATCGTGATTGATGTAGGCGCATATAAATTTGAAGTGTTCACCAAGCATACAGGTTGTCAGTGCTGGGAAACCAAATTCATCTTGCTTATTTTTCGCCTTTATGTTATTCAATATGCGTGGATAGAATCACTGGGCCATCCCTTCAAACGTGCCCTGTAATGGGGAAACAATTCTGTAAAGTAGCCCTGCCTTGGACTTACCCAAGAGGTGGTAATTGGTGCTGGGTGCCTTAGTATGGGATGATACAATGCCTCACAGTCATGTGTCGTGCTGGGACTGGGGTGTCACAACTAAGTAATAATTGAAGTGTAAGGTTCGTGGCCTCTTAGGGCCATATGTATCATCAAACTATTTTGCATTTCCTAAATAGCGAATCTTAAGGAATCGCTATTTAGGAAATGCAAAACGGTATGTATGTACAAAATCGCTTTTCAATAGCGATTCCTTAGCATTCCTAATTTGCGATTAGCAAACTAGAAGTTGGTGGTAATTTGCGAATCCTTAATGGCATTTTTTGAATATTTTTTGTTTGATACATTGCATTTAAGGAATCGCAAAATTTGTGATTTCTTAAGTGCAATCACAAAATAAGGAATTGCAAATTTTGCTATTCCTTATTTTGCATCAAACATGGTTGATACATACCATTTGTCAAATTAGCATTCGCAAAGGCCGAAATTCGCAGAATTTCGGCCTTTGCGAATGCTAATTAGCTTGATACATATGGCCCCAAGTAACTTAATTCCTCAAGGTCGGGTGCATGCTGTTTGGAACCTAAATCTTCATGCAACAGATTACCAACGAACAATTAGTGATCGGACGGCTGGCTGAAAATACAGGGGAGGAGGCGGGCGATCGGAGCGGCAGCCACGATTGAGAAGGACACGTTCAGCAGGCGACGTCATGGGCTTCATGGAAAATGAAGTCCATAGACCAATCTTAACTAGGGACACGGGAGACTCATAATACATCCGAAAATATGGGACAGAAAATACTGCTTTTATTTGAAACATGCCTGCAGAAAGCAGTGCATGTCCAATAGCGCATGTAGTGTCATTGAATAAGGATGGCCCTTAGTAAAATAAAGAGTGTGGAATTCCCTGTGTCACTGTCTATTTAAAGTGTAAAAAGACAGCAAAAAAATGGTTAAAACTAATATGCAAACAAGAAGGACAGTCTAAAGCAATGGGGCTCCGACTGTCCATAGGAATGCATCATTCATGGTGTATCTTCCCTTCCATCTCAAACTATGCTACAAATGGACCCACATGGTGGTGTTTTTGGTCCAATTTAAACCATTTACCTGGTGACCGTAATATAGTAATAAATACCACGGTTTTACAGTAGTATATATTTTTTTTTAGCTCAATGGGACCACAATTGTCTATACATATACAGTAACCTTCAGTGTAGCACAATAGCTAACTAAACAATTTGGTTGCTGCTTATTTATAGTTGTAGTTAACCCCTTTTCCACAGAGCGGTATTGTATTGTAGACATTATTTTACTTCCTATCAGCAGTATTTATGCTACACTTTCTACTTAGTGGAACACATTTGTAATAATTTGTCCTACATTTGCGGCCCGATTCACAAAAGGATACCTGCCAAGTATCTATTCTTTTACTACTGTGTATTTCTCCTCCACGAGTGCATAGTTGTGATTCCAATATAAGAGGTTAGAAATAGGCTTTAATTACAAGGTGTGGTTAGTCTGGTAAATTTGTTACTGCCCACAAACATATGCATTAGTGAGCATTCACAAACTGAGATCTAACACTTTCCTCTACGGAATGCTTAAAAAATTCTCCAAGCCAGAGGCAGGAGTCACTCCTCTCCTTGGATAGGAAAGGGAATGAATCACCCCCACATTTGCACGGGGTGCAGAAGAGCTTTCTTTAGAGGGAAAAATCTGTTCCAAGTGGAGAAAATGAATGCGCATTTGCACGGGGGTTCCGTTCCTCCTGTGAGGAAATCTAGTCCATATATATATATGGGAGAGCGGGAATAAAGACCCTTGGGAATGTGCCACATGACATTTGCAGAAGAACGCCGGGACACCTCCGCTTAGTGCACCTTTCCAGGCATACAGCAGGAAATGTTTGTGAATAGAAAATAACGTAAAAATCCTCTCAAGTGGAGAGGAAAATCTCTGCTCGTATTTTTACATTTGTTATCGTGAATGGAGCCCTCCATGCTTTTGTAAATGTATCAAACGTTGATTTTCCCAAATTACTTTATTGTTTAGGTGAATATTTTAGTTTACTGACATCCTGCGATACAGTGTTGTTAATGTCAAGAGTGGCAGTTCCTCCACCCCACTGCTATTTGAGCAGTGCAAAAATAAAAATAAAATGATAATAACAAGACGTTATTATCATTTTATTTTTCTGTGTGGGACTGGAGCCTGTACCGTCACGGTGTAGAAATACAGCCAGAGACGTGGTACATTTATCAAAATGAGCTTTATTCACCCGAGGGCTGGAAAAAGCAGCCATACGCTTTCGCGGGCAATTGCCACCTTGCATATGGCGTCCGCCAATGTCCCAGCATGCCTTGCGTGCCGCGCCCAACAACTAGAGCGTGACACCACATATCTCCCCCCTTAATGAAGGGGAACAGATCAGTAGGAAGGGTGGGGAAGGGAAACAAGGGAAAGGTAGGGAAAAAGTAGTCTTACTTAATCTTCATGTCAAATTTCTCGAATCTCTTCGGCAACTTGACCAGTCTACCCACTCTCGTGCGTGGGTACGTCGGGAAATTGTCCACTTGTTGACCACTCATGGGGAGACTTCCATCTCTCGTATCCTTGGACATTTTCGGTCTTCCTCCTGCACTCATGCCCGGGCTCTGGGTTGTTGACTGATCAGCTTCATTCATGACCTCGTCCCCATCCGGGACGTCCAGATCATCGCTTCCTTGGTTGGACAAAGTTGAGCCTTGACTTGCTACTTCCAGTGTTTGTGCTGTTTCTGGGGGGCTGCTTACTGCAAGAGCGGTGGATTCTGTTCCCTTTGCGTTCTCCCATCTCATGATCCGGTTGCATCTTGCCATCATGTCCTGGGACCATATTTTCCCATCACTGAGCAAGGCTGACCTTGCGTAGGGATCCACTACTTGTAGCGGTGGGCTGAACTTACTGTCTCCTTTCCTCTTTTACACTGCCTGTTTCACTCTGACCCATTCACCTTTTTCTAGGGTGACTTCCTTGACCTTATGACGTCTGTTGAAGTATTCCGTGTACAGATCCTGCGCTTTTTCTATGTTGTGCCGTACTACTGCCGGGGACCACTTGCTTTGGGTAACTAGTTATTTCCACGCTAGATTGTCTGTTGTGAAGGGGTCACGGCCATGTAAAACCTTGAACGGGCTGTATCCGGTGTTCGCCGGGGTGATGCGATAGGCCCAAATCATCCATTGGAGTTCCTTCTCCTAGTTCTTTCCTGCGCTTATCACAGCTTGTACCGAGCCCATAATCACACGATTGAACATCTCTGCTAGTCCGTTCCCTGCAGGGTGGTACACTGGAGTGTGCTTGACCTCTATTCCATTGCGCTCAATGAAGGCTGTCCATTTTGCTGATACAAATTGCGGTCCATTGTTGCATGTCACAATTCTTGGGATACCTTCCCTTAAGAACGTGGCGGTGAGGAAGGACAGCACCGCTTCTGTGTCAACTTCTTCGCACACTTCCACTTCTGGCCACTTGGAGTACCTATCCACCAGCAGTATCACATATTTGGGTATTCCATTTGTATCCAAAATGGGGCCCAAGATATCCACCGACAGTTCTTCCCAGGGACTGGAGGGGGAGGCGAATCTCCCTAGTGGCGGGTGTAGCAAGACCTGTGTTTTGTCTGCGTTGTTGCACTGTTCACACATTCTTACGTGACTTTCCACTTGACTGTCTATTGCAGGCCACCAATACACTTGCTTGGTTCTCACCTTGGTCTTTACTATTCCCAGGTGTCCTTCGTGTAGGATGGTAAGAAGATGGTTTATTAGGGGCTGTGGGGGAACCACTTTGTCTCCTCTTAGTAGGAACACTGGGTTGTCTCCGATGGACAATTGTTCCTGGTGCCTGGGAGGTACTCCACGTCATATACGTAATCCAGGAGTCTCAGGGTCATCTTCGCTATGCGGGGCGTTGCATGTGCATGCCCGCTAGATGTCAGGACCCTCACCAGTGGTTTGTAATCCATGCGGAGTAGGAATTTGGATCCCCATATGAACTATCTGAACCGCTCCATGGCCCAGACTGCTGCCAACATTTCTTTCTCTATCACACTGAACTTCTCCTCATTGGGCGCTAACGCTCTTGATGCAAAGCTGATGGTGGTGATTTCCCCTTCCTGTGACTTTTGTGTCAGTACTGCGCCTAACCCCTTGTCGCTGGCATCGGTGGTCAGAATAGACAGAGCTGCCTGATCAAATCCGTAGAGAGGCACTGCGGCGTAAATGTCCTGTTTCAACCGTTCAAATTCCTTTTGTTCTCCTTCCGACCACTGGAAGGTATTCTTCTCCTTTAGGAGTTGCCGCAGGTGGTGTGTCTTAGATGCAAAGTGAGGTACGAATTTGCTGTAAAATTCCGCCATCCCAAGGAAGGAACAAACGTCTTCCTTCTGCTTTGGTGTGGGCCCCTCTTTGATGGCCGCCACATTGGCTCGCTTAGGTTCTATACCTCTTCCGCTGATCTCATGCCCCAAGTACGTCACTGACTCCACTCCAAATTTACACTTCTCCCATTCCGCCGTGAGTCCATTTTGTGCCAACACCGTCAAGACCGCCCTCAGTTTGGCGTTGTGATCATTTTTCGATTTTCCCATGATCAGGATGTCATCCTGAAAGTATTGCACTCCATCTATCTTCTGGAACTGCTGGTGCAAGAGCTTCTGAAATACCACGGCAGCAGACGCTAGGCCGAACGGCATCCTTAGGAACTTGTAACACCCGAATGGTGTGATGAAAGACGTGTAGTGATTGCACGAAGGGGTGCAGGGCGATTTGGTGGTATGCTGAGGTAAGGTCCACCGTGGAGAACCACTTGACTCCTTTCGTCCTTGCCAACATCTCGTTTATCCGGAGTAGTGGAAACTTGTCCACTACTATGTTCTTGTTCAGTACCCTTAAGTCCACACGTAGGCGCACTTTGCCACCGGGTTTCTGCGCCACTACTAATGGTGCGAGCCATTTCGCGCTATCAATGGCCTCAATGACTCCATTCTTTTCCAGGCGATGTAGCTCTTCTTGCACTGCCTCTCTGCTCCTGAAGGGAATATTCCAAACCTTATTGCTTACAGGTTTTGCTCCATCCTTGAGGAAAATCTTGTGGGTGCATTTTGTCAGAGGCCCAATCGTGCCTTTGAAGACTTCTGGGTATTCCTCCTTTCATGCATTTTTCTCTTATGATTGGACCGTGTCTGCCATGAGCACTTGGGTCGTGCCTCCCGGGTTCAGTTGGATACCCAAAGCTCCTTGGTTCATCCAACCTAGTACTGAAGGTCCCTTCTACGCAACATATCATTTTCCTTCTGCGGTACGCCCCTTGAACTTGAACATCAATGGACGATAGCCTACTGTTAGGCCTGGCATCTTTGGCGTGGTTTCCCCTATCTTTTTGCCTCTACCTCCTGTATTTTTGATGCTGTGCTGGGTTTCGTTTTTGCTGGTTTAGATGCTTTGGACACTCTGCCACTGCTGATCAGTGCCAGAGTGTAAGTGCTCCCTGTGTAAAGTGTTATTCTGATTGGATATACATGTTTGGCATATTTGTATCACCGTGAAGTCCCTAGTAAAGTGCACTGAGTGTGCCAGGGCTGGTGATGACAAATGCTACTAGTGGGCCTGCAGCACTGATTGTGCCACCCACAGGAGTAGCTCTAAAATGGTGTCTCAGGCCTGCCACTGCAGTGCCTATGGGCAGTTTAGAACTGCCATGTCCTCCTGGTCAGTGTCCCCACTGACCAGGCCTAACCCTTCCCTTTTCGTGCACATCAGCCACCCCTATGGAAGGCCCAAGGTACCCCCCTGGGCAGGGTGCAGTGTATGTGAAAGGTAGAGCATGTACTGGTGCAGGTAACATGTTCTGGTAGTGAATTACAGCCATTTTAGTTTTTCACTACTGTAAGGCTATCTTGCTCCATAGATTAACATGGGGGATGCTGGCTACAGTGGTTAACAGCATTTCTTCTCATAGGAACAAGATAGGACATAAGTATCTAGTATCCCTGAACTCAGAATTTAATAACACATCTTTTAGGAAAGGTTGTTTTTAAATCCTGTGGTTGAGAACAGCACTTTTAGAAAGTTGCTGTTCTCTTGTCTGACCCTTCTGTGTGACTGGGTCTGTTTGTGTATTGACTGTCTGGTTTGAGAGTGACAGGGGCTGGGGAATTCCCCAGGAGGCTGGCTGAGTCAGCCCTAGGCTGAATGACTGCATTTGCAACTGGAGTGGTGGGAGGAGTTAGCACCTGGGCATGAATAGGGCTGTGCCTGCCTTCCACAATGCTGGCTCCACCCCCCTGCTGGGCGGCTGAGGACCCTGCCCCTCACTCTGAAAGGAAAGAAGCAGCCAGCAAAACAAAGTACTCAGGAAACACCTAGAACTTGTTCAGACCGGGCTCAGGGCCCACATGCACAGAGAGAACAAAGACTTTAGGGGTATAAGTACAGGACCCCTGACAACAGAAAATTAGATCATCCTGGAATCAAGAAGGAACCTCTGCCAAGGAGAAAGCTGACTCTGAAGAAGGAAGACTGTCCTGCTGTTGCTCTGCTGGACTGCCCTGCTGTTGCTTTGCTGCCAAGGAGAGGGGAAGGACTTTGCTGTTGAGCTGTGTCCCCTGTCTTGAAGGAATCTCCAAGGGCCTGAGTAGAGCTGGCTTTACTTTACTTTACCGGTGCAGGAAAGTCGAACATCGGTGCAAGTGTTGTCGCAGAGCCTGTCGTCGCTGGGTGAGATCGCGCACCGCTTGCTTGCGGACCGCATCACGTCGCTGCGAGCATTGTCGCAGAATTATCGCATCGAGGAGCTGCGAGAGAGAGGATCACCGCTGGACCGCGCATCGTCGCCCCGGAGATCGTCGCAGCCCCTACAAGATCGTCGCATCGTGCCTTTGCGAGAACAAACTTCCTACGGAACCTACGCACCGGAATCCATACAAGTGGCCTTCCTCCCCATACAGACCGGATTCGTCGCAACACACCCGCTGCTGCAGCTGGGCTGTCGCATCGCCTCCCCAGGGTCTCAGGAGCAACGCATCGCTTGTTTTCCACCGCACCAGCTTCTGCTTTTGGAACTTTGTTGCAACTAAAAGGTACTGTGAGTAAACGTGACGCAACGGTGAACTTTTCACGCATCTGTAGAGAATTCTATCGCAACGTAGAGAATTCTATCGCAAACCTTAAGAACTCTTTTGAAACCATATTCTTGAACTGTGTATGTTGGATTTTTGTCGTTTTGGTCTTGTGTAGTTTAGATTAAAAACCTTTATTTTTCTAAACTGTTGTGGAGTCAGTTTGTGGTGTTTTCACTGTGTTACTGTGAGTGTTGGTACAAATACTTTACACATTGCCTATGGTTAGCCTAGACTGCTCGTGCCAAGCTACCTAGATGGTGAGCAGGGGTTATCTCAGAGGGTTATCTCCTTGCCCTGACTAGAAGCAAGGGTCCCTATTTGGACAGTGGTACCTACCTCTGCCAACTAGAGACCCCCAGTTCTAACATTGGTGGTCAGGCGGTGGGATTTGAACTTGTATTTGTACTTGACCCACAGTAATTGGTGTACATCACTAGTGAGTGCAGACCACTACGCCACCGCATACTACTGGGTTTTGATATTTTCTATTTTTGAGTAACTCTTCAAAGCATCATGTCTGCGAAAGGAAAGGCACTCAGTGAGGGGGCAGAAGTAGAGATGGAGTTTGTCATTGGAGATTTGTATTCATACAAAGTTGAGCAACTTAGGAAATTCTGCCTTGGATTTGAGTGCCCCATAAAAAGTGCCTACAGAAAGGAGGAGCTGCAAAGAATCTTGAAGGCCCATTGGGAGGCACAAGAGGGGAATGATGATGTGCATGGAGAAAACAGTTTTCAAGGCGCAGATCTGCCAGTGGGCAGAGTAGGGGTAGAAGCTGGCAGCAACCATTCCAGCAGGGGCCTCTCCCCAGAAGAGTTACAAGAGGATCAGAGAGTGAGAGAATATGACTTGGAGGTCTTGAAAATGAAAATGAAGTAATTGGAAGTAGAGAAGGCAGCGGAGGAGAGCAAAAATGCCCGTGCCTTAGAGGAAAAGAAATTGCTTTTGGCTCATGAGTTGAGCATGAGAGAACTGGATCTGAAAGCAAAGGAGGTGGATGCCAGTTCAAATGGTGGCAGCGCGCAGCCAGTGCATGGGGGTAAAGTATATATTCCCAAAGACCTGGTACAGAATTACCATAGGAGTGAGGATATTTATGCCTGGTTCACTTCGTATGAAATTGCATTGAAGATGAATGGTGTGCCTGATCAGCATTGGGGGGCGGGCCTGTGGAAACATTTTGAGGCTTCCGGGAGGAGTGCTCTAGAGCCCTTAGAGTTGGCAGGTGCCATGACCTACCCCAATTTGAAGGAGGTCTTATGTCTCAGGTATGGCCTTACTCCAGAGCAGAATAGACTGCAGTTTAGAAACTCCAAGAAGAGAGAGTCTGAGACTTGGATGGAGTGTGTGAATTTGTACTCGCGTGCACTGGAAGGTTGGATGAAGGGCAGTAAAGTAACTAATTTTAAGGGGTTGTTGCATTTAATCAGTTGGGAGCACTTGAGTAGTCTTTGTGTCCCAGAGCTGCGCCAGCATCTTTTAGACAGCAAGCTGACAGGCCCCATTGAGCTTGCTAAGGAGGCGGACCGCTGGACCAGTACCAGGGTCCACAGAGGAATTGTGGGTACCACAGCCAAAGGTGGGCAGGGTCCCCAGCAGAAGAGTGGGGGGACAAGGGTAACCAAAAGGAGTTCTCAGAAGGGCCCCAAAATAGTTCCCAGGAAAAGGAATCCCAACCCCCAAACCTAAACAGCCATGGCCCTCTAAGGGCAGGCGGGACAATAGAGACAGAAGGGATAACCAAGGTCCCCCTACCTGCTATCACTGCAATGAGGTGGGCCACATTGCTCCAAAATGTCCCAAGAAGAAGCCCGCACCCACTGGTGCTCCAGCCCCAGGGTTAGCAAGTGTAGCTTTGGGCGGGGATTTGATTTCTAGTGGGGAGGTGGGCTTAGCAGTTATGTCCCTTGTCTCTCTAGGAGACCGAGAGATGGTCCAGGAAACCTTACTGCCCTCTAACACTAAGAAGTATGGGAAGAAGGTGACCATCAATGGGAGGGAGATTGAGGCTCTGAGAGACACAGGGGCCAGCGTGACATCCGTGAGGTGTCAGTGGGTGTCTGAAGAGCAAATCATCCCTGGTGTACTCCGCCCTGTAGTGGCAGCTGACAGCTCAGTGCACCTCTGCAAGCTGGCGCGTGTTCCCTTTGAATGGGGGGGGGGAGTCTCTGGTCTTTTGGAAGTAGTTGTCAGTGATGCCTTGCCTGTAGACTGTCTGTTAGGCAACGACCTGGAGAGTTCTCCATGGAAGGATGTGGAGCACAGAACTCATTTGGGAAATGTTGGGTCTGCCTGCGTGGATTTGCGTGACCACGCGTGCTATGGCAGCCAGTAAGGGTGATTCAGCATAACTGGAGCCTGAGACAGTGGCCCAGAGACCTGCCAGGAGAGGAAGAGGCAGAGGGCGCGGGAAACCAGCCCCAGCCGTTCCCACGGTCCAGGAGGAAGCAGAACCTGAGGGGGATGCCCTGGAACCTACAGGGGAGCAGGTGGCCAAACTGGGAGACCTACCTGAGCTGACCCATTGGCAGCAGGAAGGTGGTCCCTCCAGGGAGGAATTCTGCCAGGTGCAGAAAGACTGCCCTTCCCTCATTGGTCTGCGGCAACAGGCTGTAGATCAGGCAGCAGGTGGAGCAGCCAGAGATCACTTTATCTACTGGGAAGATGACTTGTTGTATAGTGAGCCTAAGTTTGCTGAGCCCGGGGCAGCCCGTGTGCTGGTGGTACCCGAGCGCTTCAGAAACTTCCTAATGGGTCTGGCTCATGACGTGCCTCTTGCAGGACATCTGGGGCAAGACAAGACCCTGAACCGGCTTGCCACCCACTTTCACTGGCCCCTGATGAGAAAGCACGTTGGTTCCTTTTGCAGGTCTTGCCAAACCTGTCAAGCCAGTGGCAAGACTGGAATGAAGTTGAGGGCACCCCTTCAACCCTTCCCAGTAGTGAGCACCCCTTTTGAGCGGGTGGGCATAGACATAGTAGGGCCCCTGGACCCCAAGACAGCCTTAGGCAACAGGTTTATCCTGGTCTTGGTGGACCATGCCACCCGGTACCCGGAAGCAGTCCCTCTCAGGACAATCACAGCACCCGTGGTGGGCCGTGCATTGATGGGGATCTTTTCCCGTGTGGGGTTCCCCAGAGAGGTGGTCTCCGACCGGGGTACCAACTTCATATCTAAGTACATGAAGTCTCTGTGGGAGGAGTGTGGGGTAACTTATAAGTTCACCACTCCTTACCACCCTCAAGGAAATGGGCTAGTTGAAAGGTTCAACCGGACCCTGAAAGGTATGATTATGGGCCTAGCAGAGCCCATGAGACGTAATTGGGACGTCTTGTTACCATGCCTGTTGTTTGCCTACAGGGAGGTGCCTCAGAAGTCCTTAGGGTTCAGTCCCTTTGAACTCCTGTATGGCCACCCTGTTAGAGGACCTCTCTCACTGGTGAAGGAGGGTTGGGAAAGGTCCCGTGGGAAAACCCCCAGGATGTGTTCAGCTATGTGATGGCCATCCGCAACCAGACCCAACGCTTCAGGAAGCTCGCTCAGGTGAACCTGGAAGCAAGCCAGGAAGAAATGAAAAGATGATATGACCAGAATACCACTCTTATTGAATTTCAACCTGGGCAGAAAGTGTGGGTGATGGCGCCAGTGGAGACTTGTGCGCTCCAAGACAAGTGGACTGGGCCATATGAGGTGGTGGAAAGGAAGAGTGAGGTAATCTACCTGGTTAACCTGAGGACTCCCAGGCAGCCCCTGAGAGTCTTGCATGTGAACTGCCTCAAACCACACTTTGAGAGGTCTGAAGTGACAATGCTCACGGCTACAGATGCAGGAATGGAAGAGGATAGTGATCCTCTCCCTGACCTCCTGGCAGTTAAGGAGCAAGATGGGTCAGTGGATGGTGTGGTCCTCTCGCCCACCCTGACCCCAGAACAGCAGAGTGACTGTCGCCAAGTGTTGTGTCAGTTCTCCTCCCTGTTCTCCCTGACCCCAGGAGACACCAACTGGTGCGTCCATGATGTGGACACTGGAGACAGTCTGCCTGTGAAACACAAGTTTTACAGGGTAGCTGACAAGGTCAGGGCCAGCATCAAGGAAGAAGTTTCCAAGATGTTGGCGCTAGGGGTGATTGAGCCCTCCAGCAGCCCCTGGGCTAGCCCAGTGGTCTTGGTGCCCAAGAAAGCTGCTACGCCCGGTGGCCCTCCAGAACTCCGGTTTTGCGTGGACTACCGTGGGCTCAATGCGGTCACGAAGACTGATGCACACCCCATCCCCAGAGCTGATGAGCTTGTGGATCGGTTGGGAGCTGCCCAGTACCTCAGTACATTTGATTTGACTTCTGGGTACTGGCAGATTGCCCTAACTGATGGAGCCAAAAAGGGGTCAGCATTTTCAACGCCAGAGGGGCACTTCCAGTTCCGAGTCATGCCCTTTGGGTTGAAAAATGCCCCTGCCACATTCCAGAGACTGGTTAACCAGGTACTGTCCGGGCTGGAGGAATTCAGCGCCGCATACCTGGATGACATTGCTGTGTTCAGCTCCACGTGGGAGGAACACTTGTAACACCTCTGTGAAGTGTTGAAGGCTCTGCAAAGGGCAGGCCTCACTATCAAGGCCAGCAAGTGCCAGATAGGGCAGGGATCTGTGGTGTATTTGGGACACCAGGTGGGGAGCGGCCAGGTGGCGCCCCTACAGGCAAAAATTGATACCATTCTGGCTTGGGAGCCCCCCAAGACCCAGACAGAGGTGAGAGCCTTTTTAGGACTCACCGGGTATTACAGACGGTTTGTCAAGGGATATGGCACCATTGTCACCCCCTTGACAGAACTCACTTCCAAGAAGTTGCCCAAAAGAGTTGACTGGACTGACGCCTGCCAAACTGCTTTTGATGCCGTGAAAACTGCAATGTGCACAGCACCGGTGCTCAAGGCACCTGACTTTTCCAGTGAGTTCATAGTACAGACAGACGCTTCAGAGCATGGTGTGGGAGCAGTACTCTCACAAGTCACTGAGGAGAATGGAGACCAGCCAGTAGCTTTCATTAGTGGGAGGCTACTCCCCAGGGAACAGAAGTGGAGTGTGATTGAGAGAGAAGCATTTGCTGTGGTCTGGGCTCTGAAAAAGTTGAGGCCCTACCTGTTTGGGACTCACTTCCGTGTTCAGACCGACCACAGGCCCCTCAGATGGTTAATGCAGATGAGGGGTGAGAACCCAAAACTGTTGAGGTGGTCCATCTCCCTACAGGGAATGGACTTTACGGTGGAACACCGCCCTGGCACAGAACACGCCAACGCTGATGGTCTGTCCAGATTTTTCCACCTTAGTGAAGAGAACTCCCAAGAGGGTGGACAGTTCTCCCCACTTTCAGCTGGAGGGGACACGTGTTAGACCTGGCATCTATGGCGTGGTTTCCCCAATCTTTTTGCCTCTACCTCCTGTATTTTTGATGCTGTGCTGGATTTCGTTTTTGCTGGTTTAAATGCTTTGGACACTCTGCCACTGCTGATCAGTGCCAGAGTGTAAGTGCTCCCTATGTAAAGTGTTATTCTGATTGGATATACTTGTTTGGCATATTTGTATCACCATGAAGTCCCTAGTAAAGTGCACTGAGTGTGCCAGGGCTGGTGATGACAAATGCTACTGGTTGGCCTGCAGCACTGATTGTGCCACCCACAGGAGTAGCTCTAAAATGGTGTCTCAGGCCTGCCACTGCAGTGCCTATGGGCAGTTTAGAACTGCCATGTCCTCCTGGTCAGTGTCCCCACTGACCAGGCCTAACCCTACCCTTTTCGTGCACATCAACCACCCCTATGGAAGGCCAAAGGTACCCCCCTGGGCAAGGTGCAGTGTATGTGAAAGGTAGAGCATGTACTGGTGCAGGTAACATGTTCTGGTAGTGAATTACAGCCATTTTCGTTTTTCACTACTGTAAGGCTATCTTGCTCCATAGATTAACATGGGGGATGCTGGCTACAGTGGTTAACAGCATTTCTTCTCATAGGAACAAGATAGGACATAAGTATCTAGTATCCCTGAACTCAGAATTTAATAACACATCTTTTAGGAAAGGTTGTTTTTAAATCCTGTGGTTGAGAACAGCACTTTTAGAAAGTTGCTGTTCTCTTGTCTGACCCTTCTGTGTGACTGGGCCTGTTTGTGTATTGACTGTCTGGTTTGAGAGTGACAGGGGCTGGGGAATTCCCCAGGAGGCTGGCTGAGTCAGCCCTAGGCTGAATGACTGCATTTGTAACTGGAGTGGTGGGAGGAGTTAGCACCTGGGGATGAATAGGGCTGTGCCTGCTTTCCACAATGCTGGCTCCACCCCCCTGCTGGGCGGCTGAGGACCCTGCCCCTCACTCTGAAAGGAAAGAAGCAGCCAGCGAAACAAAGTACTCAGGAAACACCCAGAACTGGTTCAGACCGGGCTCAGGGCCCACATGCACAGAGAGAACAAAGACTTTAGGGGTATAAGTACAGGACCCCTGATAACAGAAAATTTGATCATCCTGGAATCAAGAAGGAACCTCTGCCAAGGAGAAAGCTGACTCTGAAGAAGATAGACTGTCCTGCTGTTGCTCTGCTGGACTGACCTGCTGTTGCTTTGCTGCCAAGGAGAGGGGAAGGACTTTGCTGTTGAGCTGTGTCCCCTGTCTTGAAGGAATCTCCAAGGGCCTGAGTAGAGCTGGCCCCCTGTTTTGAAGTCTCAGGAACAAAAGGACTTCACCCCCAGCTTCCCTGAACTCTGCTGAGAGAGTTCTGTCCTTCCTAGAGTGCTTGATCCAGTTGTGGGGCCTCTGGAAGTTGTACCTGTGCTGGGAAGCTTGAAACTAAGCTTGAGAGACTTTTTGCTATCGAAAAGTGCCGCATTGCTCGCTTGCGGAGCTCATCCCCGACAGTGCAAGAAGTTTCCCGCTGCTTCGAAGGTCGAGATCGTCGCAGCGCCTGACGCCGCTGCCAGAGCTGTCGCATCCTTCGTTTGCGGGACACACCAGACCGGTGCGGGAAAGTCGAACATCGCTGCGAGTGTCGTCGCAGAGCCTGTCGTCGCTGGGTGAGATCGCCGCACCGCTTGCTTGCGGACTGCATCACGTCGCTGCGAGCATCGTCGCAGAATCATCGCATCGGGGAGCTGCGAGAGAGAGGATCACCGCTGGACCGCGCATCGTCGCCCCGGAGATCGTCGCAACCCCTACGAGATCGTCGCATCGTGCCTTTGCGAGAACAAACTTCCTACGGAACCTACGCACCGGAATCCATACAAGTGGCCTTCCTCGCCATACAGACCGGATTTGTCGCAACACGCCCGCTGCTGCAGCGGGGCTGTCGCATCGCCTCCCCAGGGTCTCAGGAGCAACGCATCACTTGTTTTCCACCGCACCAGCTTCTGCTTTTGGAACTTTGTTGCAACTGTGAACTTTTCACGCATCTGTAGAGAATTCTATCGCAACGTAGCGAATTCTATCGCAAACCTTAAGAACTCTTTTGAAACCATATTCTTGAACTGTGTATGTTGGATTTTTGTCATTTTGGTCTTGTGTAGTTTAGATTAAAAACCTTCATTTTTCTAAACTGTTGTGGAGTCAGTTTGTGGTGTTTTCACTGTGTTACTGTGAGTGTTGGTACAAATACTTTACGCATTGCCTCTGGTTAGCCTAGCCTGCTCGTGCCAAGCTACCTAGAGGGTGAGCAGGGGTTATCTCAGAGGGTTATCTCCTTGCCCTGACTAGAAGCAAGGGTCCCTATTTGGACAGTGGTACCTACCTCTGCCAACTAGAGACCCCCAGTTCTAACACCTACCATTGGTATGGGTTCCCCAGTGAACGTGACTGGATGTATATCTGAGGGGAGCAGGTGAGTTCCTGCTCGGGGTTTAAAGTCTCGCTCCCATATGTTGCGCTGGATTATTGTGTACGGGGGAGCCTGAATCCGCCACCATGTCCACCTGTATGCCTCCTATAGTCATTTGTAATGCCGGTTTCCTGGACCTTGTACTGTCTATTCCTAGTACTTGATCATCTATGCATAGGACTTCATCTTCACCTTCTTCTTCGGGACCTTCTTCGTCTCTGTCTGATCCCTGAGCAATGTACTTCACTTCAGTTTTCTTGGGCTTGCGTCTACATACTTTTTCATAGTGTCCCATTATTCCGGAGAGCATTTGGCTCTGAAGGCTGGGCACCCTTTATCATCTCCCGCATGAGTCAGGCTACCACATCTGTAGAAGGAGTTTTGGCTATCTCCTGGTGGTCTTTGGGGTCTCGAGAATCTGGATGGGTATTTCTTCTGGTACCTCAACCCTTGCGATGTTTGTTGCTGCGTCACCTCTTGTTTGTTCTTGTCCGAAATCTTACATACCGGAGTTTTGTTGACGTTCTCTCTTTTCGCTGCCTCTGCGCATATTTTTAACAGTTCCGCTTTCTTCACTAGAGCCACGACTTCCTTGAGGGGGGCATCCCCGTTGACCCACATTTTTTCCTGAATCGCAGTGTTCACTGTATGCATTATGATCTGGTCTCTGATGAGTTTGTTGTGCAGTGCGCCAAACTTGCATGTGACCGCCAGCTTCTTTAGTGCCACTACATACTCATCTATCGACTCTCCGCTGTGTTGTTTCCGTTGGTAGAAGTTGTATCTGTCGATTGCTGTGCATACTATTGGGCAAAAGTGGGAGTCTAGATCTTCTCACGCGTGTTGGAACACATCTGTGTCTTCTGCGGGTCTGGTCCTGTTCACCAAGTTGTCGTACACCCTGATTCCTTCCGGGCCTAGGTTGTGTAGGAGAATTTTCTTCTTCCTTGCATTTGAGAAGGTACCATCACCTTCATCTTCTAGTGTGGACAGGTAATTTAGGAAGTAGAGCTTCCAGTCCTCCCATGGCATTGCGGGCTTGCCCATTTAGGGCAAGAAGGGGACCATGTTGGTGAGGGATGAAGATTGCGAACACATTTTGGGTGCGATGCGGGGTTCTGGAGGTGGTTGTACTGCGGCACCTGGCGGGCTCGCTGGGGCTTGTCTGTCACTGGCCACTTGTGCTTGTGTGGCTGAAGGGTTGTTATCCCTTTCGTGGACTGGGGTGTGGGGCTCCAGCGTTCTGCTCCTTCCGCAGGGAGCGGTGACCAATGCTGGCTGGGTAAGTGTCCGTCTTTCTAATCTGCGCTGTGCACATGCACTGGTGCTCAGCGGGGCTTCGCCAGGCACTTACTGTTGTCCATGTTGTGCAGTCTCTCCGTGCAGACTCCTCCTCGCTTCCCACGGCTGGTGAAGCATTCAGCATATGTGATCTGTTGCGTATGGGGTCTCCTGGTCTGACTGAGTGGTGTGTGTATTCTGCCCCTCCACCTGGACTGGTCGGTATGCTTGCCTGTCGTTATGCCCCAGGCCTGGGGCTGCGCTGACTCGTCCTCTTGGTGCCCCTGGGCGTTAGTACAGGATTGAGGTGGTATCACTGTCTCCCGCTGTTTTTCGGCGATTAGTTGCGCTCCACGCTCTTCTCCCCCCCCCCCCGGGGAGCGGCCGTCTCCTCTGCCGCCCTCGGGTCTGGAGATTGCTGCTCTGCGGGCCCTCTGGTGTGCACCGCTTGGCGTGAAGCAGCGGGGGCACCCGGTGATCCTCGTTGCCTATTTATGTACTGTCACGGCATAGAAATTCAGACAGAGGCGTGGTACATTTATCAAAATGAGCTTTAATCAGCCCGAGCGTCGGAAAGCAGCCATACGCTTTCGCGGGCAATCGGCATTCTGCAAATGGCGTCCGCTAATGTTCCAGCATGCCTTGCGTACCGCGCCCAACAACTAGAGCGTGACACCACAGAGCCAGGTCGGTGAGGGGCAGGGCTGAGCACAGTGAGGAGTGGTTTGCTCTCACTAAGTGGGCATGAATGTACGGCCGGCCCTCTTGGGCCGGCCAAACATTAATTCACACTTGTTCTCCACCTGGCTGGGTTGAACAGCCCTGACAGAGAACATGCCGAGGCTTCCAGACACTGCTTGAGCGGCCAAACAGGCTGCTCAGACCAATCACACCGCGGCTCATGCTGCGTCGTGATTGGCTGGGAGAGTATGCTTCAGGTGCTGCCAGTGAAGACAAAGAGGACGGAGGAGAGGGGTGCAGCGGCTGCGGCGAAGCAAAGGTACATTTTCTTTTTTTCAAATCCAGCCCTTCCTCGTCCCACCACCCCTGTTCCTGGGAAGCAGCTACTGGGAATAATGTTAAAATATTTAATTCCTTTCTTTTGGAATAAATTCCTCCACAAGAAATTGTATTTTTGCACTTTAGTCGCAAATTATTCCTAATGTCCTTAATCCTCGAGTGTGAAATTATTCTAAACGGTTGCTGAATTAAATTAGAGGCGCATCAGAATCCTCAGTTTAGCAGTGATGTTCCACAGAGACAGGTTTCTTCAGTTTAAGGAGTAATTAAATAAGTGATGGTAAACCCCGGGTGTGAAATGATTCTAAACTACTTTTGTAATCGCTTGAGGAGTAAAAGAGGCAGTGTTAGTCAAACATCAGCTTGAAATGGTTTCTAACTATTTGGAAATTCTTAAAGATAATATGAAAATGTTAAATTTGATCACAGCTCCAGGTCACTGACGCTATCATTTGTCTCAGTGATAATCCAGTCGGTTCAAGTGCATGTTTAGGGCCAGATGCATCAAAGGGTTTTGCTCATTCTGTGTCTATGGAAAAATGTGTTCATGCATATGGCCCTTAGCCCTTCTGAGATCGATGCAATGATTAGCACTACATTAGTAAACAGAGACACCTGTCACCAACTGTGCTACGAAATTAAATAACAGTGGTAGTATGTGTTATAAGAAAAACAGTTTAGCATTGGATGTTGAGATATGCTTATCAAACTTCACCTCTAAAATTGTTTGAAATTGCGTACAGAGTTGCAAGGATGTTACATCTCATTAAAGGCAAACACTCATGCCAAGCCGGTAAAAATAGATCGGACAGGATGTTACTTGGAGTACATAAACTGGAAAACGCGCATTTCCATATTTATCCCTACACTGCGAGAGTCAAATTTCATGTTATTACCATTGAACAGTTTAACTAACTAGTAAAATCACGGATTGTTACCGCATAGAGTACCCACTACCACTACTTTACATAGGAAATATTTGGCAGCACGCTCACATGGTCAATGTATTTCACCAGACCCACATCACAAGGAGATAAATTGGTAGTTTGGTTAAAAACCTTCTTTTTTAACTTTTCCACACGAAGAAACACCCTGCATAAACCATTTAAGCAGGCGGGTGGAAGTGGTGCTATATTTGTGAGACAAGTGAGAAGGCATCATGGCCCACCAGAGTCTTTGCCTCTCATGACACACCTGAGGACTGCAAAACATTGACAATGGCTTTGGAAAGTCAGCGGTAATTCTACTCTGAGGTAGTGGAAAGATCTTGACTACAAAACTTGAAATATGAAATGGGAGGAGTGCAATAACTACTGTGTGCCACAGCCACCCATGAGAGGCCTTTACATGACTTAACCTCTAAGGTCCAGAAGCAGCTGCTACCAGACGGGAGTGGAGGGCGCAGAAATGAAAAAAACCCACTTATCTGGACCGGCCTAGCCGTCTCTTCTCAGTCCTCTTCTTTCTTCCTGTCTCCGACGGCAGCAGGAAGCAGCAGGAAGCATCAAGGATCCCATACTCCCCTAAGACAATCACAACACTGCAATGCAACACTGTAATTGGTCTGAGAGCTGTGGTTCACTGCTGAGATGGGGGATTGGGAGGCTTTGCATGTTCCTCACCAGGCTGTGTAATGCAGCCTGACAAGGAGCATGCAAAGTGCACATAACTGTTTGGCCAGTCCAAGAGTGCTGGCCAAGCAGTAATGCACATCGAAGGAGTGTAAACCACTCCTCCCCCTGCACTGGCCAATCCCGCCCAAGAAGCATTGACTTCAGTAGGAAAAATAAAATGATAATAATGATCTGTTAGTATCATTTTCTTTTTTCTTTTGAGCAGTGGGTCAATGCTCCTCTGCCTTAGCAGGTGAGGCATCACTGCTAATGTCATGATCCTTTGTGCTACTATATCTTCAGGAAATTGTACTTCAGTAGTCACTGCACCACCATGGATAGATACTAACAACTCTAACTCAAGCCAATCCACCAAGGAATCCACAGCATCGATTTTTTCTATTAACTACCACAATCATAACCCTCATCAGCAGGCTAGCGTGGATCCAGTGGCAAAGTGAGCAAGGGACCCACAGCTGGGCCTACCCTGCCAAATTAGGGTGAACAAAGGAAACAGAAGGAGATGATGGACGGAGCGGGTCCCGGGCTCACTGTGCCACTGGATTCAAGCTCGCCTGGCTGATGAGGCGTGATGCCCTGAAACCGGTCCCAGGATGCTTGTTTCCGGTCCATGGAGGACCTGGCTTGGCAGTTCGGGCTGGACTGATCCCACGAGGCACAGGGTCAAGACTGATTTGCCTATGGCTGGGTCTAAACTGGGATGGCATGGTGAGCAAAAGAAATATGGATTTAATGCAGATCTCTTGACTGGGGGTGAATGTTTGATTTACTCTGCATTCTGGCCATCATCTGTGTGTTTTTACATATGTACGGTCTGAAGCACATACATTTAACTAGAACATGCTATGAGGTAGTGCATGAGTGCAATTGTCACATCGCAAATAGAAGGAGAAGTGGTTGCTGCTGTGCTATGTGGAGCTAAAAACTCAACTGAGAACATTTCCAGATTAGGTGAATGCATGTATGACATTTCAGTGTCTAAAAACTGGCACCCAGCTATGCTTTGCTCCAGCAATCCTTTATGATACAGCCTCTGAGCTGCTGACAAAAAAGCCATGATTATGAGAGCCCCCTAGCTTGAATCCAGTGGCAAAGTGAGCAAGGGACCCACATCTGGGCATACCCTGCCAACTTAGGCTGAACAAAGGAAACACAAGGAGATGATGGATGGAGCGGGGTCCTGGGCTCACTGTGTCACTGGACTCAAGCTAGCCAGGCTGATGAGGCGTGATGCCCTGAAACCGGTCCCAGGATTGTTGTTTCCGGTCCATGGAGGACCTGGCTTGGCATTTTGGGCTGGACGGATCCCACGAGGCACAAGTTCAAGACTGATTTGGCTATGGCTGGGTCTAAACTGGGATGGCATGGTGAGCAAAAGGAATATGGATTTAATGCAGATCTCTTGACTGGGGGTGAATGTTTGATTTACTCTGCATTCTGGCCATCATCTGTGTGTTTTTACATATGTACGGTCTGAAGCACATACATTTAACTAGAACATGCTATGAGGTAGTGCATGAGTGCAATTGTCACATCGCAAATAGAAGGAGAAGTGGTTGCTGCTGTGCTGTGTGGAGCTAAAAACTCATCTGAGAACATTTCCAGATTAGGTGAATGCATGTATGACATTTCAGTGTCTAAAAACTGGCACCCAGCTATGCTTTGCTCCAGCAATCCTTTATGATACAGCCTCTGAGCTGCTGACAAAAAAGCCCTGATTATGAGAGCCCCCTAGCTTGAATCCAGTGGCAAAGTGAGCAAGGGACCCACATCTGGGCATACCCTGCCAACTTAGGGTGAACAAAGGAAACACAAGGAGATGATGGACGGAGCGGGGTCCTGGGCTCACTGTGTCACTGGACTCAAGCTAGCCAGGCTGATGAGGCGTGATGCCCTGAAACCGGTCCCAGGATTGTTGTTTCCGGTCCATGGAGGACCTGGCTTGGCATTTTGGGCTGGACGGATCCCACGAGGCACAAGTTCAAGACTGATTTGGCTATGGCTGGGTCTAAACTGGGATGGCATGGTGAGCAAAAGGAATATAGATTTAATGCAGATCTCTTGACTGGGGGTGAATTTTTGATTTACTCTGCATTCGGTCCATCATCTGTGTGTTTTTATATATGTACGGTCTAAAGCACATACATTTAACTAGAACATGCTATGAGGTAGTGCATGAGTGCGAATGGCACATCGCAAATAGAAGGAGAAGTGGTTGCTGCTGTGCTGTGTGGAGCTCAACACTCTACTGAGAACATTTCCAGATTAGGTTATGCATGTAAGACATTTCAGTGTCTTAAAACTGGCACCAAGCTAGGCTTTGCTCCAGCAATCCTTTATGATAGAGCCTCTGAGCTGCTGACAATAAAGGCCTGATTATGAGAGCCCCCTGAAGGATCTGATAATTAACACAGGCTTTAAAATCGGATACCTTTGGGATCGATATTTACAAGGTGCGATATTTAACTTTGATGACAAGTTTTGCCATTTAAAATGGAACAATCCAACCAGACTTTTGGTGTTTTGTGTTTTGATCTGATTGGCTGGCCGCAGCATTGAACAAAATGTTGCAACCACCAATACAGGAACCTTGAACACGGTCCTCGAATACTGAATTTCAAGGAAACCAGGCACATAAGGGGCAGAGTAATCATGTCGTAACATGGTACTCCAGCAGTAATGCAATATTACAGGAGTACTAAAAATAATAATAAAAAAATGTGTGAAAAGACGGTTTGGATATCCTATAGGGAAAGGGCCTAGCCAACCCCTGCTGTGCATGTCCGGGCACCCACAGCGTCGGGTGCAGGGCCTGGACATAGACCAGGGTCTGGGTCCTATCCCCTAAATACACAAACAAAGACTGTGTGCTATGGTGGTTGGCTGTCCCATGGTGGGTTAGGTGGTGAGTCCAATCTCAGCACTTGTTACCAGTTTGTAGTGTTCCCATAAATTCGAAATATCCTTGCGATTTTCATAAAGATAACAATTATTGTACAAGGTCTGCACAACTACAATTCTAACAGCAGGCAATAACTCCCTTTGGCATTCTACTTTACCTCTAATATAAGCCATTCTGAAGAAGAAAGACAGGATTGTACTTTTCCGCTGGCCAAAATATTTAACATTATTTTAAATTAAGTTGTCTTAAGTGGCTTTCCCTTCTGTCCTTAAACATGAAGAAAACAGTCTTTGTTCCCCCTTCTCCAACATACTATGAATATATCTTCTTTTTCCTCCAATACACTGTCATTTCCTAAATAGTGTTCGTTCACTCATTATTTCCCAATGTTGCCTGTTCCAATATCATTAGATCACATATTTGACAGAAATATTGCGCACTAAATATAATTTACAAAAATATGGTCCTATGAAATATAGATTTTGTATTATTGATTCCAAAGGGGCGATATTTTTGTAAACAATGTTTAGGGCATGATATTTCTGTTGGATAATATTTTGATTACACTATTGTGGTACCTTATCCCTCCCACCACAGACATAGTTCTCACTTCTCCTGCAGACTAAGTCTTTATAATTATTTTCACCTGATGCATACTCATTTCCAGCTTATGGCTCACACATGCTGTATCTCTCCCCACAGTAAGCATAATGCCAACATAAGTTACACTACACAATCTTCGCGAAAGACCCACCTAAAACTTGTCATCGCAGAGATTGCCAAATTCAGATTTATCACAAAAACATGTGACGCACACGTGAAGACACCATGAGATAGGTGTCATAGCTGTCTCCAACAATACTTACAAATGCCGATCTGAGAACCAAAAATTGACCAGCATATTACAGCAAAAATATAGCATGAAGTATAACTGTTTTTTTCTCTCTCCAAACCCTCCAGAGTCCGGAAGTTTGCTTTGCCCCGCCGCCATCTTTGTATGACTCTGCCTTCAGTGTTGAGCTGGCCCCCGTCCCTTATCTGACATAGCCTGCAGTCTTGCACTACAGAAATAAAATAACTCTGTGTGTTTCTTTTCTTAGCTCTTTTCTATTGCCTCCTACTCGAGGCTGTCAATGTCACATGTGTTTAAGAAACCGCCAAAAAGGAGAAAACTCGGGAAAGCATTTGCTAGTTAATCATGTCAGAGCAAGGCAGTGTTTAAATTAAAGCTGGCAAGCTGCTGCCTGACACAGCGAGTCAACATAGTTTATTTTGCTGATATAAAGCTAGATACCTTGAAAAAAATAGGATGGAGTGGATGCCTCACAATATTTGATTTATTATGCGCCGATAATATATCAAGAGAACACCTAGAGCAAGTGAGGATCGATACAAAATGCTAATTAGTAGATTAATTCATGATGATGGTTTTCGGTTTGTGTCTTCTAAATCTGCCAAACACACATGGGGCCATTTAAACACAGGCAGTATTAAGAGTCCTAATGCATCCCTGCGCAGATAACATCCGTGTTTGTTACTAGGGTTGTTTGTGCAACCAATGAATAACTGCTGGCTAAAAAATGGTAAATAAATAGACAAAAGGTGTTTTTTGTTCATTTTTGAGTATGTTATTACTCTATAGCAGTCAGATTTTAGAAGGCAAAAACCACGAGATCTCTGATGCTGCATACACATGCAAACAAAGCATTTAATGTTGTTTCACTAATTGCATAATCCACACAAGTCCTAAAATAAGGGCAAATAATAATTGTGTCTGTGTTAACACCCGACAATTATAAATCATAATGTTATATGCATTTTAATAAAGCTACAGCAGCTTTCACTGAACGTCTATTGGGTCTTTAACTTTGTTTAGTAGGAGAGCAACTTCTGGTCAGTGTCAATCATTCAGAACTATTTCTAAATATCACTCCTATTATAAGAGTCACCTCTTCAGACAAGATTATTGTAGGATCCAACACTTACAAATGTGACACTGGTGACCTCCCAATTGGCAATAGCGGAATTACTCCCACAAGGATGCAATCACCCTGATGTTAGTCAACCGAAATTAATCCCAAAGTGGTTAATATGCCTAAGAAAACCCACATGAACCCTTATTAGTAATGGCGTCAATACCTTTATCAATATATAAAGAAGGCACATGAATGATCAAACAACAGCCACCGAAGCAAGTGTTTTCTGACACCAAGGAAATAAAATCAGCTATATGTCGCCACACCACTGACTGAATTACCATTCAATTATTGATTACCAGCTGCACAAAATTCAAACATTTTCTTTCAAATGCAAGCTTTTTACCTGGACTAAATTAATGAAATGTACCTAAGGAAAATGTAGTACATTTATGAAAAAGAATATGTGTGGGTCCCATCAAACATCGTTTGTCATTTCCAACAGGTTTCTGCAACTACACCTGCCTCACATGATCAGACTCTTTCTCACAAGTGTTAACATAACAAGGTAGCAATTATCAGTATAATACCAAAGATGCCCACAATAAGCCAAGCATAGAAACCATTATGTTAGCTGCACCATAATGCCAGGACTGGAACCTGAAATTCCAGATATGTTCACATTATTGCAAGGATGGCTACCATTGCGCAAAGGTCAACTAGTAAGATGTTTACTTGGAAGATGTTATACAAAAGCATGTTATTGATAAACTAATGCGGATGTATATGTTTAATTATAAATCACAAAAAAAGTTTAACACCAATCTGATCTGTTACAATGGTGATTGTTAGACCTGACAGGGTGGTCTTCCCCCCCAACTCTTTGCCTTCCTCCTCCACTTTTCTGACTTTGTTTTGCTGGTATTAGGAGGCTGCACTCTTTACCACTGCAAACCAGTACTAAAGTGCTTGTGCTCTCTCCCCTAAACATCCCCAATTGGCATGTTTAATTTACTTATCAGTCCCTAGTAAAGTGGTACTCTCTGTTCCAAGGGCCTGTAAATTAAATGCTACTGGTGGGCATGCAGCACTGATTGGCGCCCCACTTAAACAGCCCTTTATCCATGCCTCGGCCTGCCATTGCGGAACCTGTGTGTGCAGTTTACACTGCCATGTCGACCTAAATAAACCTATTGCCAGGCCCAGGTCTTCCCTGGTAGTGAAAAACTACCAAATTCGTTTTTCACTACTGCAAGACCTATATCTCCCATAGATTGTGAAGTTGGATTTTAAATTACAATGCTGAAAATGGCACTTATAGAAAGACTGCATATTCTTGCTTTACCCATTTGGTGCCTATAGCCGTCTTTGATCACATGACTGGGTGTAGTTGGCAGTTGGGCTTTGCGTATGCCTCCTAAACAGCCATACACCATGGGAGCTTAGGTGGTGTGACTTGATGGACCCTCCCAGCAGGATGGGAGGGTGGAGCCGGGAGAAGCCCCACTTACACTTAAATAGACTGTGTCCTGTTCACACACACAGGGCTGCATAGCTCTCTGTGGTGAGTATGGAGCCAGGGCAGGAGGGGGTACTCTGTGAACTTCAAAGGCATGTTTCTGAAGTCTCCTCACTTCAAAGGCACCACTGGGTATAGGTGGACCTCAGACACCATCACTTCAGTGCTCTTCTTGACCTGTAGATAGTCTATTATGAAGAAGGACTGCTCTGCTGCTGAAGGACTGCCATTCTGATGCTCTCCTGGACTCCTGCTTTACTGTGCTGACTTGCTGGTCTGCTGCCCTCCTGCGGGAAGGACTGGACCTGCACCACTTGACCCCAGAACCCAGAGTGCCTCCAATGGCTAGCTGGCTCACCTCTTGATATGAAGGTTCAGGGACATAACAGGCTTCCAGCACCTACACCAGGACTCTGCCATCCATAAATCTACTCTGCCAAGTGGTGCCACCCCAGTCCTGGACCCTTGAAAGTGGGCCTACTGTGATCTTCACTGCTGAGCAACGCATCCCCGAGCAGAACAGACTCATCACCACTACTGCGTGGATTGGACCCATAGTAGAAGTCTTGCATCGCGGCTGCCTCCCACATCTTGTGAATGATGCATTGCCTTAAGAACTGTGGCTGCAGGATGCTCTTTCTGGTGCAAGCTACTAGCATCTTACTTTGCTGACAGCCTTGACAACAAACTCTGCATCACAGCTTCACTGCTCATCAGAACAGACACATTGCCTCTCCTGCACCTAACATCCTTTATACTCGACTTCACATTGCAAGCCTGGTCTACAGGATCTTCAACATCGTCGCAATAGGACATTGCACCACTGCCTCCTTGCTTCTTAGAACTGATGTATTACCTCTGCTGCGTGATGTATCTTCAACATGGATCCATGCAACACTCCGCGACCAGGATTTAAGGGGATTAGTGCAGCGGGCCTTACTGGATCCCTGTAGCTGCTTCATGATCCAGTGCGATAATTCTCAACTGGTGACTTTGCTCTGATCAAGCATGACCAGATATAGTGCATACAACCAGAAATGCATCAAGTTGCTGTAACCAGCAAGAGCAAATGGAGGAGAAAATCAGAAGCAAATATTTTTGTGAGAAAGACACTTTTTCACATGCCTATGAAACAAGGAGTAAGAATTAAGACTCACAATCTGTGCAGGGAGAGTGTTCCATAGCCTGGCCACTGCCACAGAAAAGGCACCCTCCCCCAATTTTGCCTTCCTGAATCTGTAAACAAACACATTCCTCTGACCTGCCAATCTCATCTGTTTATTTGGAAGATACCATTTCAAGGAGGTTCTCAGATAGCAAGTGCCCTGCTGGTTGAGGGCTTTATAGACCAAACACAGGGATCTATAATACAAGCACTTCCTCATTGGGAGCCAGAGAAAGGTCTGCAAACCCTCCCTCACAAGAGATGTCTTGTAACTCTCAACACTAACCTAGCAGCTGTATTCTGGATGACCTGTAATTTGTAAGTAAATACTGGTTGGCATTCCAATACATGGCATTATAGTAGTCAAGGCGAGATGTTTCAACTGCAATGACCATTGAGACTCTTAAATCCTTGGGAAAAAAACCAGAAACATCTTCTTCAGTGACTTAATAATGCAAAAGCAGGAACTCACTGTTATGTTGACCTGAGAGTCAAATGAGTATTATCAAAGATCAACCCCAGATTCTTTACAGAAGCCTCTGAAATGGGTAGCACACCATGTCTCAGGCCACTAGCGGTCAGTCCAAACCACCCAAATTCCACAATCTCTGTCTTCTCTGCGTTCATTTTAAGCCAGTTCACTTGCATGTTAGTGAAGAGTTCAACCATGTAAGACCTAAACTTGCCCCCTGCTCCAGCCCAATCCCTGGATATAGAGACAAGGAGTTGGGTATCGTGTGCACAGGACAATTCCCAAAATCCCCAAAAAATGGATCAATTTAGCCAAAGGAGCCACATAAAGATTAAATAAGGTAGGACTGAGGGAGGAACCTTGTGGAATTCCGAAGGGAAGCTGATAAGAATCTGCCCTGAAGTCCCCGCAGTTCACATTTTAAGTCCTATTCACCAAGAAGGATTCTAGCAGCTTTAATGCAGCACTCCTCAGTCCCCCCTCCTGCAGTCTTTGCACAAGATATCCCTTGTTGGCGCTTTTTGTTTTTTTGCGCTATTTCACCTTAAAACTTTAAAATGGCATATCTCCGGTTTCCCTGCTTGTTATTACTCTTGTTTTGGTATTGTTTTATTTATTAAAATCAGAATTATTTTTCCAACTTGGTTGCAAAGTCTTTTTGTGTTATGTTTTCACTGCTTTATTGTTAGAAGTGTTGCACAAATGCTTTACACGCAGCCACAAAAGTTAATGCTCTGTGCCAAGCTACCATATGGTGAGCACATGTTAATTTAGGGTTTGCCAACCTCTTACCCTGACTAGGAATGTGGTTGCTGCTTAACCAGGGCTAATACTACAGTCAACCAACAACCCAATTTATAACAGTGATAATGAAGACTAGTCATTTAAAGCATGGGCCTCCAACCTTTTCTGTACTGAGAGCTATTCTTGTTCTTGTTCAATGAAATGCATTGAGAGCTACTAATATTAGTGTTGTATAATCTCAATGTTGTTATATGTATATTAAGTCAACCAAGCAAACGCTTTCTAATTTAATAAGCTGTGCTGCACACAGGTAAGCTCCACAGAGGAAGTGGGAGAGCTACATTAGCTCACGAGCTACTGGTTGGATATCCCTGGTTGAAAGTTACCAAGAGGCTTTGGCTTTGTGGGGCCTGTAAGCATTAATGTTTGCAGATATGCTGACAAAGTCCAGAAAACAAGCTGAAGGCTTAGGTGTTGCATGCTTGTTCTATCAAAAGCAGCTACTATTTGCAACTGTAAAAAGTAGGGGTCATATTTATCAACATTTTGAATCAAGGCAAAGTCACCAAAAGTGATGCAACCTGCTGCAAAGGGTTGACGTAGAATTTACTTCCCAGGGAAGAAGATATTTTCTAATAGAAATGTACTTAAAAGTAATGCAAAGTAGAACTATGTGCTGCTATTCAGTACATTACAACAAATGGGCATTCCATAGGTTATAATTTAAAGTTAGTCCAATCTTAGTCTTTTGTACTGAAAGGCTCTTCTCCCTGTACAAAACTTATGCTAAACTCATACACACACTTTTGCACAATGCTGCAAAGATGAGTGATTGGCCCATGGCGATGTGTAATTCTTCCCGAGACCATGTTTCCTGTAAACATAGTATGTCAAATTTGCTAATAAAATTTAACCAGTCATGATTCGAAAGCTTGAAGCGTTGCCCTTCAACATTCCAGAAAAGTACCGTAATACCATGTGTAGTATCTGTTCCCTGGGTTAAATGATCGTTTTTCAAGGGTGTGTGTAAATGTGTAGATGTTGGCCTAATATGTATTACGTTTTGTGAAAAAATTAATGCTACAAAAAAAGAAGCTGTTTCTTTCCCATAGAATGCATTTGTAGATGCTTTTGTTGGTATGCCCATGGGAAGACTTCTCAGTGGCACCATGGGGATTGAAGGTAAGTACCAAAATCTATTGATGCAAAGAAAATTATGTTTTAACAAGACACCTTCAACTGGGCTACTTGAACTAGTAAAACAATAATACAGTTTATAGAATAACATTCCGAGATGGGCATCATGTTTATGATGACTCATTGCATACTTAGAGTACAATACTCCACTGAGATGGTAGGAGATGTGATTGACAATGTCTCTAGTCACAAGCCAAATGTACAAGAGCGAAAGAGCTGATGGTTGAAGGAGTCTGTCCAAAAAGTCCTTAAAGTACAGAATTAAATATGATCACCATGAATGGTGTAAGAGTCATCCAGGTCAAATTCATCCATAAGCTACCTGAGAGTATAATCAAAATACTCATGGGGACAGGTACAAGATTAGGTGTAATTGACAATTTCTCAAGTCTCTCTGCCTTATTACAAGTACAGCAGTCCTGTAACCGCTGTAAATGAGGTAGCGGCCAGACCACCATCACTCAGGCGGTCCGACAGCCACATTACGATGTTGTGGTGGGACCGCAACAACATCACCACCTCTGCTAGGATTCAGGATGCCATCGCAGTAGCAGTGTGGAAATGGGCAGAAAATGGTGGTGGTGCAGATGCCACCATAGCCGAGCAGAACACGACCTGTGTTTCCACCGCCCATTTCATGGAGGGGACGCCACTATGAAAAGGGTGATGAAGATGCAGGTAAGGGGGCCTTAACAGGGCTCCCGGGTAAATCTGCCGATGAGGGTGCGTGCAGGGGAGCACGTGTTGTGCCCCTCTAGAATTGCACCTTCATGTGTGCACTGTGTGGCATGCACAACTCTCTATGCAATGTTTTCACAGTAGAACACAAGCACTTTATCACAGGTTAGCAGGAAAAAAGTAAAAAGTCATAAAAGCCAACAAAAATTAGTTCTGCAAAGGAAGGCGAGGATAGTCATAAAACTGGAGTGATTGTGCAGAAAGGACCAGGTCCAAAATGTATACAATGATTTTGAATGGGAAAAATTGACATATTCAATGGTTATTCAATCAAAATTGACACAATCATGGCTCTCATTGGTCAAAGTTGAATAATTCTATGATAGTGATCCGTATCCTCACAAGAGATTTTGCCTCAGTAGCAGGCTCAAGTTTCATGGCTAGTGGAGGGCACCCCGCCCATGTTTTCTACAGCAGGAAACCAAAACAAATGGTACTACATACATCTATCATCAAACACATAATTTGGTTCTGCACACTTCACATAAATACAAAGATTACATCCCCGCTGTAACTTTTCAATTTTTAACTATACTCAGGTCTGATAATGACTCAATGAGGCACTACTAATAAAGTCAAACATCGACTTTTTCAGTAAAAAAAATAGCAATATCCAGAAAAAGAAAAAATGCTTTTACGCAAACTATCATGTCATACTTGCATATATGCTTGTATACACCCCATAGCATGAACACTAGAGCTTGCATACTTATATAGGTAATATTTCATTGTTTTATTGAAGTAATACAGACAATAAGCCCACAGCCTTGTTATATGAAAGAATCCTTATATGGCGTAAAGAAAGATTCCTGATACCAATATGGTACATACAACAGGGTGAGGACTGTGAAATTCCTACCTTACTGATAAAGATTGTGCATGCATAACACGTTGACTGTTCATTGCTAGCACCTTTGCTGAGATTCAGAACATTATTAACAAGCCGACCTGTTCAACAACTGTAAAATTTGGGAGCCAATTGCGTAGCAGCTACAACAGTGTGTGCAAATTAATGGGTGTCCATTTTGCACGAGATTAGAACCAACGCACTAAGTAATTGAGAATCACAGGCAATCTCCACGTGATTCATGCATTATATAATCTGCAAACATGCCACTTAAATTGTTTGGTCCAGAAACTGCAGCAGGTTTTTACCTCTGCTAATAGGGGCTGAAACATCAGTGATTTGCAACTTAGAGTATACCTGGTTTAGGTGCAAGTAGGAATGTGTACCCAAAATGCTACCCCTAACATATTAGGAGTCATGGGAAGATTTTGTGTGCTGGTGCTGAGAAGGGCCATCAGAAGGGGGTAGAGAGGCATTCTTCCCCAGGTATTTTGGCTTTTCAGGCCTCACATTCATACTGCTGAGTCATCTAGAATAGCTTATAAGACTAGATGGCGCCAAATGCTGACATGGCTCTGTTTTCTCTTTCCCTGTTAGGGTTTTTTTCCAATTATTATTAGGAAAATCTGTTTGTGCCACGAAAGGCGAAAAACCTAAAAGTGTCTCTCATAGTGCAGAGCTGTGAAATTGTTTTTGAAGAGCTGTACTGTGTAAATGTCATAAATATTGCAGTGGTATTTCTACAAGTTGTTGCATGGGCCACAGACAGCACAGCTCAGAAATGAGTGGCAACCGCTGCTTCCAGTTTCAGAGCTGTGCAGGTTGCAGATCAAGTACTAGCAGCACAGAATCTTTAAAACAGGAGTACAGCTAATCGCACCCCCTGCACGCACGTCCATAAAACTTCACTCACAGCACTGCAGGCTTGCTGAGTGGGCACCATGTTTAAATTACCTGCATGGAAAACATGTTTGTTAAAGAGGAAAAGTGCCTGTTAGACCTGGCATCATTGGCATGAGTCTCTCCTCCATTTTTTCTGTTTGCCTCCTCCGTTTACGATGTTTTTTGCTGGTATATGCTTTGGGCACGGTGCCACTGCTGATCAGTGCCACAGTGCAAGTGCTCCCTATGTGAAATTGCTGTATTGATTGACTTCCATGTTTGGCTTATTTGGTTTACTGTCAGTCCCTAGTAGAGTGCACCAGGAGTGCCAGGGCTTGTAAATACAAATGCTGCTAGTGGGCTTGCAGCACATGTTGTGCCACCCACAAGAGCGGCCTAGTAAAAGTATGTCTGAAGGTCTGCCATTGCCAGACCACGTGCAGTCTGACTGTCACGAGGACTGCGCAAGTACACCTACTTGCCAGTCCCTAAACCTTCCCTTAACTTCATGTTAGTCACCCCTATAGTAGGCCCACGGGCAGGGTGCATTGTAAGCATAAGGTAGGACAAGCCTGACAAGGTTGGCATGTCCTAATAGTGAATTACAGCCATAGTCGTTTTTCACTATTGTAAGGTAACCTGCTCTCCATCAGTTAGAATGGGGTGCCAGGATTATTAATGCTATAATCCTAGCGGGCTCGGGGAGCATGGTGCAATGTCGAGTTTGGTATCCCTGAACTCAGGGTTTAATAACGCATCCGTTTGTGTGGATGGTTTTTGGACTCTGTGTTTGAAAATAGCACTTTTAGAAAGTAGCTATTTTCTTGTCTAACTGTCTACCGGTCTCTGCTGGTTCTGGTGTGCGTGTGACAGGAGCTGGGTGGCTCCAGAGAGTCTGAATTCGTCAGTGTGGGATGAGTGGGGCATTTGCATTGAGAGTAGGGGAAGAGTAGCTCCTGATAGCCTGCCCTGCCTGATACAATGTTGGCTCCGCCCCCCTGCCAGGCGACTGATGACTCTGTGCTTGCCTGGGACTTTCCTGGCCCGCCTCCTGCCGGGCAGCTGATGGCCCTGCCCCTGCCAGTGACAATGCTGGCTCCGCTCCTGCTGAGCGGCTGAGGACTCTGCCCTGCCCAGTGAATAGGCCAGGTGCTTCGGCCTGGCAACACCCACAACAAACCCAAGATGGGGGGAAATTCCCCTGCATGGACAAAGGGATCAAAGCCAAAAAGGGGTATAAGAGAAGGACCCCTGAACCAAGAATTCAGATCACTTCTGACAAGGAAACCTGAACCAAGGACAAGAAGCCTGCTGATCTAAGGACTGCCTACCCCTTCTGCCAGAGTGCTGTTTGTTGGGGGAATCCTGCATTGCTTCTTTATTTTTGCCAAGGAACCAGGAGAGAGGAACTGTGTGTGTACTCTCAATCTTTGCTAAGAAAATCTCCAAGGGCTGGAAGAGTGCCAGTCTCCTGTTGAAGTCACAGGGCTAAAGGACTTCATCTGCTTAAAGTGCTGTTTGCTGGAACTTGTAAATCCAGCACCTCTGAAAGAATCCAGCAATCTCAACGCCGACGGACGCCGCCGAATCCAGCTCGACATCGTGAGTAACGGCTCCAGTGTCCCGCTTCCTCGACGCCGGCCGCCGGGCCCAATCGACGCCAGCAGCAACGCCAGTGAGTAGTGAGTTCGGCTCCAGCTCCAAGTGACCTCGTGTCTGCACCGCCGCTGATCGCATCGACTTCGAGCCCTCTCGACGCCGTGAGCGCTGCTCACTCTTGCAACATCGACATCGACGACGTCGTATCCTGCTTCATCCCGTGAGCGCTGCTCCCGCCTGACTTCGGTCGACGCCGCTGCAGATCGCCCCGACTCCGAGGCCCGATCGACGCCGAAGACGCGACGCCGGACATCTCGACGCCGCTGATCCTCGAGTGCTTCACTTTTCCAAGGTACTGTGTTGTGGGGGTCTGTGCGACTCCGGGCTCGACGTAGCGCTCCTCGCGGTCGACGCTGAACCTTTGGATTAACTTTGCCTCGACGTCGTGTGACTCCCGTGTGGGTTACATTGTTGCCAAGAACTGTGTTTTAGAGAAGAAGAGTTGCTTTTGATACTAAAGACTTTGTGCTAAGAAGAAACCGTGCTTGAACTATTATTTTTCCTTCCAACAGTATTTATTAAGATTGTGGTATATTTTTGTCGTTATTTGGTCTTGTGCTAAACCTTATATAAAAATACTTATTTTTATAATACTACTGTGTCGTGTCCATTTGTAGTGTATTCACTTTATTACTGTATGTGGTCATAAATGCTTAACGCACTGCCTCTGAGATAAGCCTGTCTGCTTTGCCAAGCTACCAAGGGGGTGAGCAGGGGTTATCTAAGTGTGTGATCTCCTTGCCCTGATTAGAAAAGGTGTGTCCCTATTTGTCAGAAGTGTATACCTCTGCCAACTAGAGACAGCCGCTTCTAACATTGGTGGGTCAGCGGTGGGATTTGAACTTTGCATTTATGACCCATGTGCAGTGATTAGTGTGCGCTACATAGTGAAAGCAGACCATAGCGCAGCCACAAGCTATTTGATAGGATTCTATTTTTGTTCTCCAATTTCCTGAAGCTTGATTTTTGAAACTGCCAGTTTTGACCATGAGTGACGCCGGAGTCACTGTCCCTGCTGTTGTTGTGGAGGAATTTGATAGGAGTAAGATGAACGACTATCCGCTAAAGAAGCTGAAAGCCTTTTGCAAGCAGTTGAAAGTTCCTACCACAGGCATTTCAAGGAGACCAGATTATCTCAAAGCATTGGAGGCATGGTTAGAGGCCAGAGATCCCTCTGATCCGGTGGTGGTACCGACAGAGGAAGGGGAGGAGGAAGTGCCCGTGAATGGACCTGTATCCCCTCCTGGCAGCAGTGTTTCCTCCAAAGGTCTTTCCCCTGAAGAAAGAGAAGAAAGGGCGAAGGAGCGAGCATACAATATGGAAATGGCAAAACTTAAGATAAATGGGCAGTTGGAGATAGAGAATGCAAGAGGCAGGAGAGAAGCTGATATGGAGATCAAAAGGTTAGAGTTTGAAAGAGAGAAGTTAGCTTTTGAGCGTGATACCAAGTTGAGGGAGTTGGAGCTCAAAGCTAAAGAGTTAGAATTGAATCCCTCTGGTGGCAGCATCCCATCTGTGCCTGCAGAAAGTAGGTTTTATTTTCCCAAAGATGTGATCAAAGATTTTCAGAAGAATGAGGATATTGGTCAATGGTTTAAAGCATATGAGTTAGCATTGTTGGCCCACCGGGTCCCTGAGAAGGATTGGGGAGCGGGGTTGTGGGGTCGCTTTGTGAATGAGGGAAGAGATACCCTGTTAGACATGCCTGTTGAGGATAGGACGTCTTATGCTCATATGAAAGATGCTTTAATGTTAAGGTATGGCCTAACCCCAGAAAAGTACAGACAGGCCTTTAGAGAATGTAAGAAGTTGCCTGGTACCACGTGGGTGGAGTATGTGTCATATTTTTGCAGAGCCATGGATGGTTGGGTAAAGGGCAGCAAAGTGGAAAGTTATGATGCTCTTTATGATTTGTTTGCTTGGGAGCACTTGTCTAATAACTGTTTTCCAGAGCTGCGCCAGCACCTTATTGATAGCAAGATATCTAACCCTAGAAAACTTGCTGAAGAGGCAGACCGCTGGGTCAGTACCAGGGTCCACAAGGGTCCAGTGGGAGACTCAGCCAAAGGTGGGCAGGGTCCCCAGCAGAAGAGTGGGGGGGACAAGGGTAAACAGAAGGAGTTCCAGAAAGGGCCCCAAAGTAATCCCCAAGGGAACCAAGGGAAGGGTTCCCAGCCTCCCCCAGATAAGAAATCAGAGGCCCCGACAGGTAAACCTGTTCGTAGGGGCCCCATGACTTGCTTCGCTTGTAAGCAAGTGGGACACCGTTTTTATGATCCTCAGTGTCCCTTGAAGAACTCTAGTGCACCACCACGTGCCGCCCCCCGTCAGTTGGCGAGTGTAGCCCTGGGAGGGGAGGAGATGGTTGCCCATGGTGGGGAGGGCCCCGCAGAGATGTCCCTGGTCTCCCTAGGAGACATGGAATTGGTCCCTCCACCCCCTCTGCCTAGTAACACTAAGAAATATAGGCAGTGGGTGACCATTAATAGCCATAGAGTGGAAGCTCTCAGAGACACCGGAGCGAGTGTGACAGCTGTCAAGTGTCACTTGGTGTCCAGAGAGCAGGTTGTTCCCCACGCATTCTACCCTGTGATAGCTGCTGACAACTCCCAGAGAGAGTGTGAGGTAGCTCAAGTTTCCTTTGAATGGGGGGGAGTTTCAGGTACTCTTCAGGTTGCTGTAAGGCCCGCCATGCCTGTTGATTGTCTCCTGGGCAATGATTTAGAAGACTCCCCTTGGGCTAAGGTGGAGAGGGAGACACATTTAAAAATGTTGGGTGTGCCAGAGTGGGTGTGTGCAACCACTCGATCCATGACAGCAAGTAAGGGTGTTGATGGGGTTCTGGAGCCTGAAAATATGGCCCAGGACCCAGCTGTGAAGAGAAGAGGCAGGGGGCGCGGGAAACCGCCCCCCGTAGTTCCCGTGGTCCAGGAGGAGGCAGACCTTGAGGGGTATGCCCTGGAACCCACAGGTGAACAAGTTGCTGAACTGGGAGACCTGCCCGAGCTGACCCACTGGCAGCAGGATGGTGGTCCCTCCAGGGAAGAATTCTGTGCAGAACAGAAAGTGTGCCCCTCTCTTGTGGGTATGAGGCAGCAGGCCTCAGCCCAAACCTCAGGTGATCAGTCAGGGTCACATTTTGTTTACTGGGAGAACGACCTCCTGTATAGCGAGCCTAAGGCTGCTGAGCCTGGGTCAGCCCGTGTGCTGGTGGTACCCCAGCGCTTCAGAGCCTTCCTACTGGGTTTGGCTCATGACGTTCCGTTAGCTGGACATCTGGGGCAGGACAAGACCTATGACAGGCTTGTCACCCATTTTTATTGGCCTCAGATGAGAAGGGATGTAGACATCCAGTGCAAGACCTGTCAAACTTGCCAGGCAAGTGGGAAAAGCGGGCGGAAGCAGAAGGCTCCCCTCCAACCTTTTCCCGTAGTCAGTACCCCCTTTGACCGGGTGGGGATTGACATTGTTGGGCCACTGGACCCCAAGACAGCCCTGGGCAACAGGTTCATCCTGGTCTTGGTGGACCATGCCACACGGTACCCGGAAGCCATCCCTCTCAGAACAGTGACTGACCCCGTGGTGGGACGGGCACTGATGGGTGTTTTCTCCCGAATGGGGTTCCCCAGAGAGGTGGTGTCAGACCGGGGCACCAACTTCATTTCCAACTATATGAAGTCTCTGTGGAAGGAGTGTGGGGTAACTTATAAGTTCACCACTCCTTACCACCCTCAAGGTAATGGGTTGGTTGAAAGATTCAACCGTACCCTTAAAGGCATGATTATGGGTCTTGAAGAACCAATGAGGCGTAAATGGGACGTCCTCTTGCCATGCCTGTTGTTTGCTTACCGTGAGGTGCCACAGAAGTCTCTAGGGTTCAGCCCCTTTGAGCTTTTGTATGGTCACCCGGTAAGAGGACCTTTGAGTCTGGTCAAAGAAGGCTGGGAGCAATCTCCCAGGAAACCTCCCCAGGATGTATACAGTTACATGCTGGCCTTTAGGAACCAGACTAGGCGCTTCAGAGATCTTGCTCAGGCAAATCTGGAGGCCAGCCAGGAGGAGATGAAGCGGTGGTACGACCAGAAGGCCACTCTGGTAGAGCTTCAGCCTGGACAGAAAGTTTGGGTCATGTCCCCTGTGGAACCTTGTGCGCTCAAGGACAGGTGGACTGGACCATTTGAGGTTGTGGAGAAAAAGAGCGATGTCACCTACATGGTGGACTTAAAGTCTCCCAGGAAGCCCTTGCGGGTCCTGCATGTCAACAGTTTGAAGCCCCACTTAGAAAGGTCCGAAGTGGGCATGCTCCTAGCTACAGATGCTGGAATGGAGGAGGAGAGTGAGCCTCTTCCTGACCTCCTGTCTGCAAAAGAGCAAGATGGGTCAGTGGATGGTGTTGTCCTCTCTGACACACTGACCCCTGAACAGCAGCAGGATTGTCGCCAATTGTTGGGACAATTCCCTGATCTGTTCTCCTTGATTCCTGGTGTCACTCAGTGGTGTGTCCATGACGTAGACACCGGGGACAGCACTCCTGTGAAGCACAAGGCTTACAGAGTGACTGACAAGGTCAGAGCATACATCAAGGAGGAGGTCTCCAAAATGTTTGCCTTAGGGGTGGTTGAGTCCTCTAGCAGTCCTTGGGCCAGCCCAGTGGTCTTGGTCCCAAAGGCTGCAGCACCTGGTGCTTCACCGGAACTTCGGTTCTGTGTGGATTACCGAGGACTCAATTCAGTCACCAAGACTGACGCGCACCCCATCCCCAGAGCTGATGAGCTCATAGATCGGTTGGGGGCTGCCCGGTACCTCAGTACGTTTGATCTAACGTCTGGGTACTGGCAGATCGCCTTGACTGATGGGGCAAAAGAGAGGTCAGCATTCTCCACACCAGATGGGCACTACCAGTTCCGGGTTATGCCCTTTGGGATGAAGAATGCCCCTGCCACCTTCCAGAGGTTGGTCAACCAGGTCTTGGCTGGACTGGAGGATTTCAGTGCCGCCTATCTGGACGACATCGCAGTGTTCAGCGCCAGCTGGGAGGAACACTTGCGCCACCTCCAGGAAGTGTTGTTGGCCCTGCGCAGAGCAGGCCTCACAATCAAAGCCAGTAAGTGCCAGATTGGGCAGGGTTCAGTGGTGTACTTGGGGCACCAAGTAGGAAGCGGCAAGGTGGCCCCCCTGCAACCCAAGATTGATACCATCCTGGCATGGGCACCGCCCAAAACCCAGACTCAGGTGAGAGCCTTCTTGGGTCTCACGGGTTATTACAGGAGGTTTGTCAAGGATTATGGTAACATTGTGCACCCCTTGACTTCGCTGACTTCCAGGAAGCAGCCAAGACTTGTGAACTGGACTGACGCCTGTCAGACGGCCTTTGACACCCTGAAAACTGCAATGTGCACAGCACCCATACTCCAGGCACCCGACTTTTCTAAAGAATTTGTTGTCCAGACGGACGCTTCAGAGCATGGCGTGGGGGCTGTTCTAGCTCAGGTGAATGAAGAGGGCCGAGACTTACCTGTAGCCTTCATCAGCAGGAGGTTACTTCCCAGGGAACGGAGGTGGAGTGCGATAGAAAGAGAAGCATTTGCTGTGGTCTGGGCGCTGAAGAAGCTAAGACCCTACCTGTTTGGGACTCACTTCCGGGTTCAGACAGACCACAGGCCCCTCAGATGGTTGATGCAGATGAGGGGTGAGAATCCAAAGCTGTTGAGGTGGTCCATTACCCTACAGGGGATGGACTTCACGGTGGAACACCGCCCTGGCACAGATCACGCCAATGCTGATGGTCTGTCCAGATTTTTCCGCCTTAGTGATGAGGACTCCCTAGGGTAAGGGTAGTTCTCCCCACATTTCAGCTGGAGGGGACACGTGTTAGACCTGGCATCATTGGCATGAGTCTCTCCTCCATTTTTTCTGTTTGCCTCCTCCGTTTACGATGTTTTTTGCTGGTATATGCTTTGGGCACGGTGCCACTGCTGATCAGTGCCACAGTGCAAGTGCTCCCTATGTGAAATTGCTGTATTGATTGACTTCCATGTTTGGCTTATTTGGTTTACTGTCAGTCCCTAGTAGAGTGCACCAGGAGTGCCAGGGCTTGTAAATACAAATGCTGCTAGTGGGCTTGCAGCACATGTTGTGCCACCCACAAGAGCGGCCTAGTAAAAGTATGTCTGAAGGTCTGCCATTGCCAGACCACGTGCAGTCTGACTGTCACGAGGACTGCGCAAGTACACCTACTTGCCAGTCCCTAAACCTTCCCTTAACTTCATGTTAGTCACCCCTATGGTAGGCCCACGGGCAGGGTGCATTGTAAGCATAAGGTAGGACAAGCCTGACAAGGTTGGCATGTCCTAATAGTGAATTACAGCCATAGTCGTTTTTCACTATTGTAAGGTAACCTGCTCTCCATCAGTTAGAATGGGCTGCCAGGATTATTAATGCTATAATCCTAGCGGGCTCGGGGAGCATGGTGCAATGTCGAGTTTGGTATCCCTGAACTCAGGGTTTAATAACGCATCCGTTTGTGTGGATGGTTTTTGGACTCTGTGTTTGAAAATAGCACTTTTAGAAAGTAGCTATTTTCTTGTCTTACTGTCTACTGGTCTCTGCTGGTTCTGGTGTGCGTGTGACAGGAGCTGGGTGGCTCCAGAGAGTCTGAATGAGTCAGTGTGGGATGAGTGGGGCATTTGCATTGAGAGTAGGGGAAGAGTAGCTCCTGATAGCCTGCCCTGCCTGATACAATGTTGGCTCCGCCCCCCTGCCAGGCGACTGATGACTCTGTGCTTGCCTGGGACTTTCCTGGCCCGCCTCCTGCCGGGCAGCTGATGGCCCTGCCCCTGCCAGTGACAATGCTGGCTCCGCTCCTGCTGAGCGGCTGAGGACTCTGCCCTGCCCAGTGAATAGGCCAGGTGCTTCGGCCTGGCAACACCCACAACAAACCCAAGATGGGGGGAAATTCCCCTGCATGGACAAAGGGATCAAAGCCAAAAAGGGGTATAAGAGAAGGACCCCTGAACCAAGAATTCAGATCACTTCTGACAAGGAAACCTGAACCAAGGACAAGAAGCCTGCTGATCTAAGGACTGCCTACCCCTTCTGCCAGAGTGCTGTTTGTTGGGGGAATCCTGCATTGCTTCTTTATTTTTGCCAAGAAACCAGGAGAGAGGAACTGTGTGTGTACTCTCAATCTTTGCTAAGAAAATCTCCAAGGGCTGGAAGAGTGCCAGTCTCCTGTTGAAGTCACAGGGCTAAAGGACTTCATCTGCTTAAAGTGCTGTTTGCTGGAACTTGTAAATCCAGCACCTCTGAAAGAATCCAGCAATCTCGACGCCGACGTACGCCGCCGAATCCAGCTCGACATCGTGAGTAACGGCTCCAGTGTCCCGCTTCCTCGACGCCGGCCGCCGGGCCCGATCGACGCCAGCAGCAACGCCAGTGAGTAGTGAGTTCGGCTCCAGCTCCAAGTGACCTCGTGTCTGCACCGCCGCTGATCGCATCGACTTCGAGCCCTCTCGACGCCGTGAGCGCTGCTCACTCTTGCAACATCGACATCGACGACGTCGTATCCTGCTTCATCCCGTGAGCGCTGCTCCCGCCTGACTTCGGTCGACGCCACTGCAGATCGCCCCGACTCCGAGGCCCGATCGACGCCGAAGACGCGACGCCGGACATCTCGACGCCGCTGATCCTCGAGTGCTTCACTTTTCCAAGGTACTGTGTTGTGGGGGTCTGTGCGACTCCGGGCTCGACGTAGCGCTCCTCGCGGTCGACGCCGAACCTTTGGATTAACTTTGCCTCGACGTCGTGTGACTCCCGTGTGGGTTACATTGTTGCCAAGAACTGTGTTTTAGAGAAGAAGAGTTGCTTTTGATACTAAAGACTTTGTGCTAAGAAGAAACCGTGCTTGAACTATTATTTTTCCTTCCAACAGTATTTATTAAGATTGTGGTATATTTTTGTCGTTATTTGGTCTTGTGCTAAACCTTATATAAAAATACTTATTTTTATAATACTACTGTGTCGTGTCCATTTGTAGTGTATTCACTTTATTACTGTATGTGGTCATAAATGCTTAACGCACTGCCTCTGAGATAAGCCTGTCTGCTTTGCCAAGCTACCAAGGGGGTGAGCAGGGGTTATCTAAGTGTGTGATCTCCTTGCCCTGACTAGAAAAGGAGTGTCCCTATTTGTCAGAAGTGTATACCTCTGCCAACTAGAGACAGCCGCTTCTAACAGTGCCAATGTGAGACCTCTCACAAAATGAGATTTTTCTTTTTTTTTTTAACCAGAGATTCCTCTGCAATGCAGGAAGTGTTCCATCTTGGTGTCATGGTCATTCTACACCCTTGCTGCGTGGCATATGGCAGAAAGTGGCAGCTGGCCCTTCACCAAGGATTACCCAGTTCTTCTGCCACCTCTCTATGGGGTGGGGGAGCAGAGGGTTTACTAAAGATGGGGACTATAACTTAACTGTGTTCTACCTGCTCAGTCAAAGCGTAAATGTGGCCCTTAGAATTGTATTTCATGTGACAGAAACGTGCAGATTTGGTGCGTTTGGTCACCTCCGCTGTGACGGTTTCTTAATGTGAAATGGAGCAAATTGTCTTTTACTTTCTTTAAAGGTCTAATGATACATTATAAAGCGTTGGGTATTTTGTCTCAAAAGTAAAGCACATTTTATTAAACTTCAGAATGCTTTAGAAGACTGATTTTGCAATTCAAAGCCTATAGTTCAATCTTAAATAAAATGAACGAGCCGTTGGGGTAAGCCATTGCTGCATTCCTTAATGCACAATTTTGGTTATTTAATATAAACCCTTAATGGAATTGTTAAAACACATTGTGCTCGGGAAAGTGGGCTAATCAATAAGCCACTTTGTGTAAGGAACATTCAATCTAGCAGTACATCGAAGGCAAAAACTATTTATCTTTTAGGGATGTTCTCAAAATTAACATTGTAGCTTTTTTTATATTTAGCTTCATTAAACGTTATTTAGGACTACCATATGAATTATCTGTTTGGCTTTAAAAAGGGCACTTAGTGTATTTTCTGCAATTTGCTTGTACAGGAGTGTTCTTGTCACAGCCCAGTTTTAGACTACACTCAACTGTAAAACACTGCTTTTAAGTTTTGAGTTACAGTGTCTATTGCCAGCAGCCACGGGAAAGGGGGGTCAAGACACAATAATTATAGCTGCACTTTAAAAAAGAAAATGAAAGGCACTTGTCCTCAGTTTTTTTCTAATTGAACACTGTAAAGTTGGAAGGTGAAATGTATGGCAACAAGTTTCTTTTTCCAGGCTTCGGTAAATTTTAGGAAAAATAAAATCTCACTTCATGTTTCTACTATTCTATGTTACAGCTTTATTTTTAAAGCTGGCTTATAATAATCTGATTCTTATATCTTTTTCCAACAGCGATCTAACTTGCCTATGTCTGTTTAATTTTGCACTTAAGATTCTAATTGTATTCTTCATGTTTAAAAATATCTTATCTGTTTTATATGAAAAAGCGCAACAACAGAGATAAAAGTGGTCTGTGGCTTAGATTATATTGTTCCATTTATTATAGGGAATAAAGTACCCACTGATATACACCTATAAGGATAATGCAAGCCACCTTAGAGTTCTATGACCTTATAATGGGACTCAGCCTTTAGCCTCATTCCTCCATATTATGGGTACTCACAAACATTTTCCTGGGGCCAAAAAGTACAGAGTGGGGTGTGCTTGAGGCCTGCATCAATGGTGAGGCAACCCCAGCGTAACAAGTGGGGAATTATGGGACCGGAAAGAAACATACATGTTAGACATGGGGATCTCTATTTGGCAGAGGTAGGTACCTTTGACCAAATAGGGACCCTTGCTTCTAGTCATGGTAAGGGGGAAACACACTCTAGATAACCCCTGCTCACCCCCTTGGTAGCTTGGCACGAGCAGACAGGCTCGTCTTAAAGGCAATGTTTAAAGTATTTGTGCCACCACTCACTGTAATACAGTAATAACACCACAAATTAATATCACACAGGAGTAGAAAAATAAAGTTTTTTTATCTAAGTTTCACAAGACGAAAACAACAAAAATCCAACATATGCGCATTTAGAATAAATCACTTTTCAGGTTGTGATAAAAAATAACTTGTAGGTTCGTTATTCTGTTGGGTAATCAAAACAAAATATCACCAGCACAGTTCTCTTTAGCACCTGCACGCAGAGTGCTTCTGGTTAGGGAACTTTCCCCCACTGAACTGCTGGCTCTGTGGTCAGCGATTGCAAAGTATGCCGCCAAATGCTTTAAAATCAAGTACACCGTGCAACACAGGCTGTTGGAATCACCCAGAGCGGGTATTCGGCAGCGAAAGGGGAATTGGAGCGGTATCTTGCAGACACGCAACCCGCCCCAGACAGGCGACACACACATGCAGCGGCTCTCGACTTTGGTCAGAGTGTTACCTGGGGGTTGCATTCTCTCTCTCTCCTTCGCGGCTGGTGTCCTTTTGGGCAGCTCTGTTGGCAACAGCTGATCTTGGCTGGGGAAGCCCTATTGCCAGGCAACACCTCGTAGCCTATTGGGTTACGGCGCTGCTCCTTCTCGGGCGCTCTTGATCGTGGGTGGTGACCTCGGGCTGGCGGCGGTGATGGAGCTCGCAGTCCTCGCAATTCACGGCTCGGGCCGGGAGGCATTGATAAGCATGCAGCCCTTCGATGGTCACACTGTGGGTTGTAGGGCTGTGTGCAGACACACGTACACAGCGTAGACCGCACGATGGTCTCAGTGAGGTCGAGCTGCGGCAGACACATGCACGCAGCGTCACTTGAGACGACATTGGAAACTTTGATATTCCTGAGTTCCCACAACAGGAGGCCAGCTCTCCTCAGGTCCTTGTAGATTTCCTTTAAGTAGAGGATACAGCACACAGCAAAGTCCTTGTCCTTCCCTTGGCAGAATAGCAACTGCAAGTCAGCCCCAGAACACACAGCTAGGGCAGTCCTTCTTCTCAGTTTCTTATGCTCTTCTCATTGGCAAAGGTTCTTCTTAATTCCAGGATGATCTAAAAGTGAGGGGTTTCGGCTCTAATATTTATACCCAAAAATGTCTTTGTTCTCTATGTGTAAGGGGTCCTGAACCCGGTCCAAACCAGTTCTGGGTGCACTCTGCCAGTGCACAACTTCTTTCTTTGTTAATGTGGGCCAGGGTCGTTAGACACACCGTAGGAGGTGGAGACAGTCTTTTGTGGAAGGTAGGCACAGCCCTAGTCAGGTACAGGTGCTACTCGTTCCACCCCTCCAAATGCAGATTGGCCTATTCAGCCTAGGCTGAATCACCCAGACACCTGTAGCCCCCCAGCCCCTGTCAATCCAAAGCCAGGCAGTCAATCCACAACCAGGCAGAGGCACAGAGAAAGGTTGAACAAGAAAACAGCCACTTTCTAAAAGTGCTATTTTCAAACAAAGAATTTAATAACCATCCATACTAAAAGATGTGCTATCAAATTCCGAGTTCAGGGATACCAGACTCCAATTTTTATCTTACTCCTATGGGAGATATGCTTGTAAAAATGTTTACAGGGCATTCCCGATTCTGTACTATGGGCAAGATAGCCTTTCAATAGTGAAACATGGAATTGGCAGTATTTCATTATTAGGACATACTAGACACACCAGTACATGTCCTACCTTTCCCAGACACGGCCCCCTGATAAGCCGGGTACCTTGGGCCTGTCATAGGAGTGTCCTATGTGTAAGAAAAGAGACGGGTAAGCATGGCAAGTGGGTACACAGGCCAGGTAAAAATGGCAGTTAACAAACTGCGAGTAGGCACTGCGGAGGCAGGCCTGAGACAACTTTTCAGGGCTATTCATGTGGGTAGCACAATCAGTGCTGCATGCCCACTAGTAGCATTTGACTTACCAGTCCTATCACATTTAGTGCACTTTACTAGGGAACTACTGGTAAAACAAATATGCCAATCAGGGAGGACCAATCACAATATCAATTTATACAGGGAGCATTTGCACTTTGACACTGATAAGCAGTGGCAAAGTGCCCAAAGCATCTAAGACAGGAAAAACGAAATCCAGCACAACATCAAAAACACAGGAAAAAGTCAGGGAAAACCATGCCAAGGATGCCAGGTCTAACAATACACATTTTCCAAACATTATGAGAAAATGCTTTCTTTCAAATCTTTTTGCACATCTTGCAGCAACCCATCTTAAACTATATGTAGTGTATACAATCTAAAACATGTTTAGCCTATGGTATAGTGTTTGTAAAAAAATATAAACATGTGACTTGCATATTCACAGTGCTTGCTGACACAAGATGAGATTCAACAGCATTATAAATGTGCATTGCTTTACCCCAGTGCACAAACCAGGATTTAAGTAAGTGTCCCTTCAGTTAGACACAGACATTTGAAGTTTCTAGTGACAAAACTGAGCTCTCATACCAAAAACATTGTATTTCTACAGATTAAAGGTCTGCCAAGTGTTTAGCCTGCTTATGTTTGACTTTTTCATGATTGCATTTTGCCAAGATGTGACATGTTTATATTTGAAGTTTGACACCTCGAGGGATACTTCACCATGAAATGTATTGCCCTTATGCAGAGAGATCAGCCATGACAGGACATTCTTTGCACTCACTTGCCTGTACACCTGAATATACAATGAAAGAAAAATGATTGCAGGTACTGGTATGAAAGTGGAAAACCTGGACTGGATCACCTCAAATTCACTAACCTAACCCAAACCTGCTATACACCTGCTCAAAGTTCCCATACTTTTTCTATGTCCTTCTACAGTCCACTCAACTCATCTTTCACTTATGAGCAGGCCTCTCTTATTGACAATGCAAGCTTTATTGGCTTTAGAATCAAAGCTCACAACCCGAAGTGTACAAATAAATGTACACATGCAACATTGTTTTCTGTGTTTTCTGAGTCGCGTATTTGTTTCTACAGGCATTTTAGCTTGTTCTTTGAGCAGTGCAACCCTGCTCAGAAAACAAGTTGAAATGACTATTGAAAAGAAGCACAGAATCACCAGACGATGTTGCCTGGCAACATGGAAAAACATGAACAAAATGGAATTCAAGAGCTTTTATTTCTATGCTTCGGTTTACAGATTCCCAGGGAAAGGTCTGCAGACCCCACAGAAAGGTCTGCCGGACCACCAGAGGGGTCTGAGGACCGTACATTGAGTACCATTGCTTCAATGCTGTCATTCAACTTCTTGGTTTCCTGTAATATCTTTACAATGCACAGCAGGAGGCATGTTAGCCGATATATTATTGCAAGCAGGTTTGCACAAAGGTCATGAAGAATCTAGTGTTCTCTATATGCAAACATTTTAAGAGTCAAATGTTTTAGCTAAACAGCAGGTATACAAGACTAGTCTATGCGCATGAAGGAAGCCACTGGGACACTGTCCTTTCTAGAGTGCTTTCCCTTGACTTTTTGCTTTTCTCCTTCCCAGTTTTCTGCTGACCTAGGTGCCAGCTTTAGGACTTTGAGCATGCTTGACACTGCCATTCAGTGCAAAAGCACTGTGCTCACCAAATGCATACTGGTGATTGGTGTATACATGATTGACTGAATGCTCCTACGTGGGCCTGGAGCATTGGTTGTGCCATCCACGGAGGTAGCTCATCGATGGTGCCACAGGTTTGCAATGGTGAGACCTGTGTACACAGGTTACTGTTACTCGGCTTGGCATTTAAAAACCTACGTGCCAAGGTTCTGCATCTCCCCTGCTCTATTGGAGTTCTCCCTGGTGACAGGGTGCTGTTTTGGAGTGAGGTAGGGCATGTGAGATACATGCAAGGGTCATGACTGGCACCTGATGGTTTGTTCAGCTTGATGGAGTCTGCTTCTCGCATTGGATTTGCATGGTGGAATGTAGGGAAAGGCTACTGAGCAGTATTTCCTATATGCAGAGTAGTAGCCGTATAGTGCTTGATATAGACAAGTTTGAAATGGTGAATCCTCTCCAGTAGTGCGAGTGGATCCAACATTGCGTATGTGGAAATGTCACTTTGGGAAAGTGCGCATGACAGTCTCAGTGTGCCTGTTGGCCTGTCTCCAATTCACAACTGGGTGCAAGGGGCACAGCTAAATCTGTGCATTCTTGAATGTAGTCCATAAACTAGGGGCTAAAGGAAAACTGCGGACTTTAGACTCTGAAGGGCCTCTCTCAGATGGTTTCATGGGGGTTGAATTGGCACCTGCTTCCCAAGGGCCAGAGTCTTGGCCCGACAACTGATAGTGATCAAACATCCCGGGGTATGATGGCAGACAGGACAACATTTTGTGAATGCCTGTGCACTTCAAAGGTGTCATTTTGAACTGATCATATCTTAAAAGGCCATTGTGGGTACAACTACTGGGGCTCTGGCCTCCGAAAGTAGAGATGCTTTTGAATTTGAAACAACACTACGCTGGTTCCATGCTGAGACATCGACAAGACTTGTGGTGGGCTGGAGCTTTTCATTCAGGAAGGGGACAATCGCTTGCTGTATTTTGCCAGGATGTTGGTGGCCTACAGCTAAATGCCAACTGTTATGGCCCGGGTCCCTAAGTACTCTACAATGGCCGGGTTGGCTTGCCTCCTGTCTATGGGATCCCAAGGACGCAAAGGATTTCTTTGTTTCCATGAGATTTAAGGACCTTGCAGGGTGCAGCGGTAATGGGTGGAAGTGATCGTCAGATGGGTCAAGACCGTCCTGTTGTACACTATCATCACACTGTGCAGAGGAGTGTGCTTGTAAAGATCAGCAGCCACCTGAGGTACTGGGAAGTGAGGAGTTTGACGCATGTGTGGGAAGCTTGCAGAGTCCAAGGACCCATGCTTGCAACCAAGGGACCCGTGCTAGCTTGCACTCCAGAGCATGTGGTGTCCAAGCAGTTTTGGGGGATCTAAGTTGTGAGCTAAGACTTCCTTCGACCTCCAAATTGGGAGAACGACAGTGCCTGACATTGCGACCTCCAGCCAAGGTTGCTGACTTCCTCTCTCCATGGACCCACGCCACAAGGCAGTTTTTACAGACCAAATGGGATTCATTGTGCCTTGTGGGCACCTACGGCTGGCTGTCAGAATCTACGGTACCTCGCACCTCCATTTGAGGGGAAACATTTCTCCAGACTTGGAAGCATGCCAGCTTCCTGGGCCACAACCTTGTGTCTATGGGGAGATATCGATAACACATTTGTGCAGGTGCTGCTGGGAGCCTTGAGGTGTAATCCAGATGGAGGATTCTAAGTAATTGTTTCTTTCCTTTTTAGGTGGTTCACACAGTCTAAACCATGTGGAGGTAGCAGGAGCAACATATATCGTTGGATGGTGTACTTGACTGAGTGAGGGCCTGGGTAACAAGGCCTATCAAATACCTGTGATTGCTTTTCCATTGCAACCGCTGGGCGTTTGAAACAGTGGGGAATGTTGTATTGGATTAATGCAATACAATCCACATTTGTAAAGCGCACAATCACCCGTAAGGGTCTCTAGGCGCTGGGGGCCGTCGGGAAGATTAAGCAAGCTATTGCCCAGAGTCACATGGTGCTGGGCTAATCTGCCGCCGGTGCCGGGGATCGAACCGTGATCCCCAGATTCCGGAGTCAGTCGCCCTGGCCGCGGCGCCACACCTCTTCCGTATATCCTTCTGATTAGCGCATATATTTTCATTCTGTTCTCCTGCTAATGGGAAAGTTTGACAATCCCACATAACTGTGAAGTGTATATACAATGTGTATCTCGTTTTGATTTCAGTGTCTACAAACACCAATCAATCAATCAGAGTACTTGTAAAGCGTGCTACTTATCCGTGATGGTCTCAAGGCGCTGAGGGGAGGGGGGTGCGGCTACTGCTCGAAGAGCCAGGTCTTGAGGAGTCTTCTGAAGGCGAGAAGATCTTGGGTCTGCCGTATGTGGGTAGGGAGGGTGTTCCAGGTCTTGGCGGCAAGGTGGGAGAAGGATCTACCGCCGGAGGTCGTTCGTTGGTGTGGCATAAGCAGTGTGTTGTGAGGGTGTTGTTGTGCCAATACTTTTCAAAGGGGCACAAAGGATAAGCCTGACAGCTCAGTGCTAAGCTACTCAAGAGTGAGCACTGGTTATTGGACACGCATATTATAATCATCCTATCTAGAACAGTGGCTACTGACTGGCTTTGATGTGCCCCAGCTAGCTGGAAACCGCTGATCTAACAGAGACATTCAAGATTTTTTGTTGTAATGATGGCCTCTGAGAGTGGTAATTTGTTTGTCTGAATTACTTTTACAACCTATGACAGCAAATCAGTTTGCCGCCAGCTTAAAAGAACAACTGCTGGGTTAACAGTTTTCATTGATGGCAATATGTCTCTACAACCTTTAAGTATGTCAGATCCAACCATGATTTAAAACATCATGACCTTTACTGTGTTTTTTCATTCAATAAACAGCACCCCAGTGAAAGCATCTCTTAATTAGCTGTAAAGCGGGAAGGAAACAAGTCTCAGAGGGCACGCCTACCTTTTGTTACTTTTTATTGCTGCTCTCTTTATTCTCTGCAAATTTATGTCTTTAATATGGTCAAAAATTGATTACATTGAACCACAGTAGGTGCAGAGTACCATTTATCAAGCCGACATTCCAGTTTGTTATCATCCACTTCATAAATGGCATGACACCACAAAAGCAGACAAGCAGCAAGTGTTGTTATGGCACTTAGTAGGGTGGCATTGCAGTGCCCACAAGGCAACTTGTGCTGCAAGACAAAGAGCAGAAGGGAGGCTGAGAGACTCTGCTAGGCTGATCAACATTCACAGTATCGTGCTGGGTTTTCCCATGTGCCCAATCTTCCAGGCCTCAACTGTCAGGGAAAAAAACAAATGCCTAGCTTTGACGGATCACCATGCAAAAAAACACTAATACAGTTTCTTGAAAATGCAACTACTGACAAGAAAGAGGAACCTTCATTCTTTACTGGATAGGTCACATCCTGCCTTTCTTCTGTGAACCTTAACTGATCCATGCAGCCTTGCTAACTCTTGCCTAAATCCCACTCCACTGCTCAGACACATTTCTAGAAAGGACTAGCTCTTTACTTACAAGCCCATGTTGACCACATTGCTTGAATCATACCAATCGGTTCTCATCCCAAATGCAGCACTGAAACAGTACAGAAACAGGTCTGCGATGATGCATTGCAGATCCTAGATATAAGGGACTGGTGTCTACCTGTTCACCAGTGGTGGCTCTTCCACTAAGGTGGAGGAGCGGCGCTCCACTGCTTTTTTGAGCAGTATAAGAAAAAATAAAATGATAACTCAGTTATTATCTTTTTCTTTTTTTCCCTATTTCTGAGCGTCAGCTTTGCGGGGCAGAGCTGGGCTGACAGAGCAGCCGAGGATGGTTTGCCCCCATTCCTAAGTGCACATGACTGTTTGGCCATCCCTCTCGGACCAACCATAACAGTCATGCACACTTTCCCTCTTCCCCACCCAGGCTGCATTACAGCCTGGGTGGAGAACTTGTCCAGGCCCCCATTCCATGTCTGAGTGCAGAGTCACGGCACTCAGACAAATCACAACCCTGAATTGCAGCATTGTGATTGGCTCAGCGGAGGCTGGGTGCTTCCAGGCTCCTTCCTGTTCCTACTGGCGGGAAGAGGAGAGACACGACCAGGAGGATCGGCAAGGAGGATGCAGCAAGCAGGTACGTTGATTTACATTTTTTATTTAATGTCACACCCACCCCGCTGCCTCTCCACCCCCGATCGGTGCCGGCCACCGCTGCTGTTCTCCAGTATTTATCAGCCATCTTTGACATTGTTAATTACCCTACACTATTCTTCACCCTTCCCATTTGCATGGTAAACCATGTACACTGGTGAAGTGGTTCCTTTTACTCATTTTTGGCCTACAGTAAAGCATACATGTAAAAGTCTCAACATTTCGACCATTGTGTGCCACCTTTGGTGTTCCTAATAATTCTAGTATCAACATTTCTTGAATATATACATACACTTGCTTGGGTCCTCTACATCTACTCACAAACATCCATCCATTGGTATCTGGCAGCACTGAACTATACCTACAATTGCTATGGTTAGATGGGCACCCTGTGTCAAAAATGTGGCCTCAATGTAAACCAGTTATGAATTCATGTACTATAGATGTCTTTCATCAATTGATAAGAAGCATATGCTTGTATCTTGAAAAACGTATGCTTTTAACTTTCAGAAATGAGCTTTGTTGTGCCGTCCAGTGATCAACAATCAGCCGCGGCCTGTGGAGGGAGTTCCGTGGGGCAGACAGGCGGGGCGGGGGAGGGGCAGGGTGGGGGGTGGTAAACACCGGACTATGGATGATTGCAGGTAAGTAAAAAATTAAATTTAAAAAACAAATTTCGTTGCGTGCCCTGCATCGCAAAATGCGATGCAGGGCGCGCTACGTAATTCTATTTATTAATTTAATTGTTTACTTACCTGCAATCATTCATATTCTGGTGTTTACCACCCCCCACCCTGCCCCTCCCCTGCCCCGCCTGTCTGCCCCACGGAACTCCCTCCACGGGCCGCATCTGTCAACAATATATTCTTCAAATACATTTTGAAGGCAGCAATCGAAATGGACGTCGTTGTAAAAAGGGTAGCTAATGCGAGATGATATTGGTCCTGAAGAGTGTAGCGCATGCTCCTTGACCATTAATTTGCTGAAACCTGTCGACCGCATGCAGTTTGGTTACATACAATGCTGTGTTTAATCTTACACAGACTTCTAGCATACCTTTATTAAAACCCTTTCTTTTGATCCTTATACAAACTTGATAATTAGGACCCCTGAGCAAGTCCATGCAATTCCAGTGACTTATTGTTTACGTGATGTGCTAAATAAATTGGAATTAGATGGTGTCAACTGTCTAGGAGGCCCACCTGCGTGCACAAGTTTTCACGAAAGAAACAGCAGATTCAAAAACGAAGCTTTCTTTTTCTAACCCTTGGGTTAGATGGCTCGATGATGAAGTACAAAAGTATTGTACAGTAATCACTATACTTCCTTGTACTGTTTGGAGGTGGTTTCACAAGACAAGACGAGCTATTTCTGAAAGGTATTTCCAAGCCAACGTCTGGCTTTCAGAACTGCACTCCACGCGCCTCCTCCCCTCTTTTGTTAATAGTGCATGAATCCCCTCGACCCACTAAACCTATGCATTTTTACCTCCTGTTTTCATAGTGTGTGATCTACAATGTGATGCAATTTCAAACAAGATTGCATTTTAAATGAAGCGTTCTGATGCTTCCTATTCATCTGGCCTGGGTTACGGAAATAAAGATACGTTTGTAAATTCACGTAAAATTACCATTAAATATTCAGAAGCGCAGCTGTGTTTATAAAACTCAAAGTGACATAGATTGTTAAAAAAAAACACAGTCAAATTGTAAACAAAAAGAAAATTAAAAAATGGATTTGGATCCTCCTGATAAAATACATTTTGAAATACTGATTATTCTTCCAAGAAACTATTATATAGAATGATGAAAAGGATCCAGGTTAAACTTGAAACTCAAAAATGATTGCAATCATTGAATAACCAGATTATCTCTATAAAGTAGAGATAAGATAGAATTTTAAATGGATTGGCACATATTTTTTTATGGACTTGCAAATACTTTTTAGGCATTTTTCAAAACTGAGCACTAGCAACATTTTTAGCATTATTTACAAGGAAGTTGTTAAAATCTAAGCCACTTTGGCCAAACCTACTAAGAGAACAAGCTATTAAAATAGGTGGCAATACATACATTGAAGTTTAATCATGTTTGTGATTTCAATATTCAGATACTACTAATATAAAACTACTTTTGATCAAAAATAAAGACGACTTTAATACTGGCTAATTAATTCTACATTGAACTCAATAGCAGCTACAGACAGCAAAAGATATGTAGCTTTGATTTCTCAAACCTGGGTCTGTTTAAAGATAGATACTCTTGAAAAATTCCTCTTCTGTATTTAGCACTTCCTCCATGCTGGATAATTGTGTTACTAGTTGAGGGGGTGAAACCTTACTCAAGCAACATCCACAATCTCTGTCACGGTGAAAAAGAAGCAAACCCCAAATTGACCAGTGCTTAACCGTCTGGTAACTTGGCACAAAGGCAATCAGGCTTAACTTAGATGCAATGTTATAGTATTTATACCGCAGTTCAAGAATGAATTATGTGAAAACACAACACAAGGACAATCTGAGGCCAATTTAGGAAAATAGAGTATTAATAAATTATATGAGGTCAAAATAATAACACTCCAATCAGCAGAACTGGAGATATGCAATTTTAAAGATTTAAGTGGAAATAGTGCCTGGAAGTACAAAGCACCAACTGTGGTTATCTAGTCACACCAGACCAAGGCAAAGTCACAAGATCAGGACAACAGCAATGGAGTGCAGGCCAGATACAGAGACCAAGTTAGGCCCGCTAAAGAGAGTACATTAAATCCTGATTTATGGAGCATTGCCAGATCCCACATTGCAAAATGTGTCGCGTATCGACGGTTCTGAGGAGCTGCAAGACTGTGATGAAGAGTACTACATTATCATTGAGGGTGCCATCAATGAAGGACTTGCAACATGAAGTCCTGCACTGAAGATGTGTCGCTCACAATAGTTCAGAAGAAGCTGCAGGCAGCAATGAGAGGGCCAGGGTTGCCATCAAGGATGTCATCAACAAGGGGCTTGTGATGTGAAGCAAAAACAAGGGATGATGGATGGAGCACTGAAACGTTTCAGACACTCACCCCCAGTCAGAGATCTGGGTTGAATCCATCATCGTTCTTCCGCTCACTTCGACACCCAGTTCAGACCCAGTCAAATGCAAATCAACCTTGACCCTCTTCCTCGAAGGAACAGTCCAGCATTCTGGGACCAATTTCATGGTAACATCCTTGTGATGTGAAAGCCTGCGTTGAGGATGCATCACAGTGTCAGCTCTGAGGGGAAGATGTTCGGCATTGGGGATGCATCATGCTGCAGCTATTCAGATGTGGCTGTAAAGAGATAATTCACGCTGTGTTGGTTAGGCTTAAAGGACCATAGCTGGGCCGGAAGAGCACGTTCCGTCCCACTTCAAAGGATCCAGGACTGGGGTTGCACCACTTAAGAGGTAGGACTCACAGCAGAGAGAAGCCAAGTGCTAGTTTCAATGCGGTTGGAGCATTTTCTGTCCCTTAGACTCTGATCAGAAGGCCAGTCAACTAGCCCCTGGAGTCACTATGGTGGTCCTGAGTTCAAGATGAAGGTCCAGTCCTTTCACTCAGGCAGCAAGGCAGCTGAGCAGCAGAGTAGCAGTACTTCTTGCAGAGCAGCACAGCAGTCCTTCTGAGTCTTCCAGAGGTGTATTGAAAAGTTGGGTCTGATTTGGATCAGAGGGTCCTTTAATTATACGTTTTGCAACCTTTAAAAATGGTGAAGGTTCTAGAAGTATGCATGCCCTGAGGGGTTTGTCCTGGCCCCAGCTTGTCTGAGATCACAAAAGACTATTCCTTTGTGAATTTGCCCAGGCAGGGCCTTTGCGATGTGTAAATGTGGTGGGTGACAGCTCCTCCCCCTAATCAAAACAGAGATGGCCCATCCTGCCAATACCTATTTGTAAAAACAGGTCAAGGACAACCAATATTTGCCCGGTGGTATCGCCTCTTTAACCCACAAAATATTAATCAATGAAGAGGCAGGCGCTGGAGACTGGAAGGCAGGAAACAAGGTTTATTCTCTCCGGAGGAGAACACATCAGTTCGGACAGCCAGTATCGTCACGAGGTGCTCTAACCGCATCTCTGAGGCCTGGCCTCTTATACACCGTTTTATGATCTTTATTGCAGGTAACACATTCTTACAATGCTTTGAAGTATGAAAAGGACATCCTCGGAATCTCCCCTTCAGGCCCGTTCCCACACACATTTACAGTTGAAGTCCCCACCCCGGTCACAATAGGTGATGATTATCGCGCAGCTGGACATTCCGCCGATTCACGGAATGTGTGGGGTTGATCGGATCTCATAGGGTGGGGGCTTTGATCAATTCGAGGGTCCTTTAATGGGGGAAGCTTCCTACTGTACGGGGGGGGCAATAAACAGTATCCGCAGGGCCAGGTGGCGGCCTGGGAACGAGGAAGACAAACGGGCACGCAGGAAAGGGGGTTTGTATCAAAGGGCCTGGGACCATGAAAGGAATGAAGGGAGGTGTCGCGCTGGGAACAGGATGGGGTTCTGAGGCAGAGCTGCACTGAAGAGGGGTTTATGACCCAAGGCATGTGAGAGCGGGGGGGGTGGCCAGTGCGTGGGGGGGTTTGTGAGGGCGAAGGGCTGTGCTGGGGGCCAGTGGCGTGCAGAGGGTGGTTCTGATCTAGGCACCTAAAATGGCGGGTGCGTATGACAAAAAGTGTGGCATCAGGGAAAAAGGCAAGATGGCGCAGATAATGTTTACCAAACCGTACTAATTTTCCACAGTCCTCCCTTTAACATTCCCAAGACATCTTGCTGGCCTATTTCCTATCCATGTCTACTGCGGCGGTCATAAGTAAAGAAGTAGGAACCCAGGTGAAGGAGCTATAAACATTTACATTTAAAATCTTTCGCCTTAGGAGGCGGGCCTATCGATAAGCTCGTTTGCAGGAAAGTCATAGTAATGCAATATCGGACAAAAACGATTCTGTAGTGAGAGCGTTGAGTACATTTCATAGATGCTTATAGTCATTCGGAATATGAACTGATAGGTTATTACATATGTAAGTTCTTTTCGTATTCGGTTGGAGCGTAATCAATACAATGGTGGCTGGGAGAGAAATGAGACGTAGTAAAAACGATAATCAGGGGTGTCATTGTTCGAAGGGGAAGTCCTATTGTCATGGACCATTATTAGTGAGTTCTCAGCATTCCTTGTCGTCTTCTGTTGGCACTGTGGAGCACCGGCGGTGGAGCTATGTGTCCAGCTCTATTCTAGGTCCCGCGTTGCAGGGCATGACCTTTTCCTCGCTTTCCTGGTCAAAAAGGTCCTTTTCGCCCTGTGTCCTTTTGAGTCGATTGTCAAAGAGTTCAGGTGGAAGAAGGGGGTGTGTGAGTAGTCCTTAGGGTAGGTCGGAGGAAAAGGGGATGGAGCAGGGCCAGATCGGGAACAGACCAGGGGGACGGAAAATTTTAGGTAGGTGGGCCCATGACCGAGTTCAGAGAGCGGGGACTTTTCGGCACATGTTGATCATCGAGCAGGGGCATCAGGTCAGCCATTTCCTCTCATTTTGTCGGAAACAGTGCCTCGTCCTGCGACGCCTTACTGTTGCGGTCTCGCCTTGGCCAATGTCGCAGATGTTCCACGATCTGTAGTCAGGCCGCGTGCTCCCACATCCGGTCTCTCTCTCCTCCGACAGTGGTACCCTTAAATGAGTTTGAAAAAGACAGTCTTTAGAGAATTGGCAGAGGAAGGTAATCACATAAGTCTATTTCTCTCCCAGCTCCAAGCAAATGAGAAACATCTGTTACATTGGGGTTCACAACCAACATATAAATAATTGATGATGGGCTTGCTGGATTTCCTATAACTTTCCTTCGTAACTATTTCGTTGGTGTTTGTTGGTGTTACATTCATTGTCGTGGTACGAGATCTGGTACCTATTCATTGCATTTTGCTTATTATAGTTACGTCAGTTCTTCTGGTAGAGACCCACTTTCCTAATACGAGCCTTACGAAGCTATACCGTTCTCCAGGGCTTTATATTTTACGAAAAAGTGCAACGTGCTATCACCATGGTCTGATAGGTATCTTTCTGAGGAACGAACATAGGCTAAACAATTTTCCATTCTATCAATGCATCCTACCTTTCAGCTAAACATTTTACTTTTAACAGGGTTTATTGCAACAATTTCTTCATTTCGGTCTAATCTTAACTTTGCAAACATCATTCTAATTCCTCATAGTCTCTTACAACCTGACTACTTCATTAAAAACCGGGGTCTTATGGAAAACAACTAGGGACATAGCAAACTGTGGTGAGGGACTATCGTCTTGCTTTGTGTCATGAGGGCGTTATCTAGCAGGAGGCCACAGTTCAGTTGGTAAGCGTTCAGTGACATTTCTCGAATTCGAAACTCTGTAGCTTGCTCATCAACAAATCATTTCTAGGAACAACGGCTGGCCTGTGTTAGTTGCAAGTCGACCCATCTCTTACAACCGGGGGTGAGGGACATTTTTTAAACTCTCGTCCGGGGCAGCTGATACAAAACTGAGGGCGTTCTGGGAAGATGGGGATGTTTCGATCACCTTTACTGTTTGGGTATTGCGACAATTCGGGCCAGGGAAGGTCGCGTTATCTGAGGCATTTGTTTTTTTTATCATAGAAGCCACTGACATGTAGTTCCCTTATTACGGGTCAGATTAGGGAACCTCAGTCGTCTTACCTGTCCTTTCCCTTTTGGCCAATTCTAGGTTTCATCAATTTTTAGCAGAAAGGAGAGGTAGTGACACGGCATCAGGGTGATTTTATTTAAGACAAATTTGCGCAAATACTTGCGGTATTTGGAGCCAATTGGGTGGTGCACCAGGGGTGGCGGTTTGCCAATTAGGTGCTAGTCGTTCAGAAGAGTGAGAGTGTGGAGGAGAGAGAGAGAGAGAGAGAGAGAGAGAGAGAGAGAGAGAGAGAGAGAGAGATGTGCAACAATAGGCTAAATAGTACACGTGCGACATGGGGAGTGGCTGTGTATTAAGATAGGCTATTCAGCGCATTACACAACATGAGACATTACGGGTCTGTGTTAGAATTTCGAAAGCATGCAGTTTGGGACGGACGAGCATTAGGCCGGGTACAGGGGACATGCATTGAGTAAAAGGCACCATTGTGTCGCACTTCTCGCACTCTCGGTCCTTTGACTAGTTAAGTCTACGCTTCAGTCGCACAAAAACATTTTCTCATAGTTTCAGACATACGTGACATGTGCCCATTCACGCAACACGGATTAGGGGTGATCGTGTTTCATCATATCATACAACTTATTGGTTCTTTCGTTACAAGAGCAGTTTGTGGGTGTGTTTAGGTGCCACCTTGCAGCGTTAGTCCGCTTCATGTATCAGACATGGCGAGGCTTCAGATCTTCACCATACCTCAGTCGTGATTCCAATGTAACCTGTAGAGGGAGGAAAAGAGGGGAAGGGAGGGGGACAACATTCGAGCATATCAAATGCATGGGCACGAAAGTCCTTTACTTACCACATACTCGTCTTATCTCCTCGGGATAGAATCCCTGGGGTCTTGGTTTCTGAAGCCAGGGGGGGGGGCAGTGTGTCCTTATAGGCCGTGTGTAGGGAAACGTTAAAAATCAGAGGCACTTAGTGCGAGGTATCTAGTTTGTAGATGTATCTAGCTATCGGGGTCCTTAAATCTTTTCCAACGCTGTGATGTTCTAAGGCATATCAGCTCTTCGGCCAACTCTGTTCCCTAGTACCTTTGAGTGCCGTACCTTTATAACATTCTATCATTTACACCGCTTCACTTTACCCGTCCTCAGAAGTCAAGGTCCTTCTCCATGCGTTAGATCCTGAGCCAGTCGCATACTTGGAGGCAGAGTATCGTGTCTTAGATTCGATCCTCCATCCGGGGCTGAGCAACCATCTTCTAATAACCTTAAAAAGAGAGCAAAGCAGGGTGCACAGAAAAACTCTCCTGCTGATCCCATATTTAAAAAAAGCATGCAATACCTGTTCATAGTTTGGAAAACCTTTATTTGCACAATCGTTCAGCATGTAGATATGAGAGTGCAATCGTATTTGGCCGGACACGGCGATGGCTGAAGTACGTACAGTAAGGGGGGGGCTATTTTGCAGCATTAAAAACATTTAAAAGGGTTTATTTAGTCATATGCAGGAAACTAAAAAGGTCTATCAATAGGTGAGGGATCAAGGGGCATTCATTTCATAATTGGAAGCACAGTCAGACTAGTTGCAATCAAATTTCCTAAATGCATACCGTGGGCGTGTGTCACAAGCGAGGTTATGTATCAGTTACAATAATATCATAATAAATCGTACATTGAAATCAACATTTTTAACGGGGTCCTTTTACATGTTCGTCGAGTGAACCCTCCCTCTTTTTCGTTAAGTGTACAAAGGATCATATACATATCTCAGAACATCAAGTCTTATTAGCTAAAAACACCACGAGGTGTTCGTAAGTTCTCATTGACACCGGCGCCATTTTGGGCGGGGCCGGGTTAGTCCGGAAGTAGCATCAGGGACAAAATGTTTCCCACAACCGGCGGTTGGACCAGAGTCCTTTTCAGCAGTTCAAAAAAACTCGTGCTAACAGAAGGGGTGGCTATGTCGTGGTTATTTCGTTAGCGATCAAGGCAGTTGTTCCTCATCGGAAGCCTGCAGGGGCCGAGGGCTCCTGGGACTTTTTGTAGAATCTTCAAGGCTGTGGGGATGCTGTCGGAGGTGGGGGCTCGTGCCCCGGTGGGCAAGCGTCCGAGTTACATTGCTGGTCAAAGTTACTCTAGCGGCCTAGACCCGCTTTCCAGGGGGCCCAGACGCCATTTTGAGACCCTGCAGCAGCCGCCCTTCGTCGAGTCTGCAAGAGTGGAAGAGACCTTTTGGGGTGAAAAAATGGAACACCGTGCCGTAGGAGCAGGACATTCGGCTAGGGTTCCGCTGTGGTGCCCCCACCTGGGGGGGCGAGGGAGACTCGTTCGCGCCGCCTCCCTCTCCCAGTGCACCCCACGCCGCCCCTTCTCACGGGCATACATGATGGCCACTCCACATCCCGTGCTCCACAAGTACACTTGAGGGCCATCGTATGTCTTGTGCTGCGCAAGTATGGCCGGCGCCATCCCATGTCCTGTGCTGCGGAAGTATGGCTGCCTGCGGTGCATGTCCTGTGCTGCGGAAGTATGGCCGCCGCCGTTGCATGTCCTGTGCTGCGCAAGTATGTGCGCCGCGGTGCATGTTCTGTGCTGCGCAAGTATGGGCGCCGCGGTGCATGTTCTGTGCTGCGCAAGTATGGCCGCCGCCCGGCTGGAGGATTTCGGCGCCGGGCCGGGGCTGGGAAACCTCCTATCCGAGGAGGTGGGAGAGGCTCGTTCGCGTCGCCTCTCCCTCCCAGCCCACCCTGTACCAATTTCAGCAGAGGTATTTGTGATGGCCGGACCAGGAGATACGAGGGAGGGGGTCATCTGCATCCGCCCCCTCCCTACTCGTGGCCCGGGGGACGCCACCCCACGAGGAAGAGGATGGGACGGCCATTTCATGCCAGGCCCGTGGTGCCTCCTGTACATCCCACTGGCGATCTCTTCGATCGATGGCTGTCAGCAGGCCCCGCCCCACACGTGCTGTGTGTTTCACCTTCCGGATGGGCGTGACCGGTGACCTGTGGCATTTCGGGAACTTCCGGAGTGGGGGTAGGTATTTTGTTTGGACAGGCATGTCTGGGTAATGGGGGGTTGTCTATGCAGGCCTGTAATTGCTCCTTTCTTTTTACAGAGTGGGGGGGGGCAGCAGAGAGTAATCAGTCCCATTGCACTCGAAGTTTGAGTTCATTAATGGAATGTATACTAATCTGTCCGAGACTACTCGGTGTATTGTTTCTGTAGGTTATCCGAAAAGGGTGGCTTTTTTTTGTGTTAGGGAACAGTAGCGGTAGTACGGGGTTCGTCACCGGATAACTTAGAGCTAGACTGGGTTTCCCGTCTTAGCGTTGTTCGATCTATGAGGACTCAAACATGTCGCTGTAATCGGTCTGGCGAAATCTGTGCCATCGGGCATAATCAAACGTGGTGGTTCTATCTGGCCTGTCCGTGTCAGCCTGATTCATCTTTGTCTCACGCCTTTTCCCTTTCTGCCGGCCTGTTATTTCTGTCGGCCCTCTGCTCTTACCCTCTTTCAGTAGAGTCGGGCATTGGGCTTTCCAGTGCCCGGAATATTTAGAAAAAGCACATTGGTTTTGCCCTAAGTCTGGTCGTCCTGTGCGTAGTGTCGGGGGATTACTTTCGGGTCGTTGTGTCTTAGGGTTGTCCTGTCGATATATCCCTTTACCTACTCTGACTTCGTCTCTTTTCTTTCGTTGCATTGCTTCTTTGCGCCACATACCGAGACTGTCGAGCATAATAGGCGTTGTCTTATTACTACAAAGGGCTATTTCTAACGTTTCTATTTTATCAAGATCGAAGGATCCTATCAGTGGCCACTGTTTCTCTTGATTTTCTTTGGTATACTTGTGCCACAGCTTACTATAGGCTATGGTAACTAATCCATACTTTGTGAACATGTCTTTATTAGGGGTGCCTTCCAGCGGAGCTAGATGGTCCACCTCTAATAAACGGTCCGGGCTGAACCAACTACCAATCAGTGGGGAGAAGACAGACATGACGGCTCACAACGAGGACAAAAGTCAGCACTGCCTATCTTATCACTGCGTGCAAAGACTAGACAGAATATTTCTATTCTACGTTGTTTGCAGGCAGTGAATACCTCATGAACCAATATCAAACAGTCAATAAACAATCAGTGGGGAGAATAAGTAGGCCCGCAAAAGGTCTGCGTCCTCTACCCTTTCACTATCTGCAAAGAGGAACCTGTTCTTTCCTGTTTGCAGACAGAGAATCTCCAGAAAACAATCCGCGAACAGTAGTTCGGGGTCAAAAACAATTAATCAGTGTGGGAGAGGGAAATCTCCCGAGAGTTCAAAACAATCAATCAGTGGGGGAGAAAGATAGGCACGCTGGCTGCGTTACCTATCCTTCACTGTTTGCAAAGAGAGAGAGCCTGTTGTTTCTCCGTTTGCAGACAGTGAATCTCCAAACAAGTCAACAAAGAGTAATACTAGTATTTTCCGAACAATTAAACAATCATTTCGCAATTCGTCGTGTTTACACTACCTTACCCGGACCGTATGGACAGTTTCTTATCTTCCGAATCCAGCGCCCGATCGTCCTCTTTTCCTCGTATTCCTTGCGGCACTCCTGATGGTTCCCAGTCAGGACCGTAGATCACTCGAGAGAGGTCTGTTCGGAACCAGTGAAGTTCGGATGATCGGCTGCCAGACGAGGGTCTATTGGGCAAGAGCTCTCCCGATCGTTGCAGTCGTTCACTCTGTCGTCAGGACCTCTCCCACTGGATCCACGTGTCGCTGATGGGCCCCACGCTTGGGACGCCAATTGTAAAAACAGGTCAAGGACAACCAATATTTGCCCGGCGGTATCGCCTCTTTAACCCACAAAATATTAATCAATGAAGAGGCAGGCGCTGGAGACTGGAAGGCAGGAAACAAGGTTTATTCTCTCCGGAGGAGAACACATCAGTTCGGACAGCCAGTATCGTCACGAGGTGCTCTAACCGCATCTCTGAGGCCTGGCCTCTTATACACCGTTTTATGATCTTTATTGCAGGTAACACATTCTTACAATGCTTTGAAGTATGAAAGGACATCCTCGGAATCTCCCCTTCAGGCCCGTTCCCACACACATTTACAGTTGAAGTCCCCACCCCGGTCACAATAGGTGATGATTATCGCGCAGCTGGACATTCCGCCGATTCACGGAATGTGTGGGGTTGATCGGATCTCATAGGGTGGGGGCTTTGATCAATTCGAGGGTCCTTTAATGGGGGAAGCTTCCTACTGTACGGGGGGGGGGCAATAAACAGTATCCGCAGGGCCAGGTGGCGGCCTGGGAACGAGGAAGACAAACGGGCACGCAGGAAAGGGGGTTTGTATCAAAGGGCCTGGGACCATGAAAGGAATGAAGGGAGGTGTCGCGCTGGGAACAGGATGGGGTTCTGAGGCAGAGCTGCGCTGAAGAGGGGTTTATGACCCAAGGCATGTGAGAGCGGGGGGGGTGGCCAGTGCGTGGGGGAGTTTGTGAGGGCGAAGGGCTGTGCTGGGGGCCAGTGGCGTGCAGAGGGTGGTTCTGATCTAGGCACCTAAAATGGCGGGTGCGTATGACAAAAAGTGTGGCATCAGGGGAAAAGGCAAGATGGCGCAGATAATGTTTACCAAACCGTACTAATTTTCCACATATTGCCCACTATCTCACTGTATGGGAGCAATACACAAAGACTAACTGCCAGCTACACCTAATCTTGTGACCCATGCTACATGCAGCAGACACCAAATGGTCGGGACAGGAAAATGGCAACATTCTAAAATTAGCATTTTTAGAATTGTGTCTTAAAATTTGACGCTGCCATTAAAAAGGGCTTTAAATTCCAATTCTTTAGAAAGAGGCAGCAACAAAAGCCTAAGGTTCAGTGTAGGAGGTCTTAATGACAATGCATCTCCAGAGGCCATAAGTGAGCAGATTCCTGATGGTCAAATATATTCAAGCAATCCTCAAAGATCTTTTATATGTTCTGACAGGCCTTTACCTATAGATTTATACATTTCCTGGCTTCTTTCTCACTTATATAGTCCGCGATTTTGATGCTATGTTATGTGCATTGGAAAAGAGAACTATCTCCTGCGAGGGTATTCTGGCACTGAGCAGATGTGTGTGACTATCCCTGACTAGATTAAGTTGGTAAATTGAAAATCCAGGTTTTCAGCTTCTTGTGACATTCAGGAAGAGAGGAGGAGACTCTGATGTAGAGTTAGAAGTTGTTCCAAACTCTTTGAGAACCCCGTCCTCCTGATTTGTTTTTGTGTATACGTGGAATGTGTGAGAGAAGAAGTCCTGTGGAACCGATGTGTCTGGTTGGTTGGTGGAAGGAGATGCTAATATTCGGGTAAGAGGGGCTTAAGATGTGTAGTGCTTTGAGTGTGTGTGTGAGAATCTTGAAATTAGTACATTTGTGTATCGGGTGCTAATGAAGCTTTCTTAGGTGTGATGTTATTTGAGTTCTGTGGAAGAGGTTGAGGATGAGTCTGGCTGCCATGTTCTGCATGATTTGTAGTCTTCTGATGAGTTGCTTGGTGATCTCTGCATAGAGGCGGTTTCCATAGTTCAACTAGCTGGAAACTAGAATGTGAGTGATGGTTTTTCCAGTGTTGCTCTGGAGATATTGAAAGATCAGTAGAATGCAGTGATAGCATTGCCTGGTTCGATCATGTCAAGTTTGCTGTTGATGATGATTCTGAGGTTCCTTGTGTAAATGCTGGGTGTGGGTGTGGATCTGGATTTGGCCTGCCCACAACTGTAGTCCCATGAGAAGGTATTCATGCCAAAGATCTCTACTTCTGTCTTGTCGGTGCTGAGCTTTAGACAGTTGGCTTTCACCCAATTACTTACATTGCCACAAACAGCCAATTGCACTAGCCTACGTCCCTGTCACAGAAGTAGCCAACCACTACAACATCCTAATAGAAAGTACCTATTGCCAAAATAATGAAGACAAACTAACTCTCCTAAGGGACAACTTTGAGGGTACAGGGGTTGGAAGACGCCATAGGTAAAGACACAGATGCCAACCAAAATTCCAGGTATCATGGTGGAATGTCTATGACAGCACCTTGGCACAGGAAGCAAAAATAAACAATGCAGAAGAAGTATGGCATAATGCCTTCAAATCCACACTAGGCAGAACTCAACCTCTGCTATACAATTTACTAGAAACCTTACAAAAAGAGCAAGACAACCAAGAACATGGGTGAGATTATGATGATGGTGTAATGAGGACCACTGTTGCTTTTTGGCAGTCTTCTCACCTGCTTCCTTGGTGTCCAACTGCCCGATCAGGAAGTGAGTGGGAACACCGCCTCAGGACTGCAACCACAACTGACATTTCTGCTACTGAAGAAACAGAGGTGACCCATGAAGGAGTTCCCATGCAGCTCACCGCCAGCCCAATTAAGACCTGCCATTAACCCGACATGTTCCAGGATGGAAAACCTCCAGGTAAAAGTCAGCAGAAAGGCAGGTAATGAGACAAAGTAATGGTTTGAGGGTTAATTTACCCATGTGTAAGGTAGCTAGTGCTCATGTAGTGCCCTCTAGTGCCTTTAAGTTGGAGCACGCAATGTGTTACTTGCACAACGGAATGCAAGAAAACAGTGTGCTCGACTGGCTCGAGGCCCCCTAGTTAGATCTATTTATCCTTTTTATGCGCTATAGAATCCACTCCAATACCATCTCAACCAGCATAGCTGTATAGGAACGTCACAAAATTAGTGCTCCCATGATCTGTTGGTTGTAGCAGACCCCTTTCCGTAGCAGGTTAGGGATGGACCCTATGTAGAAGCATGCCACGAAGAGGTAACCCTGGTGGGTGAGGGTTACTTAAAAGAAAAATGTTTCCCTCCCATGACGAGGTTGGTGTTGTTGCTTTATTATCTCTCTTTTGTCTCCTTGGAGGGACTCTTGTTTCCTTATTTACCTAGAAGTAATAGACAAATCTATCCACTGAATCACATTTTAAATCTAAGAGGCACCTTGGACACTACAATATAGTACACACATTTCTTTATTATATTTGTTCAAATACTAATAAAATAGTATACTTATATCAGTGAATAAACAATCCAATTTTGCATTCATTACTCACTGAGATAATAAAAATCGTATACACTAGTATATAAAAATATTTAAAATGAATGAAAAACTAAAACTAACAAAGTAACTACACATAATTAAATAACTACATAACATACTTTGAAGGAAACAACACGATAAGTATATCAACATAACATTATTTTAAATATTTCACATTTCCTACCCACAGTAACTAATTAAATACACTTCTGAATGTGTTGATGCAGATCTCTCTCCAAATCCACATAGTATAAAATATTAATCCACCAAAAAGTAGTTAAAATGATAATAAAAAGCCCCACCCAAAAAAGCATAAATGTACGTAAAAAAGCCATTTCTTAAAGCAATCCAAAGTCTGTAGATTCCATAAAACACCCCCAAATATATATTTTTTAAAGAACCACTCCAGGAAACCCGAAAAGCAATGAAATCTATATATAAGAAATTGGTGTATAAAAAAACGAATCCAGATTTCCTTAAAAGAAAATAAAATGGAAGTCTGACTTCTTTGGAAATGCAAAAGAAACGGAAAGCTGCAACAAAAAATTAGAAACACCCTCCCACACAAAACACTACATTCAAATGTATGCATACTTATTAAACTACACAAAAATAGTCAGCAACAAATTAACTTCTGCCACCCGCGGTGGACCCTATGTTTACCTCCCAGTGCAGGTAAAAGCAAGGGGGAGGGGAAGGGGACTGCTGGCTGCTTATGGATGATTTTTCGGGGGGTGGGGGGGGTTGGGGTGTTGGTGTATGGCCGACGGACGACTTGTTCTGTGGTGGTGGATGACAGTTGACTTGTCCCGTGGGGGTGGTCTGGCGGCTGATGGACCACTTGGTCGTGGGGGTTGTGGTGGTAGTCAGCAGACATGACTTGCTCACCTCCTCCACACCCAAAAATAATACCACCTGGAGTGGACCACCAACCACCCCACCCTAGCTATTCCACTGGTCAGCAATACATATACCACACATAACTTACATTACATAACACTTTACTTGCTAAAACACCTAATAAAATAATGCAACACCAAATGGCACAAAAAAACCAATAAGCGCCTTATTGTGAGTTTGGTGGTACTGCTTCCGCTGCTCCAGTGGTCTGATCGCCCTATTACAAGTATGGCGGGTAAACCACCATGGGACCGTTGCTGCTGACAGGAATCTGCAATCCCTGGTGGTCTTGCAGTGGTCTGCGGCCCTTAATATGCTGTTGATGCCACTGTAGCACCTCCAAGCATATTAGGAGTTTCCTCACTGCCACAGTTATCATGGTGGTGAATTCGCCATGAAAAAGTGTGACGTGAGGAAACAAATGCCTTCGCTCAAGGATGAATGCAGGGGGGCACATGGTGTGCTTCCCTGTATTCATTCATACACCCCCCTGTTCCTGCAGGGCATGGACTAGACAGTCCATACCCTGGAGGAACTGGCTTTGATGCTCCCATTTCAGTGCCTTTTTCATTGGCATTGCAGAGGGACCACCAAAGAATCACCTGCCAGAGATAAAAAAGTTGTAATGTGGCAGGCAGTTTCTTATGGCTTTGGTGGTCTTGGCGCAGGGCGGCCCCACTCCAAGACCGCCAAAGTCATAGTAAGGCCCTTAAACAGACAATAAACCTACCAATTATATTTTACACATCATATACACAACCTTCCTACTTCCCGCACCTTACTAACACCTTATTATTTGTTAAAAATTAACTTACCTTTACGAATGAACTGCAGCACCCAAGCACACATTTTTCCTTTCAGAAATGACCCAAAAATAACACCGATAGATTACTTAATTTAGTTAGCAATAACAAAATGGCCCCCTAATAAAAGTTAAAAAAGGTGTATAGCCCCATAAGATTGAATGGAAAAAATAGCAAAAATGTTTTACAAATGTCTAATAAAATGTTTAAAAATGTGTTTTTTTTATATCACACATTTACAATTATGTCCCAAAAATGAATATAACGATTGTAAAGTGTAAATTGAATATTGTATTGTATATACAATTATTTAATATATATTAATAATTTATGATAACTAAAATATTTCTTTAAAAACTAATAAAAAAATTGGTATATATTAAATAATAAATTAACAATTTGTTTCTAATAAATTATTTACAAATGTCTTCAAAATAAAAATATTAAAAAATGATGTGTATTTATGTGTATTGTGTTCTTATAATACTTATTAATGTGAAAATAATGATGACACAAACATTGGCTATTCTATTATACCAATGCAAAAACAACTTTTACAAAGTATTTAATGCTCCAAACATAACATATACTAGTCCCACTTCACTACAAAAAAGTGAACACATATAAATAATACTATGGGAACAGTTTGGACACTAAAAGGCTTAAATTTACTATTCCCACACCACGGATGGTGTTGGACACTAAACATACTACATTTACTATTCCCACTCCAATCTAACTTAACTCAGGGAAGGTGCTGGACATTAAAGAGGCAACATTGACCATTCGCACTGCAATAAAGCTTATCGCAGAGAAGGTTTTGAATACTTATAGGTTACATTTACTATTCCCACTCCAATATAAAGTCAGGGAAGGTTTTGGACACTAAGGGCCTGATTCCAATCTTGTTGGGAAAGCATCCCGACTGAATCGGTTCCAGAATGCTTTCCGTATGACTCGGATCGGGGGAGTCCAACCGAACGAGTACAATGCAACTGTATGCATCCGGATATGATTTGGTCGGACTCCAATTGATTTCAATGGGAACCTGTGTTCCGAATCTGACCCTCTCTCACAACATATAGCACACAAACAAAATTAACATTTACTATTACCACCAGAATAGCAACAAAGTTAAACACATCTCTGTAAAATTGTACCAAATATCATAATTTTAAATTATTATTATCCACATGACTTTTAAAATATATTTCATACCAAATTGGATAAAATGTTCATGTATAATATGTTTTCCCTATAACTTTTGCCTTTAATGGATTGTACTATTGTACGGTATTTGTTATATTTCCTCTGAGGGTTGTAATGTATTTCTTTAAGTCTGTGTTCTTTCTCTTAAATAAAAAATTATTTAACAAAAAAAAAAAAAATATATATATATTCCCGTCTCTTAACTTAGAGCTGGCTGTCCAGGTTTCTGAGCAGGGCAGTCTTTTTACTATATTTGGAAATGGTTTTTTTGGTGATTTTCTTTGTCACTGAAAAATTGTTATAGCACTTTTTTCTCACAAACATAATTGTCTTGTAAATAGTTCTGCAATAATATTTTGATTAATATGAATGCATCATTGTATATATATATATATATCTTTTAAATATAATGACAGAGGACTAAAACTCGAGAATGTGTTTTTACACTTAGGTGCCACCCTTCGGATGACACCTACACATATAGGTACTTTAAAAATCGGTTCTTTCATAGATAAGCTGTGCCTGTACAATTAGCAATTAAGTTTGATATGACTATGATTTGCATCTGTTCAATATTTTTTATGCTTGTCTTTGGATTTATGGTTCAGATTGGGGGTTACGATAATAGGAGATATGCCATGCATTTATGCATATGATGAATATTGTTATTTTGTTTTGTACAACAACAATGCATTTAAGCAGTTATTTTACTACTCACAAACAGTAACCAATCTGAAGCACCAGCAATAATTATTCAAGCATGCAGCATAAAGCAATGTGTGTTCTTTTTGGATGCAACCAATGTATATAGTCACTGTAAATAGATGCACTATGCCTTTAAATTTCTTGCTATTTGGTATCAGACACAACCATATGATTCACGTGTGGGAGGTGTGGCCCAATGGGCGGGCTTTCACCTAGCAGATAAAAGAACTTTCCAAGTTTTGAAATGTGGTGTGTGAACAAGAGTACGTCAGTACTCGAAACGTTACATTTTGGAAGGCACTTAAAATAAACAACATCTTGCCTGGACTACGTGGGGTCTGTCTCTTCTCTCGCCGCTGCTGTTACTGCTGCATGTGGAGGTTTGAAGGATTCTTACGATATATATATATATATATATATATATATATATGTTTAACACAGTAGCCGCTCGTGGAGGGAGTGCTGTGTGGCGGTGGGGTGGGGTGGGGGAGGGGCAGGGTTGGGGTAGTACACTCTGGCTCACGGCGGAACCAGTGTAATGTAAATAAATTAATAAATAAAACGAATTTAATTGTGAGCGCTGAAAAGCCAAATGTGTTTCAGTGCATGCATGGAAATACGTTTTATTTATTTATTTATTTACATATCTCAGGTCGGCCGTGAGCCGGAGTTTACTACTCCCCACCCTGCCCTCTCCTGCCCCCCTCACCACCGTGGCACTCCTTCCACGAGCCGCTACTGGTTTAACTCCCTACAATATTTTAAAATGTTATCAAAAGACAGATTCCAGCAGTCCTTTCATTCCAGGCAAATCAAAAAGGCTGTCCGAATCTGTCATCATACTCGCTTGTTCAGAAACCAAGTTCATAGACCTTTACCAATCAGCCTAGGAAAGGCTGTGTCGTAATTTAGCAGCGATTAGATTAAGCATTAGCAGAAGACATCCTGTATTTAGAGACTATCTTGTCTTTTTATGGAATCCATTTTGTATTTGGCAGCCATTTTAGATGGCCATGTGCTCACCATGTACTCAGTCCTATCTTGCTGTTCTCTGCTCGGTATATTTAGCCTCTTCCTCCTACTTTGCACATGCTCAGTTGTGCTTGCAGCTGCTAATATTCTGTAACTGTCAGGATGTGCTTGCTAGCATTGGCAAAACTGTTAGCTCCTCCTACTTGTCGACTGTGCATTTTCTGTATGACCATCTATGTGTGTAACTCTTCTTATGTGCACTTGTACTGCCCTTTTTTTAGCCCCTGTGAGGGTATATAAGAGATACTGTGGCCTTCAGTCCTCAGACCATCTCATACAGAGTGCTGCGGCTTCTGTGTGACATGGCCTCACTTGTTGTAATTTAATAAATATGTTTCTCTTGATTACAGATTCTGTGCCAACTTTTTCATGCTGCTTTAAAGGATCAGGTGTTAGTGCAAACCCCTGAGATGGGATTTTTGATTTCCTTCATTTGGCGCGCCAACTTGGGGCTCATCAGAGCGGTGACTATCTGCAGGAGCGATTTTTGGTCAGGAGACAGACATTTACTGAGGAAGACAAGGCAGGATTCTACTAAAGGAGGTACCAATTCTGGGGGTTCTTAGTCTGTGTAGCCCAGTCTACTTCTGACCTTCCTGATTTTTGATCCTCCACATGATGGCACCCCTGACTGAGAACATTTCTGGCGTGAATATTTTAAAAGAAAAGACTGTTAGGTCATTCAAAACTTGGCAGATAGAATCTGGACGCTCGTGCTTGGTAAGAACCATTGTATGGTAATTACTGTGAGCTTATGGTAGCCAGTGACTCGCAAGGCAGTTTTAGGATACGCTTGCTGTGGCTTATGGATATGGATATGGATATGTATGGATGATCGATCATATTTATGATATGGATTATGTGATATATGCGTTGCAACACATGTAGGCAGGTAATGTGGAGATGTTTCTCCATTTATGGTTATGAGCGGCGCAATGATTAAGTGCCATTTTAGATTATGATAATGCATATTTTGCATTATGTTTGTTTGCATGCCTGTTCCAAACACACATGTAAAATGTGTAGTTTTATGAGAGGTACCATAGTGAGATATGAATTGAATTAGCCGGCTTCCCCTAGAGGGAAAACTTAAAATAGGTTTTAGGTATGAAAACATATTTCTTCCTTGGTGAAATTTTTCCCCAGGGAATTTAAATATGCCCATAATACACATGAGGATCCTTTGTTCTGTGCAATTTTATGTATGAAGATATGCAGAGCGGTTTTTGGTGTTCTGCCAGCCTGAATTAGTGAATTGAGAGTATTTCTACTTTAGTTTTTAGAATACTGTTGAGAATAGGGTTTCTCCTTGTAAATATGACTTACAACTGGGATTTACATAGGTGGTTTGGATGCAGTCTGTGGGCTGTGTTTTGTTTCTGGCTTTAGTGTTGACCCATGGTTCAAAAGGTGTGTTTAAATGTCTAGCTGGTTTGTGGGTTTTTTCCATTCATGTAACTTTTGCTTGTACATTGCGTCGTCGCTATTTACGAAACATGGCTAAAGCGCGCTGTATTGTGTGTCTTTTGTGTTTTACCCCTTTCTGTTTATGTCTGTACTGAGCTCAAATGCATTTTTGTGGGTATTTTTGATGTTTTCAGTCTGTTAAACATAATGTTAGATTAATTAATGTTGGGGAAAAATTCGATAGAAATTCAGGAATGACCTATGTGATGTGCTAAACATAACTATATGTTTCTCCTTAAAGTTATAGGGTAAGGAATAGCGCACATGTACAATTGTTAAATGTTTAAGGGATAAACTTAAAATTCTTATTCACTAGGAATATTAAAGGCCTACAGCAGAAAAATGAAATGGTGTGTTTTTGTAGACGACACTCTCATAACATGTTTACTCCTATACATCGCATTAGATGTTAACAGACAAAACAGTTTAGCTGGAGTGAGTTTTTCTGAACTTAAAATGTGTATTCTTGCACACGCATTTCAAAGCTTGGAATGTCTGTTTTTAGTAAGGCTGCCACCAGGAAATTCAACACTGGGTAGGGCCTGCCGTCAAGGACACAGCTGTTGTTTTCGCAGGCCATGTTTATTTAGCCAGGATTTCTTCCTTAGTTAAACGTGCAACTTTGCATTTCAGAGTGTTATTTTGAAAGCAAGGTTTACAAAAATAAGGTTAATTATTTGAATCAGAGACATACATTTTAATTGCGGTTTCCCTTCTCTTTTATCATTTATGTCTCTGTTGCTAAAATCATTGTCCTTTTCAAAAAAAGTGGCGCGAAGTTGTCGTATATTTAAAATTGAGCTTATATACTTAGGCTTGTGAATAGTTGCTCTAAAAACATAAGCAAGGGGCAGATTTATAATAGGGATGCAGCTTGGTTTTAAGATATAGGATTATTACAAAAACGAAATATGGAGAGTAATTTTTTAATTATGACATAAAAAAAATATTTTGAAAAAAAAATAAGTGCTTTTTAAAATCGTTTTTTGATATTCATAAAGCTTAATACTCATACTGTGACCTCCTAGCATTATAATTTAATTTAAGTTGTGCAGTACTGCATAATGAGGACATTTATGTATGGGACCTTCACTTGGCGCAGGCGTAAGAAGTCATTTTTTTAAAGATTTACATGAGATATGTCTAAGTCCGATTTCTGCAATCTCTAAAGAACATTTTGAGGATGATTAATATGTAACACAATTATAGGTTATTTATTTTTAAGTACCTCAAATTGCAAAAACGATATTGAGTTAAATAGACCATTTTTAAAGGCTTTCTTGCCATTTAAACTAGTTTTATAGTGCCTTAGGCTTCAGTGAATGCATACATTCAAGTATAATACAAATGTGCACGTTTGCTTTTTCATAGCTTAGTGAGTTAATGTGCCCAGCGCAGAGGCTTATGTTTAATATCAGGGTTGAAAGTTTTGACTTCAGCGGGGCCTACTGAGCCATTCATTTATTTAAGGTTGATACAATATTGCATGGGATAGTGACACACATTTATTATGAAGCTGGTATGGTGTGTTGTTATGTTCCATAATTATTCACAGGCTCTGAGAATAAATAAATTGTAGTTCTCTAAAAGAAGTAATATATTTAAAATGTCTTTTTTTAAATAGGGTTGATTATTGCACAGACTTGCAGAGACTTATTGTCTTTGTCAGTTTCACAGTGAGGGTCCCAGGGAGGTTACAAGAAAGCTTGGTGCTCCAGCCAGATTTTGACCTTTAGGTCAGTGTGGTGGGGGCTTAGGAGTATGCGACAACAAATGGTGAAATGATTGCTTGGAAAAGCGTCACGCAAAGGAGCCATTCACGTCGACATTTGAAGAGTGCATTCCTGACACGGCTTTTTATAAACAGCAGGGCCTAAACTGGGGGGTTGGTGTAAGGGACACGCAGAGGCTGTGAAAGAGTTTTTGCTTAAGAGATTTTGTACATTTACAAAAACTGGGTGGTTCTACTTGAGATTTTGCGTGTTATGTGAAGTATTGGCTGTATGATGAAACAAAGATGTGTTTTTATGACTTCTTTGAAATGAATTATCTGTGCATTTTTATGTTTTTTGCATTTCTTCTATGAATTTTCCCTGCTTTTCCTGTGTGTCTGACGCGACACAGTAAGTTATATTTGACAGCTGATCTTCACTGACTGCTTGATCTGCTGTCAAAAGGGTGAGGATGGATTAAAAGAAGGTGTTATTTAGGTATAAGTCTGACAAAATTAAAATGGGCCCGAATGGTTTTTTTTATGTTATTGGAGTGTTTATTGTGCAGAAAGTGCATGAAATGGTGTTGCATGCTATTGTGTTTTTTCTGTGCTTAGGTATATAGCAAAGTATATCTGATGGCTTGGCATGAAATGTCCTATATTATGTATGTTTGTGATCCATGTTGGTGCTTTTGTAAGTTTTGCTGTGTTGTGAAGGGATGACATGACTATGTATATCCTTTGAGCAACAGTGGTTAAAACTTGTTAAGTGGTAAAACTTGCTGATACTAAATTATGACATATGATATTGTTATATTGTGAGCAAGAACAGACAGCACTTCACCAAGTGCATGCCTGTGTGGTTATAATATATACAGCAAAGTGTGTCACCTTTACTCACGTTACTGCTCTTTTCCCTTAAGGAAAAGGCAGCCTCACATTTATATTTCCTTGATTGGACCTAAGGAAGCAATTATAGATCTGTGACTCTTATGCAAGGTGACCTAATTTCTATATAGTATTAGTTAAATGATGTTCTGTCTTAAAAGGAAACCAGGTTTCATTTTCCCCGAGAAAGGAAGGAATGGGATCACTAGCTGAGATTACCGTAGATGGGTAGTGGCCAGCGGTAGAGTTATAATATGTGTACTATTTTTGACTTTTTTGGTATCACCCATGCTCTTGGCATTATGTCACAAACTTGATTGTCACCCAAGTCATTTTTTGTCCTTCCTATGGATTTTTCTTTTGCTGCTTCTCCCCTGATTGATGTCACATTGTGCCTAGTTTTTGGGGATTTTAGCTGTGTTCTAGTCCTATTTTCTTTTTCGTTTTTCTTTCACCATTTAGAGGTTTACATTTCCAGACTACAGTGATGTATCAGGTTCCTCTATAATATGTGTAATTCCCTTTTGTATGACCAAACTGGTTTTCAAAATTTCTTCAGGCCTACTCGGATGTTTTCTAGTCTGACTGTTAGGGTAGTGATACATTATAGTAAGATCAGTTGTCCACCTCAATAGGAGATACTTTCACGAGTATTTAGTATGACAAATTCAAATGCCTATTCTAATTTGGTTTTAGTTCTTTTTCCCTGCTGCTTTAATTTTTGGTGGGATCAGATGTGTCCTAATCATGGAAATACCAGGACTCTAGTTCTTGTCTGTTGTTTCTACATTGCTATTAGCTTTTGTATTGTATAGTCCACCTGACGCACAATTAGTCTACATGTCCCTGATAATCTGTATTATGTGATTTCTCTTTTTGAGGTGTTCTAGATAAGGAATTTAGGAACACCTAGACTTAATCATTGAGGAAAGTGTGTTTACCCCCTTAGACAATGTCACTATGTGTGAAAACATCCACTCAAACAGAATTTGTATGTAGTTGTCTACCTTTAGATGGATGAGGGTATGCTCTCACATGGAAACCCAATTGAAGAGGCTAGAGGTGCTGTTTTACCTACTACCTTTTGTCTTTGTACTCTATGACAATGACAGTATTTTGTTTTAGATCACTATAGTCCCATGGTGTATGGCCACTCCTTTGAAGATTGCAGGCCACCTGCTTGCAAATCCCCTGCAATGAATTGTTTTTTGTATACTTGCCAATAGGTCCAGCCTGTGTTTTTCTTTACTCTCACATAGATAGATGGAAGTGGTTCTTGGGTGCCTTGCTAATATATGGGGCATCTCAAGACTAGGAAGTATTTTCTAACACTCTGTTGATAGACTGTTTCTGTGCCTTGTCTAAAGACAATTTGTTCTGTCCACAAATAGATATTTGCTGCTGTACAAACCACTACCAGAGGGGCCCGGACATCAGATTCAGCCTGGAGAGTCAGCGTCAGCACCAGTGCAGCTTGAAACCAAAGTGAAGGTAACCAGCACAAGCATTTCTGGCAACTAGGACCTCAGTGAAGGCGGAAGCCCTGTGATTAAGTGTGTACCCCTGCCACTGTTTTGAGCGAAAGACGGGGTCACAAATCAGAAAGGAGAAATCGTGGATCATGCCCAGATGAGAGTCACAGACCGACCAGAATGGCAAGGAGGTTTTGCTTGAGGTGACCCCTTCTGAAACAAGGGTTGCTTCAGAGATCCTAGAATGAGGCCTCTGATTTCTGGTCCTAAAGTGAATACAAGTTTGCACCTTTGTTTGTTGGTCAAGAGATACCTGGGTACACTGGATGCAAATGTGTAGCCCCAACGAATGAGCAGTGCGCCAGCAGAGCAATATAGGAGATAGGGAAGGACTTGAGATTAGGGTTCAAGTTCTGTGTCTCTGGTGTCTGTTAGATTGAAGTGAAGAAAAGTGGTGCACTGTTTGAGACACTGGACAGGATCGCTAAGAGCATTTGCCTGTTGGGTGACTGCCCTATCCTGAAAGAAGAGACTTTTTTTCCTTGAAACTGGACTGTGATTCTTGAGTTGCGAGTTGTGCAGCTCCACCGTGGAAACAACAAGAGCCTGCCTGTGAGGCTCAAACGGACACAGGGAGAAGACTCCCCCTCTGGTTGGTTGTACAGCGGCTTCAATTTCCCCAAGGACTTCCTCTTTTTTGTCAATAATGTATCCCTTTAGTTGTCCCATTTTTGAAGAGCAGCCCTTTGCAGCTCTTGGTCCTAATTCCTATGGCCCTGTGTGGTCCTCCTGGTCCCAGATATGCTTGATGTTCTAGCCCTCATAAAAGGAAAATGTAACAGTCAATTGGAAAATGTTTTTATTAGATATGAGCTGTTAGCTATTCTGAAATTTAAAATGAATAGTCACTGAAATGCATAGGAGCCCTGAAAATGTCTACTAGATAATTTTAGGATTTGCTTTAGCTTAGGCCAAGAAAAATGATAATTCTGTTTATAATAGTGGCCATTGCTTTCTCCTACTGTCTGTATGTTTATTATGATCCAATGCCCGTTTTTCTTGGATTCCTGCTGATACCCTTAGTGAAATGTTTAGACTGGAAAATGCTCCCCTAGCAATAAATTAGGATATTGATAAATTGTGAAATTGAATGTACAAATATTTTCTATGTTCTTACTGGATCATGGGAATGTCTTCAGCTAATGCTGAAAGGGTTGTCTGTCGTAATTTAGCAGCGATTAGATTAAGCATTAGCAGAAGACATCCTGTATTTAGAGACTATCTTGTCTTTTTATGGAATCCATTTTGTATTTGGCAGCCATTTTAGATGGCCATGTGCTCACCATGTACTCAGTCCTATCTTGCTGTTCTCTGCTCGGTATATTTAGCCTCTTCCTCCTACTTTGCACATGCTCAGTTGTGCTTGCAGCTGCTAATATTCTGTAACTGTCAGGATGTGCTTGCTAGCATTGGCAAAACTGTTAGCTCCTCCTACTTGTCGACTGTGCATTTTCTGTATGACCATCTATGTGTGTAACTCTTCTTATGTGCACTTGTACTGCCCTTTTTTTAGCCCCTGTGAGGGTATATAAGAGATACTGTGGCCTTCAGTCCTCAGACCATCTCATACAGAGTGCTGCGGCTTCTGTGTGACATGGCCTCACTTGTTGTAATTTAATAAATATGTTTCTCTTGATTACAGATTCTGTGCCAACTTTTTCATGCTGCTTTAAAGGATCAGGTGTTAGTGCAAACCCCTGAGATGGGATTTTTGATTTCCTTCAGCTGGACCTGTCCAAATGCCTTTCGCAACTTATTCGGTCAGCCCGGCTTTCAGGCATCGTACTTTGTTGTTCAAAACTGGGAACGAGTCGGTTGGAAACAAGAGCTCCGGATTGGATTCAGCAAACCCAAATCCGATTCAGAGCCCTTCCGACCAACATCAAAATCGACCCCTAAATATACAACATTTACTATTCCCACTCCAATCCAACTTAACTCAGGGAAGGTTCTGGACATTAACAAGGCAACATTAACCATTCCCACTGCAATAAAACGTATTGCAGAGAAGGTTTTGAACACTAAAAGGGTTACATTTACAATTCCCACTCCCCCAAAAAGTTATCTTAAGGAAGGGTTTGGACACTAAAAGGATTACATTCACTATTCCCACTTCAATATAATGTAACTCAAGGAAGGTACTGGACACTAAACATGCAACGGTTACTGTTCCCACTCTAATCTAACAACTCAAGGAAGGTGCTGGACACTAAAGAGGCAATTCCCACTGCGATAGAAATGATCTTAGTGAAAATGGTGGACAATAGGGCCTGATTATGAGTCTGGTGGTCCACGGCCCACAGACGCACTGTGGTGCAGTGGTGGCAGTCCAGCCACTGCCGCACCGGCGGTCTGACCGCCCCCTTACTACAAGTTGGGTGGTTGGAACTCCATTGCACTCCTGCAACTGCCAGGGATCAGAGATCACTGGCGGTCTTGAGGCTGCAATGTGGCTGGTGGGACCTCTGTGGTCCGGCCAAGCATGTTACGAGTTTCCTCTCTGCCACGTGTTTCATGGCGGTTCATCCTCCATTAAAACCATGGTGGAGATTAAACAACTGTAGCCTCTGGACCTTGGAGTGCATGGAGTGGGTCACATGTTGTTCCCCTTGTGTGCATGCACCCCAGTACCTGAATGGCATGTACTGCACCAGCCAATGCCATACAGGTAGTGCCTTTGATGTTCCCATTGCAGTGCCTAGGCACTGCTGGGGAACACCAAAGAACCACCCACCAGTGACTAATAAAGTCATAATCTGGTGGGCGGTGCGCACATGGGTTTGGTGGTGCAGGGTGGCGGCGTGGCCGTCCACCACCTGCACTGCCAAACTCTAAATCAGGCCCTAACAGGGTTGGATTTACTATTCCCATTTTCTTAAAACGTAGGAATATATTATTATTTTAATTTAAAAGTTTCATATTGAAAAAAAAATCTAAATATGGGTATACTTTTGTTATGGAAAAACCTATTTTCAATTTTTTTGTGACATTATATCAATTATGTCTCCATTTCTAGAACATTAAAAAACAAATGTATTTAAATTTTAGAAAAATCAAATAACAATATTTAATTCAAAATACGTATTTCAAAATACTTATTTATTTAATAAATATTCAATCTTCTTTCAAATTGTTTTCAATTAAAAAAATAAAATGATAAATATTCCAATTTGTTTCAAAAATATCGTTAAATAATATTTCAAATTGTCCACACCTTTACCCACTAGAAATCCAACACCCTACTCTGGAAAAAAAAAATCTTTTTTTATATTGAATAAATACACAACCAAAAATAAGACTAATAATTATTTTTTAATACTCCCCTTATCCCCTATAAGCCCAACATCCCACTCCTAAATTTTTATTATTTGAATAATTGTTTTCAATTAAATGGTATTATAATTAACAATGATATAAACGACATTGATATTAAATACATTGATATTAAATGCAATACCTAAAAAAATGATATTTTGTACAAAATATTTATGTGTCACAATATTCTTGACACAATATTTATTTTACATGATATTTTTTATTCAGTATTTTGTCTGAATACCCTATCTCCACACAAAGGGCTTAACAACCCTGCATTGACACTTCAGCCAGCTTAGATCCAGGGAAGGGGAGGTAGGAATTCCATGTACTTCAAAGACACTGTCTAGATATGATTTCTCTAACCTTTTCCTTAAAGGGAGCTTCTTCTGATAAGCAAATGTCACCCTGAGCTACTCATGAATATTACCACTTTTACAATATGACCATGTCCAATAAGATTCCAGTTCTTCTAGGATTACCAATAATGACCACTCTTGATCTTACTGTCATTCTTTCATGGCTGAGTATTCATTTGCACAGTGTGATTGATAAAGCGAGGCCTGCAACATGACCAATTGCTAGGCAACTTTGCTAGATGACGAGAACAGATATATGTTCCTGTTGCATGCCCACTGCCACACGCTCTCAAAGTGTGTTTATCTGTTAGTGTGAAGACTTGCCATATGTTTGGCTGAGTGCTATTGTGAGGGTCGGAAACTACCCTTACTACCTCCTTCAATGTGCCTAGACCATCTTTATGACGTACTGGGCTAGGCTACCCTTCCAAAAGCTCCTCCTGGGAGCTGGAGAGCTACCAGTAGCACACCTTTCAGAACCAGGTCAACAGTGTGTAAAAGATGAATCTCAGAAACCACTACGTAAGTAGGTTTCTGAACCTGTGGGTTCTCTGTCAGGAAGGACTGCTATGCTACTACAAGGACTGCCACTCTGCTGGGATGCTACTCTGAAGGAACTGCTGCCCAGTTGTGTTGACCTGCTGCCCTCTTCCTTGGGGAACAAGAACTGAACCTGCAACTCCATCTTGAACCCAGGACCACAGAGTGACTCAAAGGGCTAGTCTGCTGGCCTCCTCATCTGAGTCTCAGGGACATAACTGGATCCCTAACAGCTCCGGGCCCGTCTTCAGTGAGTTCCTGATCCCCAAGAGTTGTCTCTCAGGTCCTGGACCAATATTGTGGTCTTGAGCTCTTAAATAAAGCTTTGTGACTGGGCCCAATTGCACCAGAATCACACCGCTTGCATCAAGCATCAGCACCAGTGGTCTGCTTCCACAGCAAGGACTGATTGTCCATGTAGACCACCAATGCGAAGCACCAGCCGGTCCGTCCCCGACATCTGGCCTGCTAATTGTGCCATGCCAACCACGGCCAGCTGCGCTCTCCATGCTCCCGGTGAAATTCTTCCACATGAGTGGGACTCTTGGCACAAAACTTGAGAAGGTAAGCCTTCAGCGAGACTAATCTGGGACTGTATCTGACCCACCCTGTACCGCAGTTGGCTTGAACTTTAGAATTTTACCTGGTACAGTGTGACCAGTTTGTTCTTTCAAAATTCATATCTCCACTTTACTGTTTGGATTTTTGTCATTTTGGTAATAATTTATTAAGTTAAATCTGTTCTTTGTTTCAAACCTTATATTGAATCCTATTTGTGCAGTGTTTACACTGTTTATATGGCTTGAAGTGTTGGACAAATATTTACACATTGCCTCTATATTAAGTCTGACTGCTCTGTGGCAAGCTACTAGGGGGTTAGGAACAGGTTAATTTGGGGTGCACTTATGACTTACACTGACTAGGATTGTGTTTTTGTATTTTTTTGGGAGATTTATATAGCGCAAACTAGACCAGAAGATATCAGGTATCAGAGCGCTTTACAAGAGCGCAAGTTTCTTTACAGATGGACACATTCATTTTTGTCAGGCACAGGGAGATTAAGTGATTTGCCCAGAATCACAAGATGTTGAGCGTCGTTGCCGAGACCCAAACCCAGTTCATCAGCTTTGAAGTCAACCGCTTTAGCCGTAAGACTACATTCTCTCACCAGTCAACCACCCAGCTCACATCCCAGTCAACCACTAACCCAATTTCTAACTCTTTACTATTTGATATTTTAACAGTCACACCTGGTTCTTCACAGTCAATACACTTTTGCCTTTTCTTCCACTTAGATTTCCTTGGTAAGTAGTTCATAAAATTCGACCATTTTGCTATAAAAGCCGTAGTTCTACACATTTCTTTCAGACTCTAATTTACTTTTTCTTTGGATGTTAGATTATCTTTTTATATTTTGGGTAGGATTCCTCATCATAAACGCTGTGATTACAAATGGCCCACTAATCCCGCTTTGGGTAAACAAAATTCCCATTTGCACCTGAAACACTATTGGGAGTTAGCTCCAAAATGTGCTAAACCCTTATATTTGCAGTCAAGATTTGCAACAGGTGAGACTGGCTGCAAATCGATATCACCCACATTCCCATTTTATGCCACCTCAGAAGAGAAATCCCTACACATCCTACCCCCCCTTTGCCACTTTATCTCTCATTTTAGGGTCTGCCATTCAGAACTGGATCCAAATTTGACACATGCTAATTACAAGAACTTGCACAAATGATAACTAGTGGGTATATGATATTAATCCATGTTTGCACCCAAGTTGTTATCAGTTGAACTGTTACTACAATGTTGGTCTAGTCTGATGAGTCTTGTTTTCTAGCAGTTATTTGGTGGTTTCTCTCTTACCATCAAATTAAATGGTCATATGATGAAATGAGAATACTTGAATAATATTTTCAACTACAATAAAATATACATAGAGACCAACAAATAATAAATTGGCCCATATGTGATGCACAGACGACTGAGCAATTGGAGCTGCTTTGAAAAACATGAGCGGAGGCAGAAATAAAATGTACACTTGATAAGAGCTGGTGACTCATGTACAAATTAAACTGGCTTTACCACCAGAACGAGGATGTCCCTGGCTCAGAAAACTAAATGTGCTTAAGAAACTGTTGTCAAGAGTGAGACAGACGGAGAAATCAGTAAAAGGATTACCATTTCAGGTTTCAAACAAATATTTTCTGCTTATATTAAATTAGAAATAAAATATTGTATCTTGCCAATACACTGTAATGTTCCTCTTGCCAGATACACTACAAGTGGACCAGAGTATCATTGTACTATACTCTCCTCTCCATTACATTAAACATACACTTGCAGATCATCTTTATGAACCTGTACATAGCTTAAATTGAAATAAAAATGAATGATTAAGTCAGTGATTGCATCTGGAATGGTACAAAGCGATTATTGTCTTTTAGTGGAATCAAGGCAAATTTTTGTTACAGGAATTAAATACAATTAACTTTTTTATGGTAATGTCGACATTATTAGTCAAATCATCAAAACATTAATATACTCAAGTGAAGAGGTATGGCATGGGAATATTGGAGATAGAATATCAAATGGTTGCATTATTGTTCAGGATCATAATATTGCCAGGTACATTTGTATAGATGTTCCTTCCTAATTCCAGATATATTTTACTGGCAAAAACAAAGGTTAACACGGATGTTATAGTAGATAGGTTATAGAATTGAAAAAACCATAGAAAGTCACTGAAAATACGAATGGTTACAGGGACATAATGGTATGCATTTCACTCGTACAAAACCAAAGAAATCCACCAGTTATAGTTTCCTGAGCTAACTATAACTTACAACTCCACAATGCACTGCTTAGGACTTCCTATATTACATCATTCATGACATGGCCAGTGACATCAATGAGGAGATCACTGATGACATCATCCACAGAACTACCCAAACACTCGTACCTGCATTCAACCTCTGGAACACCCACTCAAATACTGACACGACCACTCACATGCCCATTCACAGACCCATACCAGTACTCACACAACCACTCACTCATCTATAGAGCAACTCACACACCCACTCACTGACTCACTCATACAGGCACCCACACAGCCAGTCACTCACCCATACCGATTCTCCCACAACCACTCACTTGCTCATACAGATATTAACACATGTCCTCAGTCATCTAAACAGTGACTGAGACAACCACATACTCTCCCACAAAACCCTCTCTCACACTCACTTAGTCACCCATAGTCAATCACACACCCTGTCACTCATCCATAGATCCACTCAAATACACACTCACTCACTCAAACAGCCAATCACACAACCTCCTACTCACCCATACAACTTTTCACACTCATCTATACAGACACTCATATAGCTGCTCACTCACTCACACAACTACTTACTCATTTACATATCTATACAACCACCCCCACACCCACTTACTCACTCATACACCAGCTCACATAGACATACATGCTCCGATACAACCGCTGACACCCAAACGCTTACATTTATATACACACATTCAAACAACTACTTAGTAACATATACTGCCACTCACACACTTACTTTCTTACCCATAAATCCACCCATACATTTACTCACACACCAATGCACACACTCACACAGCCACTGAATTCACTGAAAAACACAAAGGTTACAGGGATATTGTTGTTAGGCTCACATTTCACTTGTACAAAACCAGAGAAATTCAGCAGTTATAATTACCTGAGCTAACAATAACGTATGCCCCCCAATGCACCACTTATGACCTCATATATTACGTCACTCATGACATTGTCAGTGACATCACTGATGACACCTTAAAGGACATCACTGATGTCATCACTGTTGACATCATCCAATATTTGCAAGGGTGATAGTATTCCAAATATCTGTCATCTGATTGGCTGTGAGACTACCTGAATCTGCATGTGGCTGGTGTCTGGGTGGCTGTATGGGTGTGTGAGTGGCTGTATGGTTGAATACGTGGGAGTGTGAGTAGCTAAATGAGCACATGAGTGGCTGTTTGAGTGGCTGCATTGATGTGTGAGTGGGCATGTGAGTGGTTGTATGGGTGGGTGAGTGACTTTAAATGTTTGTATGGGTGGGTGAGTCGCTCAATGGCTGAGTAAGTAGGTGTGTGACAAGCTGTATGTGTTAGTGAGTGAGTGTGTCAGTGACTGTATGGGTGAGTGGGCGGTTGTGGGAGTAGCTTTATGGATAGGTCAGTGGTTGTGAGTAGCTTAATAGGGATATTAGTGGCTGTGGCTGTGGTTGACTGCATGTGTGAGTGGCTACATAGGTGACTGACTAGGTGTGCATGTGGGTGTATTGCTTAGTGACTAGGTGTGTGAGAGGGTATATGGGTGGGTGAGTGTGTGAGTAGCTATATGGGTGAGTGAGTGGCTGTGTGAGTGGTTGTTTTGGTGAGTTGGTGTTTGAGTGGCTGTAGGCATGACTGAGTTACTGTGTGAGTTGCTCTATCAGTGGGTGAGTGGGTGTGTGACTTGGTAGCTGTAAGAGTGACTGTGGTTGGCTCAATGGGTTAGGGTGTATGGGTCAGTGGCTGCTTGGGTGTGTTTATGGATAAGTGAGTGGATGTGTAAGTGGCAGTATTGCACAGTATGAGTATGTGTGCGTTGCTGTATAGGTGGGTGAATGGACATGTGAGTGCTTGTTGTGTGAATGGGTCTACAAATGATTGTGTAGGTTAGTGAATGGGTGCATGAGTAGTTGTATGGGTGAGTGAGTAGCTATGCTACCAGCTGTGTGAGTGAATGATTGGCTGTGTGAGTGGTTGTATGGATCTGTGAGTGGGTGTGTGAGTGGTCTTGTGGTTCTGTAAGTGGGTGTGCAAGTGGGTGTATGGGTGAGTGAGTGGGTGTGCAAGTGGTTTTGTGGGTAGGAAGGTGAGTGGTTCTGTGGATGATATCATCCATGATGTCATCAGTGATGTCACTGAACATGTCATGAGTGATTTAATATGTGAGGTCATAAGCAGTGCATTGCTGGGGTGTAAGTTATAGTTGGCTCATGTAACTATAACTGCTGAATTTCAATAGTTGTGTACGAGTGAAATGTGAGCCTAACTACAACGGCCCTGCAACCGTTATTTTTTTCCATTAGTTTCGGACGTTTTTGACTTCTATTTCCTTACTATAATGTTCCTGAAACCTTAAAAACCAAAACGTATTGAGATAGTTCAAAATATTGGTGTAACATGGTATCATTCCCCCTATAATGTTTTAAAATGGAAAAAAAAGTATACTTCATGAAGCTCTGTTTCCCTCAATTCAATACTCACATCTTGGCCACCTCCAACCAAATTGGATGATGCACTGATTTGGATGTCCATGGCGTGAATTTCAGTGAAGAGTCTAGAATGTGAATGTGTTGCCACTGAATGCCATGCTAGATCTTCATTGTTACTTCAAGGGCAGAGTATGTACGCCATTGCCTAATTGATTAACCTAAACGGATCAAGTACGGGATGGTTAAAATATTAAATAAAATTAATTAGAAAACTATAGAATCCTTGTAGATCATCTCTTTTTAACAGTCACACGTGTCTCGTCCTAATGGAGACTTTAACTCGTTACTCTTCCAGGTCGAAGGAGATGGTCAGTGCCTGAAGAAAATGTAATTTGTTTTACACACTAGGTCAATCCTACAACTCACAGACTTCCTCCTTCGGTTTGATTTTGTATTTGCTTTCTTAAGTAATCCAGAACAAACCCATTAAAAACGCATTTAGCTCTTCGAAGTGATCAAGGAAAAGGCAGATTAAAGAAGTAGGAAGAATTTGTATGTAGATGGATGAAGGGAACATTTAAATAGGAGATCAATTTTCAAAGGACCAAAATAAAATGTGTTTGTTAAGCACTGCTATTTTTTGAGTGTATCATGTAATGTTTATCTTTTGACATTAAACTTTTCTTCTCTTTTCTTAATGCCTGTCTTTGCATAGCAATCTTGCACTACTTTCGGCGGATGCTCTGCTGTTTCTGCCATGCCTGATCCCCTTCTCTATGCTGTCTCGCAGCCTGTTCAAAGTCATGCTCCAGTTAATATAGTCTTCCCTCCTAGGCCTCCTGTATTAAGGCCGCCACTTTTGTAGTTATCTCTGGTTGATCATCCTTAAGCAGTAAGTAGTAGTTTAATCTGCTCCTCTCATTCACGTTTGACGCATGAGGGTTTAGGCCCATGTTTCACATTTTGTTATATGTGGGGCAGACGAGGATTAGATATATCAATGTTTTTGATTGTAGAGCAGGCATGCTGCTTGCCTATATTATTTTTCATACAGCTGCCGCCGTTAATGTTTTTTTTCTTTTATCCATAAACAAGATTCTTTTATCTTGTAATAATCCATTTTCGGGTTTTCATCAATGATAAAAATCCCTTCCAGAGAACAGCTCACTAATTCTCCAGGGGGTCCAACAGATGGCGTTTAAATGGGTCATCTGTATCTTTTTCAATTTTAAGGGTAATTATGAACATTTAATTAAAGTGTCTTTCGGTCTATATATATTGTTTATACTCCATAGGTTATTAACATTTACATTTAATTTCAAGATGAATGGCATATTGCTTATCATATTTGCAGTGGTTTGAAAAGCTTTTCAATTTCACTACATATAACTTCCCTCTGCTAGTCTGAATGTTTCACAAATTGCAAACAAATTGCAGCAATGCAGGAAATGTTTCGTTTTGTCAAATAATCGTAAAAGACCATGTACATACGTAAGTACAATTGCAAAATAGCCATGTAAAAACAAGGTGGTAAGAGATCATATAGCTTGTAAATTACATCTACTGTAATGGAAATAGAAATTATTTACAATCTATTCAGATATGTATTTTATTTTTATCTTTGCCGGTTCCCATAATAAGGCATTGGATATAAAGTTCATTGAGCCAGTGCTAAGAACTTTCTGCATGCTCTGCGAACGTAGCCGGACACAGCAAAGGCCACAGTGTGCAGGTAAAAGACTTACACATGATAAGTGCCACATGCAAACTCCTGACATCCAAGTTATTCAATACAGTTTTAGGACAGCCCCTACGAGCACTATCACAGCAATATCTTTACATTGTCATCTCTAATAAATTATCTAGTCACAGCTTTAATTAGATATATGGACTATTCTTTCATTGCCACTTCCTACCTATACGACTCTCAAAATGAGGTATGTGTAATTTTTGATATGGACACTGTCAGTCAATCAGCCGAGTTGGGAAGTGGGAATTAAGAGGAATAGGGGATTATCACATTCATGGTAAGGGCTGCCTAGATATTTCTGCAGCTAAAAGCTGGTGAAATTTCCCTATAGAGATAGGACACAAAATGAGAGATTACTGTGCAAATCAGTACAATATTCTCATTTCCTTGCTTATTTCCGATTCTTAGGGGAAACTAGGATCAATTTTATCATTTAAAGGTATTCTTGACGTCCAAAATTACTACTACTCATGGGATCTGTACTGGGGAGTGTGAATACCCAAGCGGTATTCCCATTGGCATCATACCGGAGCCCTAAGTCGCAAACGAACAATTATGGTATTAATCTTAACCCTCTACTCTCCAGTGCAGTCGCGTTCCAGACGAAATGTCCCGTCTAGTGAGACCTGCACCCGTCATTCTCCTATGGTGACACTGCTATTTAAGAGCTCAGCCCTTCCTCGATGCTACCACCATCTCACACTGTCCAGTTTCCTGCAGCCTTGTCATGTCACCATACACCACACCTCACCTCAGACTGCTCATGTATTGCATTGAATCCAGGTGCCTCCCATCGAACATACTGTACAATGATGGACGAGTAAATTCATCAAGCTGGAAATGCCCTTCCAAGTTCGTATTGTTGTGCCTTGCGTTTTCTTTTTCTCTAAATTGACATAAGGGCAATTTTCATTAGCTTTTCGCTAATTGCACAACTTTGCGTAAACTTGACAAAATAAACACCAACACATTTCTAAATTGCTTCTTAGCTCAAGGCGTCAGTGCAATATCATTTTTTAAACAGAAAAGCAATGATTCGTGTCGGCTTTCCTTCGACCAGAGTTATCCATAAGGTGATGTCTGCGTATTGAGTGTCTCCTCGACCATGGCCGGACTGGGGAACCAAGAGCAGCCCTGGCAAAAAAGCTCAAAGCAGAACCTCTCCCACAATCTCTCTCGCCATCCATCCATCCATCCTCCCCTTCCTTCTCTTTCTCTCTCCCTTTTCCCTCTGTGATACCTTTCTCTTTACCTTTCCCATTCCTCCCTCTCTTTCTTTCTCTCCTGAAGACGCCCAGTGCCTATTGCAAATAGTCTCGAAAGATGATAAAAGTCACGGAGGCTCTAAAAAGCGGCATCCAGAGGTTACAGGCCACTGGGGAAATGCCCGGCGTAATAAAGGCCCGTCCGACTCTGCCCTCAACAGCTCATGCCACGAACGGAGGCCTTCTGACTGGGAATTTTTCTTTGCCTGTGATGAAATATTTTCAGTGGGCGAATCTTGGAGCCGGAACAAGTCACAACCCTCCTGCTGCCTAATCAATGCACCGGCTGCCAGCCAGAGACAGCAAACAGCACCTTGTACTTGTTGTCAACCCCCATAAAGCTCGTTCATTATTAACACCCATCACAGCTGCACAAGAGTAGCTTTTGCTTTATTTAGAGAAGATGAAAGCACGTGTTGTGCTTGCAAACGAGCTATCAGCTCATATTAATTAGTGTTAGACCACAGAAATGTTCTCGCTCATTCTCTGTTCTTCCATAATTCTGTTCCGTTTTCCAAGGTCTCATTCCTGTATTCGAAGCACTGCTCACCACTCTCTGCCCCAGGTACCCAATCAGTGACATATTTTCTGATACATTATTTTATTAGTGATGATTGAGAAATTGATTAAAAGTTGAGGACCATGTCTCACCTTGGTTCGCCATCTCAATATTTGCTGGTTTTCATGAACACATCACGTCGATCAAATTGTCTGTATTGCAGGTGTCCCGGTTTTGCAAAGACTAATAAACAATTGCAAAAATCTTAAAAAGCAGCCACTTGCCGGCTAATTTCATTCTACTGTACAAACCAATTAGATGCTTCGTCCATTTATTTGCAGTGCAATGTGAACAGTTTTGAGATATGTCTCAGATCATAATTACAGCTCTGCCAGTCAGAATAGAATTCAGAATAAAGTTTATTGTTTAGTTAATTAAAACCATAACAATGTGCCAATGAGTTGCGGTGCATAGCACCATTAAATGTCCATAACATTTTGTTTTTGCTCATTAAAAGAGAAAACAATTTCTTATCACAGAAGTTTGCACAACGTTCTGTTTCAAATAAACAAATAATATGATAAGAATTGACTAGTACATAAAACCTGGTATCTAAAGCGCCTTCCTGCTACTCTCTTAACATTATATGATATTATGTTCAATGATAGTAAAATTATAAGATACATTTGCAAAGATCTGTCTTGGTGGACAGAAAAAAACGGGCCAGTTTGCCATGACACTTGCCTTGTTTTAAATCTTCCTCGTGATTAGTTATACATTTTATTAAACAACAGTTGAGCTGTGGATCTTCCAGATCGAGACATTTTTATAATACAGTTCTACAGGAACGAATGCCTCTTGCGTTGAATGGCCCCTTTAGAAATTTCTTGTGGTCCTGGCTTAGAGCTGGGCAGATGCAAACTAAATGAACAAAATCCTCTGTTGGTTATCCACAAAGACGTTGGGCCCCGATATTTCCAACTTGGCTGGTCTGCATTAGATGGCAATTTACTAAAGCATATTGCTAAAAACTTAAACTTTAATTAGGAAGAAAACGGCTGACCCAAATATGACGTGGTTGCAATTTTATATACAATTGTAGGACCATCCATGTGTGGGCTCGCTTACTTAGGTTGGCTTTATCCTGCAGTAATGAGTGTTGCTTTGCCTCCATTTTCAGGATTTGCTGAAAGGTGGTAAATGGAAGATTCTGCTGCCAAAGGTCTACCATATTAGTGGACTGTAAAGATGATTGAAGATATTTGGAGGTCGCCTTGTAACGCAATCCGGAGTGCATTATTGATTTTGTTTTCTCGGTTGCGCCAGACTTTGTACCAGACTTTTATTGTGACATATCTTCTGAGCCGCTGTTGCTGTTGTAGCCCATATTCTAACTGGACCTGCACCGGTGAGGCATTATGTGGAAGCGAGAAGACCTTTTTATATGCTCGTGTTTGGAGACTATCCAGCATCACAGGGTCTTTCCCATACTGAACTTCACTTCCATATGCTAGAGTCGGTGGAAGTTTTGCTTTCACAATAGCTAGTAGTGAGGTGGAAGAGGGACCTTTTAGACTTTTTGCTATTGAGCAAAATGCAAATGTAAGACCATTTCCCTTTTTTTGTGTTGCATCATTCTGCTTTTGAAAAGTTAGACTATTATCTAAATATATCACTAGATATTTGTAGCTGCTAACTACTTCCAGGTTCACGTTGCTAAGTTTAAATGATGATTGTTTATTGATGGCTTGACTTTGATCATAGCTTTAGTTTTTAGAACCTCTATCTCCAGCAAGTTCTTCTTGACGAAGTTCCCCAACTCATCTATTGCTCTTTGCAGGACAATTCTAGTGTGGCTTGCTAGGACTATATCGTCCGCGTAAGATAAATGTGCTAGTCAACCCTAGGGGTGGGCAGTAAACTCTGCTCCTCCAGTGGATTTCACAAAGTTTTGCCCACTTCGCGCTTCACTTAGTGTGTGGAGTTCGGCTAACTCAACCAACTGCCGTGTGGCAGAGATTTACTCAAGTGTGGCTCACCAACGTTCAGTTGGTGAGTGCGAGCGAGACAAAAAGAGGGCTAGACTGGCTCCCGGAGAGATATCTCAACACGGATGGTCATGGCAGGTCAATACCGCTTACTTTGTGAAAGCTGTAGATCGAGTAGAAAATCTTCTCTGCCGGCAGAAAGAAGCAGTACTCTCTGGTGTGCCTCATGGTGCTGTTTGTGCTGATTTTACAGGGCGGGACAAGCTCCTGGCTCTAAAAATCAGCCCGAGCAGCACGACTTACTGAACTACGTCACTCGCGGAACTCTGCAGAATATCACTGAGTTTTTAGGTCATTTTTCTGGAATAGACTCAGTGAGTGCCACCCACCCCTACCCATGGCCCTTGAATGGGGAGCAGTGCACACAAGTACCATGTGCAGGGGCCAGATCCATCCCTCTGTCTGCTCTTTTTGTTCACTCGACATGCCATGAGGGGAGTGTAGATGATCAATGGAAGGGTTGCAGTGACATGGCTTCAAAAGCATATCAGGCCCACTTGTAGCACATTCGTGGCCTCTTAGGTTTAGGCAGCAGGGGGCTATAAGAGCTGAGGACCATCATAGGAAGACCTTTTTGTCCAACTGTCACCACTGACCTGAACAAATACTGAGTCTTGTCTCATTTTTTCTTTCTTGGGACTCTCCGTCTGTCCAGTACACCTGCAGGATATGAGGGTGGTGTGTATTGAGTCATGTATGACCCCCACGCTGCACGGCTCCTCGTGTCTTACCGAGTCTCTGCCCTCTGCCCCGCCGCTGCCGAGGGCTCGCCCCTGGTATCCGGTAACAGTGTTTTTTGTCTTTCCCCCACTGTACTCGCTGTGGTCTGTATTTGATTTTGTATCCCTGTATTGTATTGTATTGTATTTTTAGGCGCTTCCTGCAGCCCTCTGTGCCCCCCTGCTCCCCGCTTCCCGCCGCTGCTCCCCCGCGGCCCTGCCCCCTTTCTCTTCTGGTTCCCCTGCCCTCGCCCACTGGCCGCCCCGCTCCCGCCTCCCAGCTGCTCCTCCCTCCCACTTGGCCTCAAATGGAGGCCGCGCGGCGAAGGTGAGTGTGACCTGTCCCCAGGTCACCCCCACGTTGCACGGCTCCTCGTGTCTGACCGAGTCTCTGCCCTCTGCCCCGCCGCTGCCGAGGGCTTGCCCCTGGTATCCGGTAACCATGTTTTTTGTCTTTCCCCTACTGTACTCGCTGTGGTCTGTATTTGATTTTGTATCCCTGTATTGTATTGTATTGTATTTTTAGGCGCTCCCTGCAGCCCTCTGTGCCCCCCCTGCTCCCCGCTTCCCGCCGCTGCTCCCCCGCGGCCCCACCCCCTTTCCCTTCTGGTTCCCCTGCCCTCGCCCATTGGCCACCCTGCTCCCGCCTCCCAGCTGCTCCTCCCTCCGACTTGGCCTCATATGGAGGCCGCGTGGCGAAGGTGAGTGTGACCTGACCCCAGGCCACCCACACGACGCACGGCTCCTCGTGTCTGACCGAGTCTCTGCCCTCTGCCCCGCCGCTGCCGAGGGCTCACCCCTGGTATCCGCTAACCGTGTTTATTGTCTTTCCCCCACTGTACTCGCTGTGGTCTGTATTTGATTTTGTATCCCTGTATTGTATTATATTGTATTTTTAGGCGATCCCTGCAGCCCTCTGTGCCTCCCCTGCTCCCTGCTTCCCGCCACTGCTCCCCCTCGGCCCGCCCCTTTTCCCTTCTGGTTCCCCTGCCCTCACCCACTGGCCGCCCCGCCTCCCAGCTGCTCCTCCCTCCCACTTGGCCTCATATGGAGGCCGCGTGGCGAAGGTGAGTGTGACCTGACCCCAGGTCACCCTCATCCGCACGGCTCCTCGTGTCTGACCGAGTCTCTACCCTCTGCCCCACCGCTGCCGAGGGCTCGCCCCTGGTATCCGGTAACCGTGTTTTTTGGCTTTCCCCCACTGTACTCGCTGTGGTCTGTATTTGATTTTGTATCCCTGTATTGTATTGTACTTTTAGGCGCTCCCTGCAGCCCTCTGTGCCCTCCCTGCTCCCCGCTTCCTGCCGCTGCTCCCCCGTGGCCCTGCCCCCTTTCTCTTCTGGTTCCCCTGCCCTCGCCCACTGGCCGCCCAGCTCCCACCTCACAGCTGCTCCTCCCTCCCACTTGGCCTCATATGGAGGCCACGCAGCGAAGGTGAGTGTGACCTGACCCCAGGTCACCCACACGACGCACGGCTCCTCGTGTCTATCCGAGTCTCTGCCCTCTGCCCCGTCGCTGCCGAGGGCTCGCCCCTGGTATCCGGTAACCGTGTTTTTTGTCTTTCCCCCACTGTAATCGCTTTGGTCTGTATTTGATTTTGTATCCCTGTATTGTATTATATTGTATTTTTAGGTGATCCCTGCAGCCCTCTGTGCCCTTCCTGCTCCCCGCTTCCCGCCACTGCTCCACCGCGGCCCCACCTCCTTTCCCTTCTGGTTCCCCTGCCCTCACCCACTGGCCGCCCCGCTCCCGCCTCCCAGCTGCTCCTCCCTCCCACTTGGCCTCATATGGAGGCCGCGTGGCGAAGGTGAGTGTGACCTGACCCCAGGTCACACCCACATCGCACGGCTCCTCGTGTCTGACCGAGTCTCTACCCTCTGCCCCACCGCTGCCGAGGGCTCGCCCCTGGTATCCAATAACCGTGTTTTTCGTCTTCCCCCCACTGTACTCGCTTTGGTCTGTATTTGATTTTGTATCCCTGTATTGTATTGTACTTTTAGGCGCTCCCTGCAGCCCTCTGTGCCCCCCCTGCTCCCCGCTTCCCGCCGCTACTCCCCTGTGGCCCCGCCCCCTTTCCCTTCTGGTTCCCCTGCCCTCGCCCATTGGCCGCCCCGCTCCCGCCTCCCAGCTGCTCTTCCCTCCCACTTGGCCTCATATGGAGGCCGCGCGGCGAAGGTGAGTGTGACCTGACCCCAGGACACCCACACGACGCACGGCTCCTCGTGTCTATCCGAGTCTCTGCCCTCTGCCCCGCCGCTGCCGAGGGCTCGCCCCTGGTATCCGGTAACCGTGTTTTTTGTCTTTCCCCCACTGTACTCGCTGTGGTCTGTATTTGATGTTGTATCCCTGTATTGTATTGTATTGTACTTTTAGGCGCTCCCTGCAGCCCTCTGTGCTCCCCCTGCTACCCGCTTCCTGCCGCTGCTCCCCCGTGGCCCCGCCCCCTTTCCCTTCTGGTTCCCCTGCCCTCACCCATTGGCCGCCCCGCTCCCGCCTCCCAGATGCTCTTCCCTCCCACTTCGCCTCATATGGACGCCGCGCGCAGCGGCCTCGCCGCTGGGGCGCCAAAGGCACGCCAGAGGCAAGCCCGTCTGCGCCCATCCGTGCCTGGACCGCGCCCAGCACCAGAACCCCTGGACCCTGTGCCCCCCGCAAAGCCAGACTGCACTACGACTCCAGCACCCTCAGCGCACTCAACACCAGACGAGTCCACCCATGCTACCTGGCCACCCCGAAGCACACCCAAGGACCCTTCACCTGCCCGAACTGCAGATTCACCAGCATCCAGCCCACCAAACCACCAGCCAGAGAACCCAACCACCTCCGCTGCATCCTACTCAACACCCGCTCCGCTGGCAAGCACGCCATCGAAATCTGGGACCTTCTAGACTCCAACGCCCCCGACGTCGCCTTCCTGATGAAGACCTGGCTGAAAGCCACCTGAGCACCGGACATCGCCATAGCCATCCCACAGGGCTATAAGATCTCCGGCAGAGTCCGCATTAACGGAGTGTGAGGGGGAATCGCCATCATCCACAAAGACACTATCAGAATCTCAACTAACACCGACGACACCCTCACCACCGCTGAGTACATGCACTTCCAGATCCACACTGACCCCAACACCACCCTCAGAGGAACACTTATCTACAGACCTCCCGGACCCCGACCAAAATTCAGCAACACCATCGCCGACCTCATCAGCACCCACGCCCTTGCCTCCACAGACTACATCCTCCTCGGGGACCTGAACTTTCACCTCGAGAATAACAACGACGCCAACTCCACCGCCCTAATCGACAACCTCGGACTCAAACAGCTCTTGACAACACCCACCTGCGCCGCTGGACACTGACTGGACCCCATCTTCTCCGCAAGCCCCCACGTCTCCTTCAACCACACCACCGAACCCCACTGGACCGACCACAGATGCGTCCACTTCACCTTAAAAAAAACCACCATACACCACCGCACCCAACAGCTGCAGCGCCGCTGCTGGGGCAAGGTCACCGAGGACCAACTGACTACCACCCTCGCCCTGAGACCACCCACCGACCCCACTGACCCAGACACGGCCGCAACCAACCTCACACAGTGGATCAACGACTGCGCCAAAACCCTCACCACTCTCAAGACCCCCACAACCAACCACACCAACAAGAAAGCCACCTGGTTTACCGAAGACCTCCAGATCTCCAAGCACACCTGCCGGAAGCTGGAGAAGGAATGGCTCCACGACCGAACACCAGACAGCCACACAGCCCTCAAGAGTGCCACCCGCAGACACCACCAACTCATCAGGACCGCCAAGAGGACCGCCTTCAAGGACCGCCTAGACAACAACGCACACAACACCAAGGAGCTCTTCAACATCGTGGAAGAACTCTCCAACCCCAGCTCCAACACCAACGACATCCCACCATCACAAGACCTGTGCGACTCCCTGGCCACCTTCTTTCACCGCAAGATCACCAACATCCACGACAGCTTCAACACCGACCCCCCCGCACCCACCACCGTGTCCACCACCCCTGCGACTACCACCCGCACCAGTCGCCTGACCGCCTGGTCCAGCGTCAGTGACGATGACACCGTCAAAACCATGAACTCCATCCACTCCGGATCCCCATCGGACCCCTGCCCTCACAACGTCTTCAACAAAGCCAGTACAACCATCGCGTCCCACCTCCGGAAAACAATCAACTGTTCCTTCGAAACAGCCACCTTCCCGGAAAGCGGGAAGCACACCGAGAACTTCTTAAGCAGCCCAAGGCGGACCCCAAGGACCTCAAAAACTTCCGGCCCGATCTCCCTGCTCCCATTCCCAGCAAACGTGACTGAGAAGATTGTCAACAAACAGCTAACCCGCTACCTCGAAGACAACAACATCCTGGACCCTTCCCAATCCGGTATTCGCAGCAACCGCAGCACCGATACCGCCCTCATCGCTGTCACTGACGACATCAGGACCCTGATGGACAAAGGCGATCCTCCTGGACCTATCAGCAGTCTTTGACACAGTCTGCCACCGCACCCTATCAGCACGCCTCCATGACGCCGGTATTCAAGAGAAGGCCCTGGCCTGGACCACATCCTTCCTCTCCGGCAGAACCCAGAGCATCCGCCTCCCACCCTTCCGCTCAAAAACCACCGAGATCATCTGCGGCGTCCCACAGGGATCCTCCCTCAGCCTGACGCTGTTCAATAACTACATGGCACCCCTCGCCCTCGCCCACGTCGCACGACAACACAACCTCAACATCAACTCCAACGACACCCAGCTGATCACATCCCTCACCGAAGACCCCCACACCGCCAAAGCCAACCTCCACAGAGGAATGAAGGCCGTAGCCGACTGGATGAAGGACAGCAGACTGAAGCTGAACTCAGACAAGACGGAGGTCCTCATTCTCTGACCCACCCCATCAGCCTGGGATGACTCTTGGTGGCCCACATCGCTACACACAGCCCCGGAACCCACAGACCATGCACGCAACCTGGGAGTCAACCTCGACTCTGCCCTCTCCATGACCAGGCAAGTCAACGCCGTCTCCACGTACTGCTTCAACACCCTCCGAATGCTCCACAGGATCTTCAAATGGATCCCTCTCAACACGAGAAAAACCGTCACCCAGGCCCTCATCACCAGCAGACTCGACTACGGGAACGCCCTCTACTCAGGAACAACAAACAAGCTCCTGAGGCGACTACGATGAATCCAGAACACCTCGGCTCGACTGATCCTCGACATCCCCCGCCGCAGCCACATCACACCCCACCTGAGAGGCCTGCACTGGCTCCCCGTCAACAAGAGGATCACCTTCAAACTCCTCATCCACGCACACAAAGCACTACACAACACCGGACCTACTTACCTCAACAACCGACTCAGCTTCCACAGCCCCACCCGAAGCCTCCGCTCATCCAACCTCGCCCTCGCCACAGTCCCTCGTATCTGGAAAACCACCGCCGGCGGCAGATCCTTCTTCTACCTCGCTGGCAAGACCTGGAACACCCTCCCTACCAGCCTACGACAGACTCAGGACCTGCTGGCCTTCAGAAGACCCCTCAAGACCTGGCTCTTCGATCAGTAGTGCCCCCCCCGCGCCTTGAGACCCTCAAGGGTATGTAGCGCGCTTTAGAAATGCAGTGATTGATTGATGATAGAAAGAGCATCTAGTGTGAGCATTTTATGACAAGAAGAGGACTGGCTTATATCACAGAGAAGAAGGCACAATTATTTTCCTATCTCTTTTGTTTAGGTGGTGTCAGTAGTAGAGACTCTGGTGGAGCTCTCTAAATACGATGGGCTGTAATCCAACAGGGAAATGAGGTACAACCATCTACTGCCACGGCAGAATGAAATACAGCCCACTAATTACGTGAACAAACGAGCCTGACAGTGGAACCCTCTAAGTAACAGCACCTGAGCTGAAATTCCTTTATTATTCAAACCCCTCTATACTTGTTGAGGTCGGTGTGCACACTGGGTCACACTCACCATCACAATGCAAGTCCCTGTAGGATCCAACAGTTTAAAACATAAGCACAGGTGCACCACACATTAATTTCAAAACAGAAAGAACAATTATGTAGTCTGTATCCAACATGGAAGTTCTTTAAAGTTTTCCTTTTTATTACAATTGTAATATCTGTTAAAACGAAGTCCTAAACATCACTTTTCACAACGATACAGCCGACGCATTTCGTCCTTATAAAGGACTTCTTCAGGGCCACTAATTAGTAAATAATAACTTAAGTTTATTCTGGAGGCTGTGAGAGAACACAGAGTTCATGCCTCATCGCTCTGCCAGACAGAAAGTGCAGCAAAAAAAGCTTGAGTAAACCGGGAAATACCTCAAAGGATATATGCTGGCCTTTACAAATAAAATTGAACTAACCATAATAAGGCCTAATTTCAATAGGGTAAGGCAAAGTGTACAAAACACACCAAATATGGTGCCCCCACGGACAAAGAGGTATGTTCTCCTGACAAGTGGGGGCAATTAAGCATGACTGAGACTGATGCTCCATCTCAGCGAACCATGCTGAGTCCAGGTCTGCATTTTCCGTATGAAAAGAAATTGTGGGCCATTGTCAGACAATATGTAACATTGATAACTCTCTCTTTTGAAAACCTCTTTCAAAAATGTAATTACACTATGAGAAGAGATATCCCACATACAACTTATCTCTACCCACTGTCAATACAAATCCAATAGCACAATAAGATACATTGAATGATGTGCACCATTAAGAGGCCAACAATGTCAATCCCTACTTCCTCCCATAGACACATAGGTAACTCCTTACAAACCACAGGCACCTGTCTGTCTTTGTGCACCTTATCACTCATATTACATTGCATTCAATCCCTTACAGCATTTTCAACCAGGAGATCTTAACCTGGACACCAAACAGCTTTTCCGCTTTTTTGTTTTAGCAACATTAATGTGTCCTTCATATGCTAAACAAATGATTTTACTCTTCCAAATTTCTTGTAGAATTGATCTTGTGACTCTTGTTAAAATTCCATCATTTACCTCCAATTCTTCTTTAAGAATCGTCCATGAGTAAATCAACCTTGCACCCCTCAAGCATCTCGAAGCACAAGTAAACTGCTGTTCAGCACCAGCTCTCTTCTAAACAAGCACTTCCAAACCCTTAATAGTAGCATCAGTGATTATGCAGTTGTCCTCATTTGGAATAAATGCTTGTATGTTGGGAGCATTGGCAAGATCATTCTTCACCTGTATAAATTCCTCCTTGCAAGCCTCACTGCAAACAAACTCCACCTTCTTACCTAACAAATATCTGAGGTGACTCCTCTTATCTGCAAATGATTTGACAAATTTACTATAGTATTCTCCCATTCCTAGAAAAGTTTTCAATTACACCTTGGTATAAGTTCCTTCATGTTCCTCCTGAAATACGGTGCCCCGAATAATCATACAGATCCTGCACTTGTCTCTTCACAAAGTTAGGCCTGCTCTTAATAATCTCTCCAAGGATTTTTCTACCTGGACATCGCGTTCCTGTTTAGTTTTCCCAGAAATGAGTATGTCATCCTGATAACAAAGAAATCCCTTGAATTCCTCTCAAAACAGTGGCCATGATCTTCTGGAAAACTGAGGGCTCAGATACCAAGCCAAACAGCATTCGTAGAAACTTGAAGGCCCCCATAGGGCCAATGAAGGCTGCGACGTCTTGAGAGGATTTATCTAGTGTCACCTGATGGTAGGTGGAAGCCAGGTGTAAGGTTGTGAAATATTTAGCACCAGCCATGGTTGTCACCATCTCATTGATGCAGGGAAGTGGAAATCTATTCACTATAACTTCTTTATTGAGTGACCTGAGGTCAGCACACAATTGAATCTCATTGTTGGACTTATTCACCACAACAAAGGGATCCAACCATTTGTCGGCTTCCACCAGCTCTATTACCCCCAATTCAATTAACCTTGTAATCTGCTGATAAACCCCTTCTTGAACATTCATGGATATTTTCCTCACTCTGGCCATCACAGGCTTGTCACCCAATTTCAACTTAATATGATGCTTATAACCTTGCAGACAACCTAATACATCCATCAGAAATCTTTGAACATAATCTCATATTTGCTCCCATCTTCTGCTATTTCTTGTACTTGAATTGGTGGAACAGCATTGGAATTAAGAGTAGAACCCAACTGTCCCTGATGTGGCCTACTTAGTGAATTATCACATTTGCTTAATACACATACCTTTGCCTTCAGAAATCTCCCATTGAGTTCCAGGCACCCAAGAAAATATGTATATATTTTCATAGGTGACCCATCATACTCTGTAGCTTTTATGTCTGACTTATATAATTTCACACTGCCTGTCAAATTGCTATTGTACACCTCTTTGGAAATCCATGTCAACTGAGAGCATGAGCCAGATTTCATTTTGATTTTGCAATTCTCAATCTTGACCCATTCTGAGGGATGCTCATTTTCACATGAATGCATCTGAAACACAATTCCCTTAAAATCACGTTTTTATTCTTTCTTGTTATTTCCATGGCAACACTTCGAGAAATTGCCTTTTTGTCCAGCACAGGCTGTACAAAACTTGTATTGCTGGACAGAAAAATACATAGGCCTTATTCAGGTCTGAGTGTTACTTCAGGCCTAGACTTAGACTTCAGGTGTAAAGCAAGAGTTCAGATGGTGGGAGACTGGCAGGAGACTGGTGTGTGCTAAGGCTGGTTGGAAGGGGCACCAACACAACACAGAGTGGTGAACTTTTATGCAACCTGCCATACTTTCATTGATGTTACACAGTGTCAAACAAGCAAGTAATTTATGAGATTCTTGAAAATTCTTACTGGTATGTATGCAGCCCCTGTGTGGCAAACAAGTGCTGTGACATGTCCACAAAGGAGCAGGTATTCAACGGTATGAACCCACACAGTGTACCATATAGTTTCAATATCATATGTGCATTCAATGATTCCATGCAGCCAGTTTAATGCTCACACTAGCTCAGTGTTCTCTCTTCCTCACAAACACACAAACACATACAATTCTGAGTCACAGTGCTATGCACTCACATAATGTGTCAATCTGTTGCACACTCTTTGTCATACACTAGCTCAATTTGGCAGCCGAGCATAATTTGTTTCAGTGCTGCTCAGACTGTTACTCTTAGGAAAAACGTGAAACATTCACAGCTTGCAGCACACATGCAAAATCTTTGGCAAATAAGGACACTTTGTGTGCCACATGCACTCTCTTTTTAATTTTGCTTATAGTTTCGGCATCTAACATACTGCTTTATTCGTATTTGTATAGCACACAACCTGGCATCTGTATTTGTTCCCATTGCTTTCAGTTATTCCTAGACTTTGCCCTCTCTGCAGGGTCATTCCCAAATGTTTTCCATTCATCTTCTTGCTACTGAACTCATTCATGTTGGCATTAACACTTGGCACAATTTTGAACTGCTAGGCTTACTCCTAATTGACACATTTAATGTGCTTGTAAGTCTCTAGTAAAGTAGTATACCATGTACCAGGAAGCTTGCATTGGATCTCAATTATTCATGGACTCAATAATTGATTGTTATTAATGTGATGACCTGTATGTTCCTTCCACTAGGTGGTTTTCAGTATTGTAGTGGCTTAAACGGTGGGTCATAGGAAGTAGAGCGTAGATATTTGCTAAGAATTGAAAGAGATTGAAGCATTCACCTTGCGCACAAATTGTCCCTCCATCGTTAGCGCAGTATAGGAGTACACCATGTACCTAAGGTCTGTAAATTAAATGCCTCTAGTGGGCCTGCAGCTCTGATTATGCCTTGCACTTCAGTAGCCCTTTAAACATGTCTCAGGCCTCCCATCATATTCGTTGTGTGTAGTTTTAAACTGCTATTTCAATCTGGAAAAATAAACCTTTTGCGGGGCCGAAACCTTGCACATTAATACATACAAGTTACCCCTAGGACGAGGACCTAAACAGCCCATATGGCAGAGTACAGTGCATTTAAAATGTTGCACATGTAATTTTATCATTTACACATCCTGGTAGAGCAAACTCTTACAGTTGTTGTTCACTATTGCAAGGCCTAGCTCTCCCATGATATAAGCTTGGCTTACCTTAATACATTAATAATTGATAACTTTCAATTGGGAGTATTGGGAGTACCTTGGAATGTTGAGTTTGGTGTCTAAAGAATTGCAATTTAAAACACTCTTTAATAGCTGTGACAGTTCTGAAAATTAATCTTTTAGAAAGTTTGCATTTTCTTGTCCCAACCATTTGGAGCCTGTATCCTGGGTCACTTGACTCAGGTATAGCTGGCAGTTGGTCTTTGTGTATTGCTCCTAGACAGTGGGAAAAAGGGGGAAAAGATGTTGGCAGGAAAGGTCATCTTTGACTTGAAAAGGGGAGGAGCTATCACCTACCACATGTGTGCATCACAAAGCCTTTGCCTCGGCAAACTCTCCAAGGTTTTGACACTAGTGTTTTGTCCCAAAGGCAAGCTGGGACCACGGTAGGCAAGCAGGAAATTCCAAGCACATCTGGGGATTGAAACCATCTAGAAACTTCTCCTACTTCAAAGCTGGCACCAAGGATAAATAGTGGACCCTCAGGCTCAACTTTTCAATAGGCCTCTGAAACTGTGGAAGACGCAGAAGGATTGCTGTGCTGCTCTGCTGCAAGAAGGACAGCTACTCTGCTGCCCTGCTGTCCTAGAAAGAAGACTTTAATTGCAGTCTTCATCCCAGGCTGAAGTGACTGCAGGGGTCTGTTGACTGACCTCTTGTTCAGAGCTATAGGGACATAACAAGCTCCAGATGCCCCTGTGCATCTTCCCAGTTGACCTGCTGGCTGTACCTGCCTTGCCCTGCTGGCCTCTAACAGGGTGAGTTCCTGATGCCCCATGAGGTGGTCCTCAGGTCCTGGTTCTTTGTGACCATGAACAGACCTGTTCATATTAAGATCTTGCGGCCTCCGCCAACCACCAATACATAGCTCCTTTGAACCCAGCTCCTTGTATTAAAGCAACCTCCATTGACGACCAGGAAGGCAAGATCTGCATTTTGTGCTACAGCATTGAAAAAGTCTGTAGGACTGCCAGACCAAATCTCCAGCGCCTCCCATCCGCGACGACCAAGAGGATCCTCACACTGCAACAATGACCATCCGCAATGCCCTGCCAGCTCTTCGCACTAGAGCAACATATAAACAGAACTTTTTGTACTGGACATTGAAAGGTAACAGTCTCAGCAGGACTAACCTGGTCTATTTATCTGAGCCATGCTACACTACATCGCGGTTGGCATCAACTTGTGACTGTCACTCGGTCTTGTAGAGCCAGATAACCATGAGTGACACTTTGTGCTTTTTGGTACTATACGTACCTGAAATCTTTGAACTTGAATATCTCTGGTTCTACTGTTTAGAGTTTTGTTCTCAAATAATGTATTACATTTTACTCAATTTCTCTAAGTGGTGTTGGATTTTCTTCTGTAGTGTTTTCGCTTTATTGAAGTGCTGCATAAATACTTTAAACACTGCCCCTAAGTTAAGACTGACTGATTTTGTTCCAAGCTACCTATGGGTTAAGCATAAGCTAATTTGGAGTTTGCTGGTTCTTTACTCTGGCAAAAATGATGGTTGTTGTTTGAGTAGGATTTCATCCCCCCTCAACCAGTAACCCAATTTCCTACAGTTGTCTTGGGGTATCTAACCAAATAATTCAGATAGTTCCATCACAGACCAGAGCCCCATTGGAATTGAGAAGATGCGCTATTAATAGTGTGAATATTCCTATACTTGGTGAAAGAATCAGCTTTAATGAGTTGAGGCTGAATGTTCTTTGTATATCATTGGAGAGACTGAAGAATAACACCACATCACTTACACATCTTCTAGAATTGTAGGCATGCTGATGGGCACTTTAATAGTCAATCATTGTCATATGTTGTGTTGGGTGTATGTTATGAGTTCTGAAGTAATGCATTCTGTTGTATGATATTTCTTGATATGTCCTTGTGTAGAGTGCAGGTGTGAGTGCATGCACACTAAATATTACACAATCTGTCATTTTATCAAACAAGCGCTCACATGTAGGAGCACTTCAGGAGTGAAGAGGTTGCAGAAGAAACCTGAAGATCGTACTCCGTGAAACATATAGTTTCCCCCACACTCCCTGCTCTATGTGTGCAAAGAAGCCTGGAGAATCACCTTACTCCAATGCTATTGTTATCTGGGGGAGGCTGAAGTGTAAAGTTCAATTACATTTTTTTGAGGCAACTTGCTAGCCCAATGTCTGAAGAGGAATCTTCATGCAAAAAAAGGAAACACTTAATTAGAATGGACAATGTGATCCACACTGCATCTGGAGGACTGAGTGCGAGTATGAGATGTATATAGTGCTCAATTTATGGTAATGCTGTTTTTCTTTAATACAGAAAGTCAATGGATTTGAACTGTATCTAGAACCATATTTCACTAGGATAATCAAGAGTGTTGCTTTTCCTTTCTGGAACTTCTGTTGATTGTCTGAGTAAGATCATGCTTGAGCCCCTGTCACAATTTCTGTCATACTCATATTTCAATGACACCAAAAGAAATTACCACAGAAAAGAATATTCCAAGCACTATATCTTTGGTTACTTAGTGTCAGTGTGAAAATGTATATTTTTAAGAATTTGTAGTCAGTCTTGTCACAGCCGCTGCAGCAAATGCCACTGCCCTCACCCCTTCCATTTGAAGTAAATGATAGTGTCACTGGATGCATGGGCATTCGTCTTTCCAGATAGATTTGACTGTATTGGAACAAATTTATCACAGATTGCCTTTGTGTTTATGTGCACATGTTGGAAATGGCACTTTCTGGTTGGTTGTTGCATTTCCTTAGCCAGGCAGAACCTACCACTCCCATTAGGGATAGGTGAGTACACTCACTGTATACCCTGCACTCACCCTTGGGTAGCTTGGCACTGAGCAGTCAGGCTTATCACAGAGGCAATGGTTAAAGTATTAGCACAGCACTCTCACACAATAAATACATTGAGCTTCACAAAAGAGACTTCACCTTTGGTGTATGTAAATAAAGTTTGTTTTAAACACACACAGTGTGATAAAATTACATCAGTAGTATGCACCACTGGGAATGATCCTATTGTACCCTCCAGCACCGTTATGCGGTGCAAAACATTGTCAGATCTAGGTCCACCTGGCAGGTATAGCAATTCAATACCACACAGTTATAGGGTGAACCCCTGATCACAACATCAGAAATGTGCACACACATATATTTACAACACTTTTAAACAGCACCGTAGGCCAAGGGTGCATGGGTAAAAAACAATGTCAAATATAGTATTCTTTTGGCAAGGAATCAACGTGTAAAGCAACACCACCATGTGGTGTCATTAATAACAGGCAGCCCTCATGCAGTCACTCTCACACACTCACTGAAGCACTGATAGGCGAGGCCACGGACATCAGGCAGGTACGCATGGAACACACTTGCACACATATGCACAGAGCACTGTAATGTGGTGCAAAATATATATGGCAGGTCAGTTGATAACACAAATGGAGACCCCATGGCCCGAGCCCTCCTCCATCTTTCATCTAGCTCCGACAAACCTGCGCCCACAAGTTGGAGATAAACAACCGTCCCCCTGATATTAGGCTGCTCACATTTTGGAAAAGGGGGGTGGTGATGGACAGAGTTTCTGAATGATGCAGAATACTCTTACCAAGTCAAGAGATCATGGTTTTAATCCATCACCGTTTTTTAGCTCAATGCACCATCCCAGCTCAGAACCTGACTATATGCAAATTAGTCTGTTCCTGTCTCAGTGCATGATGGGAACAGGGCAAACCAAACTACCAAGCCAATTCTTATACTGGTAAGGAAACAAGCTTCCGGGCCGGTTTCAGGCATCACAGCCTTCTTCGGCCCGGCTTGCTTGAATCCTGATGGTGCAATGAGCAAGGGACTCACGTCTGAGCATACCCTCCCACACATAGGGTGGATAAACCGATTTTGGAAAAGGGGGTGGTGATGGACAGAGTTTCTGAATTATGCAGAATACTCTTACCAAGTCAAGAGATCATGGTTTTAATCCATCACCGTTTTTTAGCTCAATGCACCATCCCAGCTCAGAACCTGGCTATATGCAAATTAGTCTGTTCCTGTCCCAGTGCATGATGGGAACAGGGCAAACCAAACTACCAAGCCAATTCTTATACTGGTAAGGAAACAAGCTTCCGGGCTTGAATCCTGATGGTGCAATGAGCAAGGGACTCACGTCTGAGCATACCCTCCCACACATAGTGTGGATAAACCGATTTTGGAAAAGGGGGGTGGTGATGGACAGAGTTTCTGAATGATGCAGAATACTCTTACCAAGTCAAGAGATCATGGTTTTAATCCATCACCGTTTTTTAGCTCAATGCACCATCCCAGCTCAGAACCTGGCTATATGCAAATTAGTCTGTTCCTGTCCCAGTGCATGATGGGAACAGGGCAAACCAAACTGTAATCAAGTAAGCACCACTTCCTAACATGTAGGAAGGGTGCACGCACTTTCACACTGCATTTACAATGGGAAGGTGGCCGGAGCCCTAAGGCCTCTAAAAGAGATTCAGCAAAAACAGGGAGGAAAAAAGAAAACAAATTGGGAAACACTACCTCCAGAGTATTATGTCTAAAAGGACATCAATTCATTCAAGGTGCATAATGCAGGCACTGCAACTCCCACAGCACAGGTGGGGCTCCACCTTTCAAGGGGGCCTTATTCATCCCAAAGCCTATGTGAGATATGAAAATATCAGAGCCCCTCACCACATTCGACAGGAGGGGCTGATCATTTTGCGTTGCACCCCTGCTTTATTCCTCTCACTGACAGAGATTATCATAACTATTTTTATATACTACTTCATACCACACTTCTGTAGTTTCTAAGCATTGTAAGTAACAGGTGGTAATATAATCATTTTTCCCCGTACTATATATGCCCACTTTGGAAGGATGAAAGGCTGAGTCCCCTTTGCTTGGATTCAAACTTGTGACCTGCAGCTCACCACAATTCAATGGTATCCAACAATTCTTGGCAACAAATGGGATTTCTGATTATTTCAGTTTTTGCTAATGCGTTGAAGTTACCCTACATAGCAATTTGCAGAAGGTTCACAATCCAGCTGACATGCTGATAACAGGCCTCAGAAATGACTCATGTTCTTTTGTCACCCTTGCCAACTTCCTGCTGAAGCACATGAATTCCATTAAGTTGACATTACTGCATGGTTCTGCGGAAAGAGAAGTGGCTCCTTGCTTGACCTGCTGCACACAAGGAACCCTGTCTCTACAGTATAGCTCTTTTGTTACAGCCAATGTGTGAAATGTACATTTAGGATATTTGGCAATTCACAGAGTGATCACCATATGTATAGCCTTCCCCTTCAAAATGAAAGGTCAAGAAATCAGATCTCAATTGTTCTTATCGTAGAACACGTTTTCAAAATGGTTGCCCTAATCCCAGCTGACTCTTGCTTGCTCTTTCCCTACTGTTGTCAATGAAAGTGAAACGTTTATTACATTTTAACTATTCTGCTTACAATAATGTACCAGAATATTATGTTGTAAATATTTCCTACACAATATCATACCCAGAATATCAACTACCTCAGTATTGAGAATGGAAGTACATCCACCCATCCATCTACACACATAGGTGAGTATGGGTTTGCTATTCTTTACTTTATATGTATTTACTTTGTTGAAGTATATATTTCAGCATTCATGCAACAAGAACTAAAAAATACCCGATATTCTGTTGTACAATCCATGGTATTTACTCATAATTCTTGTATTTTCTCTAAGCATTAAACCCTCTCACCCTCAACTTTGTTTACAAATGCGAATATCTGGATTCCCTTCCTCCTCCTTCAAAGTTTAACAACCAATGGAAGCTGCAGGTTCAGATACTACAATTTCACTTCAAGGTTTTGTAACCTTTGTGCATTTGATTGTAATTATATCACCCGGGCATGTTTGTCAAATGTTGACCTTTATTTGGATTCATCATAACGCATAAAATTACAAAATAAACATCGCCAATCATCCTAATTCGAAATCTCCCTATTTAATGTATTAATAGCCTTGATAACTTCTGTTTATAATGCACACACAATGCATTAAGTTAAATCTCGGATGAGCATAATACATGCAGGACACACTTAAGAAAGTTTTTAAACTCCCTCCCACACTCAACCTATTCAATTTTCGTTCATGAAAGATGGAAGTGAAAGCTACTCAACTTACTTGTCTGGTCATTAGTTGTTCCATATAGTTGTGTGTGACAGAACTCATGACAGTAACAATCGTTTCATAATAAAAAAAATCACAACCTCCAAAAGAACACAATAGTCAGAAAAAGCCACACACATCCATCACACTTTTGAGGCATCATATAGGTACACCACGCTGGAATCTCCACTTTTGGAGGCAAAGCACATCTCCAAGACAACGGTTAAACATACCCCTCCAAGAGAACACATAAACATGCCTCTGCAAGATACCATGTGAAACACCAACTCAATGCACCATAGCTAGTCTGATTGAAGGGAATACTGTGAACTACATCAAAATGCTCTATTCTTAGTTACATTATCCACATACTTCAACATGAGCAATGCACATATCAGGTTTCTAGGTGGAACGTAAGGACATTGGTAAAGACCTTCAGATACACATACACCACAGACACCAAGCAGCAACCACCACAGCTCACAAAATGAGCATATTAACTGCACCCACGTTGCTGATGGTCTTACTCAAGCATAAAACAAATTCTGGTCTGTGACAAAATCCTTTAGACTAGGGTACAGGATGCCCCTTCCCAACAGTGCTGCGGGGTAATAGGAATGACAATATAGTGCTATATGAATCCCTGATTTATTACTTATCATCATTTGTCTCATTGCTCACAGCTCGGGTTGTTTTAGCACATCTATGATTTTTTTTCATATCTTCATTCAGTGTATGCGTCTCAGCCTAGAAGTACACGTAGGGCAAGGCCCACAAACGCAAACATGTGTTAGATATGGATGCAGAAATACATATGAACATATGATCAAACATGGGCTCTTCTTGCTACTTATATATATGTGCTGTGCATATCTAAATGCACACACAAACATGAACACATTCCAAAATATAAAGATAGATAGATAGATAGATAGATAGATAGATAGATAGATAGATAGATAGATAGATAGATAGATAGACACCTCTGTTTTACGCATTCCATTCAAAGGAACGTTTTCATTTGTTAAGGAAATGACATAACCAGTGTTTCAATACCACCTCGGGGTGCTAGTGATGTTTGAAGGATGAGCTTACAGCATCCTCAAACAAAACAAGTATTTTCTATATCACATACATCTGTTGAATAGATTATTCATATTTATTTAGACCTCTTGACGTTTGCGTTCTTTTTCAATGCTTTCACGTGAAACACATAAAACACATGCTGTATTAAATGGTTTCACCCACAAAAGGTCAACAGAATCTGACGCGGTGCCAATACCGACAGAAATGGGGGCTAAGGCACGAGCATCACGACTGAACAGTGGTTAAAACACAGTAATCGGGGAGACGCCGTACCAGTGCAATACCACTGCTCTTGAAAAACACCAACTAGAAATACTTTTCCAAGGTATCGCTCCTACATTTTAATTACAGGCTTCTGAAATAAACGTGAAATGCCCCTTCTGTTCACATCGGTGGAGGGGGGGAAGCCACAAAGGAAACGTGTGCAAGCCCTGTGACTGACTGCCCCTGTGGAACGACGCTAATTGTCATACATGCATAGGAGCCTCTCGCATATAGGAGCCGGAGGAGGCGGGGGGGGGTGTCATTGTCACAAAAGCATCCCTCAAGCTGGGCAGTACATTATCTCTCCCTGCACAGACAATCAGAGCACATAGAATGTCAAACAATTGTATCCGACACCTTCCTCAGGCACATTTTCCTGCAGGAGCTGAAACCTTGCCCTACAGGCACCGAACAATAAACACCCCTCCGCTTTACATCCCCACTGTGTGCCCTCTGCCCTCCATATTCTGAGGAGATCCTCGTGGAAGACGAACTGCCCCCTGGGAGCACTTGGCGGTAAGTTTCTTTGAGGAAAATAAAATGAAGAAAGGCACAATTCACCCGGGCATTTCATTAACACATTATTGCTGCTGAAGGAAGGCACTCAAAAAGGCGGTGGAAAGCAGATAGAGAGAGAGAGTGAGGGAGGTCTTACCACGAGCACGGGAACCCCGGCCACCAGGGAGAGGAGCAGGGCCGGCGGGATGTCGCTGTTCTCGTCCGGACCCGGGTAGGGCTTGGTGTACGAGCTGTCGTAGCAGAAGAAGCCCTGGACGTTGACAGTGAACGTGTCCGTGTATTCGAAATAATAAGCCAGCATGACGGTCCCGGCCATGATCACCATCTGGAAATAAAGCATGATCGTAAGAGGGAATGGCAAACTCATTTAAAAGAAGCATCCGCTACATCTCCCTGGGCAGCTCGAGCGGCGGAGGAGGGACCGCCCGGCCGCTGTCCATGCGCCGGGTGCTGAACCTCCACAGACAGCCTGTCACAGAATTCCTGCTCAGGGAGCACAGGGCTTTCCTCGCATCACTCTCGGGGACGCGCCAGTGCTCGGGGGTGCCTCAAACTCCATTAAAATAGTCGCCTCCCAACACTGCCAGGCTCACATTGCATTCCCACTCCTAGGAAAACTGCCATCCGTGTAAACGTGACTGACGCGCCGTGTATTTTTTTTCCAGGAACCCCAGCCACTCGCTCTTTCCCCCCTCTCCGTGGTCTGTTACCAGATATTTTCCCAGTCTCGGCACCATCGCCCCCCTTGAATATCACTGCTTTATATCCAGATTCATTTTTGTCATGTCTTCACGCGCTCTTGCTATTCCCTTCACAGCCTGCCGGGCATTATGCCTTCTCTCCGTGGCATAGGGGAACCCACCGCCTAGTGCCAGATTTCCAAGAGGCACAGATGCACACACTTTTTCCCTCTTGCACAATCCAGATGAGTTCCAGCGAGAGCGTGGCTATAATCCACAAAAGGCAGCTGTCACCCTCGTAGTTTCACAGCTCGCCCCCAGCCATGTGCACAAAGCACATAAAAGGTAACAACGCGAGCGTTTACTCCTGAGCGAGGTTGGTGTGTAGGGGCAGTGGGACATCCAGGGAGCAGTATTGACGACAAGAGGGCAGGGCATTGCTTCCCTGGCCAGTCCTACATGCCACTGACATCATGACATGCCTTCCCTGGACTGCAGGAGCCCCCGGATTATGTGAATGAGTCCAGATTAAAACGGCATAATTCCCCTGAGCATTGCATCCAAATCCAGTCGGGGTGCAAGACTGCAAAGGCGAGAATTAAGGCCAAGCAGTCCCAGGTGCATGCAAAATGGGGGTGCAAAAAAGGCTCGCGGCTGTTCTTACGGCAGCATTTGGATCACCCCACGTTGCTCTGGCGCCAAATGCTTCAGCGTGTGTGCTCCTGACTGCTGCGCTCACTAGAACTGCCTGCAGTTGCAGGCTTCAAGCTCTGAGAGGGTTGGAAGGAAAACCTGGCATGGACAATTTGCAACGCTAAGATTTGTATTCTTTAATTTGGCCATTTTCGGAGCACCCACGTACCCCAAAGCACCAGCACAATGCCCAGGAACCATTGAAACAGGCGTGTGTGAAAACTGCAGCTAATTATATGACGAGCATGTGTTTAACGCAGTTAAACGTGTTCAACAATTGACACACTGTCACTTCGCACCTTAAGTCATCATTACGAATGGCTCAGTTTTTCGACCCAATACGATTTATCAGGTCCTATAAATAATTCACAATTGGCAGTTTGTCCCTGGGAGGGCAGACATTTGGATTTTGGTGCTCAATGCACCAAATCTGCATGTCACAATAATTAATGGATTACATTTTGAGGTTTGACCAGCTGAAATTTACTAGGGGAAAGGGCAGGGTTTTGGTTTGCCACCAACTCCTAATTGCAACATGGGTTACCGTATTTATCACAATTAACAGTGCCACTTGTAATGAGGGCCAAGTCTCCAGTATGACATGTCTATTGTGGTCAATTTGCAACTGGCAGGTCATGCAAATAGTGAGTGCCTGTGAGGTAACACCAACTCATATTTTTAATGCAATGTCCTATTACTTACCGGTAATCTTCATTACTCCGGGTCCCGTAGTCCTCAACACCTTCATAATAACAAGTGGAGATAACCATCTCCTGACAGAAAAAAAGAACAGAGGTATGCTGGGACCCTAATACTGCCCCTCCCACCGGGAGTACTTAAGCAGTACTTACCCAGCATCCCGTCTGTACAACCAAGCCCAGACAGGAAGGCCGGCCGCCCGGGAGGGAGGGAGGGGCGTATGAAGGTATCGAGGACTACGGGACCCGGAGTAATGAAGATTACCGGTAAGTAAAAGGACATTACCCCCAGGTCCCTCCGTCCTCGACACCTTCATAATAACAAGTGGAGAATACCAAAGCAGAAAACCCGGCCTTCCGCACGCACAAGCACACCCAGGAAACCACAACAAAAGCAGCCACCCAAGGGAGCACCGAGAAGGAGGAAAGGAAGACCGCAGGAAACACCCGGCCCGCAACCCAGAACAGGACAACAGGGACAAGGACCGGAGACAAAGAAAAGGCCAGGGCGGCACGGAAAGGAGGCCGCCAACCAGAGAAACCAGCAACCGGAACCCGGACCAGGACACCAAAACCAGCCAAAACAACCCACCGGAGAAGACCGCCAAGGCCAGAACCAGCAGGAAGGGACACAGGACCAGGCAGACCCACCAGGAAGACGAGACAACCTGAAGAAGCCAAAGAAAGACAAGGCCAACAGAGCGCAGGCACAAGCACCCAGCCCAAAAGGAAGGAGAAGCACAGGGCCGAAAACACGGCCAAACTCCCAAAAAGAAAGGACTCGAGCCCAAGAGAGCCGAGGAGAAAAACCAGCCGAGAAGGCCCAGGAAGCAACAAGCACCCAGGAGCCGAACAGGACCGAGAACCCGGCCCAAAAGACAGGGACGGGGAAGAACCCCACAACCCAGTCAAAAGCCCACCAAACAAGGAAAGGCCAACAAGACCGGAAACCCCAACAAAGAAAAGAAAACCAGGTCGGAAACAGAGAAACTGACCCCAAGCCCAGAAAACCCCAACCCCAAAGGGAGGGAACACAAGGCAGAAGGGGAGCACCGAGCAACCGGGAAACCCCAGCAGCCGCCCAACGAAGTACAGAGGGCAGCATAAAGAAGGCGCCCAGAAAACACAGGAACGCCCAGGAACCCCACACCCAAGCCAGGCAGCAAGGACAGGAGCAGCAGGAAAAAGAAAGCCCAGGGAGCACAGCACCCAGACCAACACCACAAGGCCCCAACCCAGCAACGCCGGAGAGGAGCCAAGCAAACCTCAAAAAAGAGGTCAACAAACGCCAGCACAACCGGGAAGCCAGGACCAGAGCCAAGCAACCCGACCATGCAGGAGGACCCGCAGGCCCAAACAAAACCCGGGAACGAGCCCAAGCAGAGCCCACGGCACAGCAAAAAGGGCAGGGAGAAACTGGGAACCCCAGCACACCACCGCCAGAACCACACAGAAGGGTGGAAAAGAACAGAGAAAACCGCCAAAGCGGAAGCCAGAGGAAGCAGAGGGCCACAAGCAGAAGACCCCAGACAACCCGCAGCCAGGAGGGAGAACCCTACCGAGGCAAGTGCACCACGGAACCACACCCCACCTAGAGAGAGGTGGGGGGAGGGCACCCAACAGCCCCACAACGGGAACCAAGGCCAGAGAAAACCAGGGAGGCAGAACCGAACCCGGACACAAAAAACAGGAAACACACAGCAGAACACCCCCAGAGCAGGCAAAACAGCCAGGAAGCCCAGGAGGCACAGCCCGAGGACAACCAGAACGAGCAGGAAGCCCGCAGACCACCGGAGGCAAAGGGCCCAACAAACGCCCAACACAGGCGAAAGAAGACCGCCAAGAACCGCCAGCAGGAAATAAGGCCCCGAAGGACCCACCAGGGTGCGGTCCCAACAGCAGAGCGCCCCGCCAGGACACAAAGAGAGCCCAGGCAAGGACGCAGAGCCCAAAAGAAGACCAACACGCAAGAGCAGAAAGCTCCAGCAGACACCGAGCACAGAAAGGCAGCACAGCCCCAGGCTACCAACCGGGAGAACAGGAGACCCGGAGAGGGGAAAAAACAGGAGCCCCGCCAAGGGCGCAGCACCAGCAAAAGACATCCAGGCCCAAACAGCAGTAGCAGGAACACCAGCGCCCAGAAGGGAAAACCCCAACCGGAAAGACAACCCGGAGGGAGGAAGCACCAGGGCAAGAAGAGCAGGCTCCCCACAACCCCCGACAGAGAGGCCATACCCACAGGAGGCCCCCAACGGGAACAAACCAGACAGGAACCCAGGCAGTACCCGGAGGAGCAGGCAGGAAAACACCCAAAGCAAGCAAAAAAGCAAGCACAGGGAGAGCCAGAGCAGGGGCAAGGAACAGAAGCAACCAGACCCCAGAAGCAACCAAGACCAAAAAAGGCCCCGGGGCAACACTCCCAAGGCACACGCCACCGAAGCAAAGGAGAACAGAACAGCCACAGCCAAGGCAGCACCAACCACCCAGGAGCAGGCAGAACGCCCCCGAGAGCACCAGGAAGGACACCCGAAATCCGAACAGGGACCAGGCACCCCCCAAGGGACGGGAGAAAAAATAAACACCAGGAACCAGAAGCCCCCGCAGACCAAACCCCGACCAACCAAGCCGAAGCCAGGAAGCGGAGGCGCACCGCAAGCGGAGCACAGGCCAGAACACAAAAGGCAGCTCGCAGCGGAGGCAAGGCCACCCGGTAAAAAAGGGGGCAGAAGCCGCACAACCAACGCCAAGCCACGACCGCCACCCAGGAGGCACCTCCAGAAGGAGGAGCAGAGGGGCAGAAAGAAAGCGGGAAAACCCGCCGCAGGCAAACAGGAACCCAGGGGAGGCAACAGGACTCCCCCCCCAGCCAAAACCCCGACCCCCCACCAACCCGGGGGCTGGGAGTTGCAAAGGAACCGGAAGAAGGGGAAACAGAAGCGAAACCCCAACAGACCGCCGTCCGGAGGAAACGAAAGGCGAGCGCCGTCCAAGAGCAGCAGAGGGCAAGGGGAAGCAAGCAGGCAGGAGAAACCCCACAACACAGGGAACCCCAGGAGCAAGCAAAACACAGCCAGGAGCAGGGACACCACCAGAAGGTAGCGAACCAAGGGGAGAAGCCAGGAGGCAGAAACCCCCAACACGGAGACCAAGGGCGAGGAACACACAAAGGAGGCACCAGAGAAGGGAACCAAACCCAGGTGAAGGAAGCCAGCGCCAAAACAAAAAGGCAACAGAGGGGCAGAGCAGAAAAAAGAGCACCAAACCCCAAAACAGGCCATCCCTGGGAGCGCGACACAGCAGGGCATCCCAGAGGAGGAGAAAATCAGCCCGGAGCACCCCAAACCAAGGCGAACCAGGGCCACCCAAGCCAGAAGCAAGAAGCACAGCGGCGAGGGAGACCAGGAGGACCCCCAGGCGCAGCAGGCCATCAGCGAGGAGCACCACACAGAACAACCACGCCGCGAGCATGGAGAGCAACAGCCATGCAAGAAGGAGGCCACGGAAGCAAACCCCCGGAAGGCAAACCCCGAGGCCCAGCCAAACCACAGCCAAGACCAGGAACGCGGGGAGGGGCAGGATAAGAGATCCAGCCCCCATGAGGAAGAAAGCACAGCTCCAGAACAGCGCCGAAAGGAAGAGACCCCAGAAGGCCCAGCCAAACAGCAGAAGAAGCCCACAAGAACAGGCGCCGGAGACCACCCGGCCCCCCCTGGACGGCACAGGGCGTGCACAGGCCTGACACACATGTCCGCACCCAACACAGCAGTACATGCAGCAAGCACAGAAACAGCCGCAGACGCCAAGAACAAGCATCGCCCAAACCAGGAGCACACAGGACCGCAGAATAGCACCCCACACACACACAGAGTGCAGGCCCCCATGAAGAGGCAAGCGGGACACCCCAGAAGGAGGAGGGCCAACCGCAGGAACAAAGCCCCCCCCCCAACACACAGCCCAAAAAGAGCCGAAGGAAAAAAGAACCAAGCACAGGGTGTAGGGCGAGCAGGAAAGACGGCCACAAACCCCCGTCAATCGCCACATGGTCCCACGCCTCCACCCATCTGCCCCCAAGTCCCCCCCGAACTAGAGATACCACAGCCCAGGTGACACGTCCAAGCTCAGGCAGGGCGGATCTCAGCTGAGCAGCCCCAGGACGCCGGAAGCAAGGGGCATGAACCAGAGACCAAGTGGAACACAAGCTCCAGCGGGGGACACCACACTGAGTGCAAAGGCACCAGCGTACACGAGTGTCACAGCACACACCTGGCGGATGAGTGGGTCGCAACCTGAAAGCACCAGCAGCAGGACAAAACACCACAGAAACCCACAGGCAGCCAAACACACCAATCGGAAGCAGCACATAGGGCAAAGACAGAGAGTCAACACCGCAAAGTGGGACTCACCCGGAGCGGGGGCCGCAGCACCACGAACAAGGCCCCCACTCACACAGCCGGCTCCGGAATCCATCCAGCTCCGCACCACCAAACAGCAGGAGCAGTGTGTCTCCCACCCGGCCAAGCTCGGGGAGACACGCACCACGACCCGGAAGCAACCGGGAGGCGGCGCACCAGCTGCAAAGGGCCGGCAAGGAGCCCCGGAACACCGGCAATTTCGTCAGGAAGAAACGAAGTCTCCCAGCAAGCCAGGCAGGCCGGAAGACATCCACACCAGGAGACAGCACCCCTGCCCGCGAAGCCAGGCAGCCGGGCAGGGGGAGCAGAGAAGAGCAAGCACGCCACCCCAGCCCAGCAGGAGCAGAGGCAGCAACAGCACACCATTACAGTCCATTCTGTCGAAGACAGAAAAAAAGAACAGACGGGATGCTGGGTAAGTACTGCTTATGTACTCCCGGTGGGAGGGGCAGTATTAGGGTCCCAGCATACCTCTGTTCTTTTTTTCTGTCAGGAGATGGTTATCTCCACTTGTTATTATGAAGGTGTCGAGGACGGAGGGACCTGGGGGTAATCAATTATTAAGATCATTAAACTCCACTAAAAATTACTTTAATTTTGTTTTATACTTTGAGATCATTTTACTCATTATATTAAAGGATTATTTTACTCTAGTAGACTAAGTGGCTCTTCTGTCTCAGCTTTTGTCTCTTGGTTAGTTTTCTTGGTCCTCGTTTTGATTAGGAAAGGGAAATGGGTTCAGAATTAAAGTACACATAGATTGCCTTTTACAAATATTCTATGTGATATTTATTTCTGGTATTCATTAATTTTACAGGTGTGCAAGGAACAAAAGTTAGGTATATCCTTGACTCTACCATGAGAGCAAAAATCAATCTCTCATTAGTCAGGAAGCTCTGGCAAAACATGTGCAGGATCCGACAGGGACTGTAGCACCTTATTGGTTTTTCAATCTGTCATTTCTCAATCTTACTCTACTGCAGATTGGCATATATGTTCCCATTGCATTTGCAATATGATGATTTTATACTGAAACATAGTGAACATACCTTACAAGTGTTGACTAAGAGATCCAATGTCATCACCAGCAAAATGTAATATTCAGAAATGAACCAATGTCGAATTTTCCTTTTAGGTTGGCCAAAGCAGATTAATATAGCCTTATAGTCTGCTGCCAAGAGCTATACTGGTTATTAAAGGTCTTGAACCCACGTTTCGGTGAGAGATGGCCTTTAAAATCCGAAATGGCCTGAAGCAAAAGGCTATCAGGGTATTAGAACATTCCACCCATTGATTATAGAATGTTGTAATTAAAAAAGGAGAAACAGACGGACACACATTAGAATGTTGGAGCAGAAGGCTTATACCAGCAAATATTAGCACTGAGACACTTTATTGTTTTCAATGGAGCTTGCAGCATTCCAATGTCCCACAACTCTTTTTTGTTACACAGTGGATAGTAAACTGAACCAACATACAATCTAGTGTTATAATGTACTGAACAGTCTGGTGTGATTTGTGACTTGATACCAAACACAAAATGTACAAAACCATGTCTAGTAATGCACAGGGTGACAGAATGCAGAGCGGAAAGACTGCCATGATGTGGGCTGTGCACTGGGTCTAGTGAGCTAAGCAGGCACCATTTGAGAGCTACGTGATGGTCTACGTTGGACACTCCGAAGTCTGCTGTAATTAAGACCCATCAACGATTCATAGATGGACAGATTAGTATTTGAGGCACATGGCCATGTCTTTAGAAGTACCAAATGCAAAATACAAAAAAAAGATAACAGCAAGTGTCTAATTCTGAGCCTCACTTTGAAGTTTAGTTGCAGACTAAACACTCTCATTGTCAAAAATCAAGCAGCCCCTGCAAGCTGTGACAGGAACTGGGAGAGGGGGATGTATGACGTTACAACGCAGGCTATTACAACGCCTGCCTTTACAACGCGTTTTTTACATCGCATACCATTACAACGCATAGTGCTTTTAGGCGTTGGATAGTGATTTATTTAATTTACTATTCCAACTCCAGTCCCCGTGGATAGTAGGGAAGGTGTTGGATAGTAAATTAAATATATTCCCTATCCTAGAGCGCCCCCCAGCGCAATGCGTTGTAATGGTTTGCGTTGTAATGACCGCGTTGTAATGGTAGTGCGTTGTAAAAGTTTTGTTGTAAGTGATGTTTACCGGGAGAGCTATTTAATGCTCTTTATGGAACTAAGTGAGGGCTTGATAGGAGCTGTTCAAGGGTCTCTTGGAAGCTTTGGGAGGGTCTATTTGGATCTGTGTGGGCATGCTTGAAGGCTTGTGTGGGTCTCTGTGAAGCTATGTTAGGGTATGTGGGAATCTATGCAAGGATCTGTCAATAACTTTGTGGCCATCCACTTGGATAGTGTCTATATGAGTGAGTCTTTGAGCCATAATTTCAAAAGTGATAATCAATGCAAATCCACCAACATTAAGACATAGAGATGTAACTAGAAATACTTTATTGTTTGATAGTTAAAATCATTACAATATGTATAAAAACATTAATTCGACATTTTGCACTGTACTGCACCGCTCCCATCACAATCATGAACATTTAACAGTTATCTAATAGTATATACATTTAGATAAAAATTCCCTTCTAAAAATGGGATAGCCATCCTGTAAGAACAGGTGCAAAGTAGCACTAAAGTACACACATGTTCATAGTCCCATGCAAAGTTAGAGTATAAAGTTAATACAGCGCTTAGTACCGTATTACCCAACAGTTCATCAATAAGATGGTAAATGATTAAGTAATGACTCTAGGATGGAATAGCTTGTCCCGTGCTGTGCTGCCACAGTTTTAGCATGGGGGTCAGAGTTACTAAGAACTATAACAGGTTGTTGTTGTTTTGATTTAAAGCAAGTGATTCTGCGCTGTACATAATGTAGCGCTTGGCGGAGGTAAAGTCCATACCGAGAAGTACTGTTGGCTTTCTAACACAATTCCAAGTAAATAATTGCACCCTATGCAAAAAACGTTTTTTCCTGTATTATTGAAGAGGTACCTCCCTACAGCTTTTTCAGATATTATTAGAAACATGTGTCTTGGAATGGACTATGCTGAGATTTCCATTTTTAGAGCCAGACACAAGTACATACTGCACAGAACAGTTACTGTACTTATTCCAGAATGTAATATGCACCTATACAATTTCACTCCTGCTACATATCTTTTTGTAAATCTCTCAATGCTGATCTCTTCCCTAGGACTTCCTTCTCTCAAACACCTCTTGCCACCCCCAGACATCCTTGTCACCACTCTAACTCTCAGGAGAACTCAAGTCCAGCTGGCATTTCCAACAAAACGAAAAACTACCTGCAAGCATCAGCACTTTCAGGAGCACTTCAGGAGGATAAAGGCCTTTGGTAAAAATCTCCAAAAATATCTGGCACAATATCCTCAAGAAAGCTAGAGGCACCCTCTTGAGGCCTACATCATGGAGATTGGTGATGTTGTTAAAGATGACCCCTCCACATAGACTTTTCTTCTGAGCAATGATGACACGAGTGATCTTCTGTCAAACTCCACAAAACATATAGATCTCTCTTCTCCTTCTCTCTTTTACCTGTTATCCCAATCCTAAGTTTTCAGTCCTGGAACATAAAGGCAAGCCTATTATCACCTTCTCTGAACTGAGGCAAACCAACTCAGTTGAATGGGTTCTCTGCACTAGTAAAGGAATTTACCCAGAACTGTCTTGCATCCAGTGAGATGTCAGTCCAGATGCAACTTATTTAGAGTGCACTTCTCCATCTATCTCAGCATTGTCTGCACCATCTCAGCAGTTGATCCATATCTGCTTGACCTCTTACAAAGCCCATGATGGGATCCTGCCACTGGCATTGACTATGCAAGGAAGAATTGTCAGAACTAGATCCTGAACCGAAGACCCCTCCAAGGTGCCTTTGAAAGGCTGCAACCTTGCCTGATGAAGCTGACCTGTACTAATTCTGAGGTTTTTCCCAATGTGTTCTGGTATTTCTGAGAGATGCTCACTCTATTATCTGAAAAGAGAGGGCTAGACCATCCTTCTACCCATAGATCTGAAAATTGAAGATATATCAGTTCAAAAAACGTTATTAGATTCATAAGTATCATACAAGTTTACATACATACATAGAATAATAGGATAATAAACGCTTAAGAAAATTTTGTACAAAGGGAAAAGATGCTCGTACCATTTTGCAACACATTTATACAAGATAAAAAAAAATTAAAATACCCTAAAATCTCTTAAACTTAAATTCATTTAGGATTTATAGTTTTTCCTTTTTAAAAAAGTAATTCTGATGAAGTTAAGCACAGCACTGAAAAAAACAGAAGAAGATAGTGACCGTAGGTAATTTAAACCCTCCTCGTATGAGCAGGGACAAATTTCCTTTAAAACAGGTTTGATAAAAGGTGCCCTTGGGTCTTCATAAAGTGTGCAAAGCAGCATAAAGTGTATTGTGCTCTGATGTGCTGAATTATTACAAGGACAGTGGGTTAGGCTCTCGCACCAACCCGCCTGTTTAGGGAAAGCCACAAGAAAGTGCAATGTGCAAAGACGGAGTCTGGTCATAAGGAAACGCGAATGAACATGCATGGTAAAAGACAAATAAAATTGCTGTTGGCTCTGAGATTCACAATCTGGTATTCCATTATCCTGAGTAGATATACATAGTTCAGTTCAGAATGCTTTTTTTATAACATGTTTCATGTTTGATTGGATACCATCGGGATTATCATAATAATTTTCCAAGCCTATTTTGTAAAAGGTATCCTTAACATAACGAAGCCAGGGAAGTGACGTTGAGTTATCAAGACTCATATAGGGGCCAGATGTAGGTAACTCATTTTTATCGATTCTAAAATACCGATTTTTACCCAATCTGTATTTTAGAAAAGGGAAATGAGATGTAGGTAAAAAATCGGTAAAAAATACAGATTCGGTAAAATTCGAAAACCCCAACCCGGTATTTACCAAATCGGTATTTACCGACTCGGCAATTACCGATTCGGAAATTCACATTCAATCCTATGGGCCCGGATGCCCATAGGAATGAATTGAATTTACCGAATCGGTATTTACCGAATCGGTAAATACCGATTCAGTAAATACCGAGTCAGGGATACAAAATATCAGGCAGTTGATGTATCAACCAATCACGTGCCTCCACCCCGCCCCTCAGCCAACCAACAGAGCAATCTACCAATCCTGTGCATCCACCCCACAACCAGGAAGTGGCCACACCCATGCAGGTGCAGAGTACCTGATCACACAGGAGAGCAGTTACACAGAGACAGGCTGTTGTGAAGCTGAGCTCTGCAGGACAAACAAATGGATCCCCAAGACTTCCAGAGGGAAGGTGCAGAGAGGAAGAGGAAGATGAAGTTCAGCACTGGTGAACTTCAGGTGCTGGTGGAGGAGGTTGTCAAGCACTACCCCAAAATCTTTGGAAAGCAGTCTCTGCAGGTACCAGAGGCTGTCAAGAGGAACACCTGGCTGGGGATACAGACCAAAGTAAACAATATAGGAGTGACAACCAGGGAAGTGGACGATCTCAAGAAGAGATGGTATGATCTAAGGATCATAACCAAGAAGAAATTGGCAGCAAGAAGTAAAGAGGCCAATGCTACAGGTGGAGGGAAGAACAGGGCACCTGCTCTCACAGATCTGGAAGAGCTTGTGGAGTCCACACGGGAGCCAGAGTGCTTTTTGGGGATTGGTAATGCAGACAGCTCAGCCCGAGCTGCTTCAAAGAAAGGTAAGGGACATGTCCATCATTCATCACCCCTTGCCTGTGTCCCTCCCCCAATGTGGCTGTGTGTTGAGGAAATCCAGTACAGACTTCAGTATTCAACTGCAATGCATTATGGGAGTGGTAGTCATTTGAATACCCATCAGAGCAGGCAACATGAAATAATGTCAGGCATGCCACACAATACAATTAGAGAAATGGGAGGAGCAGGAAATAGTGATATTATAATGTGATTTAATAGTGATTTACACGGTGAAAGCACCACTAAGACACTGTCCATATCTGTCCACAGGAGAGACATCACGCAAGTCAATGCAGGAGAGGGAGAAGACACATCCCCAAAGGGATAGGAGTGAGCAAGAAGGCAGGGATGCAGGGCCCAGCACTGCAACACCTACAGCACCCTGCATACAAGCAGCTGCCACACCAGAGGCAGACACCATGCAACTTGAAGCATCTCCTGTGCTCCTTGACTCATCACCACATGAGTCACAACAACTTGACACACCAGCAGACACAGAGGTGTCAGACATCTGCAGGCCCAAGAGGCATGACGGTCCCCCGGAAAGGATCCTACAAACATCCTCCGATGAGAAAAGGGAGGGTGAGGAGTCAAGAGAGTCAATGGCAGGAAATGCACTATGTCTTACATCCACTCCTGTCAGTCAATCCGGGGGAACAAGACGTCATAGGGTCCGGGAGGAAAGCGTGAGTGGCCGTAATCAAGGTGTCTTCCGTGGCCTTGAGACCACGATGGTCAAGGTGCAGCGCCTGCAGGCAAAAGCTATTAGTGCAGTGCACAGACAAATGCGCCATATGAACAACAATTTTGATAACATGAACTAGGGAATTATATCAATGGCGGACAGCATGAGGGACATGGCCGATGGAGTCAGGGACATGTCACAGTGTGTGATGTCACTCTGTGAGGAACTACATGAGGACCGTGCACAAAGGCGCAGGGAGAGGCATTGCATGCAGCAGCAGACAAGGGGCATGCACCGTCTTGCAACTACGACTTCACTGCTGTGTCGCCGTTCAGTTGCGATGCAGGAGGGGCTGGTGCACTGCTGTACTGATCTCACGAGGGGGATGGGGAGAGCCACTACAGCAATGAAAGTGCTGCTGACAAACCAGTCAGCCACCACAGGAGCAGAAGGTTTAGGGGACACAGATAACACTAGTAGCAGGAGCAGCACCCCTATCCCTGAAATACGGAGGAGCAGCAGACGCCAGAGTACCGGCGCTGGCACAGCAGACTTGGAACTAAGCCAACCTCACGCATCAAGCAGTGCTGTTCATGGGCGCAAGCAGTGAGTCTGGCAAATTCAGTTGGACATGTGAGGGTGAGGTAACCCCCGTCCACCCAGTAGTGCTAGGCACACTAGTATGTTACAATTGTGTCTTCAGACATTTAACGTAGTGCCAAATAAACTACGTGCATTGCAGTACAACACATGCTTTGTCTCTATACTTACTCAAAAGTAGTTGTGTGTGATCTCTGCCCATCTCTGTCTTCCATCTGTGGGTGTTGGTACTCCTACTGTGTTGGCTGCTGGTAGTGCCTGATCATCGTCATGGTCTTCATAGTCCTCCAATTCCACCTCTGTGCCCTTCTTAGTTGCGTGGTTGTGCAACATTGCACAGGTTGCAATGATCTTACAGCATGTTACTGGTGAGTACTGCTGTGCCCCCCCACTTTTGTGGAGGCAGCGGAACCGGTTCTTCAGGAGGCCAAAGGTGCGCTCCACGATGTTCAGGGTGGATTTATGTGCCACATTGTATTGTCTCTGGTTGGGGGTTGTGGGGTTGAGGTAGGGTGTCAGGACGAAGGAACGGAGTGCATATGCACTATCCCCTGATGCGAAAGAAAATAATACATTACTCACAGGCACACATTGACATACGTCTGCGTCATCTTTCCAGGGAGTGTCACACAGTAAGTTACCTAGCAGGTATCTTTCCCCAAATTCCCCCGCTGTCAGGCGGGTGTAGATCCCACTGTTTTGGAATATGTAGGAGTCGTGGGTGCTTCCTGGGTACCTGGCCACTATATCTGTGATCATGTACTTGGCATCACAGATTACTTGTACATTAATTGTGTGTGATGACTTCCTGTTCCTGTATATGTGCTCAGTGGCAGCTGGGGGGGCATATTGGGATGTGGGTCCCATCAATGCAGCCAATCACGTGTGGGAAAATTGCCATGAGGTAAAAGTCAGTCTTGGTCCCGAGCAAGTCCGCATCAGTGTCTGGGAAGTGGATGTAATGCTCCATTCTTTGCATCATGGCATCCAGGAACTTTCAGAATAAACGCGACAGGCAGCTCTGGAACACCCCACCTACCACAGCAACAACACTCTGGTAACTCCCAGATACAAGCAGGTGTATGCTACAGAGCACCTGCACATGGGGTGGGATGGTGTGGGCCCTTGGTTTTGGGTGGTCCAGGAGTGGGTGCAGGTCCCTGATCAGGTCCATGATGGTTTGGGGGTGCAGTCTGTATCTTTGCAGTACCTCTGGCTCTGTCAATTGGAAGAGTGTAATCCTCTGCCTGTAGACCTGTTCCTCCCTTCTCCATTCCCTCTCACCTGCTGCCTGTAGCCGTAGCCGTCTTGCTATGACGTAGAAAGCCGCCATTCTGGTTCCAGTGTTGCTTTTTGGGGCCCTTTTTTATAGGCTGCACCTGGTTACCACCTGCTTTCAATCCATGTTAAATACCGATTCATAAATACCGAATTTTCGTTAAATTCTGTAATTTATGTGTGACCTACATCTCAATGGTGTTGTTTTTTCCATTTCCTAATTTCCGAATCGGTAATTTTACCGATTCGGTCCATTTACCGACTCGGTATAATTTCCGAATCGGAAATTTTACAGATTCTGAACATTTTCCGACTCAGTATATTTTCCGAATCGGTAAAATTTCCGAATCGGTACTTTTACCGATTCGGTAATATTTCCGAGCCGGTAATCTACTGATTCGGAATTTTTGCAGATTCTGTATATTTTGGGCGACCTACATCTCAATGTCCAAAAACCGGTCGGTAACGGCCTAAATTACCGATTTCCGGCTGTTACCGACCGGTATTAGGTTACCTACATCTGGCCCATAGTCTCTAAGGATACTCCTTGAACATATTAGGTCCTCTGAAGTCCAGATTGTACTTTATAAAAATCAGTGGGGCAATATTTATCCTATATTTCAGTAAATCCAAGCCTACTTCAGAGTGGCAAAAACGTGTTGGAGAACTGCAGGGAATCATCAATAATATTTTTTAAAATGTATTCTCTAAAATCTGAATCTGGGTACTTTTATGGTAACCCCATACTCCTGTACTAAAGGTGGCTACCGATTAACATTTTAGTTTATATAAAGTTATCATTTCAGTTACCGGCTTGTGTCCAAGCATACAAGCAAAGCAAAAAAGATTCCTTTATTGTTCTGCTAGTTTGTTTGTTGAATCCTAGCCACAATTAGGTGTTCCCAGATTAATTTATTATTGAAAACATTCCCCAAGTAGTTAAAATTTATATTTCTCAACAGCTTTTTCCCTTACTACAAATGTCCTTGTTTTTGTTTGGTTGGGGCAGAATACCATAATAAACTATTTGCTAAAATGTACCTTTAGGACCAGTGCCAAAATATTTTCAGTAAACGCATTCAGACATTTTTGAAGGATATTGGCTGTTAAGGTCATCAAGACTGTATCTTCCGCGTAAAGGCTAATGAGGACAAAAAAAAAAAGAAAAAAAAAAAAAAAGACTGTATCTTCCGCATAAGACAGTAATGGGACCTGTTTGCCTTCTATGCTTGGGAATTCCAATTTCTGTTTTGACAAGAATTGCTCCAGTCCATTTGTGTATATGAAAAATAAAAATGGGGCAAAAATTCAACCCTGGTGTACCCCTTCAGCAGAAGCAATGGGCCTAGTCTTCTCTCCCCAAGGACCAAAATGAGTAGCTATAGTAGTAGATTAGTGTAGCCTGTGCAACAGGGTAATAAGGTTTTTTTTTAAACCCATGTTTTCCATCAGTGTCCAGAAATTTTCCCGGTTTTCTGTGTCGAAGGTACTGGACAAGTCCATGAAGGCCAGGTGCATCAACCCCCCCCCACCCCTCCCTGGCCTTCATGTACTTGTTGAGGCACTGTTTATTGGTTCCTAACCCCTTTCTGAAGCCGTATAGAGTATTAAATATGAGTCCAGAGGCATTAGCCCATGACTCCAGACATGCAAGGATTATTCGCCACATAATCTTGCACGTAGCATTGATTAAAGAGATTTGCCTGCAACATGTAGGGTCATTCCTGATATGGCCCACTATTACTGATTTAAAAACATTTAGCAACAAGGGACCCCAAAATTGAGGATTATTTTTCAATAAGTCCAAGGGCACCCCATCCGGTCCCAGGGCTTTGGAGGAAATGCCCTTTGCTAGGGCGTCCTCAACCTCCCTTGGGGACAGGGAAGAGCTATGTTGATGTGCTGATTGTAAATTAATAGCTAGCTCATCCCTTTGTTCTTGTGATGAGTAGCCCTTTGGATTGAATATTCTCAAAAAATGAGACTTCCAAGCTTCCCCTGTTATTGTCCAGTCCATTCTCCCTGAGTCACTAGAAAAGAGTGGATGGTTTATAACTTCCCAGAAGCTTTTCGAATCATTTAGGGCACTAGCTCTTTCTAGATCTTCCCAGGCCAATCTTTCAAGTTCTTCCTTTCAACGCTTGATCACACTTTTATAAGCCTGTATCACTGTCTTGATTAACACCCTATCACGAGGAACTGCCTGCAAAGTTTCTTCATATCATTTTGCACCTTGGAACATTCAGCAATGACCCATCTTATTTTCTGGTAATCATGACTCCTTATTGATTTAGTCAAATTTCTAGCCACATCTTCACAAATTGATTCAGAACATTGTATTATGATGTCTGTCTGTGAGTCAAAAGTGAAGCAAAGCATGATTTTACTTGTTTTAATGACATCCTCCTCCAATTTTGTGGGATTTATTGAGCTCCACTTTAACCTAACACCTTGATTACGATTAGGCTTTAATTTGTAGTCATTACCCCTGCACTTCTGTGCAATGACATGCATGGAGACCAAAAGGAGATTATGGTCGCTAGATGGGTTTGGTTCAACCAAAAATGTATCTACAAGATATGCATACTTGTTATATATCAACATAAAATCAATTGTGCTGACGATCCCTCCATCCTGATAAGTTGGAAACTGGACAGAAGGAGTGCTAACCAAAGTGTTGATCATGCCTATGTCATTTACTACAATGATGGTATTTAGTGCTTTACCCTGTGGGATGTGCTGAAAGTGGGGCAAAGGGTGGTCTGCGATGTCTACTATCCCACATACTTTCTGCATACTGTGCTGACATAGTGTGCAATTAAAATCTCCCACCCAAATTATGCAGAGTGGGATGCATCTCTCCGCAACTTTATTGATTTCCTCTTTAAGGGTTACCACAGTTTTGTTGGTCGGAAATATTGCAGTATCAGTGAATCAATAAAAGTGTAGCCTCAACTAAGTTAGAAATCAAGATGAGCTGCTACCAGGGAGAGTCTATTATATTCTCTATCTTTAGTGACTCATATTGGACAGAAATGAAGGTCACTAAGCCTCTCTTTGCCCTCCCTGCTCGTGATGGTGATGCTTGGACGTTTAATGATTAATATCCTTCCAGGTTAACATCCTCCCTGCTCCACGGTTCTTGTGCACAAATAATTTCAAACTACTTCACATAATGTACCCATGCCTCATCTGTTCGTTTTAAAGAGATACCTCCGATGTTCCATGACATAAGCTTACGTGGGCGGGTATTAAGGGTCACAGCTGCTGTGGCTTCCCCAACAGTATTACAAATAACTGGCTCAACGAGGAAAATATCTAGCTCTGCATTTTCTGCACTATCAATATGTGGAAGCAGGAGAAAGTGTGGACTATTCAAATGGTCTGGTATAAGAAGGTGGGGCAACTGTACTATCTGCGTTGATGGATATAATCTCAGGGTCTTCGTATGAAGTAACGTTAATCCCTGGTGCACTCAAGTTTGGTGTTCGTCAGTCTATATCTGCAAAACCACTTAAGGCCTCAAAATGATTCGGATAAAACCAAGGGGGAAACTGGGGGTGTGAGCTTGACCACGTACTTCTATTATCCTCCACTGTATGCCATTGTGGTCTTGGGGGCTGATAGAAAAACCCCAAGGGCAGGATGGAAATGCCCTTCTCATTTGTAAAACAAATCTTTCATTCTTGTGAATATTGTTCTGACCAAACCTGGTGATCTAAAGGTTAGTACCTTACAATCTCCGGAGAGTGTCTTGCTAGATTTCCCCACCCACTCAGTCCTGCGTGCCATCTTTAATTCAGAAAACAACAATCTATTATTAATTCCTGTCCTTGTACTTAAGTAGTGTAAAGATTTGTTTCTCAGTGTTGGCCAGTGCTCAACATCGCCTGGCAGCAATGGTGAGACATTGGCCAACACTACGATGTATGGATTTGCTCCTGGGGGTAAATGCAAATTAAAGTATGAGCCACTAGAAAATCTTTAATCACAGATCTGCACTTTTATGATGCCAGTATTACGGGGTCTTTCCTCAAGGTTATCACTTGCCTTATCATCTTGTGTGCTTCTTGGGACATGTATGGTCGGGGCGGTCCTGCGAGGTGAACCTTCTACCTGATGTAGGGTCTTGGTGGCGTTTGCAGGGGGGTATACTGTAGTGGGGCTGAGCCTTACATTTATACAGTGTTAAGGTAGCATGAGCTTTTTAGAAGTTTAAACGTCATTTTACCTTTTGCTTTCTTATACACACGGCACAAATGTTAGTTATTGTTTTGTGTTAGGCTGAGAGTTTTGCTTCACATGAGAATAACTTATTTTTCCTCATTGCTAGACTTGCTTTGTAAGCTTAAGTCTGAACAGTGAGTGCCGAGGACTTCAAGGTTATATCAACACTGTTGCTTTTGTATGAACAGATCAGCACACGTTCTAGACACAACATATATGCAGCTGTGGACAGCTCAGATACTGGCGCCTTTAATAATACACTGTGTAGGCATAATTGAACACACTTGGAGAACATTCGTATGCTGAGAGCTTGTGCTGAACTCGATGTGATTCACTCCTCCTAACCTCTGAGGTACGGGGTCGCCTATGCAAGCCTAAGAGACCTTCCTTAGTTATAAAATAACCTAATAGCAAGGGAGGGTGAAATATAGGTATATATTTAACCTCTTTCCATTTAGAATTATAATATGCTTTCTCCCTTTGTATTTTATGGAATGCTGACAATCTAATTTCTTATCCTATGTCTGTTTGTATTAGCTAAGATGCTGCACTTCAAATCAAGGTGTTCAAATAAACATTTTAAACTTGCTCGTGTCTCCCTTTACTCCCTGTTCTGGACTGGTATGAGAGTATAACGAAAGAGTGCTCATGTTTCCCACCTTACCTGAGGTATCCTAAGTCGCATGTTCTGGGTTGTCTAATCATTGGTGACTTTGCTATATTACGAAGAGCTAATGTGACACTGATGCTAGTCTGGTGGGGGATGTTGGGTACTAAGGTGAGTTTTGTTTTACCCTAATTCACTGAGGTCCTGAGTCTCTGTGCACAGTTCTGTGACTGAGCAGGATCCCTGTAACAATACCACCCTTGGGGGAGGCAGACTGTCCTGCATAGTGAGTCTCATGGAAGGTCTTGCTGAATGTTGAGGTTGCTGCTCAGCCCCCTTCACAGTAGCGCCCCGCCCCTGCTTTGCCCATTTTCTGTAGGGTTTTCGAAAGCACTCCACACAGGTTTCTCTATGATCTCTATCTTAGCCTCAATTTCAGTTAGTTTTTTCAATATAGGATTCAAATGAGCTGAAACCACGAGGTCCAATTGTTTCAACATAGCTTCCCTCTCCTGACGAGATGACTCTACTTATAATACCTCATCATCTATGGCAAGTGCTTAAATAGCCTCCTTGTTATACTCTGTGTTCGCAGGTTTACTCCTACGACCAAGCGGTTCAGGCAGAAGATGACTTTGTTTTGTTTGTTTATTTGGTGCCTGCCCCTTCCTTTTCTTTGACGGCGACGCAAGGCTATTTCCATGATTACTCTTGGATTTTTGACCCTGTGTGACAACTTCGGCATAACTGCGGGATCAACTATGTCAGAAGCATTATTAATTTCAGGGCCTGGGGATTGTGATGTACTTATTTGTGATGAGTTAGCTTCCAAACCCACTTGCGAAGCAGGGGTGACAGCAGCAGGTTGATTCTGAGGGTTTTGTGGATCCAGGGACAATCTGCACTCATAAAATTCAATTCATGAATAAGAGCTGATTCGGCTCTCAATAAGAAAGCATCCAGTGTTCCTACGACCCCTTGTCCATTACCAGATTCTGACCTGATCAATTTTCACCCTTTTCTTGATACAAAGTACGTGCCAACAAAATATTATCACAGTACCTTGAAAAACCCACACTTAGTTAAAACCAAGGCAATGCAGAAGTGTTGATAACGTGGCCCCAGCCCAGCCTCTTACAGCCTCTGACGGGCTCGGACCAGCCGGCCCTTGGCCCAGGCATGCCAGCGCACGGCCCACACTGCGGTAGTCCTGGCCTCCTTTTGTGCACCTTCAGCCGCCCTTGATGTCGTCGTCTATATGCGTGCTGCTAAGGGTGCTGGGAGATGTAGTGCCTCCCTCCCGTATTACCTAAGCCGTGCCCCCCTCCCGGCATCCAGGACACAGAAACAGCAGAAGCAGGTAACTGCCGGGAAAACTGGTGGCAGCGAGTCAGAATGAGCGTCCCGTGCTGCGGTAGCCCTGGCCTCCTTTTGTGCGCCCCAGGCAAGCTTGATGTCATCGGGAGGCGTGCGCGCCGCTAAGGGTGCTGGGATATGTAGTGTCTCCCTCCTGTATTAGCTAAGCTGCGTCCCCTCCGGGCATCCAGGACATGGAAAAAGCAGAAGCAAGTAACTGTCAGAAAAAGTGGTGCCGCTGTGTGACTCGGCGAGTGGTTCGGTCTGTGAACCTTCCCTCGGCGACATGTTAGTCACCCCTACAGAAGGCCTATGGGCAGGGTGCATTGTATATAGGAGGCAGGTCACGCCCTGAAGAGTGTGGCATGACCTGGTAGTGAATTACACCCAAGCGCATTTTTCATTATTGCAAGGCTACCTGTTCCCCGTAGGCCAGACTAGGCAGTATCAATTGAAGAACCCTATAACCCTAACTGACCCAAGGAACCAGGTAGAGAATCAAGTTTAGTATGCCTGCACTAAAATTGCCAAGATGCATCTTTTAGGAAAGTTGATTTTAACATTCTCCGTTTGAAAATACCCTTTTTAGAAAGACGGTATTTTCTTGCATGACCATCCAGTCCGTTTCTGCTAGCGTGTGTATTGTGTGTCTGGGTTTGTGAGTGATAGGGCTTGGGGGACTCGAGGAGGTAGGGAGCGACAGCACTAGGCTGTTCCTCCTGAGAGTGGTGGGGAGGAGTAGGTACCTGGGTAAGGCTGGGCCATCGCCCACAATGTCGGCTCCACTCCCCATGGTGAGTCCGAAGACCCTGGCCCGCCCCGTCAAAGGAAGAGGACAAGCACTGGCAGAATGCACCTGAAACCGGTTCTGCCAAGGCGAAGGGCCTCTGCCATCAGATGACAAAGGATTTATGAGTATAAATACTGGGGCCCAGACTCCAGATCATTAGTATCACTTTGGGAATGAACAAGATGACCCTCTGCCGAGGAAAAGCACCCGGACACCACAGGAGTTGTACTGCTCCTCTGCCAGAGCACTGCAGTGGGTTGGCCTGTGGTGGTGTCTCTCGTGCCAAGGAGAGGTAGAAAGAACCAAGGAAGAAAATATCATCATCTTGCTAAACATTCTCCAAGGGCTAGAGTGAGCTAGCATCCTATTTGAAGATGCAGGGACACCAACAACTTCACCTCTTCTGTCTGGGCGGAGCTGGAACTGCGGTTTCACCTGCTACAGAGGAACTCTGCAACTTCAGTCAGCTAATGATGCCGCTTTATGCAACAAGGGCATGAGCGATGCTCCGACTCGCCCCATAGACCAACGCCTGCCGCTGTACTGCACCCGACTCCGAGATCATCATCTGGACGGAGCGATCATCGACAAGAGTGACTGAGCACTCATTGACTCAAAGACATCAGCAATGACCTGTGGTGCCGGCACTGCCGTAACGTCACCTCTTCTCCGGTAAGGACCGAAGCCGCCCCCTGCCTGCATCTGCATTCCGAACCCGCCACATCGCTTTCCCCTGAAGCAAGGAACCAATGCTACCCTCTGCCACACGACATCGCAGCTCCCTGGTGCCGAGAAGAGCCTTTACTTGTAATTCTAGAGGTACGATCCCATGAGAATCCAAGTGTGACTCCTGGCCCTGCGCTGCCCTTCTCGCAGGTAGCCTGTACCCTGAGAACACTGTTGTGCGTTGAAGTGATAACTCCCGTTGGGGTTATCTGTTGCCAGAGACACTTGAGGCTAAAGCCTACTTCTGAGCAACCATAAAGCATATTCGTACTGTGGATTTTTGTCGTTAAGGTCTTGTGATAAATATGTGAAGCTTACTTATTTTTGATACATCCCGGTGTGGTGTCCGTTTGTAGTGGTTCATCTATATTACTGTACGTGTTCACAAATGCTTAACACACTGCCTCTGAGATAAGCCTGTCTGCTTGTGCCAAGCTACCAAGGGGGTGAGCAGGGGTTATCTTCAGAGTGTAACTCCCTTGCCCTGACGTAGATGAAGGGTCCCTATTTGACAAAGGTGCATACTGTTGCCAACTTGAGATTCCGGGTTCTAACACATATGTCTTGAATTTTTTGCCCCAGTCAGATACCAACAGGGCTTCTCATCCAGCTGCCAATTTAGACAGTTCCTCTGGCCCTCCTTTTACGTGCACCCTGACTTTTACATTGCCTTTGAATCTCTGCCAACCTTCGACCAGCAAGTAAGAAATTCCTTCAGAAATGCCCAAAACGTTTTCAAGCTGACCCCCTCCCATAGACCACCCAAGGTGATTTTTCCTGTTTTCCTTTCCTCTTTCGCTACCCCACAGTTGGGAAGTTGAATTACTGATTTCCTTGCTCATATGGTAAACCATTATCTCAGAACAATGGGGTTTGCAGACTGTAGATGCATACTATATAGATCTTTGAGTATACCCCTTCAATTACAAATGATTTCTTAAATATTTCACTAGAAGATTGCTCTAGCAGATCAGGAGTTCTCTGAAATATACAGTAATGGTGATACCATGCCTACCTTGAAAAGGGACTTTGCGAGTTCTCTTTTCTTAGCAATGTTCTTGTAGAATGTCCTCAGACTGCTCATAAATCTTCATTTCCTCAGCCACTGGGTAGTCTGCAATAACTACAGAATATAACAAATCCATTCTTTGAGTCACACTCCACTTTCAGTGGACTGGTTAGTCAGGCTAGTCCTGAAATATAAATATTTTTCCAGTTACATCATCAAAGACCACCAGCAGTTCCTATGATTTGAGGGATAACGTCAGATGTATCAATTTTGTTGCCTATATTTGGACCTGTTTTCTACCCCGGGGTGCATCACCAAGGTCTTGCTTATCATCTACCTTGACAACATCTTTCCAGTTCTCCACTGAAGCCTCCACCAAAAAAATGTTTTAATCAAGTATGAACCAAAGTTATCTTATCAGTCTCTTCAATGTTCCAAGTTGATCAGTGCTAAACAGCCAATATTTTTGCTTGATTTTCTTCGGTTCATCCCATTCAACCCTTTGTTGTTGGTTGTTAAGGTCTTAAATGGTAAGGCCATTACTTGGCCTACTCCAGATCTTGTCATTGAATCATATACCATCAGTAAGTCAGGAATTTCAACCTGAATTGTTTGTCCACCAGAATTAGTGGTGCTTGACAAAATGATTCTGCCAGATCAATCTGCTGTAACTCCTTTCATGTAATTTTAAAAAGCACAAGTCATTCTGCTATATCCATCTTCAGATGGGTACTTTGTCCATGGTAACATCAAGCTGGGGAGGTTCAGGGTCAAAACCATATTAAGATCTCTCCAAGGATATCTTGGAGCACTATTTCCAAAACAGATTAATGATCATTACAAAGTACCTTCTGAATGTGTTTAAATCGACCATAGATGGTGTGAGTGGCGTTTCTGGGATGTAAGCTAGTGGAAACTAGAAATTCAAATCTTGAAGACCATGTCTGATTTCCAGAGCCCCAAGTGTTTTTGTGGACTTTATAACTGTTGTAAAATGAAGTACTCTGAGCCAGGGTGAGTACAAGCGTCCTTATTCTGTCATCCACTCTCCGTCACTGACAGGCTGTCCAACATTCTACAGTGAACTCTAGAGGAACGTTCCAAAAGGGAGTAGGAGGCAGGGGAGTAAGGAAAGTTCCAAAGGAGGGAAGAGAGGAAGATTACAACACATCTCCCTACGGAAGGGTTTACAAGGGAAACTAGGCGGAAACAGGAAAAGAGGGGTGGAAGAACAATAGGGTCCTGTGCAAGAAAACTAACATTAACAGTATCAGTTACAGGGAAACCCCTGTGGCCTTGAAGTGCGAGGAGCACACTGCTGCCAAATGGAGGGAAGAAGACAACAGGGTTACATTTATGATGAAGGCTTTATGCGAGGTAAATCAGGGGATAATAGATTTGGCAATCAGATCTCTTCCCCTGATGGAAGCAAAAGGGGTTACTCTCGTTATCAAGTCGGAAGAGGTGTGGAATGCCCAAATGCCTTCCCTTAACGTTTTACCCACATCCATATTGTTGGTACAAGCTAGACGTGTGAGATTTTTGATCCAGAGAATTGACATCCGAATGGGGTCATTGTCCCCATGTCAATGTAAAGTAGATTCCTCATGCTTGATGCCCAGCTCATTAAGGAATGCCTTCATTTCCATAGAAGAGAATTTGATACCATTGTTGGTGAGTATGCAAGCTGGGACACCTTCACATGCGAATGAGTCTCTTAAGAAGTCGATGAGGGTTTTTGTCGAGACACATGAAACAAACTTGTATTTGATCTAGTGAGATGTGTAGTCCATGAGTACAATCAAAAATCTCTTCAGGACTCCCAATTGTCCCGTGGGGCTGATTATTTCCAATGTCAACTTAGTCCATGGTATCTTAGGAACTGCTGTAGGATTTACTGACAAGGAACACATTTTCTCTGCAGGCCAACTTTTAACACCATGAGCTCCTGATACAGCATGAAATATCCCTGGCACCCCCCCTTCTACTGGGGTTTTAGCATTTTGATTTGTAATGATGTTCACTCCCATGGGAGTTACACTGCAGGCAGTACTATTTACATTGTGGCCTATTCCAGAGAACAAATCAGAATAAATATTTAAATCACTGCTGGTTTCCTCTTCCTGCTCAGCAAGGAGAACTTGATCTTTATTATTAGGATCGAGCACAATCCCAAACTCTCTTTGATGATGCCAACCCAACAGATTGGAACCTTTGCTTACCATGTACACTTTGCCCCAAGTAGTTCTCCCTTTGAATTTAATACACACCATTATCATCCCCACTAATGTAATGTTCTCATCAGCATACCCTAGAGCTGAAATGTCAAGTTCCAGCATGTTGAGACTGGAGGTATCAAATATATAATTTATGACATCAATATTAAATAAGGTAACCGGGGCACACGAATCAGCCAACACATCTATGGGCTTATTATTCACAAAAATGGTACATTTAGGATATTCAATAGACCTGTGGTCTTTGAAGTGCCCAGGAGATATTGGAGAAGCTTGACAGTCCCTAGCTTTTACTTGGTAAATGTACTTAGGGGCCAGGTCCCCTTCACTGTTCACTACTTTCATTCGACTGTTCTTACTGTTTTTGCTAACTCTACCCAGGTGCCCCTTCTAATTACATTGTACACACACGTGACACTGCGGGCAGTGCAACGCACATCATTGGCAAGATGATTGCTGCTGCCACATCTATAGCATTTTAACCTTTCCTTTTCTCTGACAGAATGGTTATCCTGGACTTCACTGGGTCTAACCTTGAATACCTCACTATCAATGCAATTGCCCTGCGCATCACTGCTATTACGAACATTGTCAATGAGCTCATTGGGAGTCTTCATCTCTTTGATACAATTAGCAGTGTGTTCTACAGAGACTACTATGCTAACCGCTTCATTTAAGGTAGGGTTTTTGCCAGGAGCATTTCTTGAATACGACTATTATTGGTGCACCTGACTAGTTGGTCCCTGATAAGTTAATCGGTGAGTTCACCAAAGTCACATTGTTTTGTCAGGCCTCTGAGTGCCGCTATGTAATTGATGACAGATTCCTGTGTACCTTGGATACGGGTAAGGAACTTATGTCGCTCCAAAACTACGTTTACCCTGTCACCAAAATGTGCCTCTAATTTTAAAAGGGTAACTTTAAAATCATCCATACCGTCCTCATCCTCTTCTAGCTCCGATTCAGGTAAGGTGTCATATATCTTCCTACTTTGTATGCCTAGGTTATGCAACAAGATGTGTTGTTTGCGAACTGCTGAATACCTTTTGCCGCCTATGGAAATGAGGTATGAGGCAAATAAATGTATCCATTCCTTCCAGTGAATTTCCCCGATTTCATTTAGGAATGGTGGAGGTTGGCTCATAGCTTGTCCACTACAACACACACTACATAGAAGGGGGTCCGAGGGCTGGCTTAAAGACTCTAACTAGATACACGCCCCTGCTTACAACAGTTATACACAAAAAGTATCTAGGAGTCAGACAGTGAAAGAGAAGCAGAGAAAAGAAAAAAGAAACAGCTCCATTCATCAAAAGCCCATGGCAAAACTATAAAGATCGAATAACACCACGTGAAATGTTAGAAATCAAAAAGCACGTGATGACTGGGGAAATCAGACCCAAGGGTAGGTGGAAATATTCCCATCAGTTGTCGATCTGTACCGCCACTTTGTCATCATGTGGGTTTCTCCTTACCCAGGAGTTAATGCAATCGCAGTCACCAGAGTGTAAAAGAGACTGTGAGAGCAGAAAGACTCTTATGTCTACGAGATTGGCAATGTAGATTAAAGAGTCAGTGTAGAAAGACAACTGAAAAAAAGCAGTGCAAGGAAAATAGTGATAAACTACAATTAGATGAGACTGAGTAGAAGTGTGATTTTAATGATTTCTCTCAGCCCTCCAAGATTAAAAAATACTTGAAAAACAACAGATTTAACAAAATATCTGTTAGCGGAAATTGGTCAACATGTTTCTGCATAAATAGATAGTGCCAATGCATTCATCAGGACCTAGTTGCTGCTACTGCTTTTCAATAAGTGAAAGAAAATATTTTAAAAGGAATTACATCACCTAAGTTGCAGGTTAAGTACTCCACCACAATATAAAATATCGATATGCCAAAGAGAAAAAGATGAAAGGAGACAAGGATTTGAATTAAACATAATAAACTCATGTGTAGCTTATATTTCATTACAAGGATTTACATATATCCATGTTGTACCACTCACCCTGTAGTTGTGGGGATGGCGCCTCACCTCACCTGGCTGCAGCTCAGGTACTGAGGAGCAACGCTCTATATCGGAAAAGAAAACTCTCAGTAAATGCTCCACTGTAAATGTGTCCAGAAGAAAAGACCCTTTATTCAAAGGAAAACTCGTACAGGGGTATTTCCAAATGAATTCTTAAGACCACATGATATCGTAGGCAGCGTGCGGTTGTTCAGCAATTTAAACAAACCGTCACCTTTGTGCACACAATTGATTAGATAGCTGGTCTTGCGTGTTATTATCAAAACTTAAAAACTCCTCTTTTCACAAGACTGTTTAGGAAAAGGTCGCGGGGATTTAATATGCTTGCACGGACATGTTCACTAAAGATACTGTGAAGTGTGCTGGTATTCGATCGTGTAATACACGGTATCTATTAGGACCCATGGCGGCGCCTAGAAAAGATAATATCAGACACTCGCTGTTAGTGTTCGAGCAATGCGGCAAAATCTTGCATTATCCCGCTCGTGTCTGATAGAACCTAAGTCGCGCTCATCCGAGGTCACGCTAAAGAGGCACCACCTTTCTTCGCGTACGAGCAGTGCCGCTTACCTCTCCGTCGGAGTCTCCCGGCGTTCCTCTGCGCTTACTGGGGAGGCACCGAACGGTTCTCGCAAAGACTATTTGTTGTTGGAAAACGCCCTTCCGCACATGTGACCTCGAGGAGGTTTATGGGAGTTGTAGTCCTAATTGTAGCTAAACGATTATAAGAGCCTATGGATAAACGCTTTTGGGCACAGCTCTGTGCACTAGAAAATGTTTCTATTTCCGATGGAATTATGATGATTAATTAAAGGAACAATGGGTGTCAGTGTTTGCAATGTTTGGCACAGCTGAGTATTTTGTTTATGTGCCAAGACATAATGTAATGATCTGTAATATTACTTAGTAATGCACTCTATAGCGACATCCAGGGTATTGGTTCGTTCAGACTCTCTTTGTCACTATTGAGTTTATAAACCCATTTTTGTTCCTTTTTAAATAGAAACTTGCTCACATCTGGACAGTGGTCCGGAATCGTAGGTTGTTCCAACACAGTCCAAGTAAAATCATTTGGACCATGACCTGATTCTAAAAAATGTGCAGTTAAGCGAGTTGCCTGTTTACGACATCGCACTGTACTTTTATGTTCACAGATGCGCGTTTTTATTTTTCTTGTCGTCATCCCTACGTATCTTTTGAGACATGGGCATGTGATGAGATAGATGGTGTTCTCACTAGTACAGTTCGTAAATTTACGCTGTTGCCATGGTCTACTGGTCCCAATGTCTATAGTTGTTGACTTGGTTGTTTGAGGACAAACAGAGCAGTTACCACAAGGGTGATGGCCTGCTACCGGAGGGAGATCCCATAATGTTCCCACTTGTCTGGTTATTTTATTTTTGGGTCTCGTGTGTACGAGCTGATCTTTTATGTTCTGCCCTCTCTTGAAGGCAAACAGTGGCATAGGCAATTCGTCACCACCGGTGTTTAAAATAGACCAATGTTTCCTCACAATCTTTTGGACCTGGTTTGATTTGGTATGAAAGGTGTTGACGAATGTTATCCTTTCTGTCTTCTCTTTAGGTACTGCCGCTTTGAGAAAGGCGTCACGGTTGTTGTTAGACGCCCTCTTTTTAGACTGGCGTATAATCTTGTTAGGATATTTCCTCTCTTGCAGTTGTTCAGTCAGTTTTGCAGAGTGTACCTCAAAAACCTCTTTTGTAGAGCAATTTCTTTTGACCCTTAAAAATTGGCCAAAAGGCAAGTTGTTTCTGAGTTCTCTGGGGTGACAGCTTAAGAGCGAATTTGGGCCATGGGCTTTCTGTATAGTTCCGAACTCAGACCATCTGCAGTAGCAGAGATGGTGAGATCCAGGAAAGGTAGTTGGGTTTTGCTGAATTCCACTGTAAATTTGAAATATATATTGCGTGAGTTCAACCACTGGTGGAACTCCATGAGGTCCAATTCAGAACCCCGCCAGACCACAAAGATGTCATCTATGTATCGCTTCCAAACTCGGAGCGATACATAGTGTGGGTTGCTGTGGGTGAGAACCTCAGTCTGTTCGAACACATGGACATAGAGATTGGCCAGACTCGGCGCGAAGACACTACCCATGCTGGTCCCAGATGTTTGTAGGTAGGTAGTGTCTTCGAATTTGAAATAATTTTCTTTCATCGCCAAATCTGCCAAGGACATGATAAAAGGAACAGGTGTCACAGATTGTAAATCTCTACTTTGTAAGAGATTACTGATAACTTCGAGTGTCTCTGTCTGGGGAATCGACGTGTAGAGCGATTCTACATCGAATGAGACGAGGAGATCAGTTGAAGTAGCAAACTCAATTTCAGGAAGGAAATGGAGAACATCCTTTGTGTCTTTGAGAAAAGTAGGCATTTCCCTCACCATTGGATTTATTTATTTATTTATTTAAGAAGCTTATAAAGCGCGCAGCTACCCCCGGAGGGGGTGTCCCGGCGCTACAGAATACATGCCAGCAGAGAGGGAAAACTGCTTTAAGAGGTAGAGAACAGCCAGGTCTTGAGTTTGCGGCGGAACACTAGCTCCGACTCAGCGAACCTAAGATCCAGTGGGAGGCTGTTCCAAAACTTGGCAGCAGCCACTCCAAATGTTCTGCCCCCGCTCCCGGCTAAGCAAAATCTGGGTACCACCAGGAGACGTAGGCTGGTTGATCTCAACGCTCTGACAGATATGGATAATTTGAGTCTTTTACTCAAATAGACCGGGCCTGATCGGTTAAGAGCACGGAAGGCAAGGATCAAAACTTTAAACTGGATGCGGCGGGAGATGGGAAGCCAATGCAATTCTTTCCGATAAGCTGCTACAGAGTGGCGGAAAGGGATATTTCCAATTAGTCTTGCTGCAGCGTTTTGTACAACTTGTAACTTTTCAATGAGGTAGAGGGGGGCGCCAGCATAAAGACTGTTGGCATAATCTAGATGCGACGTGATCAGGGCATGGACAATAGTCTTACGGGAGTCCAAAGGGAGGTAAGGAAAAATCTTCCTGATCATGCGTAGTTTGCCGAAGCAGGCAGATGTAACCTTGTTGATCTGGGCCTTACAAGACATGGTATTATCAAATTGGAAGCCCAGGTTACGAGCTGACTGGACTGGGATCGGGGGGGGATTCAGAACAGTAGGCCACCACAGAGTAGCGGGCAGAGCAGTTTTTTGGTTAAAAAATAAAACTGTTCAAAACCAGATGGTTAGAGGCCATCCAAGAGCAGATGTTGGCAAGGCAGTTGCAAAAGTTGGAAAAATGGGTGTCAGAGTGATCACTAAAAGAAAACACAAGCTGTGGATTCAGGAAATAGTCTACAAAGGTGGATAAAGGCTCAAGGACTGATCCGATACCAGAGATTATTGGTCTACCAGGAGGGGGTCTCTGTGGTTTATGAACCTTTGGTAGGCAGTAAAAATACGGAATGGACGGGTGAGCAGTTTGTAAGTATTGGCCTTCCTGTGGAGTAATCCATCCTTCAGAGGTGGCTTCTTCCACCAGTTGACCTATCTTAATCTGTAACCTCTCTGTAGGGTCTTCTTTCAGAGGGAGATATGATTTGCGATCACGAAGCTGCCTCAGAGACTCGGTTCGGTAGGATACAGTGTCCATCACAACAATGGCACCGCCTTTATCGTCAGGCTTTATTGTGATGTTCTCATTCAATGTTAAGGAGTTAAGAGCCTGTTCTCTTTTAGGTAAGTTCACAGAAGTGTTAGTCGGTTTAGTTTTGAGCAGTTTATTTATATCATTTTCAACTGCCTCTTCAAAAGTCTGAACCTTCGCCGGCAAACCAATTGTAGGGGGTTTAAAAGTGGATGGTTTCTTCAAACCAGTGTTTTTGTCCTCAGAATCAATTGCTGTATTTTTTTGTTTAGCAAAGAAATAGTGCAGCCTGATTTTTCTAAAAAACTTGAATAGTTCCACTTGTGCTGTAAAAGGGTCTCCAGTATTCGTGGCTACGAAACCTAGACCTCGATTTAGAAGGGCCTCTTCCTCTCTCGTTAATGTATGGGAACTTAAGTTAATCACGAGGCTAGCTGATTTATGCCGCTGCTCGTTGCTGAAGTCACCTGTGGTATCTTTTTCCCGTTCCTCAGGTCCATTGTTGCTAATTGAGTAGGTGTCGCCCAGTGGACCTGTGGCCCTTGTCCCTGTCTTCTTCTACCCCTGTTGTGCCTGGGGCCAAACCCTAAAAAAGGAGGGATTCCTGGAGCTTGTTGCATCTGTGGTGCGTAAAATGGAGGAGGCCCCATTTGTGGTGGAAAGGATGGACCATACATCCACGGATTGGGCTGCCATTACGGTTGAAATTGGTTTTGATTTTGACTAGGAAAATTCCCTCTGCGACCTCTTCTGTTACCACGCCCTCTGTTCGTGGTGGACGTGTTGCTACTTTGTGATGTGTCCGAATCGCTTGAGATCTCTTCTGAACTAGAAGTGGCATAAGTGGAACCTCCTCGACGCCCGTTATGGTTAAATGTTGGTGCCACATATCTCTCACTAGTTTAAGGGTATACTTTCTCCGTAGCGAATTTAGCCAAATCTTTTTTGAATTTTTCAAGTTTTGACAATAAGATGGAGTCTTTAAATTCACTGTTCTTTTTATTGCTGTCTTCTTGACCACTCTTGAACAGAGTGGATTTAATCGTTGCTTTGATTTTTCCCTCTAGAAGCTGTATTTCTACTAATATCTTATCTGCGACTCTTTTTGCGGTTTTTATAATGAGGACTAGCCAGTCCCTTGTGCACCTCCAGGCAATCATCGACCAGTCCTTAAGGAACTCCTTGTCATCCAAGAACAATCTTGGAACATTGGTCACTATAAGCCCTGAGGGTGCACAATTACTGCGTAAGTACTCTGCCATTGTTATACCATGAACTATGGTCCTCTAGTGGGATTTCTTTAACAGTAAGATCTTATTCCACCCATCTTCGGTATTACTGACCACAACAGGGATGCAATCTAATACACTTGGGTTCTCGTCAATTTTCCTAGTCAAAATCAAAACCAATTTTAACCGTACTGGCAGCCCAATCCGTGGATGTATGGTCCATCCTTTCCGCCACAATTGAGGCCTCCTCCATTTTACGCACCACAGATGCAACAAGCTCCAGGAATCCCTCCTTTTTTAGGGTTTGGCCCCAGACCCAACAGGGGCAGAAGAAGACAGGGACAAGGGCCACAGGTCCACTGGGCGACACCGACTCAATTAGCCACAATGGACCTGAGGAACGGTAAAAAGATACCACAGGAGACTGCAGCAACGAGCAGCGGCATAAATCAGATAGCCTCGTGATTAACTTAAGTTCCCATACATTAACGAGAGAGGAAGAGGACCTTCTAAATCGAGGTCTAGGTTTCGTAGCCACGAATACTGGAGACCCTTTTACAGCACGAGTGGAACTATTCAAGTTTTTTAGAAAAATTAGGCTGCACTATTTCTTTGCCAAACAAAACAATACAGCCGTTGATTCTGAGGACAAAAACACTGGTTTGAAGAAACCATCCACTTTTAACCCCCCTACAATTGGTTTGCCGGCGAAGGTTCAGACTTTTGAAGAGGCAGTTGAAAATGATATAAATAAACTGCTCAAAACTAAACCGACGAACACTTATGTGAACTTACCTAAAAGAGAACAACAGGCTCTTAACTCCTTAACATCGAATGAGAACATCACAATAAAGCCTGCCGATAAACGCGGTGCTATTGTTGTGATGGATACTGTATCCTACCGAACAGAGTGTCTGAGGCAGCTTCGGGATCGCAAATCATATCTCTCTCTGAAAGAAGACCCTACAGAGAGGTTACAGATTAAGATAGGTCAACTGGTGGAAGAAGCCACCTCCGAAGGATGGATTACGCCACAGGAAGGCCAATACTTACAAACTGCTCACCCGTCCATTCCGTATTTTTACTGCCTACCAAAGGTTCATAAACCACAGAGACGCCCTGCGGGTAGACCAATAATCTCTGGTATCGGATCAGTCCTTGAGCCTTTATCCACCTTTGTCGACTATTTCCTGAATCCAATGGTGTGGGAAATGCCTACTTTTCTCAAAGACACAAAGGATGTTCTCCGTTTCCTTCCTGAAATTGAGTTTGATACTTCAACTGATCTCCTCGTCTCATTCGATGTAGAATCGCTCTACACGTCGATTCCCCAGACAGAGACACTCGAAGTTATCAGTAATCTCTTACAAAGCAGAGATTTACAATCTGTGACACCTGTTCCTTTTATCATGTCCTTGGCAGATTTGGCGATGAAAGAAAATTGTTTCAAATTCAAAGACACTACCTACCTACAAACATCTGGGACCAGCATGGGTAGTGTCTTCGCGCCGAGTCTGACGAATCTCTATTTACATGTGTTCGAACAGACTGAGGTTCTCACCCACAGCAACCCATACTATGTATCGCTCCGAGTTTGGAAGCGATACATAGATGACATCTTTGTGGTCTGGTGGGGTTCTGAATTGGACCTCATGGAGTTCCACCAGTGGTTGAACTCACGCAATATCTATTTGAAATTTACAGTGGAATTCAGCAAAACCTAACTACCTTTCCTGGATCTCACCATCTCTGCTACTGCAGATGGTCTGAGTTCGGAACTATACAGAAAGCCCATGGACCGAAATGCGCTCTTAAGCTATGAAAGCTGTCACCCCAGAGCACTCAGAAACAACTTGCCTTTTGGCCAATTTTTAAGGGTCAAAAGAAATTGCTCTACAAAAGAGGCTTTTGAGGTACACCCTGCAAAACTGACTGAACAACTGCGAGAGAGGAAATATCCTAATAAGATTATACGCCAGTCTAAAAAGAGGGCGTCTAACAACAACCGTAACGCCCTTCTCGAAGCGGCAGTACCTAAAGAGAAGACAGAAAGGATAACATTCGTCAACACCTTTCATACCAAATCAAACCAGGTCCAAAAGATTGTGAGGAAACATTGGTCTATTTTAAACACCGGTGGTGACGAATTGCCTATGCCACTGTTTGCCTCCAAGAGAGGGCAGAAAATAAAAGATCAGCTCGTACACACGAGACCCAAAAATAAAATACCAGACAAGTGGGAACATTATGGGATCTCCCTCCGGTAGCAGGTCATCACCCTTGTGGTAACTGCTCTGTTTGTCCTCAAACAACCAAGTCAACAACTATAGACATTGGGACCAGTAGACCATGGCAACAGCGTAAATTTATGAACTGTAATAGTGAGAATACCATCTACCTCATCACATGCCCATGTCCCAAAAGATACGTAGGGATGACGACAAGAAAAATAAAAACGCGCATCTGTGAACATAAAAGTACAGTGCGATGTCGTAAACAGGCAACTCGCTTAACTGCACATTTTGTAGAATCAGGTCATGGTCCAAATTATTTTACTTGGACTGTGTTGGAATAACCTACGATTCCGGACCACTGTCCAGATGTGAGCAAGTTTCTATTTAAAAAGGAACAAAAATGGGTTTATAAACTCAATAGTGACAAAGAGGGTCTGAACGAACCAATACCCTGGATGTCGCTATAGAGTGCATTAATGAGGAATATTACAGATCATTACATTATGTCTTGGCACATAAACAAAATACTCAGCTGTGCCAAACATTGCAAACACTGACACCCATTGTTCCTTTTATTAATCATCATAACTCCATCGGAAATAGAAACATTTTCTAGTGCACAGAGCTGTGCCCAAAGGCGTTTATCCATAGGCTCTTATAATCGTTTAGCTACAATTAGGACAACAACTCCCACAAACCTCCTCGAGGTCAAATGTGCGGAAGGGCGTTTTCCAACAACAAATAGTATTTGCGAGAACCGTTTGGTGCCTCCCCAGTAAGCACAGAGGAACGCCGGGAGACACCGACGGAGAGGTAAGCGGCACTGCTCGTACGCGAAGAAAGGTGGTGCCTCTTTAGCGTGACCTCGGATGAGCGCGGCTTAGGTTCTATCAGACACAAGCGGGATAATGCAAGATTGTGCCGCATTGCTCGAACAATAACAGCGAGTTTCTGATATTATCTTTTCTAGGCGCCGCCATGGGTCCTAATAGATACCGTGTATTACACGATCAAATACCAGCATGCTTCACAGTATCTTTAGGGAACATGTCCGTGCAAGCAAATTAAATCCCCGCGACCTTTTCCTAAACAGTCTTGTGAAAAGAGGAGTTTTTAAGTTTTGATAATAACACACAAGACCAGCTATCTCATCTATCATGTACACAAAGGTGACGGTTTGTTTAAATTGCTGAACAACCGCACGCTGCCTACAATATCATGTGGTCTTAAGAATTCATTTGGAAATACCCCTGTACGAGTTTTCCTTTGAATAAAGGGTATTTTCTTCTGGACACATTTACAGTGGAGCATTTACTGAGAGTTTTCTTTTCCGATATAGAGCGGTGCTCCTCAGTACCTGAGCTGCAGCCAGGTGAGGTGAGGCGCCATCCCCACAACTACAGGGTGAGTGGTACAACATGGATATATGTAAATCCTTGTAATGAAATATAAGCTACACATGAGTTTATTATGTTTAATTCAAATCCTTGTCTCCTTTCATCTTTTTCTCTTTGGCATCTCGATATTTTAGATTGAGGTGGAGTACCTAACCTGGAACTCAGGTGATGTAATTCCCTTTTAAAATATTTTCTTTCACTTATTGAAAAGCAGTAGCAGCAACTAGGTCCTGATGAATGCATTGGCGCTATCCATTTATGCAGAAACATGTTGACCAATTTCCGCTAACAGATATTTTGTTAAATCTGTTGTTTTTCAAGTATTTTTTAATCTTGGAGGGCTGAGAGAAATCATTAAAATCACACTTCTACTCAGTCTCATCTAATTTTAGTTTATCTCTATTTTCCTTGCACTGCTTTTTTCGGTTGTCTTTCTACACTGACTCTTTAATCTACATTGCCAATCTCGTAGACATAAGAGTCTTTCTGCTCTCACAGTCTCTTTTACACTCTGGTGACTGCGATTGCATTAACTCCTGGGTAAGGAGAAACCCACATAATGACAAAGTGGCGGTACAGATCGACAACTGATGGGAATATTTCCACCTACCCTTGGGTCTGATTTCCCCATTCATCACGTGCTTTTTGATTTCTAACATTTCACGTGGTGTTATTCGATCTTTATAGTTTTGCCATGGGCTTTTGATGAATGGAGCTGTTGCTTTATTCTTTTCTCTTCTTCTCTTTCACTATCTGACTCCTAGATACTTTTTGTGTATAACTGTCATAGCTTGTCCAGCCATAGTGGTGAGGGTATGCTATCCTTGCTAAGCTGCAACAGGAAATTTTAATCGCTGGAAAGGGGTCACACAATTCCCAGCTGCAACTGGTAAGGCGGTGTGCAGTAGGTGCACTACTAAAGGGACCAGATTTGCAGGACTACTGAAAATGATCACTTCTTTAAGTAACCTCCTAAAGTAAAGTTAATACCATCTAAGAGACTCAAATCATATGTGGTAGTAGTCCCACTTTTGGCCACTTTAATTAAGTGAAACATGCAAGGGAACTTTGCATGTAAAGCAGTACTACCAGTATTTGGTACCACACAGCTATGAAGAAGAGCGATATAAACCTAGACGATGGAATGAAGTGAATATGTGAAATGTAATTCAGAGAGACAGGGAGGGGTGAGCATTATGCATTACAAAGAAGGATGTCTAATGGTTCAATGATGAAGGTGAGCGTGTCACCTAGATAGTCCTGGGGCAGGGAGCCGATAAGAAATGAAGAAGAAGCAAATGCAAAATTATATAACAAATGAGTAAAAATTGAGTAAAATCTAAACTACACAGACTTGTAGTATAATACCTATGTCACTGAAGTAAATAGCAAAACTGCCACCACTAGTAGTATCATAGCAAATACAGATATTACGTAAGAGATTGTCTTCTGTAGGAAAGGTGTGCGTATCACCGTAAGAAACACACGTAGCACATATAGGGTGAGTGTGCCCACATGAAATATTTGTGCAAATAGCTTCTGTAAGGAAGGTGTGCGTATCACCGAAGGAACACACCATAAAGAGGAATACAGTCCACAAGATGACAGGATGCGTCATTAACTTGAAGAAGATTTAGTCATCAATGACAAGATGCAGCCAAGTTGAAAGGTGTAAAATGGTGTGCGTATCACTGAAGGAACGCCACAAAAACAGGTGTACAGCCACACAAAATTATCCCCACTATCAGAAGAGCAGACTTCAGCAACATATAATTAAATTTAAAGGTCTTACTAATTAATTGCTGGATACTGACAAGCTTGTGGAGTAAAAGTAGCAGGAGGCTGGTGATGTCGAGGGGAATCGTTCACTGGAACCCGGCCATGAGGTGGCTGGGGCGCCGAGAGTGTCTTCCTGACAGGAAACTGACCGAAGACAAGGCTGTGAGTTGGCTGGTGCGCCGGGAGCGTCTTTCAGACAGGAACTGATGAACTTGTGGAGTTGCACGACCGGACGACAGCTGTATACTCGAAGGGCTGCACATGTTGGGAATTCCACTAATGGACCACACTATGGTCGTAAAGATACTGCGATACTGAGATATCAGGAGGACAATTCAGTGATTGATCAGAAAGGAATCTGTTTCTGTTCGTTGAAATACCTTTTCTTTCATTCGTTGTTCATAATATATATTTGTTTGATCATCAATGAGAACACTGGAAGATTGACGTGCATCTTTTGTTGCAACACTACAACAAAGCCCTGAATAAGTCCCTGGTGGGATGAAACGCATTGGCAACAAGCAATCCTGTCATGTTTTAATGAATTTTGAAAAATAAAGAATGAATTAATCTACAATCAAGTTGTTTGAAATTGCTTATCCTTAAGAAGCCATCTTTTCAATACTGTGCTATACTTTGTAATATAAGATATTATAATACCTCTATTTACCTTGGACATAAGTAATCTGGTGCTGGGTCATCTTGTGTGTTATAGTGATAAGTGATCTTTTGTTCGCTAAATTGGGGATGTTTAAGGGTCAAATCCCAGATGCCGTGCACAGATAATAACAATAAGTATAAAGGCTGAACAGAGTAGTGATTAGGAGTGCTGGTCTTATATAGCTCTGACCCTTGTATCAGTTTGTTGAGAGCCGGCTGAGGGAGGCGATACGCCGTGGCACGTCTCCTGAAGAATTGACAGAATGCAGGCTTTTGGCAATTCAACTTCGACTTCCCCACGCAAAGACAGGCCAGACATGGATTCCGGAAACTGCCTCTCGAAGACACAGATGTGGCGTAGTAAAGAACACAGGCTGGAGCACCGGAAGGAATGGCTGGAGCTGTGAGTAGGGCCAGAGAGAAATAGCTGGGCGCCGGAGAATCACCTCAGTGAGAGGAGCCGTCAAGACTAGACTCCTCTTGCCCTGGAAAGGTCAAAGGACCCAGGCAGCGCTATAACACAACTGGCCACCGACAGCAACACTGTCACCGGAGCAGAGACTCACCCCCAGGGACGTGGTGCAGCGCCAGAGATGGAAGCAATACCGGCGGGTGACACCCTTCAGGTATGTCACGCAGCGCTCCGGGGATCAGCGATGGTCCAGAAACACCTGCTGGGCACTCCGGCAATCTTCCTCACAGAGTGGGGACATGCACCAAAGGTCCCGCAAATGGCAGGGAATTTACTGGTGCAGCAAGAGTGCCATAGGTGCCCGCATCCCAACAGGCCCCAGATGATCAAGTAGGAACAGCTCACAGCACAGAGGTAACTCTTCAATCAAGTAGGAAAAGCTTACAGCACAAGGGCAACTCATCAATCATGTAGGAAAAGCTCACAGCACAGGGGCAACACTTTCTCTTCACCAACACAGCAACAAAAGGTAGAAAACCCCTGAGGCAGAATGCTGGAGTCTTCTTCACCTCTTAAGAGAGACGCTTCTCTGGAATTCAGAACTGAAGAATCATCATGTAGAAGTGCAGGAAGGAGAGAGTAATAAAAGGGGAGATGACAGAGATGTCCCCCTTTGGCAATTCATCGCCAGTGTTGTAAAATGAAGTACTCTGAGGCAGGG